>NW_027507784.1:130988553-131639386 GCF_037356315.1 Lithobates pipiens
CACTTATTAAAAGTCAGCAGCTGTAGTATTTATAGCTGCTGGCTTTAAATATTTTTTTTGTAGGTGGAATCCCTCTTTAATATCAATAAATAGGTTCACCCAAAACTAATATTTCAGGCTCTGTTAGAGAAAAGGATATTAAATAACCTTAAGCCTAAGTGAACCCTCTTCATTTATTATGTAATGCAATCAGTCTGTATAAAGAGTAATAAACTACTACCAAAAGTATTGGGACACCTGCCTTTGCATGCAAATGAACTTTAATGGCATCCCAGTCTTAGTCCGTAGTGTTCAATATTGAGTTGGCCCACCCTTTGCAGCTATAACAGCTTCAACTCTTCTGGGAAGGCTCCCCACAAGGTTTAGGAATGTGTCTATAGGAATATTTGACCATTAGTCCAGATGTACATTTCTGAGGTCAGGCACTGATGTGGACAACAAGATAAAGAACCGCTGCTCCAGGTGTATAAAGATAAGGCTGATTGGAGTATCTTGCAGAGTGCTATCCCTGGCCCGCCTCCATGGCAAACTTGGAAAAAAGAAAGAAATGGCTGCACATCCAGAACTTCAGATTGCCTTTTATTTTGTTTCACAAAGATAACACCAAAGACACCAAACTGTGGTCATGTAGATGCGTTTCACACATACATCTTGTGCTTAATCATTATGTGCACCTTTGTTTTTGAATGTATTATGACATACTGAAGCAGAGCATGATCCCCTCCCTTCGGAGACTGGGCCGCAGGGCAGGACAGTATTCCAGCATGATAACGTCCCCAAACACACCTCCAAGACAACCACTGCCTTCCTAAAGAAGCTGAGGGTAAAGGTGATGGACTGGCCAAGCATGTCTCCAGACCTAAACCCTATTGAGCATCTGTGGGGCATCCTCAAACGGAAGGAGGAGGAGTGCAAGGTCTCTAACATCCACCAGCTCTGTAATGTCATCATGGAGGAGTGGAAGAGAACTCCAGTTGCAACCTGTGAAGCTCTGGTGAACTCCATGCCCAAGAGGGTTAAGGTAGTGTTGGAAAATAATGATGGCCACACAAAATATTGACACTTTGGGCCCAGTTTGGACATTTCCACTTAGGGGTGTACTCATTTTTGTTGTCAGCGGTTTAGACATTAATGGCTGTGTGTTGAGTTATTTTGAGGGGACAGCAAATGTACACTGTTATACAAGCTGTACAATCACTACTTTACAATGTAGCATTCCTTCAGTGTTGTCACATGAAAAGATATAATAAAATATTTACAAAAATGTGAGGGGTGTACTCACTTTTGTGAGATACTGTATATGCAGTCATTAAAGTGTATCTAAACCCCCAAAATGTATATATTGAAGCTTGCTAATCTTGAAATGTGGGGGTTGCAGCAGTTTTTCTTTTTTAGGCTTTTTTTCTCTTCTTTTCACCAGGTGATCTGGCCAGTAACACACTTCGTGGTTAGGATGGCTACACTCACTCCTCAACTGTGTCTAAGGAGGACCACAACAGTCATGGTTGGACAGCAACCATTGGACAACAACAACAACCTGTGAAGAGGGTAGTATTAGATAGACTAGTTTATTTAGATAGGCTTTGTTAAATGGTTTGTTTCAGTCCTCAAACTGACACTTGTGCTGGACAGCTTGGTCTGTTGAAATACCGTAAGTGGAAAAATTCCAGACCCTACTGACAGAATCAAACTAATGAACCTTTGTGATATATAAACATTTTTGACTTTGGGTTTAGATACATTTTAATACTTGATGGACTAAAACAATGAAGAAAAATGTATAATGTAAACATTTGTCTTTTAGTACGAAATCTGATAAATGAATTAATAAAATATATTTGTGGACCCTTGCAGTGAGATTTCTCCCAGGATATCTTAGTCCCATGCCTTTATGCAAAAGTCATGCCAGACATTGGATTAATCACTTGTTTATTTCTTTATATTGTGGAGATAGTTTTGCACAGCTTAGTAACAGCTGTTGTAAAAAGCAGAACATAGAAACTCAAATGCAAAAATCTCACTGGATTGCCAAAATGGCATAGAAATTTCATGGTGATTCAACACTTTTAAATGTCCCAAAATTGAAATATCAGCCTTTCTTGATACTAACATTCAAATGAACCCTGGAAAACGAACGTCATTGTGCTTATGTCAGTTTTATAATACAGCAGAGCTAAAAAGGGGAAGTTTGGGACTTTAAATGAGACATATGGGTCATGTGTCTCCATCCCTAAATCTGCGAAAAGAAAGGGGGGGGGGGGGTTGGGACTTTAAATGAGGTGAGTACACATGGCTAGAAGATGAATAGATAGCAAAAACATGTTTTTATTGGTGAAACAAGGCAAAATTATACTTTCAGCAATTAATAAAATTGTCAATCACATATTACAGACCATATATAGAAACAAACATTAGTAGCAACCATCTATATATGGTCTGTAATATGTGTTTGACAATTTTATTCATTGCTGCAAGTATCATGTAATTTTGCCATGTCCCTTGTTTCACCAATAAAAGCATGTTTTTGATATCTACTCATCTTCTAGCCATGTGAACCTCATTTTAAGTCCCACCCCCCCCCTTCTTTATTTTCACATAATACAGCAGAGAAGCCGAATCAGTATGACCCTTGAAGAAAATACTGTAGATTATTACATGTCTGTTAACATACAAAATGTCATTAACCGCTTGCCGATCGCCTCACGCCGATATACGTTGGCAGAAGGGCTCGTACTGAACATACGAATGTACCTGTACATTGCCCTCAGGCCAGCAGGTGAGAGCGCCTACAGCAAGCTCCGTGAGTCGGGTTGTGGGTCCCGCAGACTCGATCGCCGTGGGGATACCCGCGATCGCCTCATGGAGAGGAGAACAGGGGAGATGCTATTGTAAACAAGCATCTCCCCGTTCTGCCTAGTGACAGTGTCACTGATCTCTGCTCCCTGTGATCGGGAGCAGAGATCAGTGATGTGTCACACGTAGCCACACCCCCACAGTTAGAAACACTGCCCAGGACACACTTAACCCCTACACTGCCCCTTAGTGGTTAACCTCTTCAATGCCAGTGTCATTTGCACAGGAAGCAGTGCATTTGAATAGCACTGATTGCTGTATAAATGACAATGGTCCCAAAACTGTGTCAAAATGTCCGATGTGTCTGCCATAATGTGGCAGTTATAATAAAAATATATTTTGGGGATATTTGTTATAGCAAAATGTAAAAAAAAGCATTTTTTTCACAATTGTCGCTCTTTTTTTATTTATAGCGCAAAGAATAAAAACCGCAGGGTTGATCAAATACCACCAAAAGAAAGTTCTATTTGTGAGGAAAAAAGGACGTACATTTTGTTTGGGAACCATGTCGCACGACCGCACAATTGTCATTTAAAGCGACGCAGTGCTGAATCGCAAAAAGAGCTCTGGTCAGGAAGGGGGTAAATTCTTCCAGGGCTGAAGTGGTTAAAGTGTGACTAAAGCCACAACAGTAAAATCGGTGTGTATATGCAGTAAAGCATGCTCGTTATACTCACTGTGTAAACCAAGGGGTTAATCCTCCGCATTGTGTAAAAAGGCTGTTTGATACCGTCTTCTCTGATCCTCCCCCTTTTTTATTGTTCCCCAATCCATCTGCTGATAGCACAGAGCCCTAGGAGGCACTTTGCACATGCTCAGTTGATGTGTATTGCTAGAGAGTTTTTTTTGGGAGAGTGCATGTGATTAGCAGAGGGCCAATCAGCACTGTCCAGACAGAGGGTCAGGGGTCATGTAGCCTCATAGGACAGCCAGAGGAGAATCAAAACCTCTTCCTACAAGCTTTAACCAGTGCTTGGCGGGACAGATAGAATAGATAGTAGTCACAAGACTGCTATATACTGCTGATAAGAAAGGATATTTAGCAGTATATATTTACTAAAATAATTGTATTTCCATGTTCTGTGTACCGTGGAAGACCAGATATAGTAATTGCAAGGTCCTGGGTTTAGTAAAACTTTGGCTGCTTTCACAACTGAGGCACTTTATCTAAAAATAGCACCTGCATAGCGCCTGTAAAGAGCCTTTCCTCTCACTTCAGTGTGAAAGCCCGAGTGCTTTCACACTGGAGCGGTGCGCTGGCAGGACGCTAAAAAAAGTCCTGCAAGCCACATCTTTGCAGCGCTCTAGGAGCGGTGTATACAATCTATGGGCAAAGCCGCCAAACATAGCGCCACTGCAGTAGTGCTTTACGAGCGGTTTTAACCCCTTTTCAGCCTCTAGCTGCCAAAAACCTCAGCAAAAACAATGGTAAAGCACCGCTAAAAATAGGGTACTTAAATGCCGACGCCCCCAATGCCCCAGTGTGCAAGTAGCCTTAAAGGTGAAGTAGCCTTTTCTTTTGAGATGAGCACTCTGAAAAATCATGGAAGGGGGCTACATTTCTCCAAAGATGCTCTCTTATGTATTCTGAAAACACCAGGAAAGCTAGTTTGGATAGTAAAAAAGTACAAAAGAGATTTTGGTTGTGTAGTTTAAACCAGACAGACTAGAATGTATTATATGTTTTATGCTTATTTGTACAGTGGAATATGCTGCTGCTCAGCTACCACCAAGTCAGAGACTGGAGACAAAGAAGTGACTTTATTTTTTAGTTACAAAAGTGAAACATCAAGTCCCCATCCTGGCTTTACAGTCTGGCAAGACTGGATTAACAGAAATACAATGTGTACAAACCACGAGACAGGAAAACAGCTCCAATATATGAATTTCAACTTTGTATTTTGGCATTTACTTTAGCTATAGGTCTCAGAACGTGTGTTGTAACTCCATATAACACAGATTTCTGGTAATTATGATAGTCTTGAAAAAAAAAATTCAAATGAAAAAATATGAAAATGAACTGAAAATGAAAATAAACAAGTTTTGTTTCATATATTTGCCTAGAAATATATTTTTTAAAATGCTTACGTGCAGTTCGGGAGAAATATATTTTCTTGTAAGATTGCTTTCAGAAATATAAATAAACCATAGTCAATCCCTTGTTTGATGAATTTGAAAAGGAATTTGTGATTTTAACAGACAAATGTTTTCTGCAAACAGGGAAATGTGTAGTAGTTGGACTGTCAATGTGAGTCCACATTTGACGACACTCATTGGAAGAGCTTGATGGTTTCCATGAATCACCAAGTGAAGGGAGGAAGCTGAAGTCCGTGAGCGGATGGAGGAATTGGCAGAAAAATAAACCTCATAAACCAGAAAACATTTCATAAAGAGAGGTTTCAGCAAGTTCTACAAGGAGGGAGGACCCGTAAAACATGACTAGGGAGCTGGGTTTGAGCCATAGAGAAAAGCCGAGATATTTATGCCAGGATAATTTAATCAGTAGGAACGAAATACAGAAAACTATGGAAGCATTTCTAAATATACAGACTAGAACTCATGATCTACAATATGTTACAAGTCTTGCATTTACTCCATTTACTACATTTTTCTTTGATTCATTCCTTGGTGACATGTGTTATGTAATTGATGTTCAACTAGTCTAAATCAACATCCATTTCTCTTTCTGCAGACCTGTTTACTTACTGGTTGATATGGTTGTGATTCTTTTTCTTCCAAATTTGTTCAGGATGGGCTATCTTGGTTCAGCTCCTGTCTCTGTGAACTTCGTAATACTAGTTTTGCATTGTGTTGATTTTCCTTGAGTGCAGTTATGTCAGTATGGTATCTATCTGTTAATTTGGCACCTTTTTCTCATACATATTTGTAGGGACTCTAAGCAGTTGTGTTCCCAACATAAATGTGGTGCTATTGGGCTGTAGTCAGACCAAGTAGGGATTCATATAGATTTGCTTTGGTTAGGTCTCCCCTAACTTAATTTCATTGTTTGCTTCTAACTGCTGTTGGGGAGTGTCCCTGGCAATAATGTGATACAATAGAATAATTCTCAGTTGTGAATATTTATGTCTCCACGGCCATCCACTAGATGGTCTATTGACAGTAATGCATGCTGGGGTAGGGTATAAATATTTTAGGTGATCTTTCGGAGGTGCTGTTTCCACTTGGACTGCTGACAGGGGAGGAGGCTGTGTGTTTGAAGTCAGTGCCTTGGGGGCCTGCAACCTGAGGAAGGCTTTTGCTAGAGGGCAGGCCTAGCTGAGGCCTAAGAATCTCAGGCTACATTGAAGTACCAAGGGAAAACTTTGCTGACAGCCAGGAGAACCAGATAGAGCCTACTGTCAGAGGATATTGCTGGGCATTCTGGAGGCTAATCCAGAGGCTATATGTGCTAATTTAAAACTGCTCAACTACCTGAAGAGTACAGAGTCTGCATTTTTGGCATCCTTTGCCCTAACGCCTTGCTCTCTGAGTTTATCGTATGCGATAAGCTCTGTTAAACTTCCCAAAGTGACTGGTGCCCAATTGTTTCCAGCCCACAAAGAGTCAGGAATTCCACCCTGAGGTAGTACACTAAGCCTATGTGGTCCTCCAACTAAGGGAATGCTAAAAAAAAATTATGATACTGATCCTTTTAATATGAATTAAGGCTATACAGGAGTTGTGTTGGAAATAATAGCTCTTAATCGCACTGAACAAGGGTTTTACAGAATTACCATTTTATAAACAAACACAATTATTTCAACTAAGCATGCATGTTTATGAAGTGAGCAGATAGACTTTAAAATGCGGCAGGTGCACAAAACACTCAAAAGTAACAGAAGTGGTGGCACAACTAGCCTAGGAATACAGAAAGTATAAATATGGTTTGTGGTTATAGGGTGAAAACAAATGTATCCCTGATTAAGCTGTTTCATGCATGTAGTACGTGCAGTAAGGGGAGAGTTCTTTTTTTACACAGAAAAGGAACAGTTGTTGAATAACTGCAGTGATTTTCCAATGTCTGTTGCCACAACTGCTCCTTATGGCTGAGTAAAGTTCTTCACAGTCCATTTGTTTTAAGCAATGGTTATGCTGGTTGAAAATTTTGCAAATGTAAGTCTGTCAATGGTCGGTTTTATTGCTGGGCTATGATTCACTGTGAAAGAAAACTTGTATCAACAATCGAGTGATCACAGCAATAAATAGGACTCAAGGCAAGAACAACTAGAGCTGGACTCGTAGATGAAGCTATACTTGTACAATTCTGCAATCCAGTTGGGCCCTGCAAACTTGATAATATGATTTTGTATGGCAGTGGTTCCCAATCTCAGCCCTCAAGTATCCCCATCAGGTCATGTTTTCAGGATTTCCTTCACCTTCCACAGGTGCTTTAAATCAAAGTCAATGGCTTGGTATTTGTGACAACTATTTTAGCTAAGGGAAGATCCCAAAACAAGGCCTTATGGAGTTGAAGAATGAGGTTGGGAAACATTGATGTACGGAATAAGCCGCAGACAAATATTGGATTTTTGAAACAAGCCTATGGCATTACCTCATGTGGAAGTCTTTTTGTTTGCCCCAAAATAGTGCAGAAAACATTTACCAAAAGATATATGGAGACCTATCCCCTCATCCCCACCCTACTGAATTCTTGTTGACTAGGCATATAAAGAGGTATACCTGTTAGCCCTTGTACACACGGTTAGAGATGTTTCCTATCGGACTGTTTTGTCGGATATTCCGACTGTGTGTGGTCTGCATCGGACTGTTTCCGTCGGAATATCCGACGGACCAACTTTTCCAACTTGCCGGTAAAATTTTTCCGACAAAATGCTCCGATCGGACATACTCCGATCATGTGTAGCCTACTCCGACGGACAAAGTGCCACTCATGCTCAGATCAAATTCCTAGACCAAAGCTATTGGCTACTAGCCTGAACGTAGTCCCGTCATAACGAAATAACGTCATCACGTTATGTACAGTCGGAAAATCCGTGTGTATGCAACATCACTTCTGGACCTCTTCCGGAATGAATCCGTCGGATTTGGTTGCCGGAATCTCCGACCGTGTGTACGGGGGCTAAGGGAACTTTAGGTCAGGAATGCTTCTTTATATATGTAGCGCTGGCTCTTGAAGAGCACGCGCTATGTGTTTTTTCTATTTAAAGTTCTTAAAACCACAGTTGGGTTTTAGGGTCAATTATACCAAATTATGGTTTCAGTACTAGTCTAGCTGGATTGCACTGTGTTCTGCTTGGCCACAGGTGGCGCTGTCACCACTGGCAAGTGGGAGCACGCAGTTTAGCTAGGCGCATTGAGTGCCATTCCTTCTCAGAACCAGCCCAGTGAGAGTATCATCTTGCTGTGCATTCTGGGAGAGGGTACTTAAGGTGCAGATATCACATGCTTCTGGGTTACGGTCCAGAAGATCTTTCTGTCTGTTTGGTGCTGGTCCTCCTGACCAGCCCCCATGGCCCTCATGGCCTGAGGTGTGGATCCATCCAATTCCAAGTCTTGGGGCTGGCTAGCCTGAGACAAAGTAACTGGGAGGAGGATTCAAAGGTGGTCCGGTGCCATCTAATCTGTGGAGATGTCCAGCAACTGGACAAGCGACCAGGAGAGGACTCTTCGGGACAAGGCCACACTGAAGGCTAGCTTCTCAGAAAGAGCCTGGAGGCTCAGTTGAAAGACACTAAGCGAATCTACACTCATACGGTATCGCCGGACCGGCTGCGAGATACTGGTACCGTATGATGGCTCTCT
This sequence comes from Lithobates pipiens, assembly GCF_037356315.1. Taxonomy (NCBI): domain Eukaryota; kingdom Metazoa; phylum Chordata; class Amphibia; order Anura; family Ranidae; genus Lithobates; species Lithobates pipiens. Next base: position 130,997,170 of record NW_027507784.1, read on the forward strand.
AAATTTATCTAAATCCTTCAGTAACATTCAAGTCTGTGGCAGAGACTTTATTCAGAAGTGTTCTACATTCAAGTCTGTGGCAGAGACTTTATTCACAAGAGTTCTATATGCAAGTCTGTGGCAGAGGCTTCGCTTTATTCAAACACTCTATCGGCTGCTCGGCCGATAGTGAGAGGAGGTCTATCCGGTAGCTGTGAGAATCCAGTTATGAATGGCAATTCTCTGGATTTCTATAGTGAGAGACTTCCTATCTATTGCAGTTCCAAGAGTACCTGAGCTTCCTACCCAACCCTCTACCCTTCATTGAGAGACTTGTTGTCCAATAAATATACTAAAAGTGGATCCAGTGTCAGTTTCTTCAGTTCTTTGGGCCATCTACCTTGGGAAACCCCTAGACGCACACAAGGTCAAGAAGGTAATGTAAGCCCAACAAAACCATCCGCTCCTTCGAGGATCAGTGCTACATATAAATTGTGCATTTAGTAGCTGCAATGGTATGAGAAATAATGCTATAGCCCTTGACATTTACCAAGATATTGTGATCCTTGTTTTCCAAACTAAGACTTTTTGATAGAACATTGTTATGTAATTGCAATTCTACTTAAGTATGCTGAAATTATATTTATGTTTTTCTCAAACTCAATAAATATGTTAACTTTTAAGGAAACAGAAATATGGGGACTGCCATTACTGCACACCTAAGAACACCAATTTTGAGTCAGTCTCTGACTTTAATACTTTCTGAGTCACTGGAACAAGCATGCTGGTTGCCAAATAAAGTAAGGACTCCTGCAGATCAGTTCCTCAGAAAGTACTAAAGCCAATGGATTAGTGAGACAGCCAAACAACAAGCATTGCTGAAAGGAAAGTATAGCAATAGCAGTTTCCATATTATCTCATGACAGGTATTGTAATTAAAGGGTAGGAATACATTCAGGCAAAATACACTTGCTCACTAGCCTGCCTCACCTAAGCAAGCATCCTCCCACAGCATCCACTAAGACAGTTGGACCTGCCTTGGTTTTTAAATCTTCGATCCAAAATCTTCTTTACAGTTGGCCATGCCTGTGCTATCTGTCCTCATAGACTTTTATAGTGCTATCTCTTGACTTCTGAGACAATACCTTTAGAACAGGGATATGCAATTAGCGGACCTCCAGCTGTTGCAGAACTACAATTCCCATGAGGCATAGCAAGACTCTTAGAGTCACAAGCATGACAGCCAGAGGCAGAGGCATGATGGGACTTGTAGTTTAGCAACAGCTGGAGGTCCGCTAATTGCATATCCCTGCTTTAGAACATGAGAAAATACCTATGTCATTTTTAATTACAGTACCTGCAGGCAAATTGGACGATTCTTGCCAGGTATGTCGGTGATCTTGCATGCCATAATTCTCATGTCATAAATTATTCTCCCATTTTATGATAACTTTATTTTGTGAACTAAACTACTATGTTGTATTATTTTATGTTTTATTGTTTTTGTGAAAATGTTGCTATGAGAATTTTTTTTTAATAAACTGGTTATTGAATTGTAAACAAAATTACCACTTTGTCACACAATTTTTGCTTGCTGTAAATGGAATACTGGCTATTTAGTTGTAAATTCCCTTACACAACAACCCCTTTGCTATTGTTTAGTAAATTTAGTAATCATTCAAGAAGTAATATATTATGTACAAACTCTGCTTATTTTTTAGTTTGAAAAATTAAGCTCAGTCAAATGTATGTCATCATGTACTGCACGATCATGCCTACTGTCATCATGTACGGCGGGATCATGTATATTGCAAGATCATATCTGGTTGCCAAGGATTCTGTTGTTAGAACAGTTCTGGACAGTTTACTGTAATTTCTGCTGAAGCAGAAGTATTAAGCAGAGATAACTTGGTGACACAGCATTCTGCATCATAGTTGATTTTCTAACTAATTTCTTCAATCACTGACATACAGTATCTATTTTATACAAGTTCTATTATTATTCAGAATTAGTCTCTACTTTAGGTTGGCCATAGGTAGGATCTAACTTCCCATCCTCACGTTTGTGGGCTGATACCAGGAATCTGATATCAGGAATCCACTTTGATGTTCACATGACCTGGTAAATCTGATCTTCTACTTCCCAAAGAAGAACGAGGGACCAGATCCCACTCACAGGGAAATGTTTCAGTGAATGTGGCAAAAAGTCTCCAGACCAACATTTGATGCAATTGTTGATTATGTGGTCAACATACTGCAATTCATACTACATTGGGCTGTTTATGATTATGATCACCTCCATTTGATTAGATATAAAACTTGTAACTTAAGGTATGAGTGGCAAATCTGCTCAGTTGGCAGTATAAATGATCTCCAAACATACACTGAATGGTGTGTGTTGAGGTCAGGTGAAGATGCATTGGATCTGACCAGTGAACCCTAAAAATGTCCAGTTTAACACTTTGATGGCCCTTTTACTCCTATGCATTTTAACATACACATTTTAGTATGCATTACATACTACTTTTATTGAGATAAAAAAAATCCCCTCTGAGTGATAAATATACATTGCAAGAAATAAAAAAAAACTTTTTGCAGATTCAAAACTTTTTCTATTCTAGAGAAATAGCTGTTTGTTTCACCATGCCCTTTCTAGACTGATTCTTGAATACTAGCATCAGTGTTTATTCTAAGCACATGAGCTGATCTCAGAAGGGATTTACAGCACTTTCAACCGGGGCCTCACAATTCCAAGAAGACACCTTATAACCCAACATTAACATGAACATTGGTTGCCCATTGACACTCAGATCAATATGTTGTTTATTTGCCATCCAATAGTGCAAAATATTAGCATAACCTATTCTAGTAAGACAGTTTGGCTGTTCCATATGTCTCAACCTCATTCTCAACATCCCCATGACATAATTTTAGTACTGGAAGAAAAAGAAGTCATAGGCAATTATAACATCACTGTAGATTCCACTCGCAAACAGAAGTCTCCACCTTTAAGAAGGATGTAATAACCTATCCACTAATATATACATTTTTCCAGATGGTAATTCTAGTAATTAAAATGTACCACTATGCTATTGATAATCTCCAGGCTTTCACTGTTATTTTATTTGGTGATATAGTGCTAGTAAAATACAGTATGTCACCATTTCTCTCTCATCTCATGGCCCTTGTAGATTTGACATAGCTTGGGAATGAGTTGGGTGTAGTGCCAGCAGTTATTGGCATGTGTTTCTTTCCATGAATGAGCACAGTCTTTTCCATGTATGAGAGCACTTACCACACCCAGCTGTCAATTTCTGGTCCAGGCTTTCACAAGTAAGTACAGAGTGATCTTAAAAGTCTTCAAATAAAAAATACCCATGGGAACACTCTGAACTACTGTATAATGTTCTTTGTACTCATGGGAGTTTCTGTAAATCAGTATTAATGGACAGTGACATGTTTATATCATTCACAGCTGTTACAGGTTCAATTCATTCACAGCTGTTACCCAATTTCTTGGACCACCATACAGTATATGAAGTCTCTACACATCCCCGCTGTACAAAATAGGATCCTAATGACCTATGATGGTCTAGAAGGTATATTGAAATCAGCGGGTCACAAGAGTTATCAGCAATGCAAGGCAGGAGATACATGTTGTTGCTATTTGCTGTTTCTGCTTGGCTGCGATGAACCAGTATTGTGTTTGTGATTTCACTTAGACGTGTAACATTTAGCTTGACTTAGTTCACCATGGTCTGGATGGTCTTCTCTGGGCAGACATTGGGCTGTTCCTAGTTAGAGAAGCATCATATTTCTTGGAGACCAAAGCCTGCTTGACCATGTCAGCGAGTGTATGGGTTGTGGAGCTTGGGGTAAGATTTGAAGCTGATTTTTCAGGACTTCATTTTCCATTAGCTATCATTAGCTTAGTTGCATAAAGTGGCTAAAATGTGGCCTTCTAGCAAGCTATGTAATCCCATGAGTGAGCTGCCTGAAACAGGTACAGACACTTTCAGGGTCCACACAGTTTCCAGAGCACAGGCCAGAGAAAGGGTTTTCAGCCACAACTACCTGTTGGCATCCAATCTGTTACTTTCACAGATTTACTTGGGCTGGCCTCTCACTCTCTTTCTACCCTTCCAAGGTCAAGTTTAAAAAAAAAAAAATCCAGAAAAAAAGAATCAAAGCAACTGGTACTGTTTTTTTCTGCACCACCTGTTGAGGGACTCACCGTATCTTTACAGTAGTCAGGCAGCTATTCATCTAAGACTGACACTGTTCTGGGGTAACCACCCATGGAGGTGATCTTGACAGAAAAATCCTTCTCTGATTCTGATGAAATGTCTAGGCCATCTGGCCATGTGTATACTGGAACCTTTGAAGACGTTTCTGCTTCCCTTAAAGGCACCTCATTCACTGGACTATCATTCATTCAAAAAGGATGCACCTGAGCCCAGGTGGTAAGCACATGCATTTCAGTGTTAATCTATGGTTGCTACAGGAATACTTTAGTTTATTTGGTCCCTTCCCTCAATTGAAATTTTTTTAAGCAAAGGTTTATTTCAGAGCTTTGGCCAAGTTCTTCTGTTAGAAACAAATTACTGTCTATCCATAAATGAGATACTATTCATGGTTAAACAAAATCAGGCTGAAAATAATCATTCTAAAACAAAACAAATACACAGTTGTATGCTGTCTAAACCCCTTTGTCCAGGCTGCTAGTCCAGTTAAGCAGGCCATATACGTACACGATTAGATTTTTGTGTGAACGTTCATACAAAAATTCTGATTTTTTTTTTAAAAATTGTCAAAACAATATTTCTTGCAATCATCGAGTCAGCTATATTTGTTCAAAAGCCCTTTAAATTTCTTACAGACCCGCTTATTGAATGAAATCCCAGACTTATTAACCAGGATTCATTACAATATATGCCATTTTTCCTGAACAAAAAACACATTCAAAGGTAGAATTTTGTTCACTCAAGAAAAATTTTCCAGCTTGCTCCTTCAGATTTTCGAATCACAACAGCCAAAAATAAACGTTGATTTGACCCCACTAACCGCTAGAAAATTGAACAAATGTTAACAAAACAAAACATTTTTTAATGAAATTCTACTTGTGTAGCTTAAAGGTACACATGATAAGAAAATCGTAAGTAAAATTTCGTACATCAAACGATTGGCCAATTATCTGATCGTTAGAATAGTGCTTTCGAAAGCTGATTCCGACTTTTCAGATGACAAAACCTGAAGGTGCAATCTATAAAATTTTTATCGTACAAATTCAGATTTTTATTTAATCAGTACAGTTTTTGTTTGAAACAGACCGTAAGAACAAGACTACACAAGCTTGGAAAACTAAAGAATACATTACAAAACATTTCAACAAATTACATCACTTCTGAAGTGGTATTAAGTCGTACTTGAACAATCATTAGTTGAGTAACCTCTTCACTTTCGATATGACACTGTCATTCACCAAAAAATAGACGATTATCCGTCTGATAATCTGATCGTGTGTAGCAGGCTTAAAGTGCATGTAAACCCAATTAATAAAATTTGAGCTGGGCACATATATCTGTAGTGTTTTCTTATCTCTCTCCAAAGTCCAGTGTGTTTCTTCTGTCCCATAGCTCTGTTCTCAGAGATGGGAGATAAAAGCAGCCTAAAGTTTGTGTCGTGGGAGGTTACTCGAAATAAATTAGCAGAGTGTTGCTCGATTCAGAGCAGAGCTCTGCACAATACTTCCTTCCTTTCTCAATGTGGAGTGAGGGTGTGTGCCTTTCCTCCAATCAGCTTTCTTGGCTGTATGCCAGTAATCCACTCACAGTACTGAACAGGTCGAGACAATCTGTAACACGATGTGCACTTTCTAAAGGATATATAAAGCTGAAGACTGCAGATATGCATGTAAAACTTGTGTAGGGAGATTTGTTTCATCTCTGTGTATCATCTGAGGCTGTTCACTTTACTGGGTATATGTGAGGGTTTACATCCACTTTAAGTCTCCCATCACCATTTTTTGGGACAAATTCCTGCTGTTTAGGGACTCCCTACCAAACCTGTCAGTCAATTAGGCATATTGCCCAGTGCCAAATTTATAAGGCAGCAAAAGGGGCAATTGTTCCGGGCCCCCCCTGTCAGAGTGGGCCCCAGACTTCCTTTATAAAAAAATTAAACATATTTTCCCTCGGCACTTAAGTAGTGTGTTTGTTGTGGAAATTGTGCAGTTTGCAATCTTTGCCAAGCTGCAGTCATGTCTCACTCCATCTCAACAGGCAGGTTTATAACATGATGAAGTGCTTGCTGATGCCTTTCCAGGTGTTAATTTAGCTCTTAGAATATATTTGAGCATGATGGTCATTATTTGTTAGAGAGAAAGATCGTTCAGCAAATAGGCATTGATAAAGAATTATCTGAGAAACATGATGACCCATGTGCCTGCTGGATGTCAAGAGCAGTGTCCTCAATATGATACAGTTTTACAGTCCTACAGTGCAGGAAGAAAGACTTTTATAAATATTGTAGTGTGATGCATAACTGTGATATATGACTTGCCAGTTCCAATTACATCTGTAAGGCCTCTTGCACACTGTAGCAAAAGCTCAGTACAACATTTATTTTACTAATCTAAAATGAAGCCCATTGTTTAAAATGTGTCTGTGCACACAGACCTAAACAAGGGATGCATATTCATGAGTAAAAAAAACTGAAAAATCAGCATTCCCGTTAAGTATTTTTCACCAGTGCACGCAAATATGCACATAATGAATATAATATTCTGGAAGCTAGGATGCAAGGATACGATTACAAGCATATATGCACAAATTCATCCAACATAAATGTCTGAAGTTACGTCCAAAAAAGCAGATATTCAAACATTAGTATCGTGTCTAAGAGGCCTTATGTGTATTCTTACAGTCAATAAAATTGAGAAATAAAATCACACGTGTCTTTTTCAGAAACTATTTTTTTTAGAACAAATGGGGTTATTATTCATTTCAGTTCCCTTTTTTATTTCTCACACAATTTAATTTCTATGTTGAATAACCCCCCCAAACGTGAAGTGCCCCAGGCCCCCCAAGGTCTAAATCCAGCACTGATATTGCCATATTGCAATCATAGTTGTGAAAGCAGTCAGTCCCTGCCACTAAGGGCTCATTTACACTTCCTTCAGCTTCAACACACATTAACGGCTAGTTTACACTTGATTCAAAACAAGGCTTCGGACAGACTTTGTTAAAGCTCTCTGAACGCTGTCACTAAATAAAATTGTTAGCTTACAGTCCTTTTTACACCTGCTTTTGCTTTGCTTTGCTTCGGCTTCTCTTCAAAAAATTATACCCCATGTAGCTTCAGTGGTGCTTCAAAGTATCTTCAAAGCCCCCATAGAAGTCTATGGCAAAGCTTGCTTGAAGCCCCACTGAAGCCCCACCAAAGCCTCATTGAAGCCCCACAAAGCCTCACCGAAGCCTCATCGACGCCCCAGCAAAGCCTCATCGAAAGACCCACCAAAGCCTCATTGAAGCCACATCGAAGCACCAAGTAAAAGCAGGTGTAAACAGGACTTTAAGCTAACCATTTTATTTAGTGATAGGAGCTTTGACGTTCAGAGAGCTTTAACAAAGCATGTCCGAAGCCATATTTTGAGCAAAGTGTAAACTAGCCCAAAGTCTAAAAATAGCATGCTTTTTTGAATTAGCTTAAAGTAGATCTAAACCCTGACTGGATGACTGCATTAGTTTGTTAAAGCCCTGTGCATCATAAGCAATGTAAAATACAATTTTCATTTTATTTTCATAATTTTTGCATCACAGTGCTGCCTCTTTCAGCCTCTTCCTGTCTACATGTCCTGTTCAGTGTTGGGTGCACATTGTTGCTTTGAAACAATGTTTTGTTGGAGACAACAGTGGGCTATGCATGTCAAGTGTGTACCATCATAGTCTCTATCAGGGGAACATGTGACAGTGTGACAACACAGTAGCACAATTAGGAGACAAGTGTCACTTCATAATAATAAGGGCCTGAACAAGGACCTTCACAGGACCAGCAGGTATTATTGAGGAATGGAAATAAACTTTGGTTGGCTTTGCTCTTCTCTTTGTCTAATTTTAATATTCATGGATTTAGTAGACCAAAATAGAATGACGTATTGTGCTGGTTTCCTACCTGTTCACATCTTACGAAGAGATGCTCCAAAAGATATCAATCACATGTCACAGATTCAGAGCTGTATATTTGGAAACTTATGTAGTAAAGGTTGAACTTTGAAGCAGAATATGTTTTCTAGATGCTGAAAAAGCCATGTAAAACGATATTTTAGAACTGTGACAGACAGGTCACGGTCAATGAAAAGCATCTTTGCTTTCATCTAAACTCCTGACAGTTGTATGTATTTTCTGTTCTATATATCTTACCTTGTTTGTTGGACTATTATTGCCAGTGTTTGTGGAATGTCTGGCCTACCCTGCATCAATTTTCCATTCTTCAAGAGATGAAGCACAGAGTATTGCTTTGTTTCAGAAGCCCTGCCAAGAATTCAGACCTGGGATGTTATTTTGTATGATTGAAATGCTTATTTATTTGATGTGACATGTTATCATAAATTCCATCCTGTTTCTACATATGGTTTATACGTTATGCTTTATAAAATGTACCCTAATACTTAAAGCGGAGGTCCACCCTAAAATGGACCTCCGCTCATCTGATCCCTCCCCCCCTCCGGCGCCACAATCGGCACCTTTCAGGGGGGAGGGGGGTGCAGTTACCTGGATAATCCAGGTAACTGCACCCACTTCCGGGCTAGCTGTCTGCGGAACGAGCGTAGGTTACGCCCCCGTTCCGCAATGCCCCGCCCCCTTCAGCAAGTGCCCCGCTGCCTGCTGGGAAACACACAGCTCCCAGAGGCAGCGGGGACCGTCCGGATTGCGCCGCGCGGCTCGCGCATGCGCAGTAGGGAACCGGGAAATGAAGCCGAAAGGCTCCATTTCCTGATTCCCATACCCAAGATGGCGGCGGGACCCGGCAGCCGAGCGAGCGATCGGCTTCGGGTGCCGACATCGCGGGCGCGCTGGACAGGTAAGTGTCACTATTTAAAAGTCAGCAGCTGCAGTATTTGTAGCTGCTGGCTTTTAAAAAATAAAAATAAAAACGCGGAGTCCCGGTGGACTCCCGCTTTAAAGGTGCTTTCCATGAATGAGTCTGTGTGATGGAATGTATCTAAGTATCTACAGCCATGAATCCAAAATGTGGTTGTCTTTCAGTTCTCCTGGGCAATAGGGGCAAACCAGAGGGCTGTATGATTCAGTGCATGAGTAATCCATTTTACTGTATTGATTAAAGGGAATTTTAATCTTTTGAATTATATTTTAGATACAGTATGTACTGTGGCATGCATAAAATAGATGAGATTAATGTGAATATTCTTAAATGTTTGCGATTTTCCATGTGATACCAAGATAGCAAGGATAACTTGCCACAAATTTGTGGCAGTGTTGAACTGTAAGTCTGTTAACTTGCTGCACATTTTCACTGACAGTTTGTATACTTGCAGAGCACTTGTAGCACAAGTTCTAGTTGACACTTTTCCAATTTGTAGCAAATTTGCATGGCGAATCTCTAGCAAGAGCAAAATTGCAGTGGTGAGTCTACAGCAAGAGCTCTGTAAGTATACAGCATGAAAATTCAGCCACAGTGACCCCTGTGATGGGAGGACTATCCCACAACATAACTGAACCAGAACTTGCAGCAGACTTGGAGAATGTTTACAAAGAAAGTTGACCTGGAGTCATGCAATGCGGACTTGCTGCAATTGTGTAACAAGCTTGTGAAACCTGGCATGTCAAGCAATAGTTTAGCAAGGTATTTTCAAACTTGCAGCACAATTGCTTGCTTTCATGGGTAAAAGTGAGTCGGGCGACTCAGTGAAAACTATGCTGTGTTCCTTACAACAACAATAGTTGTTGAGCAAGGGTGTTGAATAATCTGGGTCAAATGCAGAGCTCCCTCTAGTGTTTAATCAACAAATCTCTATATTTATTACAAAACCAAAAATTGAATAAGTCAAATACTGTGACACTAATTCAAAGTTAAAGCGGTAGTAAAGCCTGCCTTGTTATTTTTACCTACAGTTATGCCTATAATAAGGCTTACCTGTAGGTAAAATGAATATCTCCTAAACAAGCACTATTTAGGAGATATTCACCTTGCATGCAGCCACTGATGTCACTGATGCATGCACTCTGAAGGTCTGGCATACCGTGCGCAAGCCTACTCACAGAGCCCGAGAACCTCGAACAAAGGCCAGGGGAAGATGTCAGCGGTGCATGGGCGCCTCTGAAAGGACTTTCTTATAAGGTATTTCATAATGTGTGATGCATACTAGCACATTATGGCATTGTCTGACACGTGTTTATTTTTTCTGAAGCGGTTTACTACCGCATTAAGTTAAATATTGCAATAATAATTCAAAGCGTGCCTTTACCAAAAATACACTATGCTTTACCTTTCCCATTCTGGATATGCAGGGATAAATAGATAAGCAACCTTGTAAACATTTTGCTAAAAAAAAAATGTGTTTCCTTTTTTCAATTCTGTATAAGGATTATAATATACTCAGCTAATGTTAACATGCTAATATGTACATCTGTCCAAGGAAATGTGTACTGGCAAAAAAAGTGCTGAAAATGCTGTTTATCTGGCTGTCTGTAAATTCATTACTTTGAATCACTGATTTGGAACAAGCAGCCAGTGATGTCAGAACCCCTGATCTAAACAATTGTTCAGTAACTTAGTATTAAAGTCATTGGATTAAGAATCAAGCTAATAGTAGGTTCAGAAGGGGAGTTGGCAGTGATAGACTACATAATACAGCACCACAACTTTCCTTTAAAATAAATAGCCAACTGGGAATAAAATTGACCTAATATTATAATGTGCTCATATTAGGTCAATGATGTCATTCGCATCCCCACCCCTTGGTGTATGTCAGCTGCTGAGTGGGGAATCTCCTGCCCAGAGCTCATTGGCCCAGCAATAACAACTAACTTCAACTAACTAACTTTGGACAAACCGGGATTCAGACTGATTTCATGGCCAAATCCAATCTCATCGCTATTATTTAACTTCTGAAAGTGTTACGCTACACTAAACCCTTCATCCAACAGCTACATTTTTTGTTTTGTTTTTTATTATGAAAGGCAGGTATAAGTAAAAAAAAGTAGCAATGAAAAATCACTAGTGGATTTAACCAATTATTTTTTGCATTTCAGTTCTTCATGGTTTACATAACTGTGGACATGGCAGGGGTATATTCATTGAGTATGTTATTTGTACCAAAATATGTCCCTCTTTCTCAGCTTAGAAAGTTGGGATGTATACTTCAGGGTCTACATCTAGCTTGGAACAGGAAACTGAGGCTACATCGGACAAGTGATCACCAAAACCGCACAACTGAATATTGGTAAAAAAAAAGTGTCTTCTCCAATGGATCTCAATTTCTGCTGTGACCCACAAATGATAGGGTCAGAATTTGCCTTAAATAGCATGAATCCATGGATCTACCTTGTCTTGTTTTAACAGTGGAGACTGCGGGTTGTGCTGTAATTGTGTTTTTATCCACCACAAATTACCTTATTACTGAACATCAGCCCGAATGCCGCAATATTCTTAAGTTGTTGCTGTTACTGTCAATGTGCAGTCTAGGAACTGAAAATATGCACCTTGGCAAGAGTCTACCCAGAGCATTTGCTTTCACAGGATGTACAGTTTCAGTGCTCATTCTTTTGGCACCAATACCAGTACAAACGTACAAGATGAAGGGAGTAGGATAAGGATTGATTTAGTGATAGACATAGGGCCAAGGCTTAAGGGAACAATTTTAATGGTTCATTAAAAGTAATAATAAACCCCAATGTATTTTTAGCTTAATACATAAAGAAAATTAAAGTAAACATTGTCTATTTGGTAAAATTCTTACCCCAGCACTTGCAGCTTACAACGTTCACTTACAATACTTTGCAATACAGGTTATATAAGAAAGATCAATGAGTATGGCATGTTGTATGCCATAAGGGTAAATTGTGCATTAACCATAAACTGGGAGACACTCTTGGATTGAATGTGAGAATCAGGCCCTGCAGAGAGAATAGTCAAGCAATAGAGCAACCAAGGCCTTCCAGATCAGGGGACCAAGAGAAAAAGCAAAGGAACGGAAATAGAACAGGATTAAAGGAGGAAGAACAGAACAGAAGGACATCAGAGACATCCCTCCATGAAACCCAGGGCTTCTGTTTACAATGTTCAAAGTTGCTGGCCCCTGCTCTCTCAGTGCTGCTTCTCTGAACTTTCTCTCTTCACAGAAAAGAGTTAACAGGGGACTGTGCCATTTGGAGCCAGTCTGTTAGCTTACAGAAGGGAGTGGAGGAGGAGTGAGGAGCAGAGGAGTGCTTTGCATCCCTGTAAGCTGAAGGAAAGAAATCGAACAATTCCCACCCTCCATGCTAAAAAGTGTAAATAAATGATTCACTCTGCTGGGCTATTGTATCCCTACAGGCACTGCTGGAACAGTGGCTGATTGGATGTAGCTACTGTTCGGCCTAAAATTTTCCAGCAGGCTCCTTTTAACATAAGCTGATCAAACAATCAACATTTGTCAAACAGAGAGGGGCTGGCAAAAGGTTTAAAGGGGGAATCCTCTAGAGTTATGTTGTTATTCAATAAGGATCCTTTATTTATTTCAACTAATATTTTATTTTTGTTGGTATACTTTACAGTGTACATAAAACCATAGACACAGTCCCTGCTCCTGGAGCTACACACAATCTAGCTAGCCACACCACAATTCAATGTCCAGTATGGGTGGAAGTTGATAAACCTAACACATCTGATTTTGGTGGAAAACTGGAAAGGTTTCCTACACTTATACCAACCTTTGTGATTTAGGTTGTGATTTAAAAAAGAATAACAAACATGTCATACTTACCTATAGGGAGGGGCTTTATGTTCGGGTCGAACATGAGTTTGACTCGAACATTGGCTGTTTGCCAGTTCGCCGAACAGGGAACAATTTGGGGTGTTCGCGGCAAATTCGAAAGCTGCTGAACACCATTTAACCTCCCTAGCGGTACGATTATTTCGGATTTTAGGTGCTAAAAGCGGTACCATTATTTTGCATGAAAATTTGGCGTTTTATATTGTAGTCCTGCAATTCTTAGGAATAACTCTCTTAAATCTGTCCAAACCAGAGTCTAGCAGACATCCCGGGTATGATAAAGTTTGAAAAATTAAATCATAAATTATAATATAATAAATAATTATAAATAATTGTACCAAATAATAATATAACAATAATAAAAATTATTCAATAATGTAATCAAATCAAAAACACTGAAATTTGCTCAGTTGCAGAATTGTCACTGTCATTACTTTTCAGTATTTGATGACGGATCTCCCCACAAATCGCTATCGCTTAATTCTGCGAGTGATTCTAATTTATTATCGCTGTTTTCTAGCTGGTCTAAAATCATTTTTGATGTACAGTGACAGTTTGGTTGCTATGGACAATCTCCAGTTTCCAGGCATAAAGAACAGTTTTTATTATATAAAACTGCATGCAGGACACTGGGCAGACCACTAGGGACAACGGGGATGTGAAATATTTACATACAGCAATGTAATCTGTAAGATTACATTATACTGTATGTATACTGTTTGTTTCACTTTTTGAATTTGGCGCCGATCTCCGTGCCCGTGCGTCGCAACGCTCGCAGGGCACGGAGATCGGCGATGTAATGCATCGAGCGAGACACGGCTCGCTCGTACAGCGGGGAGACAACGCTGGATCCGAGGGAGAAGGTAAGTAAACCTCCTCCTGGATCCAGCGACGCTGTCCCGAGTCTGACTCGGGGATACCGCTTTTGGTATAAAAAATCCACCCCGAGTCAGACTCGGGAATACCGTCAGGGGGGTTAAAAGTCTATGGGAGAAAAGTGCTCATTTTAAAAGCTTATATGCATGGTATTGTCATAAAAAGTGTTTGGGGACCTGGGTCCTGCCCCAGGGGACATGTATCAATGCAAAAAAAGTTTTAAAAACTGCAGTTTTTTTGGTAGCAATGATTTTAATAATGCTTAAAGTGAAACAATAAAAGTGTAATATTCCTTTAAATTTCATACCTGGGGGGTGTCTATAGTATGCATGTAAAGTGGAGCATGTTTCCCCTGTTTAGAACAGTCTGACAGCAAAATAAGATTTCTAAAGGAAAAAAAGTCATTTAAAACTACTCGTGGCTACAACGAATTGTCAGTCCGATAATGCACATAAAAGTTCATTGATAAAAACAGCATGGAATTTCCCCACAGGGGAACCCCGAACCATAACAAAAAAAAATGTGTGGGGCCCCCCTAAATTCCATACCAGGCCCTTCAGGTCTGGTATGGATATTAAGGGGAATCCCGCGCCAAAATAAAAAAAAATGGTGTGGAGTCCCCCCAAAAATCCATACCAGAGCCTTATCTGAGCACACAACCTAGCAGGCCGCAGGAAAAGAGGGGGGGCGAGAGAGCGCCCCCCTCCTGAACCGCACCAGGCCACATGCCCTCAACATTGGGAGGCACCTTGTCCCCATGTTGATGTGGAGAAGGGCCTCATCCCCACAACCCTTGCTCGGTGGTTGTAGGGGTCTGCGGGCGGGGGCTTATCATAATTTGGAAGCCCCCTTTAACAAGGGAACCCCCAGATCCCAACCCCCCCGTGTAAATTGGTAATGGAGTACAAATGTACCCCTACCATTTCACAAAAAGAGTGTCATAAAGGTTAAAAAACACAAGAGACGGTTTTTGACAAGTCCTTTATTAATTTCTTCTTCTTTCCACTTCTTCTTCCATCTTCTTTCTTCTGGTGTTCCTTCGGTGATGTTCTTCTTCCTCCTTCTTCTTCTCCATCTTCTTCTTCTCCATCTTTTTCTTCCTCCACTCTTCTCGTCCCGCATCTTCCTCCTGCTTCTTCTCCACTCCGTCCGCACGATCCGCCTCAGTGGGAGTCTTCCGCAGTGTGACGCTTCTGCCAACAACTTTTTTTCTGTTCACATGTTCTGCATGAGAACCGAACCGGGGGGAGTTGGCTCCTCCCTGCTTACCTACAATGCATTTGCATAGAGCAGCCCCGATCCTCTTCTTTTTGGGTCCCCCGCCGGCGGTCTTGACAACTCCCCCTGCCGAGTGCCTCGAATAGCAAGCCTTTTGATATCGAGGCACTCAAGCAGGCTCGCTCTGGAGACGTGCTCCTGTGAATGGACATCTTTTTTTATCCATTAGGAAATTCCCATTCCCCTCCTGCCGCTTTATCCCTTGTGCTTGCCTCTGGGAGATGTCCTCTTGAAGTGGACATCTTTCACCCTGAAGAAGATATTTTGTTGAAACGCAGGTCTCTGTGTCCACCCATTTCAACATAATCCAATGCATATTAGGTCAATCTCTCATGCATTTTCAACTGGCCCTACAATGTGCTTTTGTATTTTGTATTTTATACTTTTGCTTAATGATCTTCCTCTTTTGATGTTCCTTTTATGATTGCTCAAATAAATTTTGTATTTTTTAAAGTTTACTCTATCCTAACTGTTCCTTATTGTCCTGTGGGTATCGTATAGTCCCAAATTCCTCCTGCATCCCCTTGTGGATTTTTTTTATATGGTATAATGTTGTTGCTTTGTTTTTCACTTTAGTTATACAAACAGATGTTTTCAGATTTAGGTAAATGAGAGAACTCCAGGTCCTTATCCTTAAAAAACCTAGAATCTAAATCTTCATGTTACAGCTTGCCAAATGATCTCACAAAAACATCTAATAAAACAAAATTACAGCAAGTTGTCTGTATGCTTGCATTACAAACAAGGACCACAGTGAACTTTGAAATCAATCAGTAATTGTCAACTACAGCGAAATCAAAATCAGATAAACCACACAATAGTTTTTTTTTTTTTAAATCAAATAAGTTTTTATTGTAAAACACTTATGGTACAAACCAAACATAGGAGTAAAGTACAGTCTTACAGTAGCATTGGTTTTTACATCCAAAAGTATACAGAGAATATAGAAATACAAATAGGTTCGGTTTGAAAACTGTTGAGACATGGAAAATATCAATAAAACCAAAAAATAAAGAAGAAAGGAGGTAGAGAAAAAGAAAAAAGGAACCAAAAGTAAAAACAAAAGTATCATTCTCTCATAGACCACTCCGCATCAGGAAACAGCCGCATAGGTATTTTACATATATACTACGGCCCACCGCCCAGCACACAGTCCCATTGGTGTCTCCCTACACCCCGTACAATTGCCGGATAAGGGAGAGACATAGAGTTAGACCCATCCTGGAAACATGACCATTTATGTACCTCCATATACCGGTCCTAGGACCTTCAGTTAACCCTGTAAAAGTCTGTCCTGTATAAGTTGGTGGGGAGCTAGTCCCGGGACCTCAAGCCACCCCCCCCACATGGCATTAAATTTGTGCGGTGCGTTTCTGTGTTGGTATGTTATCTTTTCTCTGATCAGCATCTGGTTCACCTGTTCTATCCATTGCTGCCTGGTGGGAACCCTGTGGGTCATCCATAGTCTCGCTATCAATTTTCTAGCTACATATAGTAACCTGATAATGGCTGTATGGGCCGAGGGTGTCAATGATTCCTCATCTAGGGCCCCCAGCAGGCAGACCAACGGACACCGCGGGACACCAACAGAGAACACTGAGGATATAGTGTCAAAAATTCCCGCCCAATATCGTTTTAGTTTCGGGCACCTCCAGAACATGTGCATAAGATCCCCATGGTCCCGCATACATTTAGGGCAAAGGGGAGACCCTCTAACACCCCAACTGTGCAGTTTAACTGGAGTTCTATAGGTCCTATGTAGTAAATATAGGTGGGAGAGCCTATGGGAGGCCGATACCGACACCAACGGAGCGGAGGACAAGCAGAGGTTCCAGGTCTCCGCGTCCATGGGCCCCAGGTCCGCCTCCCACCTCTGCCGACATGGAAGACGTGCCGGGTCCTGCACCGCGTCAAGAAGCATAGCATACCCCCTAGAGATCATGCCTTTACGGTCAATCTGCATAAATATCTCCTTCACCACAGGATGGTCTGTTAGGGAGAGCTGCACACTCCGTGCCTGTGTCTGCAACGCATGACGTAACTGTAAACATTTAAAGAAATCCCTACGAGGGATGTCAAACTCCGCTTGTATTTCCATAAAGGACTTCAGTACCCGTCCACTATACAGTTGCGAGAGATACTGAAGACCACTCCCACTCCAGTTACCAAATCCCTTGAGCTTAAAAAGTTCACCATAATTAGCGTTCCGCCAAATAGGGGTGAGGGCAAGGAAGCCACGTATTCGTAGCAGTTTTTTAACATGAGACCACAGTGTATTCAGCAGTATAACAGTCGGGGAACCCCTGTCCATATGAGGGAAGCCTGCCTCTAATCTAGACAATGCTGTGTCCGAGGTGACCGTGTCAGCCAGTATCCTTCGGATCGGGTCCAATGGGTCATCCAACCCCCACCCACCCAGGTGTTGGAGCTGCGAAGCAAAAAAATACATCCTAGCGTGTGGAAGTGCCAACCCCCCTTCGTCCTTATTATATTGCAAGGTAAGTAAACTAAGTCTGGCCGTCTTTCTACACCATATTAATTCCCTAAACTGAGAGTCAATTTTATCGAACCAACGTTTCGGGATCCAGGTCGGGGAGTTATGACAAATATAGAGCAACTGCGGGGCCCACACCATTTTAATGAGGTTTACCCTGCCCACCACCGATAACGGTAGTTTACACCAGATCTTACATTTATCTCTGAACTTAAGTAACAATGGCATAAGATTCAGTTTGGCATATTCCGTCACCTCGGGGGATATCTGCACCCCCAAATACTTAAAGGATGTAACCGTCTGGATCATGTTTGCACAAGGGGGTAAGGGAGCCGTTAGAGGGGACAAGGGCATCAGTACAGATTTGTCCCAGTTAATCTTAAAACCTGACAATGTACCAAATAGGGTAATCAGGTTCATGGTGGCCGTAAGGGAGCCCTGGGTGTCCCCCAGGTATATAAGCGTGTCATCAGCGTAGAGCGATACCACATCCATTCCAGTGGGCCTGCAGAAACCCACAATATCCTGAGCCGATCTCATTCTGGCTGCAAGTGGTTCAAGCGCCATGGCAAAGAGCAGGGGCAACAGAGGGCACCCCTGTCTCGTGCCTCTGTGCAGCACGAATGGGTCGGAGAGCTCCGCATTAGCTCTGATTCTAGCCGTAGGCTTGGCATATAACAGTCGGACCCAACTAATAAATGTGCTGCCCAGCCCCATCCGCTCCATCACTTTCCACAAATAAGGCCACTCAACACTATCAAAGGCCTTAGCCGCGTCCAGCGAGAGGATGGCCTGATTACCGGGGTTATCCACAGGAACCTGTAGGTTCAAGAATAAACGGCGAATATTTAGGGCAGTGGAACGTGAGGGAATGAATCCTGATTGATCCCTATGGATCAGTTTGTGTATTACCAGAGATAATCTCGTTGCCAAGACCCGAGCTAATAGTTTAACGTCTGTCGTGAGCAAGGAGATTGGCCTATATGCGTCCGGTGATGTTGCTACCTTACCCGGTTTCAGAAGTACAATTATGATTGCTTCATTCATAGAGGCAGGTAGGACCCCCGTCTCTAGGGCGTTGTTAAACACTTTTAAAAGGGTTGGCAAAAGAACCCCGGCATAACGCTTGTATACCTCGGATGGGAGACCATCCGCCCCCGGAGCTTTGTTATTATGAGAGTGTTCCAGTGCAGAAGCCAATTCCTCCTCCGTTAAGGGGGCGTTCAACAGCTCTCCGTCCGACGCAGACAGGCATGGAATATCACACCCATTTAAAAAGTCCCCAATCTCCCCATCACCGGGCTGCACCTTAGAGGAGTACAGGTCTGCATAGAAGGATCGAAATACCCGCAAGATCCCAGGGGTGTCCGAATGGGTCATTCCCTGCGAATCGCACAGTGAGTGAGTCATAGGCGCGGAACCCTGGGTCCTCGCCAGCAGAGCCAGCATATGGCCCGTCGATTCCCCCTCCTCAAAGTGTGTTTGTTGGAGGAAAAACCTTTTATTTTCTGCCAGTTGTAAAGTTACTTGTCTAGACATAGATTGCGCTCCCAACCAAGCCCTCTTAGTGTCCTCCGAGGGGTTGTCAACATAGGCCTGCTCCGACTCTCTAAGTGCTCTACCGACCTCCATTTCCCAAGCTTTAGTGTTCCGTTTTATATCAGTTATAGTAGTGATAAATTGTCCCCTAAGGAAGGCCTTAGTTGCATCCCAGACTACATCTATAGCTGCCGAGCCTAAATTGTCCTGCAGGAAAAGTTTAAGAGCACTTGTAATGGGGTCAGGCTGCGGGAATAATGCAAGCCAAAAGGGGTTAAGCTTCCAACTCCTAGGTGCGTGGTCAGTAGATAGGGACATCTCAATCCACAAAGAAGAGTGGTCGGATATATGTCTAACCCCATAACCAGAATCTCTAATTAGGGGGAGGAGGGCGGAGTTTCCCAGTCCCAGGTCTATTCTGGACAAGCTCCCAAACGCTGGAGAGCAACAGGAATATAAACGGGAGTAGGGGTGGGCTTTCCGCCAGACATCCACCAGCCCGAGTTCAGCTAACAGAGCTGCAAAAGGAGTATCGCCATTAGGGCGTGAGGGGACTACCGGAGGAGTTGGAATCTTATCCCACAGACCGTTGACATAGTTGTTAAAATCACCCATCGCCAACAGGGGTATGCCAGGGAACTGTGCCATAAACCCAGCTAGGCGCCTAAGAATCTCTGCCGAATACGGCGGCGGGATATAAACATTGGCAATAATGCATTGTATAGTAGCAAGCTTACACAGCAAAAAAATGTACCTCCCCCCGGATCAATAACCTGTTGGGAGCAGGAGAAGCGTGCATGCTGTTTAATTAGGATACTCACTCCTCTTGCATAGGCAGAGTATGTGGAATGGTATTGGTGGATATACTGTCTAGAACCCAGGCTAGGAGTACCAGCAGGAGCAAAATGTGTCTCCTGCAGACACACAATGTCAGCCTTCATATCTTTAAGGTGCCTAAGCACCGCCAGCCTCTTCACCGGACTGCCTAGTCCCCTAACATTCCAAGAAAGAAATCTAATCTTAGCCATCAGAAATACAAAACATAAGTGCAAGTAGGAGTAACCATAATAACAGTCGTAAACCACCAGGGAGGAAGAAGGCAATTAACACACATTTATCAGCGACTAGCGACTGGGAAGTCGCATCACCTGAGATGTCCCAAGACTGGAGAGAAAAAAGTCCGACAGGAGCTGTCGCAGCTAGGAAGAGGCGCCCAGATGGGTGCAGACAGGCCGGAAAATAGTCCTTGTCCGTTGCGATCCTGAGAGAGAAAAAATGAATCAAAAATAAAAAGAAAGGAAAAACAGTTAAACAGCAAAAAACCGTAGCGTCTTCTGTATTAAAGCCCATGGGGCTCACACACGGGGAAGATAGCAGAATAATAGGCCCCATCCGAAACTTGGGGGCTGGGGGAAGGCCATGGAAACACCCAGAGAGGACTCTCCCAGATGACAAGCGGGGTTTCACATATGCAGACATGTTGTAGTTCTAGTAGGGTTACAGTGGAACCACAAACCTCAGCCTTCTGCCGGTCTTGTAAAAGTGGAAGTCCAGTCAGCCTGTTTAGATGTGCCGTTAGCGTGGAGGAGATCTTTGAAGTTTAGCGGCTTTGAGTGCGTTGTACTCCTGGTCAAGCCACTGTGCTGCCGCCGCGGGGCGATCAAAAAAGTGCGTTGAGCCCAGTGCCGTAACTCTGAGTCTGGCTGGATATAGCATTCCATATTGAACGTTAAGGTCCCGAAGGCGTCTCTTAACTTCAAGAAATGTTGCACGCTTTTTCTGGAGCTCTGCTGAAAAATCCGGAAATAGTGAAATCCTGGAATTCTCAATCTCCATCTTGTCCGACAACCCCCGCGCTTTAGAAAGAATGGTGTCTCTGTCTTTATAGTTGAGGAGTTTAAACAAGAAGGGCCTGGGACGATTGCCCGGAGGTAGGGGGCGAGACGGCACCCGGTGGGCACGTTCCACTGCAAAAAGCGGTGACAAGGCTTCTTTACCAAAGGTGGCAAGCAACCAATTTTCAATAAAGTCTACCGGGTTTTTACCCTCAACACGTTCCGGAATCCCCACAGCGCGAATATTATTGCGTCTCATGCGATTTTCCATCTCATCAAGTCGCATAGCGTGCTGTTCAGTAAGATGGCAATTATATTTTAGATCCCTTTGCATGGGGGCCAGGTCATCCTCTACTGTGCTCAGTCTGCCTTCCAATGCAGCTGTTCTCTCCCTGAGCTTTTGCATGTCATGGCGGACAAACGTTATTTCAGCTTTAACCCCTTTAATGTCCTCAGAGAGGGCTGCAATAGAGTGATTACAGGAGGTGACAGCAGTGAATATGTCCCTTAGTGTAGGCTCATTTTCCAGCGCTGGGGAGGGGATGGTCTGTGTTTCAGGCCTAACACTGTCCCTGGGTGTACTCACTGTTTGCCATGCTGCAGACAATCCATCCTCATCCTCCAAGGGAACTGTGTCATCCGCCTCAGGAGAGCCTCCAGGGGTAGCTTGAGGAGAGGACTGGCCCGCCAGGGCATCCTTGTATGATTTACCGCCATAGAGGAGCTTCTGTGCTGCTTCCTTGTATTGGTCTTTGGCTGCGCGCCGCACACCGGCGCCATCTTGGCCTGGGGGGTCCGTCAGCCCCTTCCCTCCGGTATGGCGTCTGGACATCACAGCGAGGGTCCCGGGATGTACCGCGGTGGTCCGGGATGCTTCACCTAGCGTGGCAGGAGGTATGGGCCCCGAAAACGGCGTTTCAGGGCAGACTGGAAGGATGGAATCACGGATGGCCGGCGGAGCTCAAGGTAAGCACGTCTTCCTACATTCGCCGCTAAGCCACGCCCCCACCTCCACACAATAGTTTTAATTATCAAGTTGGTTCTAAGGCCCCTTTCACACTGGGGTGGTGCGGGCGTCGGCGGTAAAGCTTTTTAGTGTCGCTTTACCATTGTTTTAGCGGCGGTATCCAAAAAAGGGTTAAAACCGCTCTCAAAGCGCCGCTACAGCGACGCTTTGCCGGCGGTATAGCCACGCTGCCCTATTGATTTCAATGGGTAGGAGCGGTGAAGGAGCGGTGAATACACCGCTCATTCACCGCTCCAAAGATGCAGCTAGCAGGACTTTTTTTACCGTCCTGTGTGATAGCCCTCTGGCTAAAAGGAGCTGCTTTTTTCAGGTGCTATACAGGCGTTATTTTTAGCGATGCAGCGCCTGAAAAACACCTCCGTGAAAATTAAAAGTCAGCAGCTAAAATACTGCAGCTGTTGACTTTTAAAATAAGGACACTTACCTCCCGTGATGTCCTCACTCGAAGCCGACTCGTCCCTTGACTCTGAGTGGAGGCATTGGCATCTTCAGTAAGGGAATCAAGAAGTGAAGCCTTGCAGCTTCACAGCCGGTTTCCTACTGAGCATGAGCGAGTTGTAGCGAGCAGCGGCTCACCTGGATAGAAGCCAGAATCCTCCTTACCACATGGAGGTGTTTTTATATGTTTTTTTTTTGCTACCCTCTCTCTTCTTTTGACACACTGGTATTTTATCTACTCTTTTTTAATCCATTAGGAAATTCCCATTCCCCTCCTGCCGCTTTATCTCTTGTGCTAGCCTTTGGGATCTTTGGGAATTTTTGGTCCTCTGTGAGCCATAGACACATGGTTTTAGTCTCTTCTTTTTATATACCAATACATTCATCTGTTTCAGCTTATAATTATAATAAGTATTGATATCTGCAGTATTGTGTATGCTAGTGTTCATACTTTTGTATTTTTACATCTATTTGTATTTTTGCATATTATTTTGTATCTATCTTCTATCCCAGATATCCCCTTAAAGTGGACATCTTTAACACCTGAAGAAGACATTTTGTTGAAAAGCATTGGGGTCTCTGTGCCCACCCATTTTTACATTATCCAATATATATTGGGTCCATCTGTCATGCATTTTCAACTGACACTACCTTGTGATTTTGTATTTTATACTTTTGCTTAATCTTCCTCTTTTGAGATTCCTCGATTACATTTTGTATTTTTTACCTTTACTCTATTCTTACTGTCCTTTATTGTCCTGTGGGTATCGTATAATTTCCTCCCGCATCCCCCTTTTTTTTTGTATTGTTTCACAGGGATAGATACCCCCTTATTGTTTGGGTTCAGGAATTTAGCTGCATTCAACAATATACCATAGAAAACGTTGAAAAGTTAGAGCAGATTAGATGCATAGCTTTCAACTTTTTGATAAAGAGGGTCACCTTTTAGCATATAGTAGGGGAGATTTACGAAAACTGATCTGCACATACATCAGCTTCCAGGTTCAGCTTGTTCAATTAAGCTTTGACAATAAAACTTAGAAGCTAACTGGTTACTATGCACAGCTGCACCAGATTCTGTGTGCTCAATTTTAGTAAATCTCCCCTAAAGTATAGATAAAGAATATGTTTCAGCCACAGCCCCAGTTACATGGACCACAAAGATCTAATATGCAGAAAATCATTGGTTAAATCACACAAGTTTTTTTTTTACCTCTATTTTTTCTTAATACTGACTTTTCAAAACAACTATTTCAGTAATATAGATAGAAGATGAATAAAACTTTTAGTGCAGCATAACACTTTGGTAGTAAAACAGTACATTATGTATAGAGATGTACTCATCAGACCCAATACAGGGACAACTAAGGCCGCGTACACACGCGCGGACTGTTGGCCCAACCTTGTCCGCTGAACAGTGTTTGGGCGGACAGTCCGCTCGTGTGTGGGCTTTCAGCGGACAGTTTCAGCGGACAGTTGGACGGACAAGGTTTTACGGAAATTCCGAAAAACTGTCCGCTGAAACCTTGTTTCAACGAACAGTCCGCCCGTGTGTAGGCTTGTTCGTCAAACAAAGTTCCGCGCATGCTCAGAAAGGATTTTCAAGCCGAAAGTTATAATGCAGTGTATAGGACGTCGTATTTTGCGTCCCGTCGTACGTGCCGTTCACGTCATCGCGCACGGTTTCAGCAAACTGTTCGTTCGTCGTGTGTGGCCATGTCCGTCCATGCTAAGTTTGAGCGGACTGTTCGCTCAAACTGTTGGACGGACAAAGTTGGGCCAACAGTCCGCGCGTGTGTACGCGGCCTAAGGCTGCATAAGTGGGCATGTAGGCAGGTGTTAAAATGCTAATTGGGATCTTTAGGCTGCATTCACACTACAGCGTTTTGAATTGCAAGCACATTTGCCGCCTGCTATTTGACAGTGCTAATGTGTGAATGACAAATCACGGGACTCGCATTTGATATGCCACTCATTTGAATGACATCTCAAATTGCGGTGCGGGTCTGCCGCGATTGTTGCACGATATTTCGCACTGCAATCGGGGCAATCCGCATTGTGAGAAGCATGTCGCCCAGAAAAAGTTCAGGAGCTACTTTAGGGAGACCCGCAAATTATTGCACGACAATCGTGGCAGACCCTCACAGCAATTTGAGGTGTCATTCAAAACGCTGTAGTGTGAATGCAGCCTTAGTAACAGGTTATTGTCTGGGTTAATGTACTGTGGCATGCCTGTCCTTTTTGGCCTGTGTGCTTCCTGTAGTGTGAATATACAGTGGGGAAAATAATTATTTGATCCCCTGCAGATTTTGTAAGTTTGCCCACTTACAAAATGTGATTGTTGCCGTATTGGTGCAATTGTGACAGAGAAAATTGAATACTGTCTGTGATACTTTTTTAATTTTCACTAACATACAATTTTTCAGGACAAGCTTTCGGGGTATGTCCCCTTCTTCAAGGTCCAAACAGTACTGATTCACAAATTTATCAGTACTGCTTGGACCTTGAAGAAGGGGACATACCATGAAAGCTTGTCCTGAAAAATTGTATGTTAGTGCAAAAAAGTATCACAGATAGGGATGAGCTTGATGTTCGAGTCGAACATACGTTCGTCTCGAAAATCGGCTGTACGCACGTTCGGCGAATACCGAACGTTATGGGCCGTTCGCACCAAATTCGTGTGGCGCTCACGGCTCACAATGCACTGCGCCATCGCAGTGCATTGCTGGCTCATGATTGGCCAAGCATGCACTATGACCCCGCATGCTTGCCCAATCACAGCGCCGGCAGCGAGGAGAGCCATGATTGGCCACAGGCAGGATGCCTGTGGCCAATCATAGCTCAGGCTGTGTAGTACACGCCCCAAACTATATAAGGCCGCCAGTGCGGCAGCCTTGTGTAGTGTGTTGGCGTCTGTAGGAGTTAGTGGGTGTTCTCTGTGTACCTTCAACACAGTATACACCGTTCGTTATCGGCCGAGTTAGCGTTCTTGCTCTTCTGTAATTGAGCTTTTAGCAATCTGCAGGAGTTTGTGGGTGTTTTCTGTGTGCCCTGACCGCAGTATACCCCATTATATCCACCTATATAGCTAGCTATATTGCTCTTCTGTAATAGAGCCTTCAGTCAGTTGTAGGAGATTGTGCGTGTTGTCTGCGTGCCCTGACCGCAGTATACACCATTATATCCACCTATATAGCTAGCTATATTGCTCTTCTGTAATAGAGCTTTCAGTCAGTTGTAGGAGATTGTGTATGTTGTCTGCGTGCCCTGACCGCACTATACACCATTATATCCACCTATATAGCTAGCTATATTGTTCTTCTGTAATAGAGCTTTCAGTCAGTTGTAGGAGATTGTGCGTGTTGTCTGGGTGCCCTGACTGCACTATACACCATTATATCCACCTATATAGCTAGCTATATTGCTCTTCTGTAATAGAGCTTTCAGTCAGTTGTAGGAGATTGTGCGTGTTGTCTGCGTGCCCTGACCGCACTATACACCATTATATCCACCTATATAGCTAGCTATATTGCTCTTCTGTAATAGAGCTTTCAGTCAGTTGTAGGAGATTGTGCATGTTGTCTGCATGCCCTGACCGCACTATACACCATTATATCCACCTATATAGCTAGCTATATTGCTCTTCTGTAATAGAGCTTTCAGTCAGTTGTAGGAAATTGTGCGTGTTATCTGAGTGCCTTGACCGCACTATACACCATTATATCCACCTGAATAGCTAGCTATATTGCTCTTCTGTAATAGAGCTTTCAGTCAGTTGTAGGAGATTGTGCGTGTTGTCTGCGTGCACTGACCGCACTATACGCCATTATATCCACCTGTAGAGCTAGCTATATTGCTCTTCTGTAATAGAGCTTTCAGTCAGTTGTAGGAGATTGTGCGTGTTGTCTGCGTGCCCTGACCGCACTATACGCCATTATATCCACCTATATAGCTAGCTATATTGCTCTTCTGTAATAGAGCTTTCAGTCAGTTGTAGGAGATTGTGCGTGTTGTCTGTGTGCCCTGACCGCACTATACGCCATTATATCCACCTATATAGCTAGCTATATTGCTCTTCTGTAATAGAGCTTTTAGTCAGTTGTAGGAGATTGTGCGTGTTGTCTGCATGCCCTGACTGCACTATACGCCATTATATCCACCTATATAGCTACCTATATTGCTCTTCTGTAATAGAACTTTCAGTCAGTTGTAGGAGATTGTGCGTGTTGTCTGCGTGCCCTGACCACACTATACACCATTATATCCACCTATATAGCTAGCTATATTGCTCTTCTGTAATAGAGCTTTCAGTCAGTTGTAGGAGATTGTGCGTGTTGTCTGCGTGCCTGTCACGTACCTGGTTGGAGAGCCCAAACGTGCAGGGAGCGGCGCCTCGTAAGCCTCCGGCTCGAGAGCCCCTGGAGGTGGAGACAGGGATTCAGGAGTCCGGAGGACACAAGTGCCAGGCCGGATAGCAGATGGCAGGCACAGCCGGAACAGGTAGCTGACAGGAACGGTAGGTGCAACTAGCGCTGGAAGCCGGACAGGAACTGCAGGAACAGCTGGCACAGGTAGTCAAGCAGGGACCACAAGGGTAGTTGGTGCTGGCACTCGGGAGGACAGGCAGACGTGGTCAGAGACGAGCCGGGTCGGTAACTATCGGACAGCAGAGGTACAGAGCAGAAGGCAGAAGCGTGGTCAATCAGGCAAAGGGTCGGAGGCAGGCAGCAAACAGACAAGGTCAAGGAACAGGCCGGGTACAGTATCAGGAACACACAGGAACTGGTAGCAGAAGTCACAGGTAACGCTGTAGACAGGACAGCACCGTGGAGCAGAAGCTGATCCCTTAAATAGCCTGTTGGGCGCCAGGAACGGTCGCACGGTACGTTTGCGTACCCCCGCGGGTGACCGTGCTCCCGTTCGTGACCCCGCGTACCCGCGTACGCCCAATCGGATTATCGCGCACCCGCGTGCGCTCGCTCGTATCAACGCGCACCCGCGTGCGCCTGTTAGGGACTACATGCACTCGCGTGCGTTCGTGTGCGCCAACCCGCGTCCGAGGGCACCGACGATCCTCTTGTACAGGAAACCTGCGGGTAAGTCTCCTATGTACGATCGGGATGGTGGAACGATCGTGACATTGCCCCCCCCCAAGGGGCAACCTCCGGATGCCCAATCGTGTCATCTTCTCCGGATGAGACCTTTTGAAAGCAAGGATCAGTCTCTTTGCATGCAGGTTGGACTCTGGTTCCCATGAATTCTCCTCAGGGCCATAACCCTTCCACTTAACCAGGAACTGAGTTTGATTCCGTCTTCTCCTGCAGTCCAGGATGGACTCGACCTCAAATTCTAATTCCCCATCAATCATCACAGGTTCTGGGGGGTTGGCACTCCGATCGGCAAAGGGGTCCGGAACCGCAGGTTTGAGTAACGAGGCGTGAAAGACCGGATGGATCCGAAACGACTCCGGAAGTTTCAGCTCAAAGGCCACGTCATTTAGCTTCCTTACAATAGGAAATGGACCCACGAACTTCGGGCCCAGTTTTCTGGATGGGCAAGCTAACTTCAGATTCAGCGTAGACAACCAGACCTGGTCCCCGACCTGGAGGTCGAGCTCCCCTCTTCTCTTCCTGTCAAAGACCTCTTTATAGTGTTCCTGAGTCTTGGCCAGAGTTTCCTGAAGGATCTTATTGTTGCTCTTGAAAAAATTAAGGTCTTCCTGTACTGCCGGCACTGAACATTCAGGGAGATTACCGGGTAGAGAAAGCGGATGGAAGCCAAAGTTTGCAAAGAACGGGGACTGTTTGGTAGCCGAATGGATGGAATTGTTGTACGCAAACTCTGCTAATGGTAAGAGCGATGCCCAGTCGTCCTGGGAGAAGGAAGAGAAACACCGCAGATATTGCTCTAGTGTTTCGTTGGTTCTCTCGGTCTGGCCGTTGGTTTGCGGGTGATAGGCCGAAGAAAAGCGAAGCTCAATTCGCAGGGCCCCACAGAGGGCTTTCCAAAACCTGGACGTAAACTGTACCCCCCTGTCAGAGGTGATGTCAGCAGGGATACCGTGGAGCCTTACCACTTCTTTAATAAAGATCCTAGCCAACTCCGTGGCCGACGGGGTCCCCTTCATAGGCAAAAAGTGGGCCATCTTGGAAAACCTATCTACCACCACCAAGATTGTGGAGAAGTCCTCAGAGGGAGGTAGTTCCACGATGAAGTCCATGGATATCATCTTCCAAGGTCTATCCGGGATGGGCAACGGTCTCAGCAAGCCCCAAACCTTTGATTTGCTACCCTTATTCCTGATACATGTGGTGCATGCCTCCACATATTCCCTGCAGTGCTTTTTCATTTGTGGCCACCAAAACGTGCGTTGGAGCAAGTCCGTGGTTTTGAACACCCCAAAGTGGCCGGCCAGTGGGTGGTCGTGGCAGGAACTGAGAACTGCGGTACGTATTTCTTGGGGGACGTAGATTCTGTCCCGATGCCAGAGAAGACCATCTCTGGGGTTTAAAGAGATGTCAGGTGGAAGAGCGGGATCGCTGGAGGCCTGCTTAATTCGGGAAAGTAGACTCTCCTGAAGCAGAAGAAAGTTTCCTGGGGGGAGAATGGTATCAGGAGTAGGGAGCTCCACTGATTCATTGTACATCCGAGAGAGAGCATTGGGTTTCACATTCTTTGATCCGGGCCTGTACGTGATGTGGAACACAAATCTAGAAAAGAAGAGTGCCCAGCCTGTCTTGGTTTCAGTCGCTTGGCCGATTTAAGATACTCTAGGTTTTTGTGATCAGTATAGACCAGGATTGGGTGAGAAGCGCCTTCGAGGAGGTAGCGCCATTCCTCCAATGCTGCTTTGATTGCCAGCAGTTCTCGGTCCCCGACGTCATAGTTCCGCTCTGCTTCCGAAAGTTTGCGGGAGAAGAAGGCCACCGGGTGCAAAAGTGACTTAGGTCCCTGTCTCTGGGAGAGCACTGCCCCAACGGCCACTTACGAAGCATCCACCTCCAGGATATAAGGCAGCGCAGCATCGGGGTGTCTTAGGATTGAGGCAGAGACGAACAGGTCTTTTAGGGTTTTGAAGGCTTCTTGTGCCTTAGGAGTCCATTGAAATTTTTGACCCTGTTTGGTCAGTTCAGTGATGGGGGAGATGATGGAGGAAAATCCTCTGATGAATTTTCTGTAAAAATTAGCGAACCCTACGAACCGTTGGACCCCTTTTCTGTCAGAGGGAGCGGGCCAGTCTAAGATAGCTGAGATCTTCTGGGGATCCATCTCTATTCCCTTTACTGAAATGACTAGTCCGAGGAATTGAATACTTAGCTGTTCAAAAACACACTTTTCTGGTTTGGCGTACAGACCATGGAGGCGGAGTCGAGCCAGGACCTTCTTCACATGTTCCCGATGTTCGGCTAAAGAGGAAGAAAAGATTAAAATATCATCGAGGTATACAATCACAAACAGGTCTAGGTAATCTCTGAAGACATCATTTACAAAATGTTGGAACGTAGCAGGGGCATTACAGAGTCCAAAGGGCATAACTAGATATTCGTAGTGCCCGAAGCGAGTACGAAAGGCGGTCTTCCATTCATCGCCTTCACGAATGCGTACGAGGTTATAAGCACCCCGTAGGTCTAGTTTGGAGAATACCTCGGCCGACCCCAGTCTCTGAAACAGTTCGGGCACTAACGGTAGAGGGTATCGGTTTTTAATTGTGACTTTGTTGAGTGCTCGGTAGTCCACACATGGCCGTAAGGAGTGGTCCTTCTTCTGGACGAAGAAAATCCCTGCACCTGCCGGAGAAGTGGATGGCCTGATAAAACCCTTCTTTAAGTTATCGTCCAGGTAGGTTTTCAGGGTTCCCAGCTCGGTCTCGGATAAGGGGAAGATCCTTCCGAAGGGGATCTCTGCCCCCGGGAGCAATTCGATAGGGCAATCATAAGGTCTGTGGGGAGGTAAAGTCTCAGCGCCCTTTTTACTAAACACATCCACAAATTGGTGATAAGCCTCGGGCACAGCTTGTTGGATTTCGGTGTCTGTTTCCAAGCAGAGCAGTGAAGAAGGGTCCGTATTGATGACTGGGAGGCAGTGCTGACGGCAATAGGCAGACGGAAACTCTACTCCTCCAGTGAACCAATTTATCAGAGGGTTGTGAGCCTTCAACCAGGGCATGCCAAGGATAACGGGAAAAAGTGGAGACTTGATAATGTCCAGACACAGGAGCTCCTGGTGGGCTCCGGCGATGATGGCATGAAGAGGGAACGTCTCCTGGGTCACAGGTCCGGACTTTAGAGTGGAGCCATCGGCCAAGTAGATTGAAAGTCCCTTTACCCTAGGCCGAAGGGGGATGTTGTTCTTTAAGGCAAAGGACAAGTCCATAAAGCCGCTGCAGGCCCCAGAATCAATAATCGCGTTGACGCTGATAGTCTTTCCTGAGCACTGTAAAAGAAGAGGCACAGCCAGATGAGAGATGGTACTGGTACTTGGCAGGGTAGAAGGAGAGGCAGGGGGAATAAGAAGGCACTTACGCGACTTGGCAGGGCAAGTGCGAACATAATGTCCTGATTCTCCGCAGTAGAGGCAAAGGTTACCGGCTCTTCGGCGTTGGCGCTCTTCAGGCGTCAGAGATGGGCGAAGTAGACCCAATTGCATAGGTTCTGACGAGTCTGGAGAAGACGGAGCAGGAACAGAAGGGACCGGGGGGTTAGGACTAGGAACCCGTGGCAACATCCAGACTGGGCGAGAAGTAGAAGAGGAACGCTCTAGACGACGCTCTCTTAGGCGCCTATCGATCTGGACTGAGAGATCGATGAGCGCTTCAAGGGTTTCAGGGATTCCCACGCGAGCCAGTTCATCTTTTAATGATTCTGAAAGTCCCATGCGGAACTGGTAGCGGAGGGCTGAGTTATTCCACTCCGTGTCGGCACTCCAGCGTCTAAACTCAGACACATAATCCTCCACTGGCCTGCGACCTTGTTGGAGCACGTGCAGGGCTGCTTCTGCGGTAGCAGCAAGCTGGGGGTCCTCATACAGCCGAGACATTGCTTGGAAGAAGGCGTTTAAAGAGTCCAGAGAAGGGTCTTTACGTTCTAGGAGACGGTGTGCCCAGGCTTGAGGCTCATCGGTTAATAGAGAGATGACGAACCCCACTTTTGTTGCCTCGAGGGAAAAGGTCCGGGGTTGAAGAGCGAAGAAGAGCTCACAGAAGTTCCGAAAGGCCCTGAACTTGTTTCGGTTTCCGGAAAAACGGTCTGGCGTAGGGACCCTTGGTTCAGGCGGCATCATTACCACTGAAGGCGGAACTGAAGGTCCAGGGACAGCTGGGGCTGCGGCAGATAGGGCCTGGACCTGCTCTTCCAGACGGCCGTAGCCTTCTTGCAAGTTCTTCACGGCCTGGGTGAGGCCGGCTAGGTGGCGGCAAAGCTCATCCATTGGGGAGGCTCCCTGCGAGGGCTCGGTCATGGCTGTCCTGTACTGTCACGTACCTGGTTGGAGAGCCCAAACGTGCAGGGAGCGGCGCCTCGTAAGCCTCCGGCTCGAGAGCCCCTGGAGGTGGAGACAGGGATTCAGGAGTCCGGAGGACACAAGTGCCAGGCCGGATAGCAGATGGCAGGCACAGCCGGAACAGGTAGCTGACAGGAACGGTAGGTGCAACTAGCGCTGGAAGCCGGACAGGAACTGCAGGAACAGCTGGCACAGGTAGTCAAGCAGGGACCACAAGGGTAGTTGGTGCTGGCACTCGGGAGGACAGGCAGACGTGGTCAGAGGCGAGCCGGGTCGGTAACTATCGGACAGCAGAGGTACAGAGCAGAAGGCAGAAGCGTGGTCAATCAGGCAAAGGGTCGGAGGCAGGCAGCAAACAGACAAGGTCAAGGAACAGGCCGGGTACAGTATCAGGAACACACAGGAACTGGTAGCAGAAGTCACAGGTAACGCTGTAGACAGGACAGCACCGTGGAGCAGAAGCTGATCCCTTAAATAGCCTGTTGGGCGCCAGGAACGGTCGCACGGTACGTTTGCGTACCCCCGTGGGTGACCGTGCTCCCGTTCGTGACCCCGCGTACCCGCGTACGCCCGATCGGATTATCGCGCACCCGCGTGCGCTCGCTCGTATCAACGCGCACCCGCGTGCGCCTGTTAGGGACTACATGCACTCGCGTGCGTTCGTGTGCGCCAACCCGCGTCCGAGGGCACCGACGATCCTCTTGTACAGGAAACCTGTGGGTAAGTCTCCTATGTACGATCGGGATGGTGGAACGATCGTGACAGTGCCCCGACCGCACTATACACCATTATATCCACCTATATAGCTAGCTATATTGCTCTTCTGTAATAGAGCTTTCAGTCAGCTGTAGGAGATTGTGGGTGTTGTCTGTGTGCCCTGACCGCAGTATACACCATTATCCACCTATATAGCTCTTCTCTAATTGAGCCATCTGCCATCTGCAGGAGTTAGTTGGTGTTGTGTGCCTCCAGCACAGCACAGTATACACCAGTATCTACCCTCTAATTCCTGTTCTATAATAAAGGCATCTGCAGGAGTTAGTGGGTGTTGTGTGCCTCCAGCACAATATACACTACCCAATTGCTGGTTTTCCCATCTCCCTTCAGACCATTACCATGTCCGGAAGGCCAACAAGGAGAGGCAGACAGGCATGAGCCGATTAAAGAGGGCAAGCAGGCTCTGTGTCTAGAGACAACAGTGCTGGTCATGAACGCGGTGCATCGTCATCATCAGCACGTGGCCATGGGACACGCTTGTCCTTATTTTCGGCAGCTGGATGTGTTGAGCCGCATCATGCCGAAGACTTGGTAGAGTGGATGACCAAGCCCTCTTCATCCTCCTCATCCTCTCTCACCCAGGCTCAGGGTACTAGCAAAGCAGCTGCCAATGCATCGTCTTCCCTTGTCTCAATGTCATCATCAGTGACTCCTTCCCTAGACCCACCACGTCCTCCTGAGGAGTCCCCTGAACTCCTTGACCACAGTGTTGGGTACATGCTCCAGGAGGATGCCCAGTGTTTTGTAGGCTCTGATGATGATACTCAGCTAGAGGAAGGCAGTAGCGTGAGCGCAGAGAGAGGGGATGCTCAAGAAGGACAGCAATCTGGCAGTCATGTTCCACAAGCTGCAGCATACTGCCAGGTTTGCTCCAGCGATGAAGAGGGAGGGGATGATGAGGGCACTGACTCCACGTGGGTGCCTGGTAGGAGAGAGGAGGAGGAGGAGGCACATGTCCAACGAGGCAGGATGCCCTCCGGGAGCCAGCTTAGGGGCAGCACACCGACTGAATCACACCGCAGAGCTCCGCCTGTGCAGGGCGCTGCCTCTGTGCGTTAATCTAAAAGTTCTTTGGTGTGGGCCTTTTTTGAGACGAGTGCATCAGATCCCACGGCTGGTATTTGCAACATACAGTATGTCTCAAGCGTATCTCGCGTGGCCAAAACATCAGCCGCTTGGGCACCACATGCTTAACCAGACATATGTTGACCTGCCATGCAGCTCGTTGGCAAGCTTACCTCAAAGACCCACACCAAAGAACAAAGCGGACCTCTCCTTGCTCTTCATCATCTGGGATCTCCAACCCTACTATACCTTCAGTCCTCTCTGAAACCTGCTCTGAGAGGAATGAAGGTGTAGAATTAGGTGTGTCACAGCCAAGTGCTTCTGGGCACTCTGCTAGCAGTACACCCACGTCCGATTATAGCAGGCAAATTTCCCTGCCCCAGTTGCTGGACCGTTGAAAGAAGTTCACTCCCAGCCATCCACATGCCCAGCGGTTGAATGCTAGCTTGGCTAAATTGCTAGCACTTCAACTGCTGCCTTTTCAGTTGGTAGACTCGCCCCCCTTCCGTGAGTTTGTACAATGTGCGGTTCCTCAGTGGCAGGTCCCCAAACGCCACTTTTTCTCACGGAAGGCGATTCCGGCTCTCTACCGGCATGTGGTAGGAATTGTCCTTGCCTCGCTGGACAGGGAGGTCAGCGGTAAGGTGCATATTACCGCTGACTCATGGTCCAGCAGGCATGGACGGGGACATTACCTGTCTTTCACTGCCCATTGGGTCACTCTTCTGGCAGCTGGGAAGGATGCAGGACAAGGTGCAGTAGTGTTGGAGGTTGTTCCGCCACCACGCCCCCAAAATGCTACTACTGGTTGTGACACACCTCTCTCCTCCATCCCCTCCTCTTCTTCTTCCTCCATGGCCTCTTCCAGTGCTCTGTCCTCAGAACCAGCGGTGCTCCGTAGGCGTTCAAGGGGCTACGTAAGTACGCAGGCAAAACTATGCCATGCCGTGCTTGTGCTGGTTTGTTTGGGGGACAGGAGCCACACTGGGGCAGATATTTTATAATAGGGGGGCAGGCCGAGAGGTGGTTGACGCCACGCCAGCTTAAGCCAGGAATGGTGGTTTGCGACAATGGCACCAACCTCCTCTCCGCTCTCCGACAGGGACAACTGACCCATGTGCCCTGTGTGGCTCACGTCCTTAACCTGGTGGTTCAGTGGTTCTTGGGCAGGTACCCGGGCTTACAGGATGTCCTGAAGCAGGCCAGGAAAGTCTGTGTGCATTTCCGCCAATCATTTAATGCCTGTGCTCGGCTGGCTGAGCTCCAAAAGGAGTTGAACCTGCCCAAGAACCGCCTTATATGTGACATGCCCACCAGGTGGAACTCAACGTTGGCCATGCTGCAGCGGCTGCACACACAGCTGTGGGCCATCAATGAGTACCTGTGCGACTACGGCACCAGGACATAGTCAGGGGAGCTCGGTTTTTTCTCACCACGCCAGTGGGGCATGATCAGGGATGCATGCACTGTCCTGTCACTGTTTGAGGAGGCCACAAGGATGGTGAGCAGTGACAGTGCATGCATCAGTGACACTGTACCTCTTGTCCACCTGTTGGAGGACTTCCTTGCCTCTCAAGGCCCCCTTTATCCAGACAGTGTTCCTGCTGTGCCACCCATCACACAGGAAGAGGAGGAGGAGGAGGAGGAGGAGGATGATTATGTCAGCATGAAGGTGGAGGCTGGCACTCAGCAGCAGCAGCAGTCTTGTAGGGATGATTTACAGTCCCAAGAAACCCGTGGACTTGTACGTGGCTGGGAGGAGGTAGCTGCGGATCATGTTGTCCTTAGTGACCCAGAGTACTCCGGACCGAATGCCTCTGCTAACCTACGCTGCATGGCCTCCCTGATCCTGCAAAGCCTGCAGAAGGATCCTCATATTCTTCGGATCAAGGAGAGGGACCATTACTGGCTGGCCACTCTCCTTGATCCACGATACAAGGGTAAGGTTGCCGACCTTATCTTACCATCGCAGAGGGAGCAGAGGATGAGACATCTCCGGGAGGCCTTGAAGAAAGGTCTGTGCAACGCGTTCCCGGAGACTGGGAGGTTACAAACTCCTGGTCCTGGACAACGTGTTGCTGAGGCATCGGTCAGAAGGAGCAGGTGGAGAAGGTGGCCGTCTGACCGATGCGTTCAGACAATTTTTTAGTCTGCAGCCCCAAGGTATGATCGGTTCCAGCAACCATCGCCAGTGTCTGATTTACATGGTGCAGGAATACCTAGGGGTAAGGTCAGACTTGGACACCTTTCCCACCGAAAATCCTCTGGCTTACTGGGTCTTGAGGATGGATCACTGGCCAGAGCTTGCACAGTATGCAATTGAGCTACTGGCCTGCCCTGCATCCAGCGTTCTTTTGGAACGCACCTTCAGTGCTGCTGGTGGCTTTGTTACCGATCACAGGGTGCGCCTGTCCACCGACAGGATGGGCTATAAAATTTTCCCACAACATGATCCGATCGGACTTTGTCTGATCGTTTGTAGAGAATTCCGATTGGACAAAGTGCAACGCATGCTCAGATCAAATTCCTAGACCAAAGCTATTGGCTACTAGCCTGAACGTAGTCCCGTCGTAACGAAATAACGTCATCACGTTCTGAACGATCGGATTTTCCGACAACTTTGTCCGACCATGTGTATGCAACACCAGTTTCGGACAAAATCCGATGGATTTGGTTGTCAGAATGTCCGACCGCGTGTACAAGGGCTAAGAGTTCAGAGAGCCCATCAACATTAGTGGCTCCGGCTGGGGTAAGCATTATAGATAAATTAAGTATGCTTCATCTCTGTTTTTGTAAAGAACCAGTCCTGATAAAAACAGCTTTGTGTGCAAAGAAAAGCTCAATCAAATGTAGCATTAACCTACATTACAGCAGCTCTTATTTTGAAAGCAGCAGCCAATGCTGTACAGTCAGAGATTCTACTGCATTGCCAAACAAGCCCTTCTATATGTTTTTTTGAGTGTACAGTCTGGGCAACGGGTTATTCAAACAATTACAGAGAACATTAATTGGTATTTATTTACTTTTTCACATTTAGTTTAAAAGAATGTTAGTCTGGGAGGAAATTTCCTTTAGATATTTTCTACAGCTACACAGAAAGTGTGTGTTCTGTAGGATAAGATCTTGTTCTGCCTTTAATGCTTATGGTACACATTGCAATATGGCAACAGCTTTGGAAAAATGAAGTTCATCAGCTATGACCTGACCAAAATGTAATCTTTAAACTGGGTGGTTTAATTTATTGATATTTATTTAATGATCTTAAGAAAACTTACATGCAGTATATGACATCTGTATAGGACATGTTGTATATATTTTGGAGTACTGGTATTGGCAGTAGTAAACTATGTAGAAGACAGGGATAAACAGGAACAGACCAAGCAGATCTGCCTGCACTGTTGTAAAGCAAGACAGCAGAACAAACACATATAGCATTTGTATCTTTTTAGGGCTCATGTACCTTACAGCTTCTAAACTTGAATTTAGGAGCTTTTGGCATTTTTTCTAAACTCAACTCCATAAAAGCCTGTCTGTCCATGCACACATGGGCTTTTACAAGAGTTTAGAAGCTGCTACAGTTAGGGGAGGTTCAACTTCCCTCTCCTGAATGTGGAAGAATTGCATTCAGGATAGGAATGTTTTGACCGCCGCAGCAAATTTGTGGCCAAATTTTGCTGCGTTTTCCCGAAACCGGCGCTCAACCTAGTCTGTGTGTACATAAGCCCTTAGTGTTCTGTCAGCAGTCCACATTTTCACCCAGCAGCAGACTCCCACAGAAGAAAGAGAGAGGGGGCACTGAGCATCAGTCAGCTGATATATATACAGTTTTTCCCCGAAAATAAGATGTACCCTGAAAATAAGACCTACTGTGATTTTTGAGGAGGGATGCAATATAAGCCCTACCTCGAAAATAAGCCCTAGTTAAAAGTGCCTGTAAAATCCTATAATCCACTCTTTTACAGTATTATATAATGTACAATGTATGTGTTTCTGTAATATAATTGCGTCAATTACTTTCAGTACAGCACCCCTCGGCTGACCTCACACTACTCTCTTCCTCTTCTGCAAGCTGTCAGAGGAGGTTATTGGCCAGAGAGGGGAAGAGCTCTCCGGCAGGTCATGGAAGCACAGAGCGGTGCTGTAACTAAGGTATTTCGTACAATTATATTACATAAACACACACATTGTACATTATATAATACTGCAATATAGTGGATTATAGGCTTTTACAACCACTTTAACTCTATTCATAATGAGGATTCCGGACAGGCAGTTAAGGAGACGGGGAGAGAAGACAGCACATTACATGACTACATACCCCGACAATAAGCCCTACTGTCTTTTGATGCCAAAGTTAATATAAGACCTGGTCAAAGTTCTACAAAGGCTCCAGAAACCAGATCAGGACTTATTAGGATTTTGAGAGGAAAACTAAATTTTGTTTTCTGCACCCGTTTTTTCGGCATAGGGCTTCCCCTTTAACTCCATACCAGGTGACGGGGCCAGCGATGCTGCCTTCGCTTGTCCCTGCTACGTGGAGCCACGCTCAAAATGAACGGACTTTTCTCCGTGGGGGAAAAGTCCATTCATTTCAAAAGTACAGCGGACTAGCACACACACGGCCGTATTGTCCGCCGGACTCCATATTTTGCTGCAAAACTACTTTCTTAGTCCGCCAGACTTTTGGGTAAAAAAAGTCTGCCAGAGCCCACACAGACCGGCATTAATAATCCAAGGTACAGACAGGACTGGCACAGGGAAGACAGTGTACTACTGGCCAACAATAACTATAATCTCCACAGCTCTCAGTTCTAGCATTTTTTTCATACCATATAAGTGTGCATAGTGCCAAACGATTTATTTGTTGATCATTGTCCTATGTACAATATTTCTTGTATCTTCTTCAATATACTGGTCCAGTGGGACGATGCTAGCAGGATGACAGCCATGTTACTATATCTATGAATGAGCTGAATTGATATACCGTTGCCAATTGTTGTGTGCTTTAATAAAGGATGCTCATTTTTAATACATGTAGATGGTGCTTCACCACTCTTTGCATGGCTTTTGATCCAACAAAACAAACCCATTGTGCTAAAATAAGGAATGAAACTTTTATTTTTTTAGATCTATGGTTGATGCGAGACTGGTAAATTACTTCTGTTTTAGGAAGGCACTGCTGGGTTTTTCACTAGTTATGTGTGGGCTTTTAGTTTCCTTTAGCCCACCTCACCATAACACGTCCAGTCATAGTGTTTAGAACTATTAAGAAAAAGAACAAATCTCATCACATTCAGAGGAAGGCTATCAGTAGATTGTGTGTAAAATACACTTTCCCAGAATATAATTTGCAGGAATGTGGGAACCTTAAAGAGAAGTTGGGCCAAAGCTCTTTTGGCCCTACTCCTCCTGTGGGTCACAGGAGTGCACTTAGCTCTATATTCCTGTGATCAGTATTCAGTTGACAGCTGGTTAAAGTCCACTGTCAGCTGACATCACTCAGCCAGTCCAGGCTATGGAGCGATCCCAACTTTAATGTTGGGATCCACCAAGATACCAAGAGTGGCAGCTGTCTAAGCCTCTCAGCGTGCCACTGAGAGCCTGAGCCAGCCACTCCCAAGTGAATGCTGGAGGGGCAGAGCAGAGAGCTGGTGACTTGACAGTTCTGCTCTAAAGACCAAGAACTGAGCAATCAGCGGTCTTTGCTCAGCTCTTGGTGGAGGACAGATGTAGCATTGGTCCAATTCTGCATCCAAGTAGGTGAGTATGTGTGTATTTTTTCAAAATTCCCGCACTTCTCTTTAAACACTTGGCATACTGAGTAATATGCTTTTTTATATATGATATTAATTTATATATTTGGTCTGATTTCTTTACACATTTCACATTGTGCCTTTAAAGGATGATAGAAAAGATTTTTCAGAAAAATGAAAATTCTCCTTTGACTTCAAACAGCTATGTGTATTAACATAGAGAAATCTTTCTGCAGCCCACATAAAAAAATGCGACCTCCCCCTCCCTCAGTTATTTAGAGTACTTGTTACATTGAGTACCAGGCATTCACTGACAAACTCTGCCAGACAAAACCACAAACTCAAATGAACAGCACTAATTACCAATAAACCCTAATAAAAACATAGCCTGCATGAAATGGCCTCAGCAGCCCTTTACTAACCAAAGAAACAGTCAACATATTAATAAATAACCAAGAGAGGGTTTTGGTGTCCATTAGCCCAAGGATCAACTGTGATCCAACTCTGTTCCCAGCCTCACCCCACTACCTCGAGGACACCTCTAAATTGACAATTTGCTGTCTTTTCATGGGGACAAAGCCCCAGTAAAGACAACCAATTCCAAAAGCAGAAACACCATAACATCAGATAGCCTTCATATTTTCTAACCTTTCCACTATTTAAATGACCTCCTACCTGGCAAGCTGCTATGACAAGTATTCCCAAAATCTGAGCCAACTGAGTTATGAAAAATTGGGGAGGGCAGGTGGGACGACGACGATGATGAATGATCTCCCAACAATTTCCACAGCTCCTACCCCTGCAGCCTCTCAACCACTTAACTATATATCTCCAATCAGGTACGATCCTTTGCACTAAAGCCCCGTACACACGAGAGGACTTATGTCCGACAGACTTCCGAAGGAGTTCCGCCGGAGTTCTGCCGGAGTTCCGACAGAGTTCTGACGGACTTTTCGGCTGAGCGGACTTGGCCACACACAATCACACTAAACTCCGACGGATTCGAACGTGATGACGTACGACTGGATTCGAATAAGGAAGTTCATAGCCAGTAGCCAATAGCTGCCCTAGCGTCGGTTTTAGTCCGTCGGAATAGCATACACACGAGCGAATTTTTCGAAGGGACCGGGTCCGGCGGAGTTCCGTCGGAAAAATTTGAAGCATGTTCCATATTCTAAAGTCCGTCAGACTTTGGTGAATCAAAAGTCCGTTGCAGCCCACACACGATCGAATAGTCTGACGGAATCAGTCCGTCGGACTTTGGATGTTGAAAAGTCCGCTCGTGTGTACGGGGCTTTACACTTTCCACATACATTTTAAGCCCCTTGGTTAATTTTATTCCCCTGTGTCTGTATTTTTGATTGGGTGACCTCACTTTAGCAAAGATTGCATGATCAGATGCCTAGGTGTTCCATGTTACCCATGAGTTCCATCTGTTTCATGCTGTTCCTTCTATATTTTATGAAAGCAAAACTCCAACCTATTGCTTCCAGAAATCAGATTGTCTTTGCTATAGTGTGCTTGTAGATGGATGTTTATTCTGCATTCTCTACATGGATATATACGTAAGAGGAGAGCTGGACCTATTCAAACCCTTCACACTATCTTGAAGTGTAACACTTTGTTATTTGAAACCAGGGGTTTGGTGTGGCATTATTACACAGTTAAGGCACCCAATTCATTTGTTTCCATTACTGTACTTCTATACAGTACCACTTGTACTTATGAATATAACTTTTTTTAATTGACAAAGCAATTTCAAATAGTTGTGCCACTTCAAATACCAAGTGGTATTTATTTTAAATCAATAAATTATTCTTGAAACATTCCCTGCCTTGAACAGTCATGGGAATCTGGAGCATTGTTCTCATTATTGTGTGTGTGAAAAAAAGGTTCTGATGAAATATCTCTAGATGAAATCTACTTATTTCAAGCTGGTATTCTATATCTACAGAAAAACAAGAATTTATATGGCCCTTGTGCCTCTGCTTGTGGTGGTGCTGTAACACAGACACATTGTATCTGTAGAGAAATTAACACTGAACGTGCCTTCTCTGTGATGCTTAATATGAGAAATCTGAATAATTAAGTATGTTCTAATTATATCCAGAAGCTTAGCAGACACTGTCTAATATAATTGTCTGGTATTTCAGCAAAACACTTTTCATATTGTTAGCTTAAAAATGGAAACATATGGAGTGGAAATTTTGCTGTGCTCTTCGTAAGTTTACTGTATATACAGGACTCATTGGCGATGTATGCAAAAAGGCAAACAAGAACACAATAACACTAAGGAGTCAATTTGTGAAGGCTTCTGCATATCACTACCCACCCTCTGCAATCACAGTTACTCTACACCACACAACCTGCATTCTATGGCCCAGGTATAAAATGCTAAATCTGGTGTGAAGCCTGTGATGTCTAATGCTTCTCTCACACCTTAAAGTGGAACATCACTCTCTCAATCAACATTGACTATTTGTAATCCTTATGCTGCTAGTAGTAAGCAGATAGGAAGATTATGCTCTTTCAGGAGGGGTTTTCTCAGCTAAGATCATGCCCTCCTACCTGAATGCCTGAGCTAAGGGCAGATAGATTTGTGGAAGTAAATGCTACATGAATCATCTGCTCTTATTTAAGATGGCCATGGCCAGAAATTCGATGGGTTTGTTTTTCAAAGCAATTTCTCAGCAAAATAAAGCATAGAGACATGGAGGGATAGGGGGTTTGCTTTGAATATTAAAAATGAACGAATAGCATTTTTCCTTTGTGGTGCTCAGATGCGATTTAGTTCCACTTCAACACAGCAGAGAGATCATGACCGGAGGCGAGTTTGTTCACATAGGTTTAACAGCTCATATGCACAGGTCTGCCTTCTGCTTTTTTTTTTATAATACATTTAAAATCCAATTGAATTTTCAGTTTAACCTCCCTAGCGGTGATCCCGAGTATGGCTTGGGTTGGGATTTTCGTTCCACAAGCGGTTACCCCGAGCCAGACTCGGGATCGCATCGCTGGATACAGGGAGGACACGGAGAAGTTATTTATCTTGTCCCCTGGATCCAACGATGTCCTCCACGCTGTGTGATCGAGCTGCCCTCTGCTCGATTCACAGTGCCCGAATGCCGCCGAGCTCCGTTCCCTGCAACGTTGCGGCGCATGGGAGCGGAGATCGGCGCCAAATTCAAAAAAGTAAAAGTACACAAAACACCCACAGTACTGTAATCTTACAGATTACAGTACTGTATAAAAAAATACACACCCCCTTTGTCCCTAGTGATCTGTGCAGTGCCCTGCATGCACTTTTATATTATAAATACTGTTTTTTATGGCTGGAATTTGGAGATTGTCCATAGCAACCAGAAAGTGTCCCTTTTT
Organism: Lithobates pipiens; assembly: GCF_037356315.1. NCBI lineage: Eukaryota > Metazoa > Chordata > Amphibia > Anura > Ranidae > Lithobates > Lithobates pipiens. Next base: position 131,040,101 of record NW_027507784.1, read on the forward strand.
CAGTGTTTTAGGATTTGATTACATTATTGAATAATTTTTATTATTATTTATTATATTATAAAATTTATCATACCCGGGATGTCTGCTAAACTCTGGTTTGAACAGATTTAAGAGAGTTATTCCTAAGAATTACAGGGCTACAATAAAAAACGCCAAATTTCCATGCAAAATAATTGTACCGCTTTCAGCACCTAAAACCAGAATGAATCATACCGCCAGGGAGGTTAAACTAGATAACTACATTCCAGATACATGCACAAAATGTGTACAAACTTTTACAGTTGTTTGTCTTTGAAAAAAACAACAGCCTTATCAGGAAAGCCACCCCACTGAAAAGTGATATTAAAGGCAATCTTTTTTTCAATAACAAACGTGTCATCCTTACCTGCTTTGTGCAGTGAATTTTCAGCCCAATCTCCCTCTTCTGGGGTCCCCGTCAGCGCTCCTGGCCCCTCCCTCCTGCAGAGTGCCCCCAGAGCAAGCAGCTTGCAATGGGGGCACCAAAGCAGGCTCGCTACTGAGTTACTGCTCTGACCCCTCTATCTTCTCATTGGCTCACTGGCTGTGATTGGTTGTGGCTGTGTGGCTCAGCTAATGAGGAGGGAGGGTCCCCGTAGAGCCAAGGATCTTGTGCACATTACTGGATGGCGATGGGGCTTAGGTAAGTATTAGGGGGGCTGGGGGTGGGGGCTGCTGCATGGAGAAGGATTTTTTTTCTTTTTTTTTATAAATTTTTTTTGTTTATTCCTTAAGAAAATACATTTATTTTCCATTCTATTTAACCACTTTCCTTAAATCATGTACATTTCATTATACAACAAAAGTAAAATAAATAAAAAATAACCACAAGAATAGAAACAATCCGTACTCGCTCCATTATCTCCCCTCCCCATCCTCTTCTCACCCCTCGTCCCATGTGTACCTCTCATTCTTCTTTCATTCACCCACTTTCATCCCCTCGTTCCTTAGTCACATACATCTATTCCGGGGTATACCACCTCCAACCATTGCTTCCATATTTTTTCAAATGTATTGTAATTACACCTCTTCTTTATACAGTGGTGTGAAAAAGTGTTTGCCCCCTTCCTCATTTCCTGTTCCTTTGCATGTTTGTCACACTTAAGTGTTTCGGAACATCAAACCAATTTAAACAATAGTCAAGGACAACACAAGTAAACACAAAATGCAATTTGTAAATGAAGGTGTTTATTATTAAAGGTGAAAAAAAATCCAAACCATCATGGCCCTGTGTGAAAAAGTGATTGCCCCCCTTGTTAAAACATACTATAACTGTGGTTGTCCACACCTGAGTTAAATTTCTATAGCCACACCCAGGCCTGATTATTGCCACACCTGTTCACAATCAAGGCATCACTTAAATAGGAGCTGCTTGACACAGTAAGGTCCACCAGAAGATCCTTAAAAGCTACACATCATGCCGAGACCCAAAGAAATTCAGGAACAATTGAGAAAGAAAGTAATTGAGATCTATCAGTCTGGAAAGGGTTATAAAGCCATTTCCAAAGCTTTGGGAAGCCAGCGAACCACAGTGAGAGCCATTATCCACAAATGGCGAAGACATGGAACAGTGGTGAACCTTCCCAGGAGTGGCCGGCCGCCCAAAATTACCCCAAGAGCGCAGCGACGACTCATCCAAGAGGTCACAAAAGACCCCGCAACAACGTCCAAGGAACTGCAGGCCTCACTTGCCTCAGTTAAGGTCAGCGTTCATGCCTCCACCATCAGGAAAAGACTGGGCAAAAATGGCCTGCATGGCAGAGTTCCAAGGAGAAAACCACTGCTGAGCAAAAAGAACATCAAAGCTCGTCTCAATTTCTCCACAACACATCTTGATGATCCCCAAGACTTTTGGGACAACATTCTGTGGACCGATGAGACAAAAATGGAACTCTTTGGAAGGTGTGTCCAAGTATATCTGGCGTAGAAGGAACACTGCATTTCATAAAAAGAACATTATACCAACAGTAAAATATGGTGGTGGTAGTGTGATGGTCTGGGGCTGTTTTGCTGCTTCAGGACCTGGAAGACTTGCCGTGATAAAAGGAACTATGAATTCTGCTGTCTACCAAGAGATCCTGAAGGAGAATGTCCGACCATCTGTTCATGTACTCAAGCTGAAACGAACTTGGGTTCTGCAGCAGGACAATGATCCTAAACACACCAGCAAGTCCACCACCGAATGGCTGAAGAAAAACAAAATGAAGACTTTGGAGTGGCCTAGCCAAAGTCCTGACCTGAATCCTATTGAGATGTTGTGATATGACCTTAAAAAGGCCGTTCATGCTAGAAAACCCTCTAATGTAACTGAATTAGGACAATTCTGCAAAGATGAGTGGGCCAAAATTCCTCCAGGACGCTGTAAAAGCCTCATTGCACGTTATCGCAAACGCTTGGTTGCAGTTGTTGCTGCTAAGGGTGGCCCAACCAGTTATTAGGTTTAGGGGGCAATCACTTTTTCACACAGGGCCATGATGGTTTGGATTTTTTTTCACCTTTATTAATAAACACCTTCATTTACAAATTGCATTTTGTGTTTACTTGTGTTGTCCTTGACTATTGTTTAAATTGGTTTGATGATCCGAAACACTTAAGTGTGACAAACATGCAAAGGAACAGGAAATGAGGAAGGGGGCAAACACTTTTTCACACCACTGTATATATATATATATATATATATATATATATATATATATATATATATATATATATATATATATATATATCACCCTTTCTCAATAGTATCTTAGAAGGATTTTTACCTTCATGCCTAGAATGCATGAAGGTTAAAAACCTTGAGTCTTTACAACCACTTTAAGTTATCCAAAGATCCCATTACTATTTCACTTCATGAGTCAACAAATGACAAATATCTAATCCAGATAATTGATTCCAGGGCAGGATTCTGCAGATCATTTCAAATGAAGATTTTGACATCCACTTATCTTTAGCAACTGCGATAAAATTAAAATCACACGTTTGCAACACTATTGTGGATCAGGCCGATACATTTTAAAATAATTTAATTCCTTAGCTACCCAATACCTAGTCCCAGACCCACTTGCTTGATGAAAATTGTACCCACAAACATTCCTCTTAAGGCAACATTCTTGTCCTCAGGCTGGTTACAATGATGGATGCCAATCTCTGGTCTTCTTGCTTGCATCTCTAGCTTTCTAGGTCTTAAACCCACTGAGATATATTGTCAAGACACTGAGTTTTCAGGATGGCTTCTTGACATTTGTGGATGTGGGGACTTTCGGCAGGAAGGAGGGCCAGGACAGTAATAGGATGGTTCCTGTGGTTTTTCCTATTTAGAAATCTCTCACTACCTCCTTGTAAGGGACCTCTTTAATCTGTTTCTTTTAGGCCCTTGAAGCACATCACTGCACATAATAGCTTCAGGGAGGCCTTCCAGGAGTGGAGATCCCTGTAGCATTCCACACCCTTAAGCTCTAAGAATCTAAGGCCTAGAACAATCTCCACTCAAGATAAGGACCCTATGAAGGGAAATGCCTTAGGTACATAATGTCTCTCATGGTAAACCCATTGGTGAGGTGTTTAACATGCTTAACATAGAGTGCTACCTCTAGCACACTCTGCTGGAGGAAGCTCAATATTGTGGCTGAGGCAATTCACTCTTTTCTTACAGAACACCAGTCAACACACAGCTAAGCTGACTAAATCTATTTAACAGGTCACAAAATACAAAATAGGAATTTGACGTGCGAGTTCCCATCAAAATCCATACCAGACCTAAGAGTCTTTGACTTCTTTTTAACGAGTATAGAACACTCTATTCAAAACTAAAAAAAAAAGTTTTTTCTTTAGTTAAACTTTAAGTCAGGAGCCTGTACTCCCCTCATATAGAGGATGTAAAAAACTGATTGTGCCATATTACTTGGCCGATGCAGGTGGAACCTAAAGGTTGTCTGGATGTTGCTAGATCTGGTTCGAATGGTTTTGCTGAAAATGACATTATCCTGAAGCAGAATAATAGACAGATGTGATTGCTGGGTGATGGTGGGACATGCAGAATTTAGTGTGGCCGATGACCTTATTTGGATAACTTCAATTCTTCACTCTGACTTTTGAATACACTCTTTTCAAATGTATTTTTATAAGGCCATTATTGTGCGACTTGTGGTAAACCAGTGCTCTGTACAAACAAGCAAAAGTAAATTGCAATGTTATCTACGATTTATCACTCCAAACCAGTAAAAAATCTGGCAAGGACCTCTGCTAAAAAAGATTAAGTTAAAACCAGCAGTTGTGTTATTCAAGATGTGTACTGCAGCAGAAAATACAACATACATTTGGCACGTAGTTTGCTTACCATGCCAAAAAGCAATTAACAACATAAACATTATGAAAGCAAGTTATTATGAAAAATCATATCTCAATTAATAGCCCATCAGGGCATTGTGAGAAGATATGTTAAAAGCATAAAGACAGGCTGCTCTTAGAGATTATAAAGCAGGACAATAACAGGATCAATATCTAGATATGTGTCTAGACCAGTAATGGCTAACCCTGGCACCCCAGATGTTTTGGAACTATATTTCCTATGAATGCTCATGCACTCTGCAGTGTAATTGTGCATCATGGGAAACATAGTTCCAAAACATCTGGGGTGCCAAGGTTCGCCATTACTGGTCTAGACCAATGTTTATCAAACTATTCTCAGTGAAGGCACCCTGTAAAATTCTAAATAATCTCAAGGCACCCCATTCTAAAATGTAAAAGAAGGAAACTAACAATTTTACATAATGCAGCAGCATCTACACACATAGGACACTCAATGTTAGAGGTGATTTATTCTTCCACCGCAAATACATCTTTGCACAGTGGTATAGTGTACTAAGTAGTATTATAATGTTTCACTTCTACCCTAGTTTTTCTCCATCATTCTGCTAATGTGATCCCATTGTTGATAGAGAGGGGCAAGGGAGGGCAAACAAGAATGCAGTGCAGTTGCCCTACGTGCTCTTTATCAACCAATGACATCATTGGTTGTTAGGACGTTGGTGGCTAGATGATTATAATGGTGCACAATGAGAACTCGTAGCTTTGTTTTGCTAAAAGGCAGGCTTGATTCATCTGCTGGCTTGTGTACAATTTAGGGGCAATTTTAACCACTTTCAGATTTTTTAATTTTAACCACTTTTGCTGGCTTAAGACCAGACCACTTTTTGCGATTCGGCACTGCGTCGCTTTAACTGACAATTGCATGGTCGTACGATGCGGCTCCCAAACAAAATTTACATATTTTTTCCCACAAATAAAGCTTTCTTTGGGTGGTATTTGATCACCTGTGCGGTTTTTATTTTTTGCGCTATAAACAAAAATACAACGACAATTTTGAAAAAAATGCATTATTTTTTACTTTTTGCTATAATAAATTTCCCCCAAAAATATATATAAAAAAAACATTTTCCCTCAGTTTAGGCCGATACGTATTATTCTACATGGTAAAAAAATCGCAATAAGCGATTATTGATTGGTTTGCGCAAAAGTTATAGCGTTTACAAAATAGGGGATAGTTTTATGCCATTTTTTATTAACAATTTTTTTTTTACTAGTAATGGTGGCGATCAGCGATTTTTATTGTGACTGCGACATTGTGGCGGACACATCGGACATTTTTGACACCATTGTCATTTATACAGCAATCAGTGCTATACAAATGCACTGATTCCTGTGTAAATGACACTGGCAGTGAAGGGGTTAACCAGGGGATGGCAGTGTAGGGGTTAAGTGTTCCTAGGGGCGTGTTACTAACTGTGGGGGGCTGGGCTTTGTGTTAGTGAACACTGATCTCTGCTCCAATCACATGGAGCAGAGATCAGTGTCACTTGTTGCTAGGCAGAATGGGGAGGTGTTGTTTACAACAGCATCTCCCCGTTCAGCCTCCCCGTGAGACGATCGCGGTTATACCCGCAGCGATCGAGTCTGTGGGACCCGCGACCAGACTCACGGGGGTCCCGATGGCAGGACGGCATATAGAAATGTACCTGTACGCCAATATGCCTGCCCGTGCCATTCTGCTGACGTGCATCGTCGTGCGCTGGTCGAGAACTGGTTAATCATCCAGCAGAAACCTGAGGACACCCCAGGCTGCCTGGGCAACCTGGTTGAAAAAGGCTGGCCTAGTCCTAGACGACTTTCAGAAAATATATAGTTTAGGGGTTCTAAAAAGCTTTTAATGCCATCTGCATCCTGTTAGAGACATTCCCCTTATTGATTGCCCTAGTGACCACAGAGGTGACATATTGCTGCTGGGTGTAGAGAAAGCACAAAAAAACACAACTAAAGTACTAAACCGCCTTCACCCAAAGCTAAAAGAATTTTAAGGGAAAATTTTTTTTTTTTTTTACGGTTTGAGAATACTAAATCATTAGATGGGCGGCACTTTGGTCACTCAAACATATTTTGCAACTGGAGCTGTTTGTATGCTGCTAGAACAATATGTTCAGTGCAGTTTGCTGTTTGCCTAGAGTTCCTATCCAAACCTTTTCCTGGAACAAAGGCTACAGTTATCAGCTGTCTCTATTTGCTGACACAGGATAAAGTCCTGATTAGTAAAGACCCTGTAGAATATTTTGCATGAAATTAATAACATTCATATCACATCTCATGCTAATTAAGTTTTATGAAGTTGTTTCTTTATGGATTACTGATATTGCATATGCCAAGGCTGTTAGTGTTTAAGCCTAAAACCAGCTATTCTTTAAATTGTTCCATCCTCCCCATCTCCTACCTATCCTGCCTACTGTATGTAAAATAGATCTGTATACTTGTTTTTTTGTTTCAGTCACATGATCCTGCAGCTCTAGCTCTCTATGTCATTGAGACCTTGACAATGGCTGGGAATTCCGGGAGCCATGATGTCAATCATAGGCCTTCAGAGTTCAGCCATTGCCAGTGGTCCCTCCTATCCCCTGCAGCCACCACCCACTGATACAGGGGAGCCGGAGCTGCAGGGTCATAGTCAGTGACCAGACTGGAGCAGACTGAAAATGCTAAGTATGGAGATCCTTTTAATACAGGGTAAGCAGGATAGGTAAGAGGAGGGGGAAGGATCATTTTAAAGCAGAGATTCACCCAAAAGTGAAAGTTTCACTTTAAGTCCTCCTCCGCTCCTCATTTTTCTCAGGGTGGGGGGCGGTTCCTAGTTTTGACAGTTCTTGACAGTTTTTGAAGTACTCCATTCCCCCCTCCCTCCCCACAGTCTTCTAGGACCCAGAAGACTGCAAGCTCATTAGCAAAGTGCAGCGCTTACACAGTGGTTAGCCAGCTGTGAAGCTGCAAGCAGCGCAGCCGGCTACCAACAGTTAAAGTGTTTATAAAGGTTCAGTTTAAAAACAAAAAGATAAACATAGAATGCTTGTCTGCATTGTGCAATGGTTTTGCACAGAGCAGCCCCAATCCTCCTCTCCTTGAGTCCCCCACTCTGGCACTCCTGCCCCATCCCCCCTGCTGAGTGCCCCCAGAGCGAGCTGCTTGCTCAGGGGGCACTTGTGCATGCTCGCATCTGAGCCGCCCCTGTGAATCTATGAGACACACAGAGCATTTCTCAACTCCACCCCCTGCAACCCCCTCACTGGTTGTAATTGTCAGTAGTGGGAGCCAATGGCTACTGCTGATGTTTCCCAGCCAAGGAGGCATCGACCTGGGACAGCTTTTGCTCCCATGCACATCACTAGATCAGGATCAGATTCAGGTGAGTATATCTGGGGATGCAGGGGGAGCTGCACGCTAAAGATTTTTACCTTTATGCATGAAATTCATGAAGGTAAAAAAACCTTCGGCCTTTTCAACCACTTTAAGCTCCGGGAACCTGAAATCTAGTAAAGAACTAGAACGGGTGAGGACGACGCTGGATCCCTGGACAGTAAGGGTACTATTATTAAAAGTCATCAGCTACAGGATTTTTATCTGCTGACTTTTTTTAGCCTGGAGAACCACTTTAAGAATAATTGTTGTTAGGCTTTAATGCCACTTTAACTATGGCCCAGGAAAACAAAGCTAATCAAATACTTACAGGGCTTACACAGTTATCTTTAAGGACTCGTTAACACCAGATGTTGTATGAATACATATGCAAGTAAAATTAATGCATTATTTCAATGAGGTTAATTTACACTATTGTGGGGCTTTCATGTGCAATTAAACAAAAGTACAGTATGCTGCATTTTGTTTGCACATAAATCTACCATAATGTACATAAACAAACATGTATACACTGCATAGGCATGTCAATTTTTTAAAAAGGTTTTGAGCTTTTTTACTTCTTTTTAACGAGTACAGAAAATTCTAGTTGCGCTTGCCAGAACTGCAAGATCCTGAAAGTGTATTTCCATGTTTGCAGCCAAATTAGAATAACACCTACTTCATGTTTTGTTACATCTTCCCATTCGCACAATATACATAAAAAAATATTTTAAAAAACTGAACACTTTTTTGCTTGCCTAATAATTCCACCTAGATTTCTTGTAATATAAAGAAGGCGAATGTGGAGTTATATTTACCATAATTAACCCTGTCTGTAAGGTGCTGGCAGATCTCATTATCAGTCGTGAACTGCCACACTGTATTTGCTAACAAAGGTTTAAAAGAGAAGTATAGCCAAAGCTTTTGTGTCCATACTTCTCTTGTGAGTCACAGTTACTTTTGCTCTCCTGTGACCCAGAATTAGCTGATATTGCCTGTAATTGGCTGACTTGTCAGACCCAATCCAGGCTCTGGAAGGATCTTGACAATATTGACTGACAGCTGGCTCCACCTCTCAGCGTGCAGCACAGCTCAGTGCCCCACTGAGTGCTGGAGGAGGAGAGCAGTGACTGACATCTGTCTGTCAAAGCAGACCAAGACTTGAGCAATCAGTGGTCATGTGATCACTCTGGCTTAGAGCCAACATGGGACAACCACAGCATTTTACTGATACTGCAGCATAAAGGTTAGTATGTACATTTTTTTACAAAACCATACTTCTTTAAAGATCTCAAGGCTTGGGTGGTACAATATATGTACATTTTTATACTGTATTTACTGCTGCTATGTTCATTGGCTAAACTGTGCTTACTTCACTCAAAGTCCCAGGGCGAATTTTCTGTTTTGTTGTACATTTCAGGGATGAGGTATGTCACTGGTGACACCAGACCTTTCTCTCTTTTTTCTATATTGAACCCGGGTGGAAGACACCCAATTAGCCCAAACCTGGTCTGTGGTCACCCTTCCCATTACATACATACATGCATGCATATTTCACATGTACTGTAATAGTCGTATTCATTTTCAACATGAAATTTAAATCCCATTATAGGCATATATCCCAGTCCATTTGATGTGCTGTTCCTTGTTGATGGCAGCGTTCTTTGTTTTGTTTTGGGAGCTGCAATGTGTATTAAGGGAGTTTTTCTGCCTCCCGCTGTCCCCGTCTGCTTTTTGAGTGGGTGGGGCCACCTACACATCGGTGCCATGTATCTGCGCCAGCCGCGTGACATCTGCGATCTCCCGGCGTCAGTGTGGCTGGATGCATTAAGTCATCTGGATGAATTTAGGGAGTTTCCATGCTCCTGCTAATGGTGGGTGCCTCCTGCGCTCACGTGTCATTAATCCACACATGGCATTGGAGGCGGAGCCTCTCAAGCTCTTCCGGGGGCATATATTGGAGGTTCAGCATAGCATGGATTTCTTTGCCCTTCTCACTGTGGATACACACACTTGTGGAAAGTCCTTTCCTGTGACTTACCACTCATACATCTACATATTCACTTTACTGAGGTATACTCATGTGTTTTCACATGGCTCACTCTGATCACCCAGCCTGTTTTGACACTACAGGTTTCATTATACACATTCACTTCATTTAATTTCTAATTTTCTCTTCTGCTTCTGCTCTTCTGCCCTTTCCTCATTTACTCTTGTCAGCTTTTGGTATTTACCACCTCCCCCTACAGACTCCATGTCCTTACCATCTTTGGCTTAGGCCTTTTATTCATACATAGATACATATATGTTACTATACACTGACTTTACTCTGTTACTTTAGATTATCTGACATATATATTCATGTTTACAGCCAATATCTTCCATGGACAAAATGAGACCCCTAGGGATACACAATTTATATCTGTGCCACGCTTGCCCTCCATTTGGCCCTCGTGGGGTCTTGTCTGGCTCTGCCTCCTTAGCTCCCTGGCAAGATATCTGCTGCCACCTTCTGGGAGCACAACTGCTGTTTTGGTCTTGTTTAGTGGTGAGTATGGGTTTCATTGTATCAAGGCCCCTCTTACCATGTGCCTATATAATCTACAATACGCTATACACCCAATTTGTATTTTTTAATCCTAGGTACATTTTATAAGCATCCACCTCTAAAGAGCGAGCTGGGTCTCGCAAAAGGTGTCGGTTACACTAGATGCCTATGTGTTATATGATTGCCATTATTATATATGTACCATTGCTTCAATTATATGTATGTCAGGGCGGGGCTCAGCCCTTCCTTCTCTGAGCTGGCCGCTCAGCTGTCAGATAATTGCCAGCTCCTGTCTCTCCAGGTGACTCACCTGTTGATGATATCCTGCTCGTCAGTCCTGCCTACTTAAGCTGTCCAGTCCAGATGATCTCTGCCTTCACCTTGGTCACATCTCTAGAGACGCTCTCCTGTGTTCCTGTTAAAGACTTGCTTGGCTGACATTTCTTCTGGCTCCAGATACTGCTTGCTGTTCTTCTACTCTGTTCCCTGGCTCCCTGACGTTTTGGCTTGTCTGACTATCTGTTCTGATGCCTGAACTCTGGTTATGTTTTGACTACATTTATTCTGTTTACCTGTTTTTATTATTATTAAACAAGTGTGATTTAACTGTACTTCTGTCTCAGTCTGAGTCACGGTTCCTGACAGTAGGAGAAGGCCATGAATTCAGAAGATGCAGTCAATCCACTTGTTGGTAATATTTTTTCCAGATTGGGTGAGCAGGATCACCACATGGATCAGTTTGCCATGGAATTACAAACGCTCCTGAGTTGCACAGCTCACCTGGAATCTCTCACTGTGGCTGCTCTGGTTCAACCTGTGTTGCAGGCCGTCCCTGCTACTGCTCTCGCCTCAAGTATTACCTCTAAATGTGGTATGTCTGGTTTCGCTCCACTTCCCCAGTGATTTGGGGGTGATCCAGTCCAATGCAGAGGGTTTTTCAACCAGGTTGAGATATACTTTGAGATGCTGCCCCAGGTGTTTCCCACAGATAGAAGCAAAGTAGGTTTCAAGATATCTTTGCTTTTTGAGAGAGCCTTGGTCTGGGCAAACCCTCTATGGGAGACGCAAAAACCTGCTGTTTTCAGTTATCCTGAGTTCGTGGCTTCTTTTAAAAGGGTATTTGACATTCCCGCATGCTCCGCTTCTGCTGCCAAGTGCCTCATGTCCATCAAACAGAGTACGAGAACTGTTGCCGATTACGCCAATGAATTCCGTACTCTGGCAGTAGAGGTTGCTTGGAACAATGAGGCCCTCATGGCTGCATTTTCTCATGGTCTCTCGGATTCCATCAAGGATGAGATAGCAGCCCGAGATATACCCACTGAGCTGGAGAAGTTGATCACGTTTGCCGTCCTTATTGACTCCAGACTCAGAGGAAGACTCTCTTTTAAGGAGCACTTGCGGAAGCCTCCTGTACATTTGTCTCTGAGCTTTGCAATCCCACCCTTGCCTCCCTCACCTCCCATGCCTCCTGGTACCGAGTTGGTCAGTGAAGATGACATGCACTTGGACTTTATGTATCTCTCTGCGGATGACAGAACCCTTAGGAGGAGGGAGAGATTGTGCCTTTATTGTGGCCAGGCAGGTCACTTTTTGAAGTCTTGTCCTACCCGTCCAGGGAACGCCCCGAACCTTGAGGTCCTGTCATGGACAGACCATAGGTGGCATTGTTTCATCGCCAGTTTTCCTGAAGGATAAGCCCCTGGTTTCGGTTACCCTTTCTTGGGCTGAGTTGTCCATCGAGATACAGGCTCTAATTGACTCTGGGCCTGCAGGCATGTTCATTGATGCTGCCTTTGTATCAAAGCTCTCAATTCTGCTGCAGCTGCACAACATTCCATTTGCCATTGAGGCTCTTGACAGGAGACCTCTACAGCCTGCCCATGTGACTCATGAGACTGTTCCTTTGTCCATGGCTGTAGGGGCTCTCCACCCTGAGAAAATCCAATTCCAAGTTATTTCTTCATGATTTCCTTTCACGATTAAGAATGGCTATCTGATTCCTTTTATTACGGAGTTATTTTACCGCTTCAAGGGAGCAACGGTTTTCACAAAGCTTGATTTGATAGGGGCATATAATCTCAGAACAGGCCATTATGAGTACCTCGTAATGCCTTTTGGTGTTTGTAATGTTCCGGCAGTTTTCCAGGAATTTATTAACAATGTCCTCTTAAATTTGTTGCAGTTATGTGTGGTGGTTTATCTTGAAGATATCCTCATATTTTCCAAGTCCCTGGAGAGCTACCACACAAATGTCTGTCGTGTGCTTCAGAAACGAAGAGAGAACAATCTCTATTGTAAATTGGAGAAGTTTGAATTCCATCTTGAACAGGTTAAATTCCAGGGTTATGTCATTTCCACTGCTGGTTTTTCGATGGACCCAGAGAAACTTTCAGCAGTCCTACAGTGGTCCCGACCCATGGGATTACATCCTCTGCAGTGTTTTATTGGCTTTGCCAACTATTATCGGAAGTTTATCCGTAACTTCTCATCTCTGGTCAAGCCCCTGACTGATATGACCAGAAAGGACGGTAACCCACAGAGTTGGTCTCCAGAGTCCATTAAGGCCTTTGAGAGTCTCAAAACCTCCTTTGTTTCTGCTCCTGTGTTGGCACATCCTGATCCTATGTTACCTTTTATCCTTGAGGTTGATGCTTCTTAGACTGGAGTTGTCATCCTTCTGTCTCAGCGTTCTACCTCTGAGAGTGCTATGCATCCTTGTGGCTACTTCACCTGAAATCACATGCAGAGCGCAATTACGAGATTGGTGACAGAGAGCTGTTAGCTATCATTTTAGAAATACAAACAATTATTGTGCCTTTCCTATACAATAAACTGAATCAAGGAAAAAACAGCTACACAGAATGTGACAAAAATTCAGATCAGTAATAGTGGTGAATAGTGGTGATCATTTTAGCCTTGAAAGAATGGAGGCATCTCTTTGAAGGTACCACTCGGCCGGTTCTCATTCTCACTGACCATAAGAATCTCACATTCTTGTCTGAGGCTAAACACCTCTCTCCTAGAAGGGCGCGATGGGCTCTTCTCTTGTCTAGTTTTAATTACATTGTCTCATTGTTATCCGGTACTAAGAATGTAAGGGCTGACGCTTTGTCACGTCAATTTTCCTCCACTTCCAAGAGTTGGTTCCGGTTCCTGTGATTCCTCCTGATCGTATTCTGACTATGGTTTGCACCAGTCTCACTTCTTCGGGGGACAAAATTCTAGCTGCTCAGGTCCATGCTCCTCCTGAGAAACCTTGTGACCGCTGGTTTGTCCCAGAGAGTCTCCATACTGCCGTGCTCCAGCCGGCTGGTCTGGGATTTTCATGGCCGCGCCACCATTGCGAGTCCCCACATGTAAGTGAGTGGGCTAATTGAGTTCATGGGGGGATCTCACATGTCCGGGGTTAGCCCTTTGGATTTTCTTATAACATCTAAATATTATTATTTTTTCATCCATAGATTACTACCACGGTTTTGCTCCTGATGATAGGCTATAAGGCCTTAAAACCTGTACACATTTATGAATCCTCTTGATGGCCGTTGTTGGCCATGTTTTTTTTGTACAGTTATTAATTTCAGTTTATGAAATCATGTTTTAATCATCCCATGTACCCTATAATATGTATTAACTCCTTGTTGGAATGTCAATCAATTTAAAAATATATATTTTTAAAGTATTCTGTGTGAATGGGAACACATAGGGGGTTATTTACTAAAGGCAAATCCACTTGGAGTGCACTTGGAGGTTCAGTCTCTCTAAATCTAAGAGGTAGATCTGAAATGAGTGGAAGCTCTGCTGATTTTATCATCTAATCGTGTGCAAGCTAAAATGCTGTTTTTTACTTTCCTTTCATATCCCCCTAGGATCTACAGTGACTGCACTTCCAAGTGCACTTTCAGCCCCCATAGCATACATACTGAGAATTTTAATGCAAAAGTGGAAATACACTTTCACACTTTCTGTGAGATGGACTGGAAGTATATAAACGTATCTTCTTTCTGTAAACTATAATCTCCTTTTCCTCCATATAATGGAGATAAACAAAGATAGACACATTTAAAACTGGCCATACATGACCAAAAGAAATTAACAACATTTTGTTCAAAAATTTAGACTTTCTTTTGATCTAAAGCCGCGTACACACGGGCGGACTGTCTGGCCAACTTAGTCCGTCAGACAATCCGACGGACAGTTCGTCATACTTTCGAATGAACGGACTTGCCCACACACGGCACTTTTTGAGCGGACTAATACGGCGTACTAAGTCCGCCGTACTATCCGCCCTACTTTTGAAATGAACGGACTCGCCCACACACGCGGAGGAAAGTCCGCTCATTTCGAACGCGTCTCCAGGTAGGCGGGGCCCGCGAAGGAGACGTCGCAGGCCCCGCCGCCTGGTATGGACTTAAAGGGGAACCCCAACGCCGAAAAAAATCGGCGTGGGGGTCCCCCCCAAGTCCACAACAGACCCTTGTCCGAGAAGCAGAAGAACGGGCGGCGGCGGCGACAGAAGACCGGGCCACCGCCTGTAAAAGAGCTAGAAGAAGGCGCGGTGGCCCGGCAGAAGAACCGAAGAGGGGGACAAGACCCCCGAAGTCGGGAGAAGAGGCCGGCGGCGAGGAAGAAAGCCGGACTCCTCCGCTAGCAAAAGAGCTAAAAGAAGATAGCGGAGGAGTCCGGTGAGAAGACCCCCGAAGACGGAAGACCCCCGGAGCTGTGCAATAAAGTATTTTATCTCGTGTGTTGTGTTTTTTTTTTTTGTACTTTTATTTTACAGGTGAATGGGTAGGGGTACATTGTACCCCATACTCATTCACATAGGGTGGGGGGCCGGTATCCGGGGGCCCCTTATTAAAGGGGGCTCCCGGATTCCGATAAGCCCCCCGCCCGCAGACCCCGACAACCAACGCCCAAGGTTGTCGGGAAGAGGCCCTTGTCCTCATCAACATGGGGACAAGGTGCTTTGGGGTGGGGGGCCGCGCGGCCCCCCCTTTCCCCAAGGCACCCCCCATGTTGAGGGCACGCGGCCTGGTACGGCTCGGGGGGGGCGCTCGCTCGCCCCCCCTTTCCTGGCCGGCCGGGTAGCGTGCTCGGACAAGGGTCTGTTGTGGACTTGGGGGGGACCCCCACGCCGATTTTTTTCGGCGTTGGGGTTCCCCTTTAAGTCCATACCAGGCGGCGGGGCCTGCGACGTCTCCTTCGCGGGCCCCGCCTACCTGGAGACCCGCTCGAAATGAGCGGACTTTTCTCCGGGCGGGAAAAGTCCGCTCATTTCAAAAGTACGGCGGACTGGCACACACACGGGCGGATTGTCCGCCGAAATGCGAGTCCAGCGGACAGTATTTTGAACATTCCGAAATACTTAGTCTGCCAGACTACACGCTGAAAAAGTCAGCTGAAGCCCACACACGAGCGGACTGTCCGCTGAAATGGGTTTCGGCGGACTAAGTAGGCCAGACAGTCCGCCTGTGTGTACGCGGCTTAATATTCAATGGCCCAATCATTGTATCAGAAATTTTCCTGTGAACTTTTTTCCAGTTGTTTTCAACATTAACTGGTTGCTGACCGCCGGCAGTCAAATGACGGCCAGGCGCGCACCTACTGTGGCGGGAGTCATATGACCGCCTCCCGTTTAAACAGGGAATGCGCGCGATCGTGCACGCGCATCCCTGTTTCTTCTGTGGCGGCGTGTCACAGAGACACCGCTCGCCACCGAAGGGGGTGAACAGCCATTAGTTATGGCTGTTTACCACGTGATCAGCCATGATGAAGTCATGGCCGATCACAGATGGTCACACCCCAACTGTGCACGGCGCATGCGTGCGATCGCGAGCGTGCTGCGTGTGCACGTCGGTGGCGGCGTGTTCCCCGGGAACACTGCTCGTCACCGACGCTGTTTACCCACGTGATTGGCTATGATCCTTTCACAGCCTATCACTAAAATGTAAACAAACCGCGGTAACGAGATGTTACCGGGTTGTTGTCCTCCTCACACACCGATCGTGTGTGAGGAGGAGATTGCGGTAACATCTCGTTACCGCCTAGTGTACACCAATCACACTAATTGCCCCCCCCCAATAAAGAGGACCTGTCACCACCCCTCATAGTACCTGTCAATCACAGTCCAGAGTACCTGTCACAGTCCATCAGAGTATTTGAGTACCTGTCCCAGCCCATCAGAGTACCCGAGTACCTGTCACGGCCCATCAGAGTACCCGAGTACCTGTCACGGCACATCAGAGTACCCGAGTACTTGTCACGGCACATCAGAGTACCCGAGTACTTGTCACGGCACATCAGAGTACCCAAGTACCTGTCACGGCACATCAGAGTGCCCGAGTACCTGTCACGGCCCAACAGTACCCGAGTACCTGTCACGGCCCATCAGAGTACCCGAGTACCTGTCACGGCCCATCAGAGTACCCGAGTACCTGTCACGGCACATCAGAGTACCCGAGTACCTGTCACGGCACATCAGAGTGCCCGAGTACCTGTCACGGCCCATCAGAATGTCCGAGTACCTGTCACGGCCCATCAGAGTACCCGAGTACCTGTCACGGTCCATCAGAGTACCCGAGTACCTGTCACGGTCCATCAGAGTACCCGAGTACCTGTCACGGTCCATCAGGGTACCCGAGTACCTGTCACGGTCCATCAGGGTACCGGAGTACCTGTCACAGTCCATCATGGTACCCGAGTATCTGTCACGGTCCATCAGAGTACCCGAGTATCTGTCACGGTCCATCAGAGTACCCGAGTACCTGTCACAGCCCATCAGAGTACCCGAGTACCTGTCACAGCCCATCTGAGTACCCGTCACAGTTCATCTGAGTACCTGAGTACCTGTCACAGTCCATCTGAGTACCCGTCACAGTTCATCTGAGTACCTGTCACAGTTCACCTGAGTACCTGTCACAGTTCATCTTAGTACCCGAGTACCTGTCACAGTCCATATGAGTACCTGTCACTGCCCTTCAGAGTACCCAAATACCAGTCACCAAGCCATCAGCGTACCTGTCACCGGGCCATCAGAGTACCCGAGTACCTGTCACCAGTCCATCAGAGTACCCGAGTACCTGTCACCAGGCCATCAGAGTACCCGAGTACCTGTCACCAGGCCATCAGAGTACCAGACTACCTATTTGCAGCCCATGTCTCATAGAATATACGTTGGGGTGTTTGCTTTCCAAAATAGGGTCATTTTGTGGGTAATTTCACTGTCCTGGTGGTCCAGGACCTTCAAAAGTGTGATGGGTAGGAATGAAATGAGATGTGTCATTTATGCTCCTAGATTGCCTGAACGTACTACTTCAATGTTCAGCCTCTCTATGTGACCAGGCTGTGTAAAAGTCCTACACATGTGGTATCGCCATACTCGGGAGGAGTAGCAGAATGTGTTTTGGGGTGTAATTTTTGCTATATACATGCTATGTGTTAGAAATATCTTATAAATTGACAATTTTGTGTAAAAAAAATGGGTTTTAATTTTTTTCCACATATTCCAAAAACTTCTGGAAAAAAATTAACCGTTCAAAAGACTCATTATGCCCCACAGATTATACGTTGGGGTGTTTGCTGGGGTAATTTTATGGGAAATTCCATTGTCCTGGTACTCCAGGGCCTTCAAAAGTGTAATAGGTGGTTGAGAAATGAGATGCGTAATTTTTGCTCGTAGAACGTCTGAAGGTACTACATCAATGTTGGTGCTCTGTATGTGGCCAGGCTGTGTAAAAGTCTCACACATGTGGTATCACCATACTCGGGAAGAGTAGCAGAATGTATTTTGGGGTGTAATTTGTTGTATGCTTATGCTGTGTGTGAGAAATAACCCGATAATAGGACAATTTTGCAAAGAATTGTGAGAAAAAATGACAACTTAAAAAAACTCACCATGCTACTTACTTAATACCTTGGAATGTCTACTTTGTAAAAAGGGGTCATTTGGGGGGGGGGGGGGTATTTGTACTTTCCTGACTTGTTAGTGTCTCAAGAAATGAGATACACCTGATGTACTGAAGGCCTGATCAGATGTGATCAATTTTCAGCGATTGGCACCATAGTTTGTAGACTCCTATAACTTTCACAAAGACCAAATAATATACACTAATGTGGGTTATTTTTACCAAAGATATGTAGCAGTATAAATTTTGGCCAAAATGTATGAAGAAAAATTACTAATTAGCAAAAATTTATGACAGAAACAAAGAAAAAGGCATTTTTTTCACAAAATTTACGTTTTATTTTATTTATAGCACAAAAAATAAAAAACCCACTAGTGATTAAATACCACTAAAAGAAAGCTCTATTTGTGTGGAAAAAAGGACACAAGTTTCATATGGGTACAGTGTTGCATGACTGAGTAATTGTCATTCAAACTGTGAGAGCTCTGAAAGCTGAAAATTGGTGTGGTCAGGAAGGGGGTGTAAGTGCCCTGTATTGAGATGGTTAAAGATCTTTTTTTTAATGATCAATTACTACTACTACTGCTCATTTCACATAATCATTTTTCTTTAAAGAGTAACTCCACTTTTGTGGGGGAAAAAAATAGCAAATAAAGAAAAAAATAATATTGTGCAACAAAAATTTTATTTTTGGTGAGATATTTGAAATAGGAACACTTCTAAAGGGATGCAGGCCCAGCAGCTTTCCTCATTAGTGCTCTGCAGCTGTCACAGCTGACTGATAATTATGAAACCACTCCCATTAGACTCCCTAAGCCAAGAGACACAGACAAACACACATGGATATCTTCAGAATAACAAAAGGTAGGAATCTGCAAACAAAAGTTGTTACAGTTCTTGCAATGTACATAGATCACCCAAAGGGGAATGTTTTTTTTCTCAACAAAAGTGGAGTTACACTTTAAATGATAGCCCTACAAATGAATAGAAATCGATTGATTGGAAAAAAAATCCAACATTTTCGTTCATTTTCAATCATGAAATGGAAATCGACTGGCGCAGTAAGCACACTAATCCATACAAGAATCAAATGAATGGCCTATGACAAGATTTTCTATCCATATATGGCCAGTTTAAGTTCCAGCCTAAGCACCTGGCAAGGTGACAGGGTGTGCGGGGTGACAACATAGGAAATCAATTAGGAGGCAAGGACACAGAGCTGTTATCCTAAAAATTGAAGACACGGTAAGTGAGGATATACATACATTTTTTTCTTAAAACCAGTAAAAGTCACCAATGCATCAAAAATAATAACACACATTTAGAATGTATTCATTCTCAGTCATCTTTTTAAAATATTGAACAAAGTGGGCGACATGCTTTTAGACCATTGCAGGATGTTAAGTATTTGGCTCTCCAAGTATGATATTGTTGACATAAAATACTTGTCCTCCTTGAGAGGTTAACAGTTCAAGCATTACTCTCAGAAGTATTTAGAAATAATAAGGAATGTTTGTTCAGTTCTTGAACCCTAAGAGACTAGGGATGTTTCCGTTCTGTTTCATGCTAATCCCCTGCTATTAATTCTGGGTGTGTTCACGCCGCCTACCACCATGACTGTTTCCTAAATGTTGTTTTTTTTTATTTTTTTTAATTATGACCAATATTGTCCATTTTAAACATGATTATACAATGTCTATTTTATTACATTTTGAATGAGAAGTACTTTAACCACTTCAATACAGGGTACTTTTACCCCCTTCCTGCCCAGGCCAATTTTCAGCTTTCAGCACTGTCACACTTTGAATGACAATTGTGCGGTCATGCAACACTATACCCATATGACATTTTTCCTCCTTTTTTTTTGCCACAAATAAAGCTTTCTTTTGGTAGAATAGACATTAGGAGGTCTGGTCCCCAACCAGGACCTCCAACAAGGAGGGAGGGAGCAGGCGGACTATCACGGTACGTGTTATGGATAAAGTATAAATAATTGTATACGCAACTATATAAAAAAATATACAACAGTTTATTTAGACATAAAACCAGTTGACAGTAGAGAACAGGTACATGTGGTGAAGTATTTTGACTAGTTTCGCTATAACATAGCTTCTTCAAGAAATATATACATCTGCAAAAGATATAAATATATAATAGCATTGACATAAAACATATGTTTATTACATAAAAGCAAAACACAAGAAGAAGGGGAGAAGAAAAATTAATATCCATAAAATGCAGGTTGGGGACCAGACCTACTAATGTCTATTCTATATATTTACGGATGATGGTACAGGATATAAGTATTACCTTTCATATATATGTTGTGAGGTCATTTATTTTCTAAGCTTTCTTTTGGTGGTATTTGATCACTACTGGCTTGTTTATTTTTTGCTCTACAAAAAACAAAAACACAAAAAAATAAGTTTTAAACTGGTTCTGTTGTTACATTTTGTAAATAAGTAAGTTTACTCCTTCACTGATGGGCACTGATGAGGCAGCACTGATGGGCACTGATATGCAGCACTGATAGGTGGCACTGATATGCAGCACTGATAGGCAGCACTGATGGGCACTGATGGGCGACACTAATGGGTGGCTCTGATAGATGGCATTGATAGGCAATACTGATGAGAAGGCACTGACTGGCATTACTGATGGGCACTGACTGGCATTACTAATGGCCACTGATTGGCATCAAATGTGGGTACAGGTGGGCATCACTGGTGAAAGGGGAGCCTCTCTCAGCATCTTGGCCTCGGATAAGGTACATCAGGGCCGTTTTTAAGGCAGGGCAAAAGGGGCAGTTGACCTGGGCCCTATCATTGTTGTGGGGCCCAAAGCAGCTGTCTCATACTTGCCAACTATCCTGGTTTAAATTCCCTTGTTCCTTTTTAGTCCTGTGCTGTGTCCCAAGGTCTCAGTGTGAAGTGCTGCTACTAATACTGCCCAGCTCTGCCCTTTTGTTGTGTACAGATGACTCACCTGCACACCCTGTGTTTACATGTAAATTACTGGCATTCATATGTGAATAGCGGTGGCCGGCGGCATTGATATGTATATCTTGCCCCCCTGAGGTCATATCCACAGTAATTTCTAGCAGCCAATCAACGAGCAGAAATCATGTGCTGTAACCTTTAGCAACTAGTCAGTGAGCTGTAATGTGTACTGTAACCTCTAGCAACCAGTCAGTGAGTGGTAATGATACACTGTAACCTCTGGCAACCAATTTCAATAGGTGCCTGATCTGATTTAGTAAACTGATTTTGAGTCTAGCTGCTATTTATTGTATGTCTCAGAGCAGGTGGAGAGCGAAACTGCATGGGGAGGGGGGGGGGCCCAAAAAAAGTTTTACCCAGGGTCCAATCAATATTAAAGACGGCCCTGAGGTACCTGACAACCACCCTGCGGCCGTCATTCTGGATACTGGGGGTGGGAAGTGGTGAAGACCCCATCTTTTATTTTTTGAAAGTATAACTTAAAGTGATATTAAACCTTCAGTTTTTAAACAAACTCTCAGAAGCTGATTTATTCACCTATTGAATATACAGCATCTTCATCTTTTTATTCTTCCCCTGTTTAATCTGGTGCCATGGCTGCTGGCCCAGGTTTCCTGGTTCAGGGTTTTTAGGCTTGTTTCTTCCTCAGTGTCCTATGGAGCCACCCTTGCATGAAGGGATGAGTTGTGTCTTCCTACACTGTGTGAATAGAAACACACAGCCCCATAGCCTAGCATGGCCTGCTCCATTCCTCTCCCTTCTTTAAGCTAACAGACTGACTCAAGACTGCACTTTCCACTGTTAACTCTTTGCTGTGAAGATCAGAGGTTCAAGAAAGCAACACTAAGCCCTTGTACACACGGTCGGAGATTCCGACGGAATGTGTCATATCGGACCGTTTTGTCGGATATTCCGACTGTGTGTGGTCTCCATCGGACTGTTTCCGTCGGAATATCCGACGGACCAACTTTTCCAACTTGCCGGTAAAATTTTCAGACAAAATGCTCTGATCGGACATACCCCGATCATGTGTAGCCTACTCCAACGGACAAAGGGCCACGCATGCTCAGATCAAATTCCTAGACCAAAGCTATTGGCTACTAGCCTGAACATAGTCCCATTGTAACGAAATAACGTCATCACGTCATGTACAAGCGGATTTTCCAACAACTTTGTCCGACTGTGTGTGCGCAACAGTTTCGGACAAAATCCATTGGACAAAATCCGTCGGACAAAATCCAACGGATTTAGTTGTCAGAATGTTCGACCGTGTGTACAAGGGCTTAGAGAGCAGGAGCTAGCAGCATTAAAAGTTGTAAACTGTAAGTGCTGGGGGTTAGCATTTTAACAGATAGTTTACAGAGACAATGTTCTGTTTCAAACATTACTTTATACATTGACATACAGGAGTTGATTTACTAAAGGCAAATGGACTGTGCACTTTGCAAAGTGCAGTTGCACTCTGCAAGTCAGTTGCTCAAGAGCTTAGTAAATGAGGTAAACCTTTACTTTGCAAAGAATATCCAATCACGTGCAAGGAAAATAAAAAAAAAGTAATTTTTGCTTGCACATTATCTGCTCATTTACTATAGACAAGTAAAAGGCGCAATACTTTAGTATCTCAGTATGACCATATATAGTCCATAATAGTCCAAACGGATAAGGTGCAAAGTGGGTCCATATGTCAGGGCTGCCACCAATGGAGACCAGAAGCCAATTCCAATGATCTGAGAGAAAACAAGGAGAGGGGCGCCAATGAATGTATAAATCAAAACACTTTAATGGTAAAAACAATATTGAAAACAATATTCACTCACATCCAGGGCTTTTTTTCTTGGAGAATAGATGCAGAAACTCCCCCCCCTCTGAGTACCCCCTTGTCTCTGCCCCCTAACCACCACTGACCACCGTCCCTTGATTCCACCACCTACCAGTACTGCTCCTTTTAGAGAATACAGAACCAAGTATCATTTTGTGGTGTTAAATCATTTGTATGGAACGTGTTAATGATAAAAAGAAAAGCAGTAAAATAGATCCTCAGCAGCCAGCAACAATAGAATCCCAGCAATAGATCCCCACACAACAATAGACTCCCCCAGCAACAATGGATTCCACCCCAACAACAATAGATTCCCTGCAGCAACAGTGAACCACTCACAACAAAATATCAAACCCAGTAACAAAATATCCACCCAAGCAACATTATACCCCCCTCAGCAGCAACAACAGATCTCCCAGCAGCCAGCATCAATAGATCCTCCATCAGCCAGTAAAAATAGACCTCTCCATCAACAGTAGAGCCCTTCCAGCAACATAAGACCCCCCAGCAACAATAGATTCTCCCCATCAGCAACAATAGACCCTCACACAAAATCAGATGCCCACCAGTGACAATAGATCCCCCAGCAGCCAACATCAATAGACCCTCCAGCACACCCCACACCCCATGCTATTACATACATTCAGTGCTGGAGGTGCCAGAACTGCGTTCCCCCGCATTCCCGTTGAAAAAAAGCCCTGCTCACATCATATGCAGTTTACATGCAACAAAGAGAGGTCTCCATAGTGTGGTATTCAAGTATAAGATTTATTAAGCAAAGCAGTAACTTACAGTTAAAATTAGCTCTGTTCAGCTTAGCAAACAATGAAACTTCCAGTCTTGGCTGCGGCTGGAAGTGACGTCACCCGG
This sequence comes from Lithobates pipiens, assembly GCF_037356315.1. NCBI lineage: Eukaryota > Metazoa > Chordata > Amphibia > Anura > Ranidae > Lithobates > Lithobates pipiens. The sequence goes on from NW_027507784.1 coordinate 131,063,975, forward strand.
CTCCTCCCAGCTCCTTCATTATAGGAGGAGAAACGGTTTAAGTGGTGAGCAGGTTGCATTCCCTTTGAATGTCAGCCAGCCGAGCCCTGGCATTGTATGACTGGCAGAGATGACCACAGACTTTTCTGGTCTGCCTCAGGAGATCCTGTAAGCCTGGGTACCTGCTCAAGAACCGCTGCACCACCAAATTCAGGACGTGTGCCAAACATGGATCAAGTGTCCCCAGGGCGGAGAGAAGGTTGGTGCCATTGTCGCATACAACCATTCCTGGTTGAAGCTGGCTTGGCGTCAACCACCTCTGAGCCTGCCCCTGCAGAGATGACAGAATCTCTGCGCCTGTGTGGCTCCTATCACCTAAGCAGACCAACTCAATACTGCATGGCATCTTTTTGCCTGACTGCTTGCGTAGCCCCTTGAGCGCTTACAGAGCACCGCTGGTTCAGAGGACAAATCTGCACAAGAGGGGTGGAGGAGAGAGCTGTGACAGAATCACCACTAGCATTTTGAAGGTGTAGTGGTGGAACAAGCTCCAACAATACTGAACCCTGGCCTGCATCCTTCCCAGCTGCCAGCATAGTTACCTAGTGCCACGTGAAGGAAAGGTAACATCCATGCCCATGCCTGCTGGACCATGAGTCAGCAGTAATATGCACCTTACTGCTGACCACCCTGTCCAACGAGGCCAAAACATTGCCTTCCACATGCTGGTAGAGAGCAGCAATGGCCTTCCGTGAAAAGAAATGGCGTTTTGGAACCTGTCACTGAGGTACAGCACATTCCACAAATTCACGAAAGGGGGCAGAGTATACCAGCTGAAAAGGCAGCAGTTACAGTGCTAGCAATTTGGCCAAGTTATCATTCAGACTCTGAGCATGTGGATGGCTGGGACTGAATTTATTTTTAGCAACTGGGGTAAGGAAATGTACCTGCTTAAATCAGATGGTGGTGTAATGCTAGAAGATTGGCTGCAAGTACTTGGGACACCTATTCCGATACCTTCATTTCTCTCAGTGTAGATTTTTAAGAGGACTGGAGGTATAGTGGCATTGGAGATTCCAGATGAGGAGCAAGAAGTCCGCCTTTTTCAATGATGTGGGTCTTTCAAGTGCTGATGCCAACGGACTGCATGGCAGGTCATCATATGTCTGGTCAAGCATGTGGTGCTCAAGCGGCTCTTGTTCTGGCCACGCTTGATCCCCTTGCAGGCATAGATTACAAACAGCAATGGTGTGATCTTCTGCACACGTGTTGAAAAAGGCCCATACCAAGGAATTTTTAAAAGTCAGCAGCGCTCTGTACCCGCGGAGCTCTGTGGTGTAATGCAATAGGGTGGCTGCCTTTAAGCTCCTCCTCCTCCTCCGACACCAGTCCATCCAGTTCAACCTGAGTGAGTGTCTACAATTGTCCCTATCTCTGTACATTGCACACTTACATCAGTCCCTACCCTCAAGGAGCCCACAATCCAAGGTCCCCATTCATATACTAGGGCCAATTTTGGACAGAAGCCAATTAACCTATCTGCATGTCTTTGGATTAGTGGGAGGAAACCGGAGTACCTGGAGGAAACCCATGCAGGCACAGGGAGAACAGGAGGAGGAGGAGGAGGAGGATGACTTTGTTATCCACTCCACCAACTCTTCTGCATGTTCTGGTTAAATAAAAAGGCAGCAGAAAAAAAGGACAAGCGTTCCCCACAGCCACCTGCAGAGAATGCACCATGTCCATCACCGGCATTGTTGACTGTAGACACAGAGGCTGCTTGCCTCCTTTTAGTGGCCTTTGAGCGTCTGCCTCTCCTTGGTGGCCAATATATATATGTTGGAAGGCTGGCCGCAGGCTAGCCTGAATTTGTAGGAGGAGTCTGAGGGCTTTAAATCCCTCCTCCTCCTCCATCAGAGCCTTCGTCGGCTCATTTCTGGGTTCAGGAGGGGGTGGTGCTGACATACGTCACTTCCGGGTCTTTGCCGAGCTATCGGCAGCAGCAATGGCGGTGTATCTCTCTGTGGTTGCCCACCCACCTTGCTTCCCCTGGGTACTGTGGTGGAGGTCAGCTGCCCACCAGCTCCTCTCTCCCGGGGCAGATCCGGCTGCAGGGGCGGGGGCGTCCCTATGCTCGTCCAGCTCCATGTGGGAGCCGCCGGCTGGTGCCCGCCGGGGGGGGGGGGTGTTCGGCCAGCTGCCGGTTCCACTCCCCACACACGTTCAGTTTCATAGGTGCATTGTCTGCCTGGTGCTGGGGGGGGGGGGGTCGGCCGCCCCCGCTCCCGCTGTTTCCTCTCTCCACACATCCAGGCCAGGAGGGAGATGGCTGCCTGTTGTCTGCAGGGGGGGGTGATTCGGCTCTATGGCGGCTCTCCGTCCTCCTCACACAACCGTCCAGCCCGCCGCCTGGCTGCCAGCAGGGAGCGCGCCCACCGCGGGGACACGGCGCTGCGGCCGGAGAGAGCAGAGCAGAGAGTGGGGAGAGAATGGGGGGGAGGAGCGTTCCCCCATTCACTCTCTGGTCACATCATCACCACCACACTGACTGGCCATGTACCAGAGCTATGTTTCTGGATGATGTATGGACACAGAGTTATATGTATAAATGGAGACAACAGTCCACATATAGTTACCGCATGTTAAATGTAAATACATAACTACCTATACAGTAGCCGTTCTCACGATTGTGGAGGGAGGGGGAGGCGATCGGCCGCCTGCCGGCTCCTCTCTCTCTCCCCATGTGCATGTCGCTCCGCTGTGGGTGGAGGGGGAGGGGATCGGCCGCCGCCGGCTCCCCTTATCTTAACTCATGGGCATTGCTCTGTCCGCCGATTCTCCCGCTGTGTGTGGTGGGGGGGGGGGGGGTTGGCAGCCTGTCCGCCAGCTCCTCTCTCCCCATGCTCTCCTTCTGCATCTGGTAGCCTCCCGCGGATTCTTGGGGAGGGGGTGGGGGTTCGGCACATCCATCCCCACATCTATGCCGTACACCTGGTGGGGGGGTCAGTGATCTGCCCCCTCCTGCTTATCTCCTCTGGCTCCACCAGGAGGGCTGGCCGCCAGTGCTCTGAGGGGGGATGAATGGTCACCCGTCCGTCGTTCCTTTCCTCCCCATTGTTCTGACATCTCTGCAGCAATCCTGACAATGGCCAGTCATGAGGTGACAGGTCTGCCAGGGTTGCTGCAGTTACAGTAACTGGTAATTTTGCTTTCTTTGGTCAGTGCAGTGTTTTGATCACAGCCAGCGTTTTCTGTCTTAAGCGTTTTTCTGTCATTAGCGTTTTTCTGTTTCTATCTCAGCGTTCGGTCCAGCATTTCTGTCTCAGCGTTCGGTCCAGCATTTCTGTCTCAGCGTTCGGTCCAGCATTTCTGTCATAGTGTTCGGTCCAGCATTTCTGTCTCAGCGTTCTGCCCAGCATGTCTTTCATAGTGTTCGGTCCAGCATTTCTGTGACTTCTCTTCTGGTCTTCTGTCTCAGCGTTTTCTGTCCACTTGTCGCTTGCCAGCCAGTTCACCTCCCAGGAACTCTCGCCATGCGCTATGGAAGGGATGCCCACACGCTTTCCGGTTTTCATGGGGGGGCACTCACCCACCTGTTCACCTCCCGGCACTCTCGCACCCCCCCTGCACGTCCAGGCACCCATTTCAGTCACGAGGGTTTATCACGGCTCTCAGCCCCGGGTTTCTGTCTTTGCGTTCTTCTGTCATCATGTTCTGTCCAGGGGTTTTCGTCATATCGTTCGGTCCAGCTTTCTGTCAGTTCGTTCGGTCCAGTGTTCCTATCATATCGTTCGGTCCAGCTTTTCGTTTGGTCCAGCTTTTCTGTCATATCATTCGGTCCAGCTTTTTTCCGGCATAGTGTTCTGTCCTGCATTTCCGTCATAGCGTTCCGTCCTGCATTTCCGTCATAGCGTTTCTGTCCTGCATTTCCGTCATAGCGTTTCTGTCCTGCATTTCCGTCATAGCGTTTCCGTCCTGCATTTCCGTCATAGCGTTTCCGTCCTGCATTTCCGTCATAGCGTTTTCCTTCCTGCATTTCCGTCATAGCGTTTCTGTCCTGCATTTCCGTCATAACGTTTTCCTTCCGTCATAGCGTTTTTCCGTCCTACATTTCCGTCGTAGCGTTTTCCGTCCTGCATTTCCGTCATAGCGTTTTCCTTCCTGCATTTCCGTCATAGCGTTTTCCGTCCTGCATTTCCGTCATAGCGTTTTCCTTCCTGCATTTCCGTCATAGCGTTTCTGTCCTGCATTTCTGTCATAACGTTTTCTTTCCGTCATAGCGTTTTTCCGTCCTGCATTTCCGTCATAGCGTTTTCCGTCCTGCATTTCCGTCATAGCGTTTTCCGTCCTGCATTTCCGTCATAACGTTTCTGTCCTGCATTTCCGTCATAGCGTTTTCTTTCCGTCGTAGCGTTCCTGTCCTGCATTTCCGTCCTGCATTTCCGTCCTGCATTTCCATCATAGCGTTTCCACCCTGCATTTCCGTCGTAGCGTTTTCTTTCCATCGTAGCATTTCCGTCATAGCGTTTCTGTCCAGCGTTTCTGTCAGATCCGTACGGGCTGAGGTTTGTTTCATTTTGTTTGTCGTCCCTTTATTTTCTCCCCCCATATAACACACATCATACGGTGCACGCTCATTTCTTTGCACGTCTACCCACCACGGTTTGTGGGTATACTAGGCCGGAGGGTTGTTGCTACCTGTCTGCTTTCTGTCATGGCGTTTTGTACGTAGCTTTTCTGTTAGCCAGGGCTCATTTCCTGGTCTGTCACGCCTATGGACCATACGGGCTGAGGTTTCGTTTCAATTGATTGCCGTTCCGCAAACTTCTCGCCTGCATACCATACGTTATACGCTGCATGCTTTTTCATCTCACTTGTACATCTACCCACCACGGTCTGTGGGTACACTAGCCCTGAGGGTTGTTTGCTATCTGTCTCTGTTGTTCTGCCATAGCTTTTCCATTCATAGCATTATGGTCGTTCGTAGTGTATGTTAGCTGGGGCTCACATCCAGGGTCTGTCACGTCTATGGACTCATACGGGCTGAGGTTTCGTTATTAATTGATTGTCGTCCCACAATCTTCTCGACCGTATACTGTACGTCATACGTTGCATGCTTATTTCTTCACTTTTGTACGTCCACCCACCACGGTCTGTGGGTACACCAGCCCGGAGGGTTTGTTTGCTATCTGTCTCTGTTGTTCTGTCATAGCATTTTGTTTGTAAACTTTCATTTCATAGCTTGATGTTCGTAGTATGTCTGTTAGCTAGGGCTCACATCCAGGGTCCGTCACGTCTACGGATCCATACGGGCTGAGGTTTCGTTTTTAATTGATTGTCGTCCCACAATCTTCTCGCCCGTATACCATACGTCATACGTGCACGTTCACCATACCTTTACTACTACCCACCACGGTCTGTGGGTACCTCAGCCCTGAGTGTTCGTTTTTAATTACCTGTCTTGGAGCTGCAGGTTGCTCGGGCTCACTCACTACATACACTAGGGTTGTGTCAGCATTAGGTTCATATTCACGCGCTGTTGGTCTTGACATTTCTGCACTTACATCCTCATACTTGTTAGGTACGTAGGGGTATTGTTTCGTGTGTTGGTTGTCTGTTCTCTTTTCGCTTGTTGTGTGTTTCTTGGTTCAGGGTTTGGGGTGGGTTGCGGAGGAGGCCGGTGCACATTCATCCCTCCACCGTCGCATGGGGGTTCAGTGCTTGGTAGCACCCCATTTTTAGGGGTGGGACCAAACTCTCTTAGCTCATTTATCGCCGGGGTACCCCTTTCCCGGCCTCAGCTGGGGGGGCAGTATTCAGTGGGTTATTCCCCACTCTGTTCAAACCTCTTACATCCACCAGTGCAGCGCATGTTTCGTGCAGGATTCTTCAACCCAGTTCATGAAGTTTCTCTATGCGCTCTTATTTGTTAGTCAGGATGGTGGGGTTCATAGCCCGTTAGGCTTGCACTGAGGTCTCATCTGCGGCTCCTGTTCTTCTCAGTGCGCCTTCAGGTATTGTTGGAATTTCTCACAGTGGCTTGTAGAACTGGGGGCAGTGTGGTCTCGCATAATCAATCTGGCCATTGGTTCTTATCCAGAGTTTGCAGTGGGCTTCTCACAAGGCGGGGTGGTCTCATAGGTTCATGTTTATGGCTTTCACTGGGTATTGCATCAGCAATTTGGCCTCATTTGCCAATTCCATGAAGTTTCTAGCAAGGACCAGTTTTCAGGACCTACAAACTCCTGTCAAGCTGTCCATTTTTGCAGCTCACCCTCTCTAACCATCAAGGGAGGAGAGTCAGGGATGTTTCTCTTTCGCACGGCTACCAGTTACCGGACAGGTTTTCGTGGTGTTTCAGACTTCCTGTCTCCTTCCCTTGGCAGTTCCCAGTTAGTGCTCTAGGCAGTTTCTCTCTTACCACTTACCCATCTATACCAATGAAGGGGATGTTGTAAGCTAGGGGTTTGTGGTCATATTTCGGTACCTTAGCCTTGGTGTCGGGCAAGTAAGTTGGCCTTCTCTGCATCATTCTGTGGGTGTTCGCTTTCTCCATCCTCTCACTACCAACAGTTGTTCTCACGCCCAGGTTACTTGCCAAACCTGGCTGGAATCCTAAACCCCCTTTTCTGGTTATTCATCTGGTTCCTGGGCAATTTTGGTAGGTCTCGCAGGGGGTCCTTTCTTTACCACAGGTTCATGGGGCGCTGGAGATCCTCCATGTTAGCAGCTACATACGTAACCCCCTTTCCTGTAGTCAGCCGGGCATTCGCATTTTCCGGACTAAACGATTGTTGCGTGCCTTCTTTGTAGCTTTCACATCACACCTACTTTGTGTCTTTTTGCCCTCTTTTAGGCATACTGTCCAGCCAGGCCAAGGCATACCTCAGGCCTTGGTAGTTGGGGTTATCGTATTTCTGTATGAAGACTCTGACTACAAGTTGGAAGGCTGGCCGCAGGCTAGCCTGAATTTGTAGGAGGAGTCTGAGGGCTTTAAATCCCTCCTCCTCCTCCATCAGAGCCTTCGTCGGCTCATTTCTGGGTTCCCACCCACCCGTTCCCCCATATTTTCATCATTTCATTTACATTTCATACATTCATTCAGGGTATGCCCTCTTTTAGGCATACTGTCCAGTCAGGCCAAGGCACACCTCAGGCCTCGGTAGTTGGGGTTATCGTATTTCCGTATGAAGACTCTGACTACAAATATATATATATATATATATATATATATATATATATATATATTTATGGTGAAGAGCCCTCTGACCGATACGGATAAGGATGATAGACAAGGACAACATAAACTCGCTACTTGAAATGGACCTGAAAGTGTGCCCTGGTATAACGTACGGTATACCAAAATAAGGGGGCATACCTTAAAATGAAATGAATATGAAATGGGTGAAATGAGTACTCGTATGAGGAGTATGCTAGAGTGAAGGCCTGATAAAGGGGACGGGTGGGCGGGTATCGCGCACCGGAACCGACAAGGAAGATGGGCGAGCGGCTGGTTATATACACCACCGGGCTCCTCCCATAATTTCAGGCCACCATACTGGCCTTTCTATTTATGGTGAAGAGCCCTCTGACCGATACGGATAAGGATGATAGACAAGGACAACATAAACTCGCTACTTGAAATGGACCTGAAAGTGTGCCCTGGTCTAACGTACGGTATACCAAAATAAGGGGGCAAAACACTCAGGTAGGGGATGCATTTTTATTGAACCAAGACTGTTACTGGGTAAGTTTGACAAAGGCCTGGGCCATCTCAATTTGCGGATTGGGTACGTAACGGGCAAAACAGGAGGACTTCCATCTACCCAACTTTTTGATAATATGGACCGGGACTCCTTGGCGGGAGGCCGTTGAAGCTGCCCCGATGCGAAATGAATGTCCCGAGTAGTGCGCAGGATTGAGGTGAAGGATGCCCAGGAGTATCCTGACATACTCCATGAACTGGGCTGTGTTGAGAGGTTTTGAGTGAAAGGGCAGAAGTGGGCCAGTCCCTGGTTGATCGGCCAAAAGGGTCAGCAAGCGGGTGAGGACAGCAACCGGACACCAGCGGTTGTAGGTCTTGTAGAGATGTATGTCCGTACCTGGACCAAGCTGCTGTGTCTTTGAAACCGCTAAATGTAAGATGAAATGGTCCTCGAACCTGACTAGATGGTGCTTGCACAGCATGCGTGCCGAGGGGCTAGTACAGGTAAACTCGCCTGGCCGCAAGAAGCCGTAGAAGGCCAGATGTATGGCTGCTTGCAGGACGACACTGACATGGAGACCGAAAGGTGAGGAGGCCAGAATGTCTGACATGTCCCTAAACACTTCGCCTGTGATAGGCAGCCGTTTGATGCTGGAAACCGGCCGACGTTTCTGAATGCCGCGCATGAGAGCTCGGACGGCGTGACAGGTGAATAAGGAGGGCTTGGTAGGGTCTTGGAGGGACGTGAAGTGTTGTACCCCGGCCAAGTACAATCGGATTGTGTTGAAGGACAATGCCAAGTCCGAATGGCAGTAGGAAAGGAAGGCAAGGACTTGTTTGACCCGGGAGGACTCTGTATTGTGAGATGATGTGAAGCGAGTAAAGGCCCTCCAGGCCGACTGATAGGCCTTGCGGGTATTGTCTGAGAGGGAGTGATCAATAAGTTGAGTCGCTGCTGACAAGTGTGGGGCTAATCCAAGGTCAGTTGAGACCAGTCCGGGATAGCTGCTGAAGTTGGTCCGGCTCCGGGCACCTGATCAAAAAATGAAACAAAGTTAAAGCGGGAGAGGGCATCCGCCGCCTGATTAAACTTGCCGGGGACAAAAGAACAATGAAGGTTGAACTGAAACAATAATGAGAGCTGGGTCAGTCGCCGCAGGAAGGACATAATCTGTAGAGACCTGGACCTGCCTTTATTAACAATCTCCGCAGTGGCCAGGTTATCTGTAGAAAAGACCACCGTCTGGCCCGACCAGCTGCGGCCCCAGGTGTGTGCAGCGGCTACAATGGGATATAGCTCAAATAGGGAGGACGTCTCAGTGAAGCCAGGAATAGCCAGTATCTGTGGAGGCCAGGGGGCTGCGAGCCAGAGGTTGCCAAAGATTGCCGCGAAGCCCGTGGAGGCCGCCGCGTCGGTCACCACCCGAGGTGAAAGGGCGGACACGGAGGGGACGAACAGGGACACTCCGTTCCAGGAAGATAGGAATTCCTCCCACATGGCTAGGTCTGCAACGGCCGCGGCATCCAGGCTGAGTACTTGCTCCGGGTCCTGAGAGTGGGATAATAAGGCTAACAGGCGTGACACGAACGAGCGCCCTTGGGGGATGATGCGCATCGCAAAATTGAGCATACCAAGAAGGGACTGAAGCTGTCTCTTGGTACAAGTCCTGGCATGAGTGAAGTCCCTCAGGACCGTCCTGATGCGGGTCAGTTTATCCGGGGGAAGGCTGGCCTGCATAGTGTTAGTGTCTAGGCTGACCCCGAGGAAGGTGATGGCCTGCGACGGACCCTCCACCTTGTGCTCGGCAATGGGGACATTAAGATTATTGAAGACTACCCTCAACTTACCCAGATCTTGTGGAGGCGAGCCAGGCGGCTCTATCAGCAGGAAGTCATCCAGATAATGAATGACTTCCCGACACTGGACTACGTGTAACAAGATCCAAGCAAGAGCCTGCGCGAAGGTGTCGAAGAGCCAAGGACTACTCTTGGACCCGAACGTGAGCTTAGTGGCAAAGTAGTACCGCTGCTTCCACTTGATTCCATGCCAGCACCAGAGGGAAGGATGGATAGGAAGAAGTTTAAAAGCATTTGCGATGTCGGCCTTGGAAAGCCAGGTACCTGTGCCTGTCTTAAGAATGGCCTGGATGGCCATATCTACTGATGCATATTTAAGGGAGAACTCCTCAGAGGGAATAAGGGAATTGAGGCTGGGGACCGTAGAGGAATGAGGCGCTGACAAATCATAAACCAATCTGAGTTTATTAGAGAACTTGCCCTTGACAAGCCCAATAGGGCTGACTCGCCAGGTGATGAATGGGGGCTGAACGAAAGGGCCGATGACAAAGTCCTGATCTAGTTCAGATTGCAGCAGTTGATCAATGGCTTGTTCATCCGTGGCTGCTGAGCGGAGGTTCTGGCACTCGTGCGTGAGGTGAGGGAGAGAGATGAGTCCAGTGTGAAAGCCTTCTGTGAAGCCCTGGACGAGGAAGGTGGACAGTGAGGGGGTAGGGTGGCCGGACAGGTAGACGCTAAGCCATGACACATTGAGCCGGCTTAGTCAGGACCTTTTGAGCTGCTTGATCTCACACATGAGCCGGGGGTGAGCTCTATGACATTGGGTACACACATGGAGCAGCCTACACTGGCTGAAATTACACGACCCACTATTGTAATTATTGCAGATCGGAGCACCGCCCATGGTCTTAACTGGGCGCCCTAGCTTATCGGTCTGTGGCGGGCGAGCTGGTGCTTGCAGGCCCTGAGCGGTACCCGAGGTAGACGGACCGTCGAAGGGCGGGGCTGCCACTGAGGTAGCGCACCAGGCCGCAGTATGTGTTGCTGATTGGCAGATTGCACACAGAGGGGACCGTAGCCCCGCGAAGTGGCGGCAGAACAGTTCGGTGTCCATGGTGCTCCAATCCGTAGGAGTCTGGAACTGGGAGAGCCTGGCGGCTGCTTTAGCGGAGAAGGATCGGTGGTAGTCATAAAATGAAAACCCGCCGTACTTGTAGCCCAGGTCGACTACCACATGGAGGTACCGATCCAGCTCCTCCCTCCTGGCAGGGGAGGCTGAGCAAATGATGTCCCTCATCATGCCGAAGGCTAAGGTAAACTCGGTGACAGAGAGTTTCCTATCTAATCTGGGATCCTTGGCTTTGAGGACCACTGATACGTCCCCCCAAGTATAGGCCTTATTCTCTGCCAGCTCGTGAATTGAGATCAGAAGGGAAGCCAAATTGACGTCCTTGCCCTCTAAGATGTCCTTCCTGATGTTTGCTGACACCAAATGAGATGGGTACACTATTGGTGCACCTCCGGAGATACCTGCGGGAGGACTAACAACTGGCAGGGACGCTGGTACAGGCGGAGAAACAGAGGGTTGGGTCTCGAGGAGGGCCACTCGGCCCTGCAGATCTGACATCGAGGTCGTGATGGATGACACCATGGTGTGGAGCTGCGAGATAGAAGAGGCGATGGAGCCTAAGGAGGCCTGCTGAGCAGAAGCCTCCACCGCCGCGGGGGGAGGAAACAGGAGCCGGAAAAGCTCTGCCTTCCTGGCTGTTGCTGGAAAGGGCACTCCCCTGCGTCTCAGTTCGGCTGTTAGCCTGGGAATGGTCCATGCCCTGAAGGCCCTTTGGCTGCCATCTTCTGAAACGGATGGAGACAATGGAGCCGTGAGGTCCTCACTGCCAGCCTGGGACATGGTGGCAGAACGTGGGTCTGACGAGGCTACAAGCCCTCTGCTGCGGGTTTTTCTCCTAATACGGACCTATAAGGGGTGACATGGATTACAACTGGTTGGAGACTGCTAAAGAAATACCTGTTTTAACGAAGGACGTTTTGCTGAAGGGCGTTTTCCCCTGCTAGATGATTATGCTTACCTGAGGAGGCACCGTCCGACCAGGTGCAGGCTGGACCTACTGAACTCGACTGACCTGAGGAGATGAAGGTGAAGTTTGTTTGAGACTCCCACCTAACGAAGGCCAGCTAACAGTGGAGGTGAGACTTCAGACATGAGATAAAAGCGACACCACCCTTTTTTTTTTTTTTTTTTGAAAGAAATAAATGAAATTTCCTCTTCTCTTTCCCCCGGAATCACCCCCTTTATTCCATATATACATACTATATATTTCCTCTTTTCCCTTTTTTTTTTTTTTTTTTTTAAACCCCCCCCCCCCCTTTTTTTTTTTTTTTTCCCCCTTTTTTTTTTTTTCCTTTTTTTCGAAATGAGGCTGACGAGCAAGAGTCCCCCGACAAGAATCCAACATTGAAGAATCAACTGGACTAGAAGCGGGAAGCGACACGTGAGCGTGAAATGAGTGAAACTGCCATGACAGAGATCCGAATCGCCATGCCACAAACTTGCGACCGAGCACGAAACGGAACCTGGAGCATGTACTGAAATGAGGCCATTCCTGGGGCACGCCGGGACGAATTGGTCCCTAAATGTGACTATTCGTACCGGAACGTGATAGGTGAAATGAAATGAAACCCATGACAAAGACTGGAATCAGAAGACGAGCCCATGCACCTAACAATGAATCCCGTCTTTGGAGCATGTACTGAAATGAGGCGTAGCAGCTGGGCACACCGGGACGAATCGGTGCATCAAATAAATGCAACAAGATTCGAATCGGAGCGTAATAAGTGACAGAAATGATATCCCATGACAGAGACAAGATTCAACGACTGGACTGACGGTAGCAAATAAAGAATCCGTCTCTGGCGCATGTACTGAAATGAGGCGTAGCAGCTGGGCACACCAGAACGAATCGGTGCATAATAATATGCGACAGGATTTGATTTGGAGTGTAATAAGTGACAGAAATGATGTCCCATGACAGAGACAGGATTCAACGACTGGACTGTAGGTTACAAAGAATCCGTCTCTGGAGCATGTACCGAAATGAGGCGTAGCAGCTGGGCGCACCAGGACGAATCGGTGCATAGAGGAATGCGACAGGATTCGAATTGGAGCGTAACAAGTGACAGAAATGGTATGCCATGACAAAGACAAGAATCATGGACCGTGCGTGAACCTGCGAGTGATTCCGTCTCTGGAGCATGTACAGAAATGAGGCCAAACCCTGGGGCACTTCAAAGCGAATCGGTGCACCAGAGGTGCGACAGGATTCGCGCCGGAGCGCGACTAGTGACAGAAATGATTTGGAGCGGTAGAAATGACTGGGACTGAAATGATTGAACGAGATGACATGAGACATATAACATAATTGCATAAATGAAGAGACATATTCGAGCAGAGCAAGTGAAACGTGAGGACTGATTGCCTTGTCGTAACAAGCAGTCGGTTGTGAGTCGAACGATTCGACCGGAAAAAATAGAAATGCATGGGCAATCGAACAGTTTCAAAATGTATCGCCTGACGTGGCGTAATCGAACGTGTCGAATGATGATAACGACTATGTCGAAAGTAGCATATAGTGACATGCGTACGAAGCCACCGAAACATTCGATATGAAAGAACCGAGCGGCTCGTGTGTACAAGCGTGGTGACGGTACATCGAAAACATAATGAAAGAGAGGGTGCCGAAGCCCTACCTGCGACAGCCGGCCCGAGGCGTAGCGACAAATTCGATGGGTACGACGACGGCGAACCTACGGACGCTGATGGACGAGACGGGTTTGTCAAAATCTGAAGACGAATAACGCGGGAACTGCCGAACGGCACGCTGTGTCTGGTGTGGATAGTCGGCCCTTGATATCTGACGTATCAGGTATCGCGCACCGGAACCGACAAGGAAGATGGGCGAGCGGCTGGTTATATACACCACCGGGCTCCTCCCATAATTTCAGGCCACCATACTGGCCTTTCTATATATACACATAGTTACATAGTAGGTGAGGTCAAAAAAAGAAAAGACACAAGTCCATCAAGTCCAACCTATGTTTGTGATTATATGTCAGTATTACCTTGTATATCGCTGTATGTTGCGGTCGTTCAGGTGCTAGTAGTTTCTTGAAATTATCGATGCCCCCCGCTGAGACATGTGCCTGTGAAAGGGAATTCCACAGCCTTGCCGCTCTTACAGTGAAGAATCCTCTATGTAGTTTAAGGTTAAACCTCTTTTCTTCTAACTGTAATGAATGGCCACAAGTCTTGTTAAACTCCCTTTGGCAAAAAAATGTAATCTTTATTGTAGGGTCACCAGTATGGTATTTGTATATTGAAATCATATCCCCTCTCAAGCGTCTCTTCTCCAGAGAGAATACGTTCAGTGCTCGCAACCTTTCCTCATAACTAATATCCTCCAGACCCTTTATTAGCTTTGTTGCCCTTCTTTGTACTCGCTCCATTTCCAGTACATCCTTCCTGAGGACTGGTGCCCAGAACTGAACAGCATACTCTAGGTGCGGCTGGACCAGAGTCTTGTAGAGCGGGAGAATTATTGTTTTATCTCTGGAATTAATCCCCTTTTCAATGCATGGCAATATTCTGTTTGCTTTGTTAGCAGCAGCTTGACATTGCATGCCATTGCTGAGCCTATCATCTACTGGGACCCCCAAGTCTTTTTCCATCCTAGATTCCTCCAGAGGTTCTCCCCTCAGTGTATAGATTGCATTCATATTTTTGCCACCCATATGCATTATTTTAAATTTCTCTACATTGAACCTCATTTGCCATGTAGTTGCCCACCCCATTAATTTGTTCAGATCTTTTTGCAAGGTTTCCACATCCTGTGGAGCAGTTATTGCACTGCTTAGCTTAGCATTGTCCGCAAATCCTCCAGGTTTTTATGAACAAATTAAACAGGGTTAGTCCCAGCACAGAGCCCTGGGGGACCCCACTGCCCACCCCTGACCATTCCAATTTATCAGAACCCTCTGAACTCGCCCTTGTAGCCAGTTTTGAATCCATGTACTCACCCTATGGTCCACACCAACGGACCTTATTTTGTACAGTAAACATTTATGGGGAACTGTGTCAAATGCTGTTGCAAAATCCAGATACATCACATCTATGGGCTTCCTTTATCTAGATAGCCACTCACCTCCTCATAGAAGATTAATAGATTGGTTTGGCAAGAACGATTCTTCATGAATCCATGCTGATTATGGCTAAAAATACTGTTCTCAATACTAAAATCTTGTATATAGTCCCTTATCATTCCCTCCAAGAGTTTAGATACTATTGATGTTAGACTAACTGGTCTGTAATTCCCAGGGATGTATTTTGGGCCCTTTTTAAATATTGGTGCTACATTGGCTTTTCTCCAATCAGCTGGTACCATTCCAGTCACTAGACTGTCAGTAAAAATTAGAAACAATGGTCTGATAATTACTTGACTGAGTTCCCTAAGTACCCTCGGGTGCAAGCCACCTGGTCCCGGGGATTTATTAATGTTAAGTTTCCCAAGTCTAATTTTAATTCTGTCCTCTGTTAACCATGGAGGTGCTTCCTGTGATGTGTCATGAGGATAAACACTGCAGTTTTGGTTACTGAAGCCCCTCGATTCCCTCATGAAGACTGAGGAGAAAAATAAATTCAATACCTTCGCCATCTCCACATCCTTTGTAACTAGATGTCCTTCCTCATTCTTTATGGTGACAATATGGTCTGTCCTCCTTTCTTACTGTTTACATACTTAAAGAATTATTTGGGATTTATTTTTTTGCTCTCCTCTGTGTCTGTGTCTGTGTCTTTCATGTTCTATCTTAGCCATCATTATTGCACCCTTACATTTCTTGTTGCATTGTTATAAAGTCTGAATGCTGATGATGATCCCTCAATCTTGTATTTTTTGAAGGCCTTCTCCTTTGCTTTTATATGCTTTTTTACATTGGCATTAAACCATCCAGGACTTTTGTTTGCTCTTTTAACCACTTCAGCTCCGGACCAATAAACACCTTAAGGACCAGAGGTCTTTTTGCAATTTCGCACTGCGCTGCTTTAACTGGTAATTGCGCGGTCATGCAATATTGCACCCAAACGAAATTTGCGTCCTTTTCTTCCCACAAATAGAGCTTTCTTTTGATGGCATTTGATTGCCTCTGCGATTTTTTTTTTTGCGATATAAATGGAAAAAGAGCGAAAATTTTGAAAAAAAAAGATATTTTCTTCTTTTTGTAATAAGAAAAATCGAATAAACTAAATTTTAGTCATACATTGAGGGCAAAATTTATTCAGCCACATGTCTTTAGTAAAACAAATGTCAATAAGCGTATATTTTTTGGTTTGCGCAAAAGTTATAGCGTCTACAAACTAGAGTACATTTTCTGGAATTTACACAGCTTTTAATTTATGACTGCCGATCTCATTTCTTGAGGTGCTAAAATGGCAGGGCAGTACAAATCCCCCCCAAATGACCCCATTTTGGAAAGTAGACACCCCAAGGAAATTGCTGATGGGTATGTTGAGCCCATTGAATATTTATTTTTTTTGTCCTAAGGGATTGAATAATGACAAAAAAAAAAAAAAAAAATTTTTTTTACAAAAAGTTGTCACTAAATGATATATTGCTCACACATGCCATGGTTATATGTGGAATTGCACCCCAAAATATATTCCGCTACTTCTCCCGAGTATGGCGATACCACGTGTGTGGGACTTTTTGGGAGTCTAGTCGCGCACGGCACCCCGAAAACCAATCACCACCTTCAGGATTTCTAAGGGTGCAAATTTTTGATTTAACTCCTCACTACCTATCACAGTTTCGAAGGCCATAAAATGCCAAAATAGCACAAAACCCCCCAAAATGACCCCATTTTGGAAAGTAGACACCCCAAGCTATTTACTGAGAGGCATGTTGAGTCCATGGAATATTTTATATTTTGCCACAAGTTGCGGGAATATTACAAACTTTTTTTTTTTTGCACCAAGTTGTCACTAAATGATATATTGCTCACACATGCTATGGGCATATGTGAAATGACACCCCAAAATACATTCTGCTGCTTCTCCCGAGTACGGGGATACCACATGTGTGGGACTTTTTGGGAGTCTAGTCGCGCACGGCACCCCGAAAACCAATCACCACCTTCAGGATTTCTAAGGGTGCAAATTTTTGATTTAACTCCTCACTACCTATCACAGTTTCGAAGGCCATAAAATGCCAAAATAGCACAAAACCCCCCCAAATGACCCCATTTTGGAAAGTAGACACCCCAAGCTATTTACTGAGAGGCATGTTGAGTCCATGGAATATTTTATATTTTGCCAAAAGTTGCGGGAATATTACAAACTTTTTTTTTTTTTGCACAAAGTTGTCACTAAATGATATATTGCTCACACATGCTATGGGCAGAAGTCAAATTACACCCCAAAATAAATTCTGCTGCTTCTCCCGAGTACGGGGATACCACATGTGGGGGACTTTTTGGGAGCCTAGCCACGTACGGGACCCCGAAAACCAAGCACTGCCTTCCGGATTTGAATATAAAATGCTATAAAAAACAAACTAACCAGAGTCACCCGTAACACTTATACGGTGATCAGTGGTGAAAGGGTTAACTAGGGGCAATCAGGGGGTTCAAATTTTTATTAGGTAGTATATGGGGGTCCCTGGCGCTATATAAAAACCTGACGGGGAACCTAAATAACTAACTGGCTAACCAGCGTCACCAGTGACACTTATACTGTGATCGCTGGTGAAAGGGGATGAAAGGGTTAACTAGCAGCAATCAGGGGGTTAAAACCATTATTGGGTAGTATATCGGGGTACCTAGCGCTATAAAAACCTGGCGGTGAACCTAAAAAAATAACTAGCTACCTAGCGACACTAGCGACACTGATGCAGCGTTCAGAAAAATTATCGCTTAGTGACACTGGCAAAAGGGGGTGAAAGGGTTAACTAGCGGAAATCAGGGGGTTAAAACCATTATTGGGTAGTATATCGGGGTACCTAGCGCTATAAAAACCTGGCGGTGAACCTAAAAAAATAACTAGCTACCTAGCGACTGTAGCGACACTAATGCAGCGATCAGAAAAACGATCGCTTAGTGACACTGGCAAAAGGGGGTGAAAGGGTTAACTAGCGGCAATCAGGGGGTTAAAACCATTATTGGGTAGTATATCGGGGTACCTAGCGATATAAAAACCTGGCGGTGAACCTAAAAAAATAACTAGCTACCTAGCGACACATGCAGCGATCAGAAAAATGATCGCTTAGTGACACTGGCAAAAGGGGGTGAAAGGGTTAACTAGCGGCAATCAGGGGGTTAAAAACATTATTGGGTAGTATATCGGGGTACCTAGCGCTATAAAAACCTGGCGGTGAACCTAAAAAAATAACTAGCTACCTAGCGACTGTAGCGACACTAATGCAGCGATCAGAAAAACGATCGCTTAGTGACACTGGCAAAAGGGGGTGAAAGGGTTAACTAGCGGCAATCAGGGGGTTAAAAACATTATTGGGTAGTATATCGGGGTACCTAGCGATATAAAAACCTGGCGGTGAACCTAAAAAAATAACTAGCTACCTAGCGACACTAGTGACACATGCAGCGATCAGAAAAATGATCGCTTAGTGACACTGGCAAAAGGGGGTGAAAGGGTTAACTCTAGGGGCAATCAGGGGGTTAAATCTTTATTGGGGGGTGATAGGGGGCTACCCTGGACCTAACACTAACTGTCCTGACAGTTTTTACTGTCACAACTGACACTGAATGCATTGATCAGTAAAGAAATGATCAATGCAATCAGTGACACTGTGACTGGGGGGGGAGGGGGGGCGGGGGGGGGGGATCGGGGGGCGATCGGGGGGGGGGGATCGGGGGGGGTTTGTGTGCCTGTGTGTACCTACATGTCAGTGTAGTGTTGGTGCACACTTACTTTTACTCTTCTCCTCGTAGTCCGGTCAAAAAGACCGCCCCGAGGAGAATGACATCACTTCCTCCTTCCTGTGTAAACAATACACAGGGGAGGAAGCTTCTCATTGGCCAGGAGCGATCCAGAGGGGGTGGCCGAAAACCAACGGCCATCCCCTCATCACGGAGCGCTCCTGGACCGAATCGGACCGCCGTAAACAGCGGGAGGGGGTCCGATCGGACCCCCCACCCGCTGGAAGGCAATCACGTAGATGTACGTGATTGTGCCTGCCTGTGCCATTGTGCTGACGTACAATGGCAATACGGCGGTCCTCAAGTGGTTAAATGTATTACCCAATTTAATACCCTTATTTAATATGCTCTTAAAGCAAACCCATCTCTCCTCCGTGTTCTTTAGTCCTAAGATTTTATCCCATTTTATGCCTTCTAGCAAGGTTTGTAGTTTAGGGAAGTTGGCTCTTTTGAAATTCAGTGTCTTTGTATTCCCTTTATGTTTCCTATTTGTGTGATTTATACTGAAGCCAATTGTAACGTCGCTGTTACCTAAATTGCCCTGTATTTCCACATCTGTGATCAGGTCTGTATTTTTGGTAATCAGTACATCCAGTAACACTTTATTTCTAGTTGGTGCATCTACCATCTGACCCATAAAATTTTCCTGCAAGACGTTTAGGAACTGGTGAGCCTTAGATGAATGCAAGGTTCCCTCCGCACAGGGGCTTAACTAGAAATCACAGGGCTCCATAGCAAAGTGTTGTATGGGGCCTCCCTGCAAACAGCCCCCCCCCCAAAGCCGCTCTAGTGTCAATTCAGCGTGACCTGTGCCCCATACAGCGTTACCTGTGCACAATGCAGCGTGACCTGTGCCCAATGCAGTGTGACCTGTGTCCATTAGAGCGTGACCTGTGCCCCATACAGCGTCACCTGTGCCCAATGCAGCGTGACCTGTGCCCCATACAGCGTGACCTGTGCCTAATGCAGCGTGACCTGTACCACATACAGTTTGACGTGCGCCCCATTCAGCGTGACCTGTGCCCAATGCAGCATGACCTGTGCCCCATGCAGTGTGACCTGTGCCCAATGCATCATGACCTGTGCCCCATACAGCGTGACCTGTGCCCCATCTATCGTGACCTGTGCCCGATGCAGCATGGCCTGTGCCCAATACAGCCTAACCTGCCTGTGCCCCATACACCCTCACTTGTTCAGAGGAAGAGGCAAGCCTGGATCAGCAGAGAACAGGATTTCATTTGAATTTCCCATCTTCCCGGGGCTCATCGTCACATAGCCCCACCTCTTGGCCCGATGCCTTTGATGATGTCACACATCCCGCATTGGACCGGCCTTCTGCCTCTCCTCTCTCTTCCCCTGGCTGGGAGACTGTGCCGGTGGTGCTCTCATCCTCACCAAGCCCCACTTGACTGTGGACCACATAGCGCCAGCATGGGTCGCTATGCCAGGAGTTCCGACCCTGCCTCCGCTCAGTCTATATCTGGATAAATAAAATCCCCCATTGTGATAACACTTGCCATCCTTGCTGCTAATCCAAATTTTGTTAGGAGATCTGTATATATATATATATATATATATATATATATATATATATATATATATATATATGTATTAATACACTGCATGCACTGACTGAATAGTATAGTGTAAACACTCAGTTTTTAGTCTACGCTAAATGCAGAGTGTGTATATATATATATATATATATATATATATATATTTACTAGACTGACTATATATATATATATATATATATATATATATATATCAAATACAATGCCACTAACTGAATAACCTGCCTGCTTAATCTAAATCAAGCTATCTCTCCCTCCACACCAACAACACTACACAGGGCTGCTGTGTAGGCAGCCTTATATAGTGTAGGGTGTGGACTTAGTCCCCCTGAGCCATGATTGGCCAAATGCAGCCTGCCTTTAGCCAATTATGGCTCTGAGCAGAGAGCGCTGGGATTGCCGAAGCATGCATTTCAGGTACATGCTTTGGCCAATCATCATACAGCAATGCACTGCAATCTCGCAGTGCATTATGGGGTGTTCTGCAGCACTCGAATTTGCCGCTAACGCCCCGCAATGTTGCTTTTCTGAGAACACCCAATGTTCGAGTCAAACATATGTTCGACCGAAACATCAAGCTCATCCCTAGTTTTCAGTAATTGTCACATTTGGGTGCCAGGCTGTGTGAGCTCTTTCATATGGAGTGGCATACTTCCCCGACTGGCGAGGTGATCCAAACTCTTATTAATTTTGTTGCCCTTTGCTGAACTTAAATTTAACAGCTTCTTTCCTGAGGATTGCTGACCAAACCTGAACTGCAAATTTATGATGCGGCTAAACCAATGTTTTATAAAGGGGCTGAATTATGAATGTATGCCCAGTTTAATGCATGAGAGTATTTTGCTAGTTTTGTTAGCTGTAGCTTGGTATTACATGCTATTACTAAGTCTATGATTTACAAGCACCCCCAGATCCTTTTCCATCACTGATTCTCCCAGGGGAGCCCCTCCCAATGTGTGCTTTGCTTGTGCATTTTTGGGACCTAAGTGCGTAACTTCATTTCTCAGTATTTACCTTTCATCTGCCATGTATTGCCTAACCACCTATTTCGTAAAGGTCCTCCTGTAATGATGCCACATCCTGTGCTGAAATGATTTTTCTTCATTATTTGGTATCACTGACAAACTCTTGACTGGTGTAGTGCTGAGATGTTCGGTGCCCAGCTAAATAACCGTACCAAAAAACCACCCCCATTAAATAATAACTTAACATATTAAATCTAATTAAACACATGACACCTTCTGGATTAAATGGCCAACAAAGGCCCCTTTATTAAATCCGAACCAGAACTATATCAAAAATAACTTTTATTAACATTATATGTATATATATATATATATATATATATATATATATATATATATATATATATATATATATATATATATATATATATAAGAGGGCCAGTATGGTGGCCCGTAATTATGGGAGGAGCCCGGAGGGTATATAATCAGACCACCCACAACGGTCTGTGTCGGTTCCAGTGCAAGGTACTGCACATCAAGGGGCCGACTCTTCTCAGCTCCCTCACGGTCGACTATCTGTGCGTCCAATCGCAGGTGCACTTCGGCTTCTTCATTCGTGGTTTTCGTCGGCGGTTCCTGCTCATGGTCGCAGATAAGTAGTATCCGAATCTTTTCATATCATGTGCAAACTTGCGGCTTATCGTGCTTACTATCCTGCACCCCTTTCGCAAAACCTACCTCTGAGTTGTTGACACTCATGTCCCGACATCTTTCGGCACAGGCATAGTACATTCGTAAATTCCTTCTACCAAACATACGATTCATTCCTAGATCCAAGCCTCCGAGTCGCTGTCGGTCGTTCTCCAATATCACTCGCCATAGGCTTCACTAGTTATAAGATTCACTGTTCTCATCCTTTTTTGAGATAAACAGGTATTGTTTGTATGGGTTTCTGTAGCTGATTGAGGTGTAATTAAACCCACCTGATGTCTTTCCTGCACTTGACTAGCCTGGGGGGATGGGTGGTTGATAGTTGTTTGGTTTCACAGTAAGGAATGGCATACACTCTACAACCAATTCGTATCAGATACTCCTTACTGCCAATTTATATCAGATTCATCTCATACATTTTTTAAGCTGATTCGTGTCAAATGCATTGCACAGGCTGACTCTGCCAACTCACTGGGTGTCCACGTAGTTGTATTTTTGAGATCGGTCGTATATCTTCATCGATTGTCCCACGCTCGGACCGCTACACACTCGCTGTTGCAGGTAGAACTTTGTTGTTACCGCTCCTCTAAACTCTAGTAGTTACGTTATCATGTTCGTTTATCATGTTCGCTTTGCAAAAAGTCGCACTTACGCCACCGTAAGTCTTTCTATGTCATCTTTCATGTATTTCATGCTTTCTACCCAACACGGGTTTACTCGAGCCGTTCACTTCACGGCGATGCGGTCAAATCCGCCATTCAAGCCCCTTACTCACCTCGCGTCTACGGCCGATTCGAAACTAGTCGCAACTTCGCTTCTATGTTTCGGATCCTCGGCAATCACAAAGCCCCTTCAACCGCCATCACCATTTAGTTGATTCGAACCCAGCCATATCATCGGTAATACGGTCAGATCTGTCATACGAGCCCCGTAGTCACCTCACATCTATGGCCGATTCGAAACTAGTCGCAACTTCGCTTCTATGTTTCGGATCCCTGGCAATCACAAAGCCCCTTCAATCGCCATCACCATTTAGTTGATTCGAACCCAGCCATATCATCGGCAATACGGTCAGATCTGTCATACGAGCCCCGTAGTCATCTCACATTTATGGCTGATTCGAAACTAGTCGCAACTTCGCTTCTATGTTTCGGATCCCTGGCAATCACAAAGCCCCTTCAACCGCCATCACCATTTAGTTGATTCGAACCCAGCCATATCATCGGCAATACGGTCAGATCTGTCATACGAGCCCCGTAGTCAGCTCACATCTATGGCCGATTCGAAACTAGTCGCAACTTCGCTTCTATGTTTCGGATCCTCGGCAATCACAAAGCCCCTTCAACCGCCATCACCATTTAGTCTATTCAAACCCAGCCATATCATCAGCAATACGGGCAGATCTGTCATACGAGCCCTGTAGTCACCTCGCATCTACGGCCAATTCGAATCTAGTCGCAACTTCGCTTCTATGTTTCGGATCATTGGCAATCACCAGCCCCTTCAACCACCATCACAATTCAATCAATCCGAACCCAGCCATATCCTTAGCGATACGGTCGGATCCCATATATGAGCCTCTCAGTCGCATCTACGGAAGATTCGAGTCTAGTCGCAGCATCGGCGCAACGATTCCAGTCCTTGCCAAACGCAACTCTAACAACCAAGCCGAATCCTGTTGCATCTCCGACTCAAATGAGTCAAATCTTTCGCAGACTATTCCATAGCTATAGCCCAGTTCAAACTAGTCACATCGACTGTACGAATTCAGCAGTACTTACGTTTGACTTTCCCAGTCTATCCATACATGATCATACACAATTCTCTCCACCAATTTGCTCAGTGTTTCGCACGGTCATTCCTACATAATCACATTTCCTCTATAAACCTTTTCTTTCGCCTTTCAACAAAGCTCCTTGCAATCGCTGCAAGCATCAATGCAATGGCTCAAATACGGCCACTCATCTCCAGTAGCAACACGGCTGCTCTCCTCATTCCTACACACTTATAATTTAATCTATAGATTCAAATAAAGCCGCTTTCTTGCAATCGCTGCAAGCATCTCTGCAATAGCTTAATACGGCCACTCATCTCCAGTAGCAACACAGCTGCTCGCCTCATTCATCCATTCATTCTTTCTCACCTCATAATTCAAATAAAGCCGCTTCCTTGCAATCGCTGCAAGCATTTCAGCAAGTGGCTCAAACTGCCTCTCATCGTCTCCAGTAGCAACACGGCTGCTCATCATTTTCTCTGTCGCTTTCCCCTTTTTAGGCCAGTTAGAACACCAGTTAGTCCACCCTGCACCAGGTTTGGACAGTATCTCCCCAAAAAAATAAAAAATAAAAAAATAAATAAAATAAAATAAAAAACCCAAAACCCATTGTCGAGGGCTTGCATCTTCACCAGGGGGCCAGCTTTGCCCCAAAGAGCTCTTTGCAATCCCCCTTGTCAAAACGAAATTCTCATGTCACCTTACTACAGGTTCCCGGTCAACTCAGTTCTCGACCCCAACCAGTCGACTTCACAACTAGTGCATAAAGTCAGGTGTTTAGTTCAATGGGATTCCCCCTTTCTCTTAAACACTCTTTCACTACATATTTTTACTTCACATACAGAATTTGACCTGCTCCTGAGGCGTTAGCAACTGTCACATACTTCTGTGCACTTCACTCTGTTTTCGAAGCACAAGCCTTCAATACGCAGACAAGGTCGCCTAATCTCCATACTTGCTGGCAGTGCAAGCATTAGTAGACCGAACCCACGTCAATTAACTACAGATCGCAACATTCCTACTTAGTATACCAGACTTCAGCTACCCACCCCAGTCCGCCCTGGGGCGCTCTGGTTCATTAGTCTGTGCCGAGCACAGACTGACACCCGAGCTATCGGTTACCTAGCCAGTCACCTCCTGGCTCACCTCGGTTGTCGCGCATTCTTTTGAGTTTTCTAAAGTCACACTCAACAGCACTCGAGCGCAAACCAACTGTCACTATGGCTGTCGTTCCTTGTCCTATTCTTCTTGTTTCCTTCCGCCTTTCATCTTATCTACCCAACGCAACTATCCCCTCCTACCTTTGCAACTTACCTCAAACATACGCACCCCCCCTTGCTTTTAGTTGACGCCATGTTGCAGGCAGACAGTGAGGACTTTGCCTAAGCCCTGCCATCACCCTTTATGGGCTCAGCAAGCGGCGGTTTACAGTCTCACAAGAGCTTGGACCAATAAAAAATAAAATAAAAATAAAAACTCATAACAGAACGGAGTCGCAGGAGTAAATCCTACCCTGCCACAGCCAGGAAACCAAGCCTTTAGGCTACTGTTTCCACCGCCAGTGGCACCCCTTCCAGGCACCACTTCAGTCTATCTTCTTTGCGACTACTCAGCGGCACTCCTGGGTAACCACACTGTCAACAGCAGTCGCCGAAGTCCAAGCAGAGTGACAGCCCTGGAGGTACGCCCAGCCGTGCCCCTACCAGCTCCAGTCACCACCGTCATTCCCGTACCTTCACTTACAGATACACCCAACTTCTGCACCATCGTCTTCCCGGCACACCTTGTCCTAGCAGGGCATCTAGGAGGACATCTTGGATGACAACGACGTTAACTTAGCATCCCTCCTCATAGCAGTACACAACTTGGCCTAGAACAAGTCATATTCGCGGGGAGATGTCTCCGTCATCCTGAAGGCCAGAGACCCTTTACTTAATCGCAAGCTCACTGTCACAGAGTTTGTGCTGGCCTTGGGGACAGTCAGAGACATGTTAGGCAGAGCAACCCCAACAGGAGGGTAGAATTGGACCCGTATCTGCATGCAGCAGGTCACAAGTACGCAGGGTGCCCATCCTTTGACTATCACCGCTCATTTTCAGCCAAGGCAGCAGCCAGACTCAAGGGGATCCTTTACCTCCCATCTTTTAGTGTTTCTCTTCCAGGTAAAGACCCTGACTAAATCCTTAAATTAAGATGTGCCAGCTATAGCAGATCTGCCCATGAGAGTCAATTTTCTCACAAATTGGAATGGCATGCCAATGTGCATTCCCTCAGCATCTCTCTCTTCATCTCAGGTAGTCATGGTCACCACAGCCTCCACAGGTCCTCGCCTCAATTTTTGGCCAAATTGGGTTTATAGGGCCATGGCCGTCAGAAATCCTCTTGATTCCTGGGTTCAGTTAGTACTCCTCTTTGTTCGACCTCTACCCCATTGTCGCAGCAGCTCAAGTCTGGTGCAAAAACTGGGCAGGACAAACAGTGACGTTCGCCACAGACAACCAAGCCACAGCCAGTATTATGAATAAAGGAGGTCCTAGTAGCCTGCCATCGTGGCCTTCCTGCGCAGGCTGGTGCCACTATCCCCACAGCACCAATCTAACATCCTATGCGTCCACATCCCAGACAAACGCAATAATCTGGCCGACGCACTACCCGTTAACTTTGCTTCGTTATTTTTTGCAGGAACCTGGAACCGACCATGTCTCTTATCCCACACTGGTCGTAGCTAACCTCGAATTCAAACAACACTTTCACGACGCTACCTGCCTTATTAATCTTTCACTATCTCACAACACCCTGAAGGCCTACCGTGCAGCCTAGAGGTTCTATGTCAGGTTACTAGCCTCAAACCCCAGAGCAATACCAAGAGTTCTCCATCACATTCTGGTCTTCATATTATGCCACCACACACAGTTGGCATTGTCACACAATACCTTAGACCCCACTCAGCTGACATCCAGTATTTCATCCCCTTATGAGATCCTAACAAACCGTCTTGTTTGCCGCCCATACGGTCAAGACCATGTTGTGTGGTATTCACAGGCAATGACCCCAAATCAGTATCAAACGGCTACCCGTCACCCGCGCCATATTCCGAGACGTGTCTTTCATCCTGTCACATTCCCCTTTGGCTAAATTCAGCCTGGTCATTCAAGCAGCCATCTACCTGGCTTTCTACAGCTTCTTACGCCCCAATGAATACTGTCACCATCCCAGTTGTAAAGTGTTACATAGACGCCACCTCACACGCCATCAGACTTCATCTTGCTCCTCAGGGTGTCCAAAACACAATAGTCCGGTCCAGGGGTTGACATTAAACCTTTCCAAACTCTCAAAGCCTGGTGCCCCGTGTCCATCCTAGATCAATTTTTGGCCCATATGTTTGATCCCTCGCAGGACAGCCCATTACTACCGTTCCCGATTAGTACCCCAGGCAGCAACCAGTTCATTAGTCACGTCAGGTTCCTTTTGAGCAAATTAGGCCAGGACTTTGGTCATTTTCTTGGACATTCTTTCGCATTGGAGCAGCATCAGCAGCCTCACGAAACGGGGTCCCAGTCCACGCGATCAAAGATGGGCAGGCGGGAATCCACCTGCTTTACTCGATACATCTCCAATCCACAAGTGGAAATGTCCTGAGCCTTCAGACACTTTGCCCCGTAGTGTCTTGTTGTACATAAATTAATAATTACCTCCCTAAACCAAATCTTTTGCAGCCAGGAGGGTATATAATCAGACCACCCACAACGGTCTGTGTCGGTTCCAGTGCAAGGTACCCACCCACCCATTTCCCTTCTCAGAGTACTTCACTTATAACACGTTTCTCTACAGAAACATCCATTTACTTTCTTAAGGTATGCGGCCTTCTCTTGGTATATCGCCCAGCAGACCAGGGCTCACCGCCCAGCTCACCAGGGCTTACCTTACAGCAGACCAAGGGCACAATTCAGGTCTATTTTATGTTGTTAGTCTTGTGACGGGTTTATGTGTTCTTTCATATCTCTTAGAGCGGAGGGCTCCGACCATATTTATGGTCGGAGCCCTCCTCTGTAAGAGATATGAAAGAACACATAAACACGTCACAAGACTAACAACATAAAATAGACCTGAATTGTGCCCTTGGTCTGCTGTAAGGTAAGCCCTGGTGAGCTGGGCGGTGAGCCCTGCTCTGCTGGGCGATATGCCAAGAGAAGGCCGCATACCTTAAGAAAGTAAATGGATGTTTCTGTAGAGAAACGTGTTTTAAGTGAAGTACTCTGAGAAGGGAAATGGGTGGGTGGGTACCTTGCACTGGAACCGACACAGACCGTCGTGGGTGGTCTGATTATATACCCTCCGGGCTCCTCCCATAATTACGGGCCACCATACTGGCCCTCTTATTTATGGTCGGAGCCCTCCGCTGTAAGAGATATGAAAGAACACATAAACACGTCACAAGACTAACAACATAAAATAGACCTGAATTGTGCCCTTGGTCTGCTGTAAGGTAAGCCCTGGTGAGCTGGGCGGTGAGCCCTGCTCTGCTGGGCGATATGCCAAGAGAAGGCCGCATACCTTAAGAAAGTAAATGGATGTTTCTGTAGAGAAACGTGTTTTAAGTGAAGTACTCTGAGAAGGGAAATGGGTGGGTGGGTACCTTGCACTGGAACCGACACAGACCGTCGTGGGTGGTCTGATTATATACCCTCCGGGCTCCTCCCATAATTACGGGCCACCATACTGGCCCTCTTATTTATGGTCGGAGCCCTCCGCTGTAAGAGATATGAAAGAACACATAAACACGTCACAAGACTAACAACATAAAATAGACCTGAATTGTGCCCTTGGTCTGCTGTAAAGTAAGCCCTGGTGAGCTGGGCGGTGAGCCCTGCTCTGCTGGGCGATATGCCAAGAGAAGGCCGCAAAAGATTTGGTGTAGGGAGGTAATTAATAATTTATGTACAACAAGACACTACGGGGCAAAGTGTCTGAAGGCTCAGGACATTTCCACTTGTGGATTGGAGATGTATCGAGTAAAGCAGGTGGATTCCCGCCTGCCCATCTTTGATCGCGTGGACTGGGACCCCGTTTCGTGAGGCTGCTGATGCTGCTCCAATGCGAAAGAATGTCCAAGAAAATGACCAAGGTCCTGGCCTAATTTGCTCAAAAGGAACCTGACGTGACTAATGAACTGGTTGCTGCCTGGGGTACTAATCGAGAACGGTAGTAATGGGCTGTCCTGCGAGGGATCAAACATATGGGCCAAAAATTGATCTAGGATGGACACGGGGCACCAGGCTTTGAGAGTTTGGAAAGGTTTTATGTCAACCCCTGGACCGGACTATTGTGTTTTGGACACGCTGAGGAGCAAGATGAAGTCTGATGGCGTGTGAGGTGGTGTCTACATAACACTTTACAACTGGGATGGTGACAGTATTCACTGGGGCGTAAGAAGCTGTAGAAAGCCAGGTAGATGGCTGCTTGAAGGACCAGGCTGAATTTAGCCAAAAGGGGAATGGGACAGGATGAAAGACATGTCTCGGAATATGGCGCTGGTGACGGGTAGCCGTTTGATACTGATTTGGGATCATTGCCTGTGAATACCACACAACATGGTCTTGACCGTATGGGCGGCGAACAAGACGGTTTGTTAGGATCTCATAAGGGGATGAAAATACTGGATGTCAGCTGAGTGGGGTCTTAGGTATTGTGTGACAATGCCAACTGTGTGCGGTGGCATAATATGAAGACCAGGATGTGATGGAGACCTCTTGGTATTGCTCTGGGGTTTGAGGCTAGTAACCTGACATAGAACCTCTAGGCTGCCCGGTAGGCCTTCAGGGTGTTGTGAGATAGTGAAAGATTAATAAGGCAGGTAGCGTCGTGAAAGTGTTGTTTGAATCCGAGGTTAGCTACGACCAGTGTGGGATAAGAGACATGGTCGTGTCGGTTCCAGGTTCCTGCAAAAAATAACGAAGCAAAGTTAACAGGTAGTGCGTCGGCCAGATTATTGCGTTTGTCTGGGATGTGGACGCATAGGACGTTAGATTGGTGCTGTGGGGATAGTGGCACCAGCCTGCACAGGAAGGCCACAATGGCCAGCTACTAGGACCTCCTTTATTTATAATACTGGCTGTAGCTTTGTTGTCTGTGGCGAACGTCACTGTTTGTCCTGCCCAGTTGTTGCACCAGACTTGAGCTGCTGCGACAATGGGGTAGAGGTCGAACGAAGAAGAGGACTAACTGAACCCAGGAATCAAGAGGATTTCTGACGGCCATGGCCCTATAAACCCAATTTGGCCAAAATAGAGGCGAGGACCTGTGGAGGCTGCGGTGACCATGACTACCTGAGATGAAGAGAGAGATGCTGAGGGAATACACATTGGCATGCCATTCCAATTTGTGAGAAAATTGACTCTCATGGGCAGATCTGCTATAGCTGGCACATCTTAATTTAAGGATTTAGTCAGGGTCTTTGCCTGGAAGAGAAACACTAAAAGATGGGAGGTAAAAGATCCCCTTGAGTCTGGCTGCTGCCTTGGCTGAAAATGAGCAGTGATAGTCAAAGGATGGGCACCCTGCGTACTTGTGACCTGCTGCGTGCAGATACGGGTCCAATTCTACCCTCCTGTTGGGGTTGCTCTGCCTAGCATGTCTCTGACTGTCCCCAAGGCCAGCACAAACTCTGACAGTGAGCTTGCGATTATGGAAAGGGTCTCTGGCCTTCAGGATGACGGAGACATCTCCCCGCGAATATGATTTGTTCTAGGCCAAGTTGTGTACTGCTATGAGGAGGGATGCTAAGTTAACGTCGTTGTCATCCAAGATGTCCTCCTAGATGCCCTGCTAGGACAAGGTGTGCAGGGAAGACGATGGTGCAGAAGTTGGGTGTATCTGTAAGTGAAGGTACGGGAATGACGGTGGTGACTGGAGCTGGTAGGGGCACGGCTGGGCGTACCTCCAGGGCTGTCACTCTGCTTGGACTTCGGCGACTGCTGTTGACAGTGTGGTTACCCAGGAGTGCAGCTGAGTAGTCGCAAAGAAGATAGACTGAAGTGGTGCCTGGAAGGGCTGCCACTGGCGGTGGAAACAGTAGCCTAAAGGCTTGGCTTCCTGGCTGCAGCAGGGTAGGATTTACTCCTGTGACACTGTTCTGCTAGGAGTTTATTTTTATTTTTATTTTTTTATTATTCTTTTTTTTTTTTTTTTTTTTTTGTTTTTTTTTTTTTTTTTTTATTGGTCCAAGCTCTTGTGAGACTGTAAACCGCCGCTTGCTGAGCCCGTAAAGGGTGATGGCAGGGCTGAGGCAAAGTCCTCACTGTCTGCCTGCGACATGGCGTCAACTAAAAGCAAGGGGGGGTGCGTATGTTTGAGGTAAGTTGCAAAGGTAGGAGGGGATAGTTGCGTTGGGTAGATAAGATGAAAGGCGGAAGGAAACAAGAATAGGACAAGGAACGACAGCCATAGTGACAGTTGGTTTGCGCTTGAGCGCTGTTGAGTGTGACTTTAGAAAACTCAAAAGAATGCGTAACAACCGAGGTGAGCCAGGAGGTGACTGGCTAGGTAACCGATAGCTCGGGTGTCAGTCTGTGCTCGGCACAGACTAATGAACCAGAGCGCCCCAGGGCGGACTGGGGTGGGTAGCTGAAGTCTGGTATACTAAGTAGGAATGTTGCGATCTGTAGTTAATTGACGTGGGTTCGGTCTACTAATGCTTGCACTGCCAGCAAGTATGGAGATTAGGCGACCTTGTCTGCGTATTGAAGGCTTGTGCTTCGAAAACAGAGTGAAGTGCACAGAAGTATGTGACAGTTGCTAACGCCTCAGGAGCAGGTCAAATTCTGTATGTGAAGTAAAAATATGTAGTGAAAGAGTGTTTAAGAGAAAGGGGGAATCCCATTGAACTACACACCTGACTTTATGCACTAGTTGTGAAGTCGACTGGTTGGTGGTCGAGAACTGAGTTGACCGGGAGCCTGTAGTAAGGTGACATGAGAATTTCGTTTTGACAATGGGGATTGCAAAGAGCTGTTTGGGGCAAAGCTGGCCCCCTGGTGAAGATGCAAGCCCTCGACAATGGTTTTTTTTTTTTTTTTTGGAAGATACTGTCCAAACCTGGTGCAGGGTGGACTAACTGGTGTACTAACTGGCCTAAAAGGGGAAAGCGACAGAGAAAACGATGAGCAGCCGTGTTGCTACTGGAGACGATGAGTGGCAGTTTGAGCCATTTGCTGAAATGCTTGCAGCGATTGCAAGGAAGCGGCCTTATTTGAATTATAAATTGAATTATGAGGTGAGAATGAATGAATGAATGAATGAGGTGAACAGCTGTGTTGCTACTGGAGACGATGAGTGGCCGTATTAAGCCATTGCAAGAAAGCAGCTTTATTTGAATCTATAAATTTAATTATAAGTGTGTAGGAATGAGGAGAGCAGCCGTTTTGCTACTAGAGATGAGTGGCCGTATTGAGCCATTGCATCGATGCTCGCAGCGATTGCAAGGAAGCAGCTTTATTTGAAAGGTGAAAGCAATGTTTGCGGATTTATAAGTGTGTAGGTATGAGGTGAACAGCAGTGTTGCTACTGGAGACGATTGGCAGTTTTGAGCCAAATGCAGAAAGACTTGCAGCGATTGCAAGAACGCAGCTTTGTTGAAAGGCGAAAGAAAGGTTAAAGAGGAAATGTGATTATGTAGGAATGACCGTGCGCAATACTGAGCAAATTGGTGGAGAGAATTGTGTATGATCATGTATGGATAGACTGAGAAGGTCAAATGTAAGTACTGCTGAATTCGTACAGTCGATGTGACTAGTTTGAACTGGGCTATAGCTATGGAATAGTCTGCGAAAGATTTGACTCATTTGATTCGGTGATGCAACAGGATTCGGCTTGGTCGTTAGAGTTGCGTTTGGCAAGGACTGGAATTGTTGCGCCGACGCTGCGACTAGACTCGAATCCTCCGTAGATGCGACTGAGAGGCTCGTATATGGGATCCGACCGTATCGCTGAGGATATGGCTGGGTTCGGATTGATTGAATTGTGATGGTGGTTGAAGGGGCTGGTGATTGTCAATGATCCGAAACATAGAAGCGAAGTTGCGACTAGATTCGAAACGGCCATAGATGCGAGGTGACTACAGGGCTCGTATGACAGATCTGCCCGTGTTGCAGATGATATGGCTGGGTTTGAATCGACTAAATGGTGATGGCGGTTGAAGGGGCTTGTGACTGCCGAGGATCCGAAACATAGAAGTGAAGTTGCGACTAGATTTCGAATCGGCCGTAGATATGAGGTGACTACGGGGCTCGTATGACAGATCTGACCGTATTGCCGATGATATGGCTGGGTTCGAATCAACTAAATGGTGATGACGGTTGAAGGGGCTTGTAATTGCCGAGGATCCGAAACATAGAAGCGAAGTTGCGACTAGATTTCGAATCGGCCGTAGATGCGAGGTGAGTAAGGGGCTTGAATGTCGGATTTGACCGCATCGACCGTGAAGTGATCGGCTCGAGTAAACCCGCGTTGGGTAGAAAGGATGAAATACATGAAAGATGACATAGACTTATGGTGGCGTAAGTGCGACTTTGCAAAACGAACATGATAAACGAACATGATAAGGTAACTATTGGAGTTTAGAAGAGCGGTAACAACAAAGTCCTACCTGCGACAGCGAGTGTGTAGAGGTCCGAGCGTGGGACAATCGATGAAGATATACGACCGATCTCGAAGGTACAACTACGTGGACATGCAGTGAGTTGGCAGAGTCAGCCTCTGCAATGCATTTGACACGAATCAGCTCAAAAATGTATGAGATGAATCTGATATAAATTGGCAGTAAGGAGTATCTGATACGAATTGGTTGTAGAGTGTATGCCATTCCTTACTGTGAAACCAAACACTTATCAACCACCCATCCCCCAGGCTAGTCAAGTGCAGGAAAGACATCAGGTGGGTTTAATTACACCCCAATCAGCCACAGAAACCCATACAAACAATACCTGTTTATCTCAAAAAAGGATGAGAACAGTGAATTTTATAACCAGTGAAGCCTATGGCGAGTGATATTGGAGAACGACCGACAGCGACTCGAAGGCTTGGATCTATGAATGAATCGTACGTTTGGTAGAAAGAATTTACGAATGTACTATGCCTGTGCCAAACAATGTCGGGACATGAGTGTCAACAACTCAGAGGTAGGTTTTGCGAAAGGGGTGCAGGATAGTAAGCATGATAAGCCGCAAGTTTGCACATGATATGAAAAGATTCGGATACTACTTATCTGCGACCATGAGCGGGAACCGCCGATGAAGACCACGAATGAAGAAGCCGAAGTGCACCTACGATTGGACGCACGGATAGACGACCGTGAGGGAGCTGAGAAGAGTCGGCCCCTTGATGTGCAGTACCTTGCACTGGAACCGACACAGACCGTCGTGGGTGGTCTGATTATATACCCTCCGGGCTCCTCCCATAATTACGGGCCACCATACTGGCCCTCTTATATATATATATATGTTAACATATTTTAAGCAACATACATTTTTTAACCAGAAATAATTTTTTATGTCTGAGGTTCCTGAAAGAAGGCCCCAATATCTTGCTATCTTGTCGGCTGACCACCATCACAGCATCCTGGCCCCTAGCTGTGATCCATTTAGCACAGGGACAAATGCATACCTCCTTCTTGCACCTTCAGCTCGATGACCGATAGTCCAATTACCAATTAGGAAAGGTACTCATCCGGAGATAGATCCCAACCCGGCCACACCAGATAGTATATATCCATATATTTATATCTACCACCACCATTCCGACCTTCAGGAACCAGAGACCCCTGCCACAGACGCCCACCAGGGATCCCTTACGCGTGGGTGACCTGCCACAGCCGCAAGGCCCGCTGGACACTTTCCTGGAGCCCCAGGAACCACATATCTATGCCCACAGCTGACAGGTGAACCCCATCTCCCCTCAAATACATGCCATTGTCCCCTTTCAACTCCATATGCCGGGCCACCAACCCTCCATTCCTGACCACAAACTTGCCACTGCCTTGTAGACCTTTATCCTCGTTTTATTGATGCGGTCTACTGACCGGGCCCCCCGCCATGTTGCCCTCCTTATGATATCCATCCAAATTATGACTGTGTCAGGAAAGTCCAACCGCAGTCGAAGGAAATCCCACTTGACATTCCTAATCAACTCCCTTGAAGCCCGAAGGCAAAGGTCGTTGCCCCCGACATGTAATAATAACACGTCCGGTTACCTGTCCAAGCGAGCGTACCGTTGTATTTCCGGCATAGTTTTGGACCATAGCATACCCGGAATGCCAATCCACCTCACCCTGGCCTCTTCCCAGGAGAAACCCAACTGATGGCCCTCTGGTCTGACCAATGCCCTCCTTTCCACCCAGTGCACATAGGAATGGCCCAGGATCCACATTAGACAGATATGGGGCTTAAAAGAAAGAAAATACAGAAACATAGATCCAGAGGACAATCACACATCCCTCATGCAAGTACCCAGAAAAGACAGCCCATGGCACACAAAACACACACATGACAAACACCACATAGGACTCACCCCCCCCCCTCCCTTCTCCCCCTACAGGAGGTGGGGATGGACATATAACCTGAAACGATGAGACTAACATTGCCCAATCCGCTGTAGGATTTGATCACTCAAACCCCAGTGTGACACCTCCGTTGCAGCCTCAATTCTGAAAGAATGGGACGAATAGTCTCCAACTGAGAACCCCCCCCCCCCCCCCCCAATTTCAAGCACTTTTTGAAGATTGCCACAAACTGATATCGTGACAATGGCAAACCAGTTTCAGAATCAACAAAGGACCACTACCGGGAGGCCGTAAAACCAACCACTTCCGTATAACCTTGAGCGGGCATACTGCCAGGCCAGGCATACTCCCCAAAACTACCTTGATCCCTTTTCCCAACTGATCCATCTTGGACATACGTATTAGCAGTGTCACCGATTTGCCCTGTAATGAGACATCTGAGGCACCCAGCCCCCCAATTTTGAGGGACTAACTAATTCACCCACTCTCAACGCCCCAAAAAACGCTAATACGAAAGCCGCAATAAACAGCTGAACTTCAAAAGGAGAAAAACAAACCCGGGGTAACACCCCCACTAACGTTTTCAACATTCCCAAAGACACTGGACACCTGGAATCAGGCTTCGCTTGCCCTTTTCTGTAACCACGCAACTCTTTTTGCACTATGAAAGCCAAAGTAATGTCTTTGACCCCCCCTAATTTATACAGGAAAGCTAAACCCCCCATTTTGCAGTTCAGGGTAGCTACCCACACCCCTTCCTCGCAATTACGACTTAAAAAATAGAGCAACGCGTGTAGCCTGTCATCATTATCTGGACAGCCACCAATGCTACTCACCAGCTCTTGCCACTCCCGCCAAACCTGTTCATATGACCACCAGGTAGTGTCAGCAACCGCCAAACCAACGCCATAACGGTGCTAGCAATAGATCCCATAGACAGCTGGGGCACTGAACCCCTATCTGCTCCGCTTCCGGGGCCAACTGCCAAAATCTGTCCCACTGTAACCGAGAAAGTGCATCAGCCATGCAATTTTCAACACCCGGAATATGTACAGCACAAACAACAATGTTCAACAGGAGACAACGTAGCACCAGATGTCGCAACAAACGCACCACCGGCAATGAAGCTGCCGACAGTGAGTTGATCGCGTGCACCACCCATAAGTTATCACAATGAAAACTGACCCTCCAATCCCGAAACTCCTCACCCCAAAGCTCCAATGCCAACACTATAGGGAACAATTCTACAACATCAAATTCCTGATAAGCACGGAATCTGCCAATTCTGCAGGCCACCTGTCCACACACCACTGCCCTTGAAAGTAAGCTGCAAACCCCACAGACCCAGCCGCATCCATGAACAGCTCCAGTTCCTCTGCCAGTACAGCAGGCCCAGCCAGAAGGATCTACCATTGTATTGTTCAAGAAAGACTGCCTATACTTTCAAATTGTCCCTTTACTCTCTCCCCAATCTGACAAAGTGATGCAGGGCCGTAACTCCAGCTGTTGCAGCCGGCATACGTCTACAGAAAACCCTCCTCCTCGGCATAATGCAACACGCGAAGTTGAGTTTTGCCAACACTGACTGCAACTCCCGCAGCTGAATCTTGGAACGACGCACCACAGCCGCCACAACCTCCTTGAGATCCTCCAATTTTTCGATCGTCAGCTGACATTCCATCCGGTCAGTATCAATAATGATACCCAAGAATTTTAACACCGTCAGGGGACCTTCCGTCTTCTCCTGTGCAAGTGGCACCCAGAAAACGTGAAAAACATTCTGCACAGTAGCTAACAAGATCACACAAGTGCGATCATTAGGGGGCCCTATAACCAATAAATCATCCAAATAATGCAAGATTGAGACAATGCCTGACAAATCCTTGACTACTCATTCCAGAAGGGAACTGAATAACTCAAAATATGAACAGGATATAGCGCAACCCATTGGCAGGCATCTGTTTTTTCTAATTTTTTCACCCACCGTACCGCTTCATCAAACGAGGCATAAGAGACAGTGCAAAGAGCCTGATCAATCTCCTCATTGCCCGACCCACCCTTTGGGTGTGAAAGTTGGTGAATAAGCCGAAACTGATTTGGTTCCCGCTTAGGAATCAACCCCAATGGTGACACCACCAAATCCCCCACTGGCGGTACTTCAAACGGACCCGCCATTTTACCCAAAGCTACTTCTTTCTGCAGTTTACTGGAAACCACGTCAGAGTGTTCATACGCCGACTGCCGACTGTAGGCCGTAGGGAGGAACCTCCGCCAATTCACAGGGAATCAAGAAGCCCTCCTTAAAGCCCAAACACAGCTTCCTCACCGCTCTCCTGTTCGGATACCTACTTAGGTACGGTGCCATTTTTTCCACCTTCACTGGCTTCCTCCCTTTTTCCAGCATCATCCTGTTTTCTCCCTTTTTTAAAACATTTTGACAAGGGGTGGGCACCACTGCAGCCCGAACACTCATGTCTAAAGCAGCATGACCCCTCAAACTTGCAAGTACCCTCATTGTACTGCAACAGAACCCCTTCCGCTTTCCAGCCGACCTACCCTGGCGTCATGAGCTTCATCCACAAAACCTATGTCCTTATGATCCCATCGCAACGATGGTCTCACTGCTTTCCGTTGCCTGTACTGCTCATCATAGCGCAACCATGCCAGTCCCCCCCGTATACCCTCTGGGCCTCACTAATGGAATCGAGATAACAAAACAGGACCGAACAGTTTTCTGGCGCATTTTCTCCGATGACACTGGGCAATATGTGAAACACCATTTCCCGAACGTGTGTGGAATAAGGCTATAACGCCGTTTCTCTTCCTCCTGTTTCTTACTCTCGTCTGGTTTAACTCGAAATCGAAAATAAACTTCTCCAGAGGCAGCAGCGAGAAAATCGTTATAATATAGTTGTAATATAATTGTTCTTGCTCCTATGTATTACAATAAACTTTTATTGCAACAATAAACAAATTGAACAGCATTGCTGTTCTTGTGGTTCAGCATTCCTTCATTGTCAAAAAAGTGTTGAATCACAAAATAAACTTATACTGTACATAAAGACTAAAGGAAAGTATACGTATTCCCAATAGCAACTGGTTAGTTGCCGATTTTTTTTTTTGTGTGTACTTTAGTTTAATTATATTTAACTTACTGTTTAAGTAACTTTGCAAAAGGAGGGCATATATCCAATTGTTTACAATGGATGGGACCCCCATTTTTTATTCCTACTTTTGTTTTTTTTCAGGCCAGACAGGATAATTTTCTAAATTAAACAGCTAGTATCCCCATAGCTGATTTATCATTCTTTTGAGACGTCATCGTCATTCAGTTGTAGATTTGACTGTAAAACATTCAGGGAATTCTGTGTGCGCTCTGCAAATAGGAAAATGACAAAATACAGGAAATGACTATGTTCTCTGAGCAGAATGATCCCAGATGGTTACTTGTTTCTTCGGGCTTTATTAGTATTAAATGTCTGTATATGGCTACAATTTATTCATAATGAAAATCCTTGGACTTTATAGAATTTACTAATCATATGTTCATAACTCTTAATAAAAATAATATAAGTATTTAAACCGGGGTATTGAATTTAAACTCACAGAGTTCCAAACAGTAAAATTTTCTTCCTAGCAGTGGTCCAATGCTTGTCCAATGACTAAGGTCCTTCACATCACACCCCCCCCCCCCCCCCCCGCTGCTCATATCACAATCTTGTTCTCACATCAGTGTCCTCTGTAGTGTTTTGTACCCTTGATTCACATCCCCCCCCACAGCAGTGTCCACTGCCCCTCTCACATCACCCCCCACAGCAGTGCCACTGCCCCTCTCACATCACCCCCCACAGCAGTGTCCACTGCCCCTCTCACATCACCCCCCACAGCAGTGTCCACTGCCCCTCTCACACCACCCCCCCCCCCCACAGCAGTATCCACTGCCCCTCTCACACTACCCCCCCACAGCAGTGTCCACTGCCCCTCTCACATCACCCCCCCCCCCCACAGCAGTGTCCACTGCCCCTCCACACCACCCCCCCACAGCAGTGTCCACTGCCCCTCTCACATCACCCCCCCACAGCAGTGTCCACTGCCCCTCTCACATCACCCCCCACAGCAGTGTCCACTGCCCCTCTCACATCACCTCCCCACAGCAGTGCCACTGCCCCTCTCACATCACCCCCAAAGCAGTGCCACTGCCCCTCTCACATCACCCCCTCCCACAGCAGTGTCCACTGCCCCTCTCACATCACCCCCCACAGCAGTATCCACTGCCCCTCTCACACTAACCCCCCCACAGCAGTGTCCACTGCCCCTCTCACATCACCCCCCCACAGCAGTGTCCACTTCCCCTCTCACATCACCCCCCCCACAGCAGTTTCCACTGCCCCTCCACACCACCCCCCACAGCAGTGTCCACTGCCCCTTTCACACCACCCCCCCCCCACAGCAGTGTCCACTGTCCCTTTCACATCACCCCTCCATAGCAGTGTCCACTGCCCCTCTCACATCACCCCCCACAGCAGTGTCCACTGCCCCTCTCACATCACCCCCCCACAGCAGTGCCACTGCCCCTCTCACATCACCCCCACAGCAGTGCCACTGCCCCTCTCACATCACCCCCTCCCACAAATTGGAAAAGTGTCAACTAGAACTGTAAGTGCACAACTTGCCAGGGAAGATGTGCAGCAAGTTCAAGCTCATAGAAACAAATAATTTTTGTATGATAGATGAACTATTTTATGCAGTGGATTGAATGTATTTCAAACGTGTACAGTAAGTGATTAGGTTAAAGCGGAGGTCCACCCTAAAGTGGACCTTCCGCTCATTGGAATCCTCCCCCCCTCCGGCGCCACAATTGGCACCTTTCAGGGGGGAGGGGGGTGCAGGTACCTATACAGTACAGGTATCTGCACCCACTTCCGGCATAGCTATCTGTGGAAAGGGGCGTAGATTCTGCAGAATCGACGCCCCTTTCCGAAAGTCCCCCGCTGCCTGCTGGGAAACACACGGATCCCAGAGACAGCGGGACCATCCTTATTGCGCAGCGCGACTCGCGCATGCGCAGTAGGGAACCGGGAAATGAAGCCAAAAGGCTCCACTTCCTGATTCCCATACCCAAGATGGCGGCGGCAGCACCCGAGAGATGATCGAGAGATCGGCTTCGGGTGCCGACATCGCGGGCGCGCTGGGCGGGTAAGTGTCCTTATTTTAAAAGTCAGCAGCTGCAGTATTTGTAGCTGCTGGCTTTAAAAAAAAAAACGGCGGAACTCCCGGCGGACTCCCGCTTTAATAATAGTGTGTTCACTATCACCAGATTGTGGGATTATAGATTTGACTTGCAGGGCTCGTGCTGTAGACTTACGGGGCTCTTGCTATAGACTTGTGGGGCTCTTGCTGAGACTTGCAGGGCTCTTGCTATAGACTTGCGGGGCTCTTGCTGAGACTTGCGGGGCTCTTGCTGTAGACTTGTGGGGCTCTTGCTATAGACTTGCGGGGCTCTTGCTGAGACTTGCGGGGTTCTTGTTGTAGACTTGCGGGGCTCTTGCTGAGACTTGCGGGGCTCTTGCTGAGACTTGTGGGGTTCTTGCTGTAGACTTGCGGGGCTCTTGGTGTAGACTTGCGGGGCTCTTGGTGTAGACTTGCGGGGCTCTTGCTGTAGACTTGCGGGGCTCTTGCTGTAGACTTGCGGGCTCTTGCTGTAGACTTTCGGGGCTCTTGCTGTAGACTTGCGGGGCTCTTGCTGTAGACTTTTGGGGCTCTTGCTGTAGACTTGCGGAGCTCTTGTTAAGACTTGCGAGGCTCTTGCTGTAGACCTACCACTGCAAATTTGCTCTGGTTAGAGACA
The DNA here is from genome assembly GCF_037356315.1 of Lithobates pipiens. NCBI lineage: Eukaryota > Metazoa > Chordata > Amphibia > Anura > Ranidae > Lithobates > Lithobates pipiens. The sequence goes on from NW_027507784.1 coordinate 131,104,885, forward strand.
TGCCACGCAAATGTGCTACAAATTGGAAAAGTGTCAACTAGAACTTGTGCTTCAAGTGCTCCGCAAGTGTACAACTTGCCAGGGAAGATGTGCAGCAAGTTCACAAGACTTAAGCCTCATACACATGATTGGATTTTCCGCCAACAAAATTGTGGAATTTTGTCCGAAGGGTGTTGGTTCAAACTTGTCTTACATACACACGGCCACACAAATGTTGGCCAACAAATACAAATATAGTGAGGTACTACGTTGTTTTTCAGCTCTTTAGCACCACCCTTTGGGCTCCTTCTGCTAATTTCGTGTTAGTAGAAGTTTGGTGAGTGTTGATTCGTGCTTTTCAGTTCGTTTCTGAACGCCCATTCGTCAACCAGACATGTTGCAGAATCAGAAGAGAAAACATGTTATTTATTATTGGCCTTGGAGTTATTGCTTTTTTTGGTTAAATAATGAATGATTTGATTTGGTATATTTTCTATATGGATGCATAGAATGCACTTTTTGGTTAAGTTCTATTGGCAGATAACATGTCTAATTGTATTTGTTTTCTTAATGCACAATAAATTTTTTTTTAGAGAATAATACTTGGCTATGTATTTTACTTCAAATGAAAGTTTGGGAGTAGGCAGTTACATTTAAAAAAGTACAATGTAAAATTGACAAGGGACACTAACATAGTTGTATCTTTCATCTTAAAAACTAGGGGATAATGGTGTTGTGGTAACTTGCCCAAAAAAAAAAAAAAGAAAGAAAAAAAAAGCACAATAATATTATTCTTGATATCACTAGAAACAAAAAAGCCATTTGTTTTTCTTTGAAATAACTCCATCAGTATCACCAGCAACGCAGCTTGATTATTATCCCATTAAAGAACAGAATCGTCCTTGCTTCCAAGCATACGTGTTTGTACTTTGGACTTTTTCAGACTGACTTGAGTACACATGATTGGAATATCCGACAACAGACATTTGTTTGCGGAAAATTTGAAAACCTGCTAGCCAACATTTGTTGGTGGAAAGTCTGACAACAATTGTCCCATGGAGCATACACAGCCTGACATTGAACATTTCCCGTCGGAAAATCCGAACGTGTGTACGAGGCTTAAAAATTCAATACTGCCACAAGTGTGTTATCCTTGCTATCTGGGGTGATCAATTTTCAGTGATTGGCACCATAGCTTGTAGACTTTATAACCTTCACAAAGACCAAATATTATACACTGATTTTGGTTATTGTAACCAAAGATATGTAGCAGTATAACTTTTGGCCATCATTTATGAAGAAAAATGACTAATTTGCAAAATTTTATAACAGAAACAAAGAAAAATGCCTTTTATTTTTTATTTTTTTACAAAATATCCGTTCTTTTTTCATTATAGTGCAAAAAATATGAAATACTACCAAAAGAAAGCTCTATTTGTGTGAAAAAAAGGACAAACATTGCATATTGGTACAGTGTTGCATGACTGGGTAATTTCCATAGTGAGACAGCACTGAAAGCTGAAAATAGATCTGTTTAGGAAGGGGGCATAAGTGCCCAGTGGGAAAGTGGTTATAGACTGCTTTTATTTGTTTGCTTAAGAAAACTATTTTTGTTTGCTCTGTTTTGGAAAAAAATAAAAAGATTGCTTTTACAGGCTGGTAATAGCTATATTATACCCTACTGACAGCATAGGCAGGGCAACGAGGGAATGTATGTGACTATTGTGTGCAGAAGTCCCTGTGATTTGGAGCAGTGCAGCTATTGACATATCTCCATTTCTCATCCAAAGCAACATTCACAGAGCACGTACTAGGTAATGTTATTGGGTAGAACATGTTTGCCTGAGTCGTTCCTCCAGCCTATATTACCAGTCTACAGTCAAAAAGTGGAATTCTTAAACACAAATTGTAAAAAAAATAACATTTACATATTTAACACAGGGATTATATAAAAAAAACTTTTTAGGCTGCAATAAATGTTTTCTAAATTAAAATATGTTACACTTAGCAGTTGGAAAAGTGGGTTGCAGGTATTCAAAAAATTTGTTGAAATCAATGACACATCCAGGGACAAAAACTGTAAATGTCCCTGGAAATCAAAGACAGCTGGTAAGCATGGACTAAATTATTATGTATTGACACTCCTAATTCCATCTTCAATTCAGCCATGGATTCTAGCTGCAGACATATGTTTAGTTTGGTAAATAAGACTCCTTTGTAAACATATAACCACAATGCTTAGAGTCAAAATATGTTTGCCGTCTGTTTCCTGAGATCAGAATATAACAGTGTTCACAAGAATTTCTGACAATTATGAAGCTGCAGGGTTCTTTTTTTTTTTTAGTTAAAATTTTTCCATAGTTAAAACATATTTATGTTTAAGGATGATGCATTAATGTAACGCAGACCCTAGCTGTCATTCTGTTGCTGCAATAGGTATATCATAGCTCTGCAGAGTAATTCAAGGTAAAGTATAGGGACCTAGTTATAAATAATTTTCTTTGCAATGTCTCATCATTCATGCAAACGTGACGCATAATATTAATAATATTCATAGTGTTTGTTATATGATTTTGACAAGCCCCTTGCCTGCATATCACCACAACTGCCAGGCCCTTTCGGGAAATGTTTTTCACTGGGCTTTTATGCACCATTTCATCACTCGATCAGGTGGGTATACCTTTTCAGTGTGTCTTTTTAGCATGTTTGATCATTTATGCAGTTTAATGTTGTACTGGTATATAAACATCTAATTTAATGTTTTCCCCAGACCATTGATGGCAAACCTTGGCACACCAGATGTTTTGGAACTACATTTCCCATGATGCTCATGCACTCAGCAGTGTAGGCGAGCATCATGGGAAATGTAGTTCCAAAACATCTGGGGTGCCAAGGTTCGCCATAACTGCCCTAGACTCTTTATTTCTTTAGATACATGTTGTCCCAACATCTGGATGTTGCTATAATATTTGAGGCTGTTTTCCTTTTCCATTATTTGGAAAATGCATATTCACAGCTGGATCTTCCTCTTTAGATTTTTTGTTTGTACCCAAATTCATTAGGTAGTATATTCTCTGATTGGAATATTATTTATTAATTATTACTTATTACTTATAACTTACGGCAAAACCAACTGCACAGAGGAGGTAAGTATACCATGTTTGTTTCCACATCCTCCAGAGTGCCACCTTACATCCTTCTCCAGACTAGTAACCCCCTACGTTAGAGCCCTCTTACATCTTCTTCCAGAGTGCTCCCCTTACATCCTCTTCCTGAGTGCCCCCTTGCATCCTCTTCCTGAGTGCCCCCTTGCATCCTTTTCCAGGGTACTTCCTTATGTCCTTCTCTTTTAAAGGGCCTCCATACAGCCTCCTCTTTCAGAGTGGCCTTTATGTCCTCCTTCTTCAGAGTTCCCTCTTTCACAAACCAAGTTTCTTAAGTTTCTGGCCTGGCTGTGACTTGCGACCGCCTGGCTGTAAGCAGTAAAAAAAAAAAAAATAATAATCCTTGTCAGCGATATTAAACTGCGCATGTGTAGTTCTGGAGAGAGATGATTAGTGAACTGGCAAGCTCGGCCTCTACTCATGCGGCAGGTAGTGTGAACACCCTGCTGCCCATTCCGAGGCCGAACCTGGCAGTTCTCTCAGAAACTGTGCATGCACACTTCAGAGTCTTGCCAACAAGCACATTATTTACAGGAACTTCTCTGCTGTTCACAGACATTTTTGGACAGCAGAAAATTACCCTTTTTTACAAACCAGCCATTAATTTACAGACGGTTGGCCACACTGCTTGTTTTGCAGTTGGAAGCAGGCTATAAATAGTGACATGGACAACAAGACATTTTTCAAGTGTTTTTCATGCTTTTCATGCATCCACTTCCTGAGCGTCTCTAAAACAGCAAAAAAAAAATCGGTAAATTGCGATAAATTCCTTACAGCAGGAATCAGTAAGCTACTTTAACATAATACATTCAATATCAGTATTTTTTAGATGGCATAATGTTGTATTTTGTCCAAATGATTTATTGGCAAGATTACCGTATATTGTACCACATGATTTGTACACCAACGAGAAATACATCAGAGATTTTTTTTTCTGGCAAAATCTGCTCTTTCCATTTGCCTTTTAGTTGGAGAAAATCAAAAACTAGAATAATATACTTTAATATGAATCACTGTGCTTTGCTTAAATAGGCAGTAAAATGTATAGTGGAGTGGAAGGCCACAGCGTCAGAAACATACATTCTTTGCTCTGCCACAATTATAACTATGCACAACAGCTGCTTTATTACTTAAGGCAAACAGCATAATTCTCAATGACAGTATTTTTCAAAGGACCATTTTTCAAAATATAGTACTTAAATAATATGATATTAAGTGACTTATTTTATTATATGGCAGCCCCATAGGAAGTGTATTACTTTACTCTTGGCTTGTTTCTTCAGTATGTCATAGCTTTCAGCCATTGAAAATAGAACTGTGGTTTGCTGACAACCAATATATTTGTTTCATCACATGTTTGGCTTTGTTTTTTAAAACTGCTGGTAGCTGAGTACATCTTCACCACTGAATATCTCATTACTTTTAGCTAAAATTATCTATTACATGGCTGAAATAATGTTTACTATTTTTAGATTTCAAGCTATTGTTTGTATTCTTCTTTTTTGTTTGAAAAAATTAAAGTAGTCCCCAGCTTTATTAGGAAATTCTGCCTGCTAAGGCATGCCATACCCACTGGGAGAAGACATCAATAGCGATTATCGCTAGAGAATCCGGCAGGCTGGTTGTACCCAAGATGTTCACTTGACAATTCCACCTGCTCATTCTAATTGAACCATGTATGGCTGGCCTAACTGTTGTAGTGGCAGCATTTCCCATCCCCAAAGCTAGCTATGTACTGGATGACCCGTCTGCTCAATGCCCCCTTCCCTTGTTATCTCTTTAGGGCACTTCTAAGTGATGTATCCCTATAGTCTCCCCCTCTCAGTGCCACTAGAGAAGAAAGATTTTGATGTCACTCTGACCTGGGATAAGACTTTTGAGCTTCAGAAGCAAGGTATGAATAAAAATAAAATGAAGCTTTCCCAAGGGGTGTGGGGAGTTGTGAAGAGTGAAACAGCTTGGTTAATGGTAGCCCCATGTTTCTCTCAAAACAGATTTAGTTTATCAAAGATTTTAATTTGTCTAACTTTAACATTGATTCAAAATGATATCTTTAAAGTGGTTATAAACGTGAAGTTTTTTTAAAGTTTTTTGCTTCATGCATTCTATGATTGGAGGACATTTACAGCATATGGACCACTTAACTCTGCCTTTCAAACTACATTTTAAGGCTTTTTTTTACAGTGCGGGAACGTGTATAAAATCATGCCTTTTCCCACACCGCACAAAAATGTGCTGCTTTTTGCAGATGTGTGGAGGTGCCATTAAATCTTAATGGCACCCCCACGCATACACTAATTGCATTTACATTTGCACCCAGTAAAATGCATGGTACCAGGCATTTCGGTGGGGCGTGATATAAAAATCATGGCAGCACATTTTTTGTGTGTTTTTTTTTGAGCATAGATCAGACTATTAAAAAACATAACACATGGGAACACGCAAAAAAACATTCACTCTCGAATGCACCTTAAGTGTGAATGAGTCGCGGACTGGTGTGCACCAGGATTGTGTGCGATTCTAAAGAGTGCCTTGCCTGAAAAAAGGATTACAAACACTGCACTAGAAGATATAGAAGTCTAAGCCCTTGTACACACGGTCGGAGATTCCGACGGAATGTGTCCGATCGGACCGTTTTGTCGGATATTCCGAGTGTGTGTGGTCTACATCGGACTGTTTCCGTCGGAGTATCTGACGGACCAAGTTTTCCAACTTGTTGGTAAAATTTTCAGACAAAATGCTCCGATCGGACATACTCTGATCATGTGTAGAGAATTCCGATCGGACAAAGTGCCACGCATGCTCAGATCAAATTCCTACACCAAAGCTATTGGCTACTAGCGTGAACGAAATAACGTAATCACGTCGGATTTTCCGACAACTTTGTCCGACCGTGTGTATGCAACAGTTTCGGACAAAATCCGTCGGACAAAATCTGACGGATTTGGTTGTCGGAATCTCCGACCGTGTGTACAAGGGCTTGTAAGTAAATATCAGTATCTTGTCCCAGTTAAAGTCTTCACTGAGGATATTAAGTTCCTGCTCCCAATTGGTGATAAACCGCGGTGGCCTTAAACACATTTTATTTAATGTCTTTATTTTCCAAAATATTTTGATAAAAAAATTACAACTCTAAAAAATTCATCCTCTTACTAAATACCTTGGACTGTATACTTTCCAAAAAGTTGTCATTTAGGGGTATTTGTACTGTCCTGGCATTTTATGGCCCGCATTTTATGGCCTCAATAACTGAGATAGGCCAATAGTACATCAGGATTAATCAATTTTTAAATATACAATAATATATATATATATATATATATATATATATATATATATATACACAATAAGTTTACATAACCTGGCAGATGCTATAATTTCTTGGCCATTTTTCAGAGAATATGAATGATAACGCAAAAACTTTTCTTTCACTCATGGTTAGTGTTTGGCTGAAGCCATTTATTATCAGTCAACTGTGTTTACTCTATTTAAATCATAATGACAACAGAAACTACCTAGTGACCCTTGTAAGGTGCGCCCCTCTAGTTCTACTCGAGCTGGACTCTAGTGGTCAATGGAAAACCTCTCTTACCGGCCGGGTAGTCAAGACACCATACACAGTGTGGATGATCAAGAATACAAAGGCTTATTCCGGCTTCACACAATAATATGCAATAAACAAAAAGAGGTCGTATAGGGTGAAGGCCCCATGAACAACCAATCACATTCAAGCATTATGTTAATACAATATACAATTAATATTAACCTAAAAGATATTCATAGTAACTCTGCCTAGAGACAGCCTCCATGTCACAATATATGTTCTTAATGTCCAGCAACTAACCGCAGACGCATCCTGCTTCACACTTTGCCTTAGCACATCTGGTAATTTTAGCACAAGCTTAAAATGAGATGAAAACATTTTCTAAACCATTATCTTCTAAAACAGACCTAAGGGATAACTCTACCTTACAATATGTAAAGAGTAACTCTACATTTCCTTACAACCCTGCTCAAAAGTTTACATACCCCCGTTCTTAATACCCTTTATTCCCTCCTTTAACATCAATGACAGCTTGAAGTCTTTTGTGGTATTTGTGGATGAGGTTTTTTATCTTTTCAGATGGTAAAGCTGTCCATTCCTCTTGGCAAAAAGCCTCCAGTTCCTCTAAATAATTGGGCAGTCTTGCATGAACTGTACGTTTGAGATCTCCCCAGAGTGGCTCAATGATTTTGAGGTCAGGAGACTAAGATGGCCAGTGCAGAACCCTCACTTTATTCTGCTGTAGCCAATGACAGGTCGACTTTGCCTTGTGTTTTGGATCATTGTCATTTTGGAATGTCCAAGTACGTCCCATGAGCAGCTTCCTGGCTGATTAATGCAAATGTTCCTCTAGTATTTTTTGATAACATACTGCATTTATCTTGCCATACATTTTTAAAGTGAGGGTTCTGGAGTGACTATCCCAGTCTCCTGACCTCAATATCATTGAACAACTCTGGGGAGATCTCAAAACCTGCAGTTCATGCAAGACAGCCCAAGAATTTACAGGAACTGGAGGCTGTTTGCCAAGAGGAATGGGCAGCTTTACCATCTGAGAAGATAAAGAGCCTCATCCACAACTACCACAAAAGACTTCAAGATGTCATTGATGTTAAAGGGGCAATACATGGTAGTAAGAACTGGGGTAAACTTTTGATCAGGGTCATTTGGGTAGTTTCTGTTGTCATTGTGATTTAAAAAGAGTAAACACAACTGATTGATAATAAATGGCTTCAGCCAAACACTAACCATGAGTGAAAGAAAAGTTTTTCTGTTATCATTCATATTCTCTGAAAAATGGCCAAGAAAACATAGATTCTGCCAGGGTATGTAAACTTATGAGCACAACTGTATACCATAGATTGAAAACTCAATAGCTTTCACACAAACTAAATAATAAACACTGATTTGGGTTACTTACTTTATTTTATTTTTTACCAAAGAAATGTAGCAGAATAATTTTGGCCTAAATTCATGAAGGAAGATTATTTATCTGCACAATTTTATAACACAAATGTGTTTTTTTTTTTATTTTTGGTATTGTTTTTCTTTTTATATAAAAAAAATAAAAATGAACACCCAGTGTTGATTAAATACCTACAAAAGAAAACTCTATCTGTATCAAAAAATGATAAAAATTTAATTTGGATACAGTGTTGCATGACTGAGTAATTGGTATTCAAAGTGTGATAGCGCTGAAATCTGAAAATTGGGCTGGGCAGGAAGAGGTGAAAGTGTTTGGTATTGAAGTGGTTAAGAAGATGCTCATCTGCAGAAAACACGTTTAAAGCAAACTTTGGCTCAACTTTTTATCCTGAAATACACCCGTTGTCTAAGTTTCGATCTGCAAATTATTACATTGTATAATTATAGCTGCTGTGTAAAATACAACATTGTGTGTTTACTATTCCAGTATAAACGGAGCCTTATAAAAATCATTGTGGAACAGAACAGTAAATTATTTGAATCAAACTGTTCTTGTGTGTGCTTGGAGAGTTCCAGGTGCTAATTGATCCAATATTTGGTGTCATTTATATAAAAGCAGCACAAGTGTTCATTATTAGAGGAAGAAAAAGCTTGTAGATTCATTTGTTTTGCTAAATAAATCCACTGACACAGACAAAGAATATACTGATTGGGAAAGAAGGAATGGTGTCATTGTATCCAGACAGACTGAACACAGGCTGCAAAACAGACTTTTGAAGGCAAAGTAAATTTTTTACACAGGGTTTTCACAGCTGCAGTGTGTGAGTGTGTGTGTGTGTGTGTGTGTGTGGGGGGGGGGGGGAGGGGGGGGGGCAGATTTGCTTTCTGTTATATAGGATCTGTGTTTGTTTACATTAGAATGCTGGTAAGTTGCCAAATTTCCACTCTCCAGGAAAAGTAATAGAAAAAAGTGATGTGATTTTTGGGCCTGTGTTGTGAATTTTGAAGACTAATCTCTCCAAAATGCATTTAGCTACATACAGTAGATGAATCAGGGCTTGTTTTAACTGCTTTTACTGCTTGTTCAGAATTTCGAAGTACAATATATACATTTGCATAGCCTGGGTACATGTTCACTTTTAAGAGACAGCTTTTAGTATAGTATATATTTAAAAGACATACACCTGCTACACCTTCAGTTAGGTAGACAAGAAATAGGTAACATGCAAAAATGTGCAAAAAATTACTGGTTTAACTACTTCAATACAGGGTACTTATACCCCCTTCCTGCCCAAGCCAATTTTCAGCTTTCAGCGCTGTTGCTGTTTAAATGACAATTGCGCGGTCATGCTACACTGTACCCACAAATAGAATTTTCTTTTGTTGTTATTTGATCACCTCTGCGTTTTTTATTTTTTGCTAAACAAATAAAAAAATGACCTAAAATGTAAAAAAATGTAAAAAAATAAATAAATAAAAGGTTTTCTTTTGTTTCTATTATAATATTTTGTAAATCAGTACGTTGTCTCTTTCACTGATGGGCACTGATAAGGTGTCACTGACGGGCACTGATAAGGTGGCATCGATGAGGTGGCACCAATGAGGTGGTACTGATGGGCAATGATGGGCAGGGGTGATGGGCACTGGTAGGTGGCACTGATGGGTGGCACTGATATGCAACACTGATGGGCATTGATAGTCGGCACTGATGGGCACTCATGGGTGGCACTGGTGGGAACTTATGGGCACTGATAGGCAACACTGATGGGCACTGAAAGGCTGCATGGGTACTTATGGGTGGCACTGATAGGCGACACTGCTGGGCACTGATGGGCACTGATAGGCGACACTGATGGGCACTGATACGTGGCACTGATGGGCACTGATATGTGTCACTGATAGATGCCATTGTTAGGCATCACTGATGGCACTGGCAGGCATTGGGGATGGACACTGATTGGCAGCTGCCTGGGCATTTATTGGCTTTTCCCTGGTGGTCTAGAGTGGCATACCTGGGAGTCCAGTGTGGTGGCCATCCCTGGTGGTCCTGGCGGCATCCTGGTGGTCCTGGGTGGGCATCCGAGGGGGGCTGCGCTGATAAACAATCACCACAGACCCCCCCCCTGTCAGGAGAGCAGCTGATTTGCTCTCCTCTACTCGCGTCTGTCAGATGTTTACATTGTGATCACTCGTGATTGGACACGGCTGATCATGTGGTAAAGAGCCTCCGTCAGACTGACACACCGCACCACGATTGCCGCAATGCGCGCCCCCCCAACTGTGAGAGAGTGGCCATTCTGGAGGGCCGTCATATGATGTTCACCCAAAGCGAGAGCTGCGCCACCCAGCCATGATTTGACGTCTGGCGGGTGGGAATCAGTTACTGGGTATCAAAACTTAAAAAAGCAAAAAAAAAAAATTGCAGTGTACCAGTCCTTAGATATGGTGGCAGTTAAGGATGAGCTGAGAGATTGATCCAAACCTAAACTAGGACCGAGTGTCGGCTATTCAGACATTCAGATTAAATTTTGAAATGCTCATCTGAACATCCCAGCAGCTCATTATCAGTGTGTGGTGAAAGATGACAGTATTGCAGGAAGAGAAGGTTTGCAGGGTACCATGCTACTACAAGTAGTTATAGTTATAGTGTTTTATACAGCACAGACCCTGAAACAGAGTTCTGTCTGGCATGGACCCAGGGGCGGATCCAAGGGGGGCAATGGGGCAATTGCCCCCTCTGAGAAATTAGTAATTGGCAGGCCAGTCAGGGCCAGCAGACGAGTGAGTGGGCAGGAGGACAGGAGGGCGAGTGTGCGAGTTAATGAGCGGGCGGGCCAGTCAGCGGGGTCGGCAGGTGAGAGAGAGCCTGTGAGCGGGCAGGTCGGTGGATGGGTGAGGGGGGTTGGCAGGTGAGTGTGGGGGCGTGCAGGGCAGACATCGAGTGAGGGGGCGGGCTGGTCTGCAGGTGAGCGGAGAGACGGGCCAGTCAGTGAGCTGGCGGGGGCAGAGAGCAGAGAGATGACATCATCTCTCACCGCCCGCCCTGCATCACCGCCGTGCCACCCTCACTGTACAGCCACGGGCAGCAGAGAGATTACATCATCTCTCTGCTACCTGCCTTCACTCTGACAATCTGCACCTTAGCAGGCCATTGACAGTAAGCAATGTGTGGCAGGCGATGTGGCAAGTGTAATCCGCAATGTGTGGCAGGTGACGTGGAAAGTGACAATAAGCAACATGCGGCAGGTAACGTGGCAAGTGTAATCCGCAATGTGTGGCAGGTGACGTGGCAAGTGTAATCCACAATGTGTGGCAGCTGACATGGCGAGTGACAATCAGCAACATGTGGCAGGTGACACGGCAAGTGTAATCCGCAATGTGTGGCAGGTAACGTGAGAAGAGACAATCAGCAACTTGTGGCAGGGATGTGGCAATTGACAAGCTGCATCTGAAGGCAGGTCAATGTGGAAAGTGACACACTCAGGGCTCCCACTGATTCTGCATTATGGTGAGTTGTTCATTTTATATTACAATGTAATATTAGAAATAATGCGCTTCAATCATCCTGACACCATAACAATCATGATGCAGTGATGATGAAAGTGCCAACACCAACCATTGCCCCGATAAATTGCACCCAAAAAATGTATTTTCTGGATATGCCCCTCCCGAGACTAGACTCTGGATCCGCCCCTGCATGGACTCACTATAAAAGCTATTACCACTAAGGTAAATTCCTCAGCATATCATACTGTGCAAAAAAACCTTATGTCTGGCTTGAAAATCTGTAACATTTTTCCATTATCAGTCTTTTAAAAAATACAATGGGGGTTATTTATGAAAGGTAAATCCACTTTGCTCTGCAAGTGCACTTGAAAGTGCAGTCACTCTAAATCTAAGGGGTAGATCTGAAATGAGTGGAAGCTCTGCTGATTTTATCATCCAGTCATGTGCCAGCTAAAATGCTGTTTTATTTTATTTATTTGGATCTACAGTGACTTTAGTTCCAAGTGCACTTTCAGTGCAAAGTGGATTTGCCTTTAGTAAATAACCCCCAATGGTTTTTTTCAGTTTCCAGTTGCAACGCAGTTGCACTTGTGGCCTATCCAAAAAACACTCAAAAGGTATGCTGCAAATCTGTACAATCCTTGGAAATATACAATCCTTTTTTTATTTTTTGGACATGAAAGTCCTTTGTAAGACAGACAAGCACTCTTAAAAAAGCTGCTTCAAATATGTACTATTTTTCAGTCTTCAATCTAAAAAAAACATTGGTTTAATCAAGATGAAATTTGTGTGATCTCTCTCCCTCTGACATTTAGCTAAGCAGAATACATACTGCCCAGTTAATCAGTTTTCTTTTTTTGTGGCTCTGGAAAATGTCAATCTAATATAGTTACATATAACACCTGAAATGTGTCTCTATCTCCCATTGTGGCCCAATGAAACAAAAAACACTTACATGGTGTGCAGCATGCCCCTTAAATATTTCTGGTTGTTGACTGGGAAATAATAAATTAGAATAACATATGCCTCATATATCTGAGGCCTTTGACACTGCTAGCGGTAAATCGCTGCTAGTTTCAGCAGCGCTTTTCATTCGCAAGCGGGATGCTTTTAACCCCCGCTAGCAGCAGAGGAAAGGTTAAAACCACCTGCAAATCACTTTGGCAGTGGTGCCCATTGATTTAAATGGAAATGGCCCCATAGGCACTGCTTGCAGGACCTTTTTTTCGGTCCTGCAAGTGCACCCCCACAGTGTGAAAGCACTCGGGCTTTCAGACTGGGGTGGCTTGAGAGGCGCTTTACAGGTGCTTTACATGTGCTATTTTTAGTGCTAAAACGCCCGAAAAGTGCCTTCAGTGTCAAAGGGGTCCTTATGTAAGCATTTTTACTTATCCACTGTGTTAGAGGAAGACCCCTTTCACACTGAAGCTGCTTTTCAGGTGTTTTAGCTCTAAAAATAGCACCTGTAAAACACCTGAAAAGTGCCTCTCAAGTCTCCCCTGTGTGAAAGCCTGAGTGCTTTCACACTGGGGCAGTGCACTTGCAGGACCAAAAAAAGTCCTGCAAGCAGCATCTTTGGGTTTTAACCCTTTCCTCAGCTGCTAGCGGGGTAAAAGGGGTGCTTTACCGCTAATGTGGCCACGCTAGCAGTGTGAAAGGGCTCTAAGTGCAGTGAGTCTATACAATATTTAAGGCTACTGTCTTTGAAATGGGCTCCAGGCCTCAATCAAACTCTACATATTCTCCAGTCAATGTGCCATAAGTCTTTCTCTTTTCTCAAACAGTAGTGAAATATTTTACCTTGACAACGTACTCATCTCTGGAGTGTGGGTTTGAGGGGTTTTAGTGCACTCTGGGTTGACATTTTGTTAAACCTTGTACACAAAACAGAGTGTTACGGGAAAGAAGATTGCTAGCTATGCTTTGTGACTTATTTTGACACTGTTGGCACTTTGTAAGAAGTTGATTGTTAGCTGTTCTTTCACGTAAGTTGTGTATACTTTACAATAGATAATGTCTAAATTGAACCTCTAAAATGGGATTTTAAGAGCAACCATGCACATACATCCAAATGAAATTTTAATCATCATCATGTTTAATTTGTTCAATCTTAAAAAAAGATTTTCCAAAAAGTTTTGATAAAATAATCTTCCAGTATATTCCGAAACAGTCCAGAACCATAAAAACAGTAAGCATTAATATGTTTACAAAGTTTAAATATAGAACATTGTTCATTATACATAGTGGCATTCCTAGCTGACGATTTTCAAAACCACACAATCAAATACCTTTGACCGTGGGGTTATTAGACTGTATTGGGTTGCCAATGCTGTATGTAAGCCAATAAATACCGTATATGAATAAAGTTATTTATAAAAAAATTAAAATAAACCAAATTATTATACAAGCAATGTATGTGATGGCACAATACAAGGCTGCTGGTGCTGTCCCTGACAATCACAATGTTTTCTGAAACCGCATACAACTTTAATGAAGTTTGAAGGATTTTAGTTTTTTTAATATTGCCCTTTAAGCCACCTGAAAATACCCTCTCCCCAATGAACAATACCTTTATGATTATTTTTTTTTCATTGGTACATGTCCCCACATGCCTCTGCTAAGGTCTCTGCACCCTTTGTTTGGCATTCCTTGCCTATTAGCCCAGAAATTGTCCCTCACTGATATCTAAGATTCAGCTCCTATTGACTTCAAATGGGGATCAGATTTGTGATCCAAATAGCCTTCATGTTTGCCGCACCTGTGGCGAACCTGGATGTATTCGGCTGCATTCATTTTCATTGGTATATATATATTTACTATATATACAGTATACATATACAGTGTATATATATATATATATATATATATATATATATATATATATATATATATATATATATATATAAATAACAGTCCCAAGAGTAGCCACAGCACTCTATGTTTGAGGTAAATGCCCAGGTGCTAAGCCACAAAGAAATCCACACAAATTCAAAGCTAGTATAAGGGTTGTCTTTTTTCATTTACATATTTGATAGTTTTGTCAAAATTGTGTTAATGTAGTATTGCATTATAAGGTCATGTGTCAGAGTTTTGCCACTGTATATTAGCAGGATATATATGATTGGAATCATCCACCCAGTGCATTAGGCCTACCAATAGACACAGCTGTTCATTAAGAAAATGTGGATCTAATGTAAAGACTGCCTTATTCTGCGATCCTCACTCTTCAAGTAAGCTCCACGTGAAACTCATTTGGAAGCACTAGGTGTATAGTGTGTACACTGGATTACTTAATAAATTTGAATTATGGCTACAGTGAGCAGCTCCCTTCTCTCTTCTAAAAACTAGTATGTGAAAGAAAATACCTATTGATCTTTCCAAGAATTCAGTGTCCTTGTAATCTCCTGTAAACTGAATAGACAACAGAAACATCCCTATCTTTTTTCTGTAGACTGCTAGTCCCATCAAGCCACCATATAATGGAGATGAACAAAGGCAGATATGTTTGATGTCCAGCTTGAGTGACAACCATCGCTGCCCTCACAGATACCCTGAATATTTGAATGTAAACATGAAGGGAAAAAAGTCTGTTGTTTTCTGGATCACCAGATGAAAATATAGGGAAAAAAATTTAAAAGAATAAAACTAGCAAGCAATTGTGCCGTAAGTTTGAAAATGACTTGCTAAGCTCTTGCTAGATGTGCCAGGCTTCACAAATTTGTTGCACAATTGCAGAAAGTCCACATTGCATGACTCCAGATCAACTTTCTTTGCAAACATTATGCAAGTCAGCTACAAGTTCTGGTTCAGTTATGTTGTGCAATAGTCCTCCCACCACAGGGGTCACTGTGGCTTAATGTTCATGCTGTTGACTTGCAGAGCTCTTGCTGTAGACTTACCACTGCAACTTTGCCCTTTTTTCTGGCCACGCAAATTTGCTAGAAATTGGAAAAGTGCTTGTGCACTCAAATGCTCTGCTAATGTACAACTTGATAGTGAAAATGTACAGCAAGTTAACAGACTTACAATTCAACACTGCCACAAATTTGTGGCAAGTTATCCTTGCTATCTGGGAGGCTGGAATGGTAAGCTGCAGTGCACTACATTTTTGTTTTTATAAATTCTTTATTTTTCCATCTTTTCTTTCCATAGATTACACATTACATTTCGTTATATACCTACAGTTTCTTTAACAGCTATATCTTATAACATTTCAATCTATACCTCAATTCCACATTATCCTCCCCCATCCCTCACCCTTCCCTCCCAGGGAAGAAAAAAAAAAAAAAAAGGGAATTTTCATAGTAATCCACCCCCTCACCTCTTCACCCCCCCCCCCCCCCACGATCCGCCAGCTGTACCATATTTCAAATGTTCTGCATCCTACTTTCTCTATACTTTAGATATGGAGCCCAAATATTCTGATATTTCTCATCTTAATCTCTCATTGTCATTGTCAAATTTTCCATTTGTTGGATTTCTGCAATTCTCTGAAACCACTGTGCTCTAGCTGGAGGGCTGCTCTTTTTCCACAGAGCCGGAATACATGCCCTTGCTGCTATCAATAGGTGTCTCAGCAAACAAAGAATTTTTGAATCTTTCTATTGCCATTGGAATATCCAGCAACAAAAAAGTTGCCGGTTTATCTCCCAGGTCAATTCCTGTTATCATTACAATAGTATCAGCTACCATCTCCCAGAACACTCTAATTTTTGGACATTCCCAAAAAATATGTAATAATGTTCCCTCCGCTCCCAGACATCTCCAACATGTCTCTGATATCTGGGGGTAAATTTGATGTAGCACTTTTGGTGTTCTATACCACCTAGTAAGGATCTTATATTCCCCTTCTTGATATCTGCTGTTTTTAAGTTTAGACACATGTAGGGGGGGCGTGGCGACCGAGCGCTAAGATGGACGCTTGAGCTGAGAGCTCCGTTCGACCACCGGAGAGAACAACCCTATAACGACTCCATTGGTGACATATTTCCACATAAACCTATCTATAACGCAGGGTAGACACCTTCGCTTCTACCGAAGATGCCGAAAAATAGAAAGAGTCAACAACCGCCGCGGAAACTTCCGAACCTTTTCAAGGCGCACGGAATCACACAAAATGGCGCCGGTTCGTGCGTGACTGAAACTCAAGAGCAGGCCTCGCAACAATCTCACCTCCGAACGACTTCCTTCAGCGATTCCTCCTCGGGAACGAATAGCCCCACGACTAGAAGCCCAGCCAAACAAAGGCAACGGATATCTTCTCCAGAGGTAAACCGAGCGGACATGGAGGTAAGCGGATCCGCTCCCATAGGCCACGCTATACATCCCCCGGCATCCGACCTGATTGCGGCCTACCCCACATCCGATCGACCGGTCTCAGATACGGTCCTTAAGGAGATGCTGATGTCACTCAAAGCCTCCATACAAGCTGACCTCACTGTAGAAATCACTAACTGCCATAGAGAAGTATTGGCCCTAGGTGATAGAGTGGACCAAATGGAACGTAACATGGGGGAATGCACAACTTCCTTCAATACTTTAGTAGAGGCCCACAAATCCCATGATGAAGAAATAACATGGCTAAAGAGTAAAGTAGCAGACCTTGAGGACCGCTCTAGGAGGTGCAATATTAAAATCAGAGGTATTCCTGAAGCCATACCTCCAAACCAATTAATGCAGTATGTACACACGCTATTTTCCACCATTATCCCTACATTATCTCCTCAGGAACTGACCATTGACAGGATTCACAGAATCCCCAAGCCAGCATTTCTACCTGAAGGTACCCCTCGGGATGTTTTGCTCAAGATGCATTACTATCATATCAAGGAACAAATTATGACTGCGTTTCGTACTCGAGGCAACAACATATCTCAATATGCTGAATTGATCCTCCTCCCTGACCTATCAAGACATACTCTGCAATTGCGCCGAAACTTAGCAACCATCACTAAGGCCCTGCGCAACCACAATATACCACATAAATGGCGTTACCCAGCAAAATTGTCCATCTCACATGATGGTACCACGCACACAGTTACTACTTTAGCTGAGGGTATCGCACTCCTGCGTCAATGTGGCATACTTCCACAACAAAACCCTCTGGAACCACCTGCAACACAACTACGCCCTATTCCGGATGAGTGGCAAGTAGTTTCAGGCAGACGAGCCCCCAAAAATGTCACTGATGGCAGTAAATAATCACACACCATTGACAAATATGTTCTCTCCCTGGGCACAAGGATTTCTTCATCTTTCCTTGTTCTTACCCCTGACATTTGTCATTTTTGCAGCTTTGTTTGCATATGGATCGCTTATATGATTCTATTTTTATTATTCTATACGTTATTGTTTATTTTTGTGGTTACACCCTTTGTTCCATTAGCACTGGACCTACACGTGATGGACTCTTCATCCCCTGTTCTACTACATCTCTAAATACCATAGCGGCATCTCTTCTGTCAATCTCATGGAGCTCAGATGACTCTAATAATTCTCGAAGGATTCTGTGAGTACACTTACACATCTTTTTTCCTACCTGAAATATGACCATTACCTTTGTTTCCATTAATGCCAAAGGCCTCAACCACCCTGTGAAACGCTACTCGCTGTGGACCGAAGCTCAGAAACTAAAGGCGGATATTTTATGTGTACAGGAAACTCATTTTCAACAGGACAACCATCCCAAATGTACACATAAAAACTACCCACATATATTCCTGGCAAATAACCCGAATAAAAAAAGCGGAGGTGTCCTTCTTGCCATCCGTGACACGGTCTCCTTCCATCTCAAGAAATCCATCACAGCCGACAATGGTCGCTATATTATTCTTCAAGGTGGTATTAATTCTAAACCGTACACCATTGTATCTTTATACGCTCCAAACACCCGACAGATTAGGTTTTTGAATAGACTAATCCGTAAAATACAACCTATCCAATACGGTAGTCTCATTATTTGTGGCGATTTTAACCTCATTGTCGACCCACAACTTGACACTTCTAATGTTAAACGCAACAACAACACCTGCCTAAATACGGTCCTGCACTCTGAAAAACTGTACGACGTATGGCGATGCACACATGGCAACGAGAAAGACTTTACCTTCTTCTCCCATGTACATGGGTCTTATTCCAGAATAGACTTCTTTTTATCAGATCAATGGACCTTACAAAATGTTTCATCCTCTGAGATACATGATATTACGTGGTCTGACCATTCTGCCATATCACTTTCTATTCATGAGAAGGATGTCTCTCCCTCATCACCCATCTGGCGCTGCAGTGTTAGATTACTACAGGACCCCGATACCAAAGAACTGATTTCTCAAAACCTTAAAACATATTTCCAACAAAATGAACATTCAGTAGAGAGTCCCTTCACACTCTGGAACGCCCACAAAGCGTTTATTAGAGGCATCCTTATCCAGCTAGGAGCTAGAGCTAAAAAGAAGTATACTGCAACCATAGACTCCATTACTTCTGATATCCACAATTTAGAAACCCTCAATAAAGCATCTCCCTCTCACCAGCGGACTACCCAAATAACCTCTCTTAGAGAAAAATTGAGAGATCACTTGGCCCAAAACTATGATTTCTACCTTAGACGCTTGAAGTTACGTACCTATGCCTGTGCAAATAGAGCAGGTAAATATCTTGCCAATAGGATTAGAGCAATACGCACCAAAACTAGGATTTCCCACCTGATACACCCTACATCCCTTCATAAAGTAATCAATCCTCAAGAAATCGCAAACCAATTTGCACAATATTATAGTGAGCTTTACAACCTTAACACCGACCCCCACACTCCTCAACCCACTGTTCCCAAAATACAGCATTTCCTCAAAGATTTAGATCTCCCTAAACTCTCCGAATCACAGCTTGAATTGCTGAATTCACCGTTCACAAACCATGACATAACATCAGTCATTACTTCACTCCCTCATGGGAAATCCCCAGGTCCTGATGGACTAAATAATGAATATTTTAAAACCTTTTCCACTATTCTTTCCACATATCTCCAAAAGATGTTCACACAGGCAGCACACTCAGCATCCTTTCCAAATGAAATGTTAAAAGCATACGTGACCACTATACCCAAACCTGGCAAAGATCCCACTACCCCTAGTAATTTTAGACCTATTTCTCTCCTAAACACGGATATAAAGATCTACGCCAAACTTATCACCCTTAGACTGTCAGAGTTTATGCCTTCCTTAATTAAAAGCGACCAGATGGGCTTCATCAGGGGGAGACAAACTTCTGATGCTACAAGACGTATTATTAACATTGTTCATTATGCTAATTTAACTAAAACTCCTTCTCTGCTGCTCTCCATAGACGCAGAGAAGGCGTTTGATAGGGTGGAGTGGTGTTATATGAAAGAAGTTCTACAAAAATTTGGCTTTCAAGGTCTTATCTCTAACGTAATGTTGGCTTTATATTCCAATCCATCCGCCCAAGTCTTAACAGCTGGAATGCTTTCTACACCTTTCCCTATTTCTAATGGCACTCGTCAGGGGTGTCCATTATCTCCAACCATTTTTAACCTTATGATAGAGCCTCTGGCGGAGGCCATTAGATCCCAGGCTGATATTACTGGACACGTGTTAGGATCTCGTAACCACGTTATTAACCTGTTTGCCGATGACGTTGTACTGATGTTGACAAACCCGTCCAGATCTCTCCCCTTAGTCCATGAAACTTTAAAAAACTTTGGTGAGATTTCGTACTATAAAGTTAATTTCGCCAAATCATTGATTCTAGATTTAGGAATTGACAAACGTATCAAACTCCAACTTCAAACCACCCTCCCATATGTATGGAAAGAAGATGGCATACCCTACTTAGGTATAAAAATCACCAATTCCACGAAAACTCTAGTCTCCGTCAATATTAAGTCATTGCTTCTAAAGATAGATGAAACGCTCAAATGTATAGCTAAGACTGAATTATCCTGGATGGGTAGATTGGCAGCATGTAAGATGTTAGTTCTCCCTCTCATATTGTATATGTTCAGATCCATACCTATACCTATCCCAACCCATTTCCTTAAGACCTTGTCTACTACTCTGTGGAAATTCATATGGAATGGTAAAAAAGCTTGCTGCTCTCCTAGCAACCTGATTCCGCATAACCGAGTAGGTGGAGTAGGACTGATTGATGTTTCTGATTATTTGTGGGCATCTAGACTGGACCAACTCCAACACTGGTTCAAAACTATAGATTCACCACCTTGGGTTGAGCTAGAAAGGCATATGGCCCCAATACCAGATCTAGTGGCATTGCTCGTGAGTGATGTATGGAAACCCTGGGCTCTCCATTCCATGGCTCCCACCCTTATAGCCTCCCTACAAGCATGGAGGTTCTTCATACATCATACCCATAACTCTCAAAATGCTGTGGAATACAAATTTCCGCTTAGCCTGCTCGAGCATAAAATCCCTATGCTGTCCCTAAAACAGTTCCCCAACCACGGTATACATACCATCCAAGACCTATTGTCTAATGGTACAGCTCTTTCCAGCACACAGATTATGGCTCAATACAATCTCCCCAACAAGTACCAGTTTACATGTATCCAAGTGGCACATTTTCTAAAACGTAACCCTCCCCCTATTATAACAATGCCATCCAGTGCATGGAACTTCTTAACTCGAGAACGCCCCACCAGGAAAGGCATTTCGCTTTTTTACTCCCTTCTACATGCTAAACAATCCTTTGTGAAAACAAAATCGATTGATAAATGGGAGGCGGATTTAGGGAAAACATTTACAGATGATCAGTGGACAACCACATTTCGAGAAATCCAAAAAGCCTCCCGTTCTATTAATAATTGGGCAATGACTATTAGAATAATTAACAGGTGGCAATACACACCGTGTAGACTGGCAACATTTTCTCCATCTGCCCAAAATACATGTTGGAGAAATTGTGGACAGCTAGGACATCTACTGCACATGTTTTGGGAGTGTCCCAACTTGGTTAGTTACTGGAATCAAGTATTCCAACTTATAACATCGCTCACGGGTATTGTCACTCGCCTCAATCCATCCCTAGGAATTTTACATATGGGTATTGAACAATTTCCGCATGATATGCGGATTGTTATTCCCAACATCCTTCTTTCTGCTAGATCCATGATATTACAACATTGGAAAACTGCCATGACGGTAAACATCTCTGACCTAATTAGAAGAGTGAACCAACACCACACTATAGAGCGTGCTCTTGCCATAAATACATTGAAGTGCGATCTATTTGATAAGCAATGGAAAATTTGGACCAACAAATACAAGAATTCTGTGAACTAGATCTTAACCCTGATAAGATATATCCTGTGTAGTAACCAGTATTTGCATTATTGTTTGTGTAACCACCTACTTATTGGTTTCTTTTTCACCCTTTCTTTCCCTCTCCCCTCTTCCCTCCCTCTATTGCATTGACTGTTAATTACAACTGTAAAAGTCAACATGTCCTGTACCACTTGCCTTTGTATATCCTTTATAAAACAATAAAAATTTATTGAAAGGAAGTTTAGACACATGTTAGGTTCACACATTTTTTTTAACTACAACTTTTCCAATATATTGACTTTTCATAACAAGTGCAATCATATAGAGGTTTAATGAAGTATGGTGATTAAAATAGGAAAATAGTACATTTGTCTAGAGGTCTGTATATAAAAAAGGAACAACTGAGTAAGAGGAGGGATTTGGTTCCAAAAGAGGGACAGCCCCTTTAAATGGGGGACAGCTGGAAACTATAAAGGAATCGTTTAAAAACAAAGGGATTTGTATGGAACAATGAAGGGTTTGAAATACCCATGGGATTGCAGGCATCATGCAAACCACACAAACATGCATAGATTAATAATAAAAAACACACCACACAAATATAAATATTATTATATTTTATTATTATTATTATTTTTTTTTGGATAACATTGACCAAGGCCTGATTATGGTTTATACAAAATTAATTGATTATAACATCAAATTTTATTTTCAGAAAATCATATCCTCAACCAAAAATGTATTAATCAATAAACCATACCCAGCCCAGCCACTGAGACTCGAGCTGACTCAACATTTATCATGAAACCTTTTTCTTAAATTTCCCCTTTGATTATTCACCAAAGGGAGCCACCACATAAATCGGCCGCGGCAGGGGGTGGGGGTGGGGGGGATTAGGAAGGGGAGCTCTTTTACGCTGTATTTTCTCTGGCGACTGTCACATACCCTAATGGAACAGCTCCTTAACCCCCCTGGCGGTGTTCCTGAGTCTGGCTCTGGGTGGAATTTTTGTACCAAAACCCAGAGCCAGACTCGGGACTGCATCGCTGAATGCAGGAGGAGATTACTTACCTTCTCCCCTGGATCCAGCGATGTCCCCCCACTATACAAGCGTCTCGCCCTCCACGGAGCCGGGCTCCGTTCCTTGCGAGCGCTGCGGCGCACGGGGATGGAGATCGGTGCCAAATTCAAAAAGTAAAATACACACTATACATACAGTATAATGTAATCTTTCAGATTACATTGCTGTATGTAATTATTTCACATCCCCTTTGTCCCTAGTGGTCTGCCCAGTGCCCTGCATGCAGTTTTATATTATAAAAATTGTTCTTTATGCCTGGAAACTGGAGATTGTCCATAGCAACCAAAACTGTCACTTTACATCAAATTATTTATTTATTTATTATTTATAATTAATTATTTTAGACCAGCTAGAAAACAGCGATAATAAATTGGAATCACTCGCAGAATTGAGGGATAGCGATTTGTGCGGAGATCCGTCATCAAATACTGAAAAGTAATGACAGTGACAATTCTGCAACTGAGAAAATGTCAGTGTTTTTGATTTGATTACATTATTGAATAATTTTTATTATTGTTATATTATTATTTGGTATAATTATTTATAGTTATTTATTATATTATAATTTATGATTTAATTTTTCAAACTTTATCATACCCGGGATGTCTGCTAGACTCTGGTTTCAACATATTTAAGAGAGTTTTTCCTAAGAATTTCAGGACTACAATATAAAACGCCAAATTTTCATGCAAAATAATTGTACCGCTTTTAGCACCTAAAAT
Source organism: Lithobates pipiens (assembly GCF_037356315.1). Classification (NCBI taxonomy): domain Eukaryota; kingdom Metazoa; phylum Chordata; class Amphibia; order Anura; family Ranidae; genus Lithobates; species Lithobates pipiens. The sequence goes on from NW_027507784.1 coordinate 131,128,605, forward strand.
CCGAAATAATCATACCGCCAGGGAGGTTAAATAGGCCAAAAAAAGGCCTTCTGGAATATTCTAAAAAGTCATCTGACCTTTACTAGCCAATCCCTGTCTGAACTCTTAACCTTCTAGAACCCTCTAAAACACCTGACCCTAACTGACCAATCCCTAACTGAACTGCTGACCTTCCAGAATCTTCTATGACACCTGACCCTAACTGACCAATCTCCAACCAATCTACTAACCTTCTATAACCCTTTATATCACCTGACCCTAATTAGTAAATCAGCTTTAAAATACATTAAATACCCCTTTAAATGTTTCCTAAATGCCGATGCCGCGATTACCATGAGAAAAAATGGCCTCCCCCTTATTTTTCCCATTCTGTATTTGTAGAAAACTGAATTATATTGCCTCCAATTACATGAAGTATTTTTAAAAACACACGTGTGAGACAAGTTCACCTCACTTGTATGTGCGTTTATTACCACAACTCTCTTTTGTCTGAGCATGGTAAAAAGTGATGATATCAGCAACCATCTTGTGACTGTTCATATAAGGTCCTGGTGTGGTAAATGAGTCAGGGGTGAGCTGAGGCCATATAAATATGTACATTTATAGACATGTATATAAGTTATTTTGTTTGCATATAACATAACAAGCCAGAAAGCTCTTTAGTTGTCTGTAAGCTTTTTCCATCTGACAGTGGTCTGTAAATAAGAGAGAGCTGTGGGTTAAATATATATTGCTGCTCCATCTCTTCTGTGTTTGTTCTGCTTGATTATAACATAAAGCAATGCAAAGAAATGTGTCTGTCAGGACAGAGCACACTTGGCAAGGTCTCAGCTTGTCGGAGCCAAGGAGTGCAGTCTAGAGGTTCTCGGAGAAATTTTTCCTGAAATCACCTTATTTGAACATGTCCCACTCTGAAATCCAATACCAGGAGGTTAGGAAATGCAAGAGTTCAGTTCAAAACAGCCATAAAGATATTTTCTTATTACAAATGCATTCTCAATAACCCACCAAAAAGGAGACGTCTAATTAGAGAGGGAGGTCTGTTTAAGCTTTTGCCGCAAATTCTCATGGGGAGGTTTGTTATTGCAGCCAGAAAGTGATGGCTCACATTTGACTCTTTACCAGACTTCATTTTAACTTAAACGTTCAGGCAGTTCAAACTATATGCTAGAGTATGTATAAAAATTTAATGGAGGCGAAGGTTAAATTGAAGATATTAAAATCGGTACAAGCGATATTATTTCTGCTGAGGGCCATATATTCACCAGGAAAAAGCTGCCTTTTCTTAAGAATTCTTATATATTTACTTTTCATGTTTTATTGTTAATTTGGTGCATCAAGTTATATTAATGTACAAATTTCAGGGCCACAGAGAGAAAAGGATACTCCAGTGGTTTGAAAATGCAGCTAATTTATATATATCCTCTCTCCTAGATTGTAAGCTCTAATGAGCAGGGCCCTCTGATTCCCCCTGTCTTGAATTGTATTGTAATGTCTACCCTAATGTTGTAAAGCACTGCGTAAACTGTTGGCGCTATATAAATCCTGTATAGTAATAATAATAATAATGAACCAAGTCAAACTGACAAATCTTTATAGACAACTGTGTACATAAGCAGAATTTGTATTGTCAATGGTGAACATAAACAGATTGGTTCTCCCTGCTGAAGAAGTAGAGAAACAGGCATGTACATATGCATAGAATATTACAGAATCCTAATTTGCATATATTTTAGCCAATGAATATGACAGCTATTTTATTTTGTGCCTATGCAGAATAAATAAGAATTAAAGGTATTTAACCCAACAAATGTACAGATGGTATGAAAAATCCAAACATAAATGTCTTTCAAGGCGCAACTACAAAACATTCAGTACTAAATATAAGATAACATAAACATAGAAAATATTGATTGAAGTATTAACAGAATATACAAAATTGTTCAAAAGGTCTCTAGTGTGCTATAATAGGTTTTCATTAGTGTAGGAAACTTGTTTAGGCTTGGTTGGCAGCCAAGCCTATGTGTTTTTTCTGGGTCAGGGTGAGAGACTCAGTGAGAGATGGATGACAGACAGGCAGCACTTCTGAGACCTCCCCCTACTTCTGGAACTTGCTGGAAATGAGAAGAATGGGAGCGGAGGTGAGGAGGAGCTGCCTGGGGTATTCATGAGGGCCCTGACCAATCCTCAACCATAGGTGTGCGCAGCCTATTGCATTAGGGTGTTTACCCCCCAAAGCTCAAACACACATGCCTTTCTCTGTAGCCTCAGCAGCACTGGACAGTAAAGGAATGGGAAGTGCTCTGTGCTGAGCAGCTTCCTGTTCATTCACAAACTGAAGCATAGTAAATACTGTTTAATATGTTTCAGTTAAGATTGAACACAGTAGGTGTGTTCACTATGTTCATTTAGAAAAGGAAGGAGCCTGTAAATTACATTGATTACCCCCATCACCCGCTCTCTATCCTGAAACATCCCCCACAGCAGTCCGGGGAGAGGAGAGGAGGGAAGCCATTAGCACTGCGATGGGAGGGCGCAATGTGGGGGGTTAAGCCTGGGCAATAGGGGGAATCAACACTCCACAGAGGGATTAGGGTGTGCCCGGGCACACTTGGCACCCCCTGCACATGCCTATGTCCACCACCAGATGGGTTGGGAGGGGGCAGGCCCCCTCAAATACTCTGGGTCAGCCAACCTGGGGCAGTGGAGTTTGGGTGGAAGCAGGAGATGGAGTGTTAGGAGGTTGTCGGAGACCCTTGAGGGTAACCCCTTAGTCTGGGGGGTAAACTTGGGTCTGGGAGCTCGGGTGTGGAAGGGACCCTCTTCACGACACACAGGTGTGTCCTGACCAGAGGCATAGAGGCATGAGAAGGACAGCAGGAGAACACTGCTGGGCAAATCTCATGGAGGAAGACAGCCAGGTGGGCTGGTGAGTGTTGGTCGGAGGACAGAGAGGCAGCCTGGGAGGACTGGGTAAGAGTAGTCTGAGATGGATGCTGAGTCAATCTGGGAGGACTGTGGAAGTTTAGTCAAGAAGGCTGGAGAAAGGGGCAGCTGCAGCCAGGTGGGCTGGCAGTGCCTGAATAGGTTTTGCTAGGATCAGTAGCCACAGAAGAACAACCTGCACTAGGACTTTGTTACACAAACAGGGGCACTGTGGTCCCTGCCTGTAAAGGGCATTTTCTACCAATCTAGCAGTGCCAGATGGTCCTGTGTGTTGTAGTGCTTCACCCAAGTGTTGTGCTGGAGAAAGCTGAGGAGTGTAAATAGGTTATAGAAGAAGTTGTCCCTGAAAGTTCTACTAAAGTCAAGTTGACATCCCATATTACCCTTATCCCTATCCAAGCTAAACCCCTAATAAAAATACAAAACAAAGCACTGGCAAGTTCCTTGCCTCAAGTGTGCTGTGAAAATGTGGTGTGCCTGGCTGTGCGCTACATGTGCATAGGATAATAATGCATCATAAAACAGCAGTCCCCCTAGGACTAACCTGTAGACCAGCGGTCATCAACCCTGTCCTCAGGGCCTACTAACAGGCCAGGTTTTATGTATTAGCTTGGGGAGATGCAGACTAGAATACCACAATTACCGAGCAGCAAATGATATCACCTGTGATGTATTTCAGTTATCTTGCAAACCTGGCGTGTTAGTGGGCCCTGGGGATTGATAACCACTGCTATAGGCCCTTAAAACATAAAAAACACCTTCATACAATTAAATATCATAACCACCAGTCCCTGATGATCAAAAACAAAAAATCAGATAGGGTTCTGGTACTAAACACAAAACTGTGGATAGTGGTTGCTTCATCGTGTGTTGATAAAGAAAATTTCTTTGTCATGATTTTAGAATTATAAAAACTATCTGAAAGTACCAAGGCCTTGTCACGTCTACAGAGATTTTCAGCAGAAAAATGTTCAAAGTTTGGCAATACAGCTTGTATTTATTAATCTAATAATCATCATATACATTAATATCCCCAGACTGTGCACATAGTACTGTTATGGCAACCAGCCAAGAATACATCAGTGATGAAGGAATTATACTTCATTAGTAAATCAGAAAGGAGAAGTTTCATAAATTTCCCTGTATGATTTCTGTGGTTCTGTTTTCTGTTATTTTAAATATTAAATGATGTAAAGTTAGTGGGGCCTCATATTTCCCTTGAGACTTTGCGAGGTGGTAGCCCAAGGTAGGCTTGGGCCTGTTCCAAAGTCAGGTGATTTGTCTGGTTGCCATGGTGAAAATAGATACCAGTAAAATGGAAAGCAGATGTGAGGGGTCAGAGATCCCTTGCACAACTGTATCTGAGATGGAAAAACATCTGAAGATTATTCTACGGTGAAAAACAGAACTATTAACTATTCTGTACCATGGCACATGGAAAGCAATATAAATATAGGCACTCCAACAGTTGCTGATGTTAGGTCAAGTAAATAATGACGGACATAACAGTCTTTCTTAAATCAAACCTGTGCAGGGAAAAAAGTCTAAGGTCATGTTTCCTATAATTAATAGGCACCGCCAAGTGTCTGCATGCCACTTTTGCTACCCTGTGTAGAGCATTGCTGGACCCTCAAAACTTTGTAATGTAATTATTAATTAAGCTGTCTGATAGCTAGTGCTGGCCATACCTATCCTATCTCATGTTTACCTGTTATTCCATTCCTTTGATGAGCAGCCATATTAAGCAATAGTTAGGCATATACACTCACTGGCCACTTGAATAGGTACACCTTGCAAATACCGTGTTGTACCCCCCTCTTGCCTTCAGAACTGATTTAATTCTTCATGGAGTAGATTCAACAAACCATTGGAAACATTCCTCAGAGATTTTGGTCCATAATGACATAGCATCACGCAGGCCATGATCCATGATGCAAATCAACTGTTCCACCACATGCCAAAGGTGTTCTTTTGGATTAAGATCTGGTGATTATGGAGGCCATTGGAATACAGTGAACTCATTGTCATGTTCAAGAAACCAGTTTGAGATGATTTGAGCTTTGTGACATGGTACATGATCCTGCTGGAATTAGCCATCAGAAGAGAGGTATACTGTAGACATACAGGGATGGAAATGGTCAGCAACAATACTCAGGTAGGCTGTGGCATTTAAATGATGCTCAATTGGTACTAAGGAGCCCAAAATGTGCCAAGAAAATATCCTCCACTCCATTACACCACCAGCCTGAACTGTTGATACAAGGCAAGATGGATCAATTCTTTCATGTTGTTTATGCTAAATTGTGACCCTACCATCTGAATATCTGTCAGGTCCCTTGCAGTCCAAGGGACTAGGAACACTCTGTGAAGGCTGTGGACCCAACGGCTGACTGCTCTGGGTTGAGGGTTCTGGGAAGCAGCCACGCAGGGTCACAGCCATGGTCCTGGACAGGGAGTTAGAGCGTAAGATTCCGCAGGGGTGTGGGGTCTAAGTGCCAGCAGGTGTTCACCAGAGCCTCTGATGGTGAGGGTAGACTATGCTGCAGCTGACTGTAGGTCGTGGCCCCTAGGGTCTCCCAGCTCACACTCACACCTGGCTCTGGAGGATGGAGAGGAAGCAGCAGCACAGGGCAACGAGGTCAGTAGGCAGGCCAAGGTCGGGGTGACAAGTAAACAGGGATGGTCCAGACAAGCTGAACATCAGTATAACAGGCAGGCAGGGATGGTCAAGAGAAAGCCAAGTTTGTACATGGAACAAACAAAGCACACACGGCACAAATGACACAGGAACACCTAACACAAATGTTGATTGGCAAGGCTTGGCTTGCAATGCACAGGTTAATATAGTGTTTCCTGTTAGAGGCTGGGGTGGAGCCATGCTTGAGGGAAGATTTATTAAGCACACAGGTGAACAGCAATTGGTCTCTAAGCTGAGCACAACAGAGAGGGAAGCAGACATACATGAACATTACTGTAGATTCATGACATTATCACAGCTGAAATTGAGACTCCTCAGACCAGGCAACATTTTTCCAATCTTTTGTCCAATTTTGTTAAGCCTGTGCGAACTGTATCCCCTGTTCTTAGCTGACAGGATTGCCACCCAGTCATCTATCATCTCAAACCAGTCTGCCCATTCTCCTCTGGCCTCTGACATCAACAAGGCATTTTTGTCTACTGCTCACTGGATATTTTCTCTTTTTATGTAAATCCTAGAGATGGTTGTGTGTGAAATCCCAGTAGATCAGCACTTTTTGAAATACTCAGACCAGCCTGTCTGACATCAACAACCATGCCACATTCAAAGTCACTTAAATCCCCTATCTTCCCCATTCTGATGCTCGGTTTGAACTTTAGCAAGTCATCTTCACCACAGTTGATGCCTAAATGCATTAAGTTGCTGCCATGTGATTAGCTGATTAACAATTTGTGTTACTGAGCAATTCAACAGGTGTACCTAATAAAGTGGACCAGTGAGTGTAGTTGAAAGGGGTAGGCCAGCACCAGTCACTAGAAAACTTGGCTGGCACTTGCATAACATAGAGCAGTGATTCTCAACCAGGGTTCCGTAGAACCCTAGGGTTCCTCCAGAGGTAGCTAGGGGTTCCTTCAGCATTAGGCCATTTCTGCCTTTTGGATAAGTTCCCACCGACACCATTGATCTTTTTAGCTATCTGTAGGGAGGTAATTCTTCCCAATGACCACAAGTGTAAGGACCCTTCTTCCCACTGACCATCACACTAACATATCATGAGTTGTAGACTTCTAATTTTTAGCAGGGGTTCCCCGAGACTGGAGAACTATTTCAAGGGTTCCTCTGTGTTGAAAAGGTTGAGAAAGGCTGACACAGAGTCTCCGATTTTGGGGGCTCAAGGATTATAATCTTCCCCACACAGGATAATACAACTCATATTGTTTCAATATTATTCATGAATGCCAGGAGGTTAATCTTTAAAATGTGGAAGACCACCAGAATTCCAACTTTGGAAAACAAGTTGTCTTAGCCCTTGTACACACGGTCGGACATTCCGACAACAAAATCCGTCGGATTTTGTCCGAAACTTGTGTTGCATACACGTGGTCGGACAAAGTTGTTGGAAAATCCGATCGTTCAGAATGTGGTGACGTTATTTCGTTACGACAGGACTATGTTCAGGCTAGTAGCCAATAGCTTTGGTCTAGGAATTTGATCTGAGCATGCGTGGCACTTTGTCCGATCGGAATTCTCTACAAACGATAGGACAAAGTCCCATCGGACCATGTTGTCGCAAAATTTTATAGCCCAGCTCTAAAACTTTGTCTGTCGGATATTCTGATGGAAACAGTCCGATGGAGCCCACACACGGTCGGATTATCGGATAACAAGGTCCGATCAGACATTTTCCGTCGGAATGTCCTACTGTGTTTACAAGGGCTTAGCCAGAAACTTACTTTTAAAAGAATAAACTACCTAAGCTATTATAAAGTAATTTTAAGATTTGTCAAGCCTTTATTTGTTAATGGTGAACACTTGTTTCAGTTTAGCTAATATAAACTGTTTGAGTTTCGCTCATTTTGACTGTTGAACTGCATTATGTTTTAAGTTTTTGTTATAATATTTTTGTTTCTTTGGTATATCCTTTATTATTGAGATTGATTAACACTGCATACACACAATATCAAATATAATATGTGCTACCTAAATCTTAATTAAAAAACAAAAAAGGCAGCACTATATATACTGAAAAAAACCTTATACATATGTGAATGATCAATCAAAATTGCAATATAAAAAATAAACACGTGAAACACAAATACAGTAAATAAAAGTTCATAGCTCTCGGTGCACTGTTACAGTATATGAATTAAAAAAAAAATATTTAATTTCTTTAAAGTTTTCCCAAATTTTTCACACACTACACAAGTAATGATTTTCTCATTTATATACCAGTTTTCATAACTACGTAACATAATGCAAAGTACTGTAAAGGCAACTATCTCTCTAGGGTAGATCCTCCATAGGTATATTTTTTAGCATGGTTGGTCAGCTAGTAGAGGATGAATATAAAAACCTTTTTTCCAGATGTTAAATTTTGACACAAGAAAGTCAAAATGTTATTGCTCAGCCATATTAGATTATGCGTAATGTTTACTGTTTGGATTGGTTGCTTTGGTTTAGTTCATGTCTAACAAACTTCAGTAAAAGAGGACATGCAGATTGTACGCTGGGCTTTACAATGAATTACAAAAGTATACACTTCCTCTAATTGCCCAGCATGCAAAATAGTAAAGAATGTATAAATAATGTACTACATTGAAAGAAAATATTGAAAAATCTGAAATTACTCAATTTTTAGTGTGAAGTTGATGAATGGCTTTGTTCTAGTACATTATGCTGATACTGATGATTGTGATTTAGTAAATATGATAATCATTTGCAGAGTAGCTCCCAGATGTCTCTGTGACTTTCCTGGCCTCAGCAGCTATGACAGGCTCTTCCATGCACCCAGGAAAGAACACTCCAAATGTTTTTTTTTTTTTTTTTTTTTTACTTTTAGGTGAAACCCACATAAATAATTCACTGATTAGCAAAAATATGCATTTCTCTCTCTCTCTCTCTTTTTTTTTATAAATAGGATTATTACTGGTTTTCTCCTATGTAACTGCACTGTTCTCACACATTGGACTTCACTGTACAGCAAATTTCCTATTATGGCCTTTGGCTCAAAGAAGAATGAATGACCGCACTGAATTATTCACCAATGTCTGTAAGCCATTCCAATGTGGCCAAATGATGCCATGTCACACATCCACATTTGTACGCCAAAGGTTTTTAGACCATGTCTTCCGACACATACAGTATGATATCACCACAAACTAGGTTTGTCCCACCAGAAAAACAGCCTTCAGAGAGTTCACATTTAATATACTATGATGTAAATGCGGTACTGCTTCAGATAGTAAATATTGTACTATGAAAATAAAAAAGTGGTTGCCAATGCTTCTTTTTCTGAAAAAAGCTAGCTGCTTGGCTGCTTCTTACCTTATTACTTTTGGAGTCACTGAAACAAGCAGAAAACAAATAGGACAAAGTTAGAATCAAAACATTGGATGTTCATACTTGGAATGGATTTGAGTCTTAAATTGTATGAATGCCTTTTCATCAGCATGGCAACAAGGAAGTAACCCTTTTAATTAACTAAATAACTAATTAACTAACTAACTTTTAAAACAAGAGTTTGGAAATGACATATACTCTGCGCACATGCAGCCAGTGAAGTCGGAAATATGCATACTTAGACTAGGCCACTGACTAACTTTTGAAGCCAGAGGAACAGGATGACATACAGACAGCTAGCATTTTCAGAGAGGTCAGTCATGGCAGCCCATATATTTCTTCTTTTTCCATTAAGGTATACCCAAACCCAATTAACCAGTTCTTGGATCAATTTTTTCAGACTTTTTTCCTTTAGTTTAATATGGTTACACTGCCAGTAATACACTTCCTGTCCTAGGGTGCCAACATAAATTTATCATATTGTATCTATGGAGAAACGGTGTTGTTAACCTAGGCCAGGACTACAAACACTTCCTCTTCTTATCTTTTCCATAAAATGGGGTTAGGGATTCTGTAGTCAAGGGAATATTGTAACTGATAAGATTGCAACACAGGAAGAGTGCACAGGAAGTTATATTACAAAAGTTCTGTAAATTTCTGTAAAGATCAAGCCGTATTTGTTTTGCATTTATGGAACAGATATAACAAAACACTTTCCATTGTATATAACAGACCATGGCAAGCAAAGTAGTAGAAATGTATTGTTTGGGGTGATTTATCCTTAAAGTTAAATGCTACTGGAATGGGGCCAGTAGCATTTAACTTTGAAATGCTACTGGCGCCATTCCCCCCATCACACTGCAAGCAATTATGTACAAATCCCAATGCAAATACTTCTTTCTACTTCATTTTCTATGCAGTCACATGGCCATAAAGCCTTGACTCCTCTGTTTGGTATGAAACTGGTGGGAGGAGGCTATCTCATCTACAACAGTAGACATCAGTACTCAGAGAAATTCTCCATGTTGTTGTTGTTTGTGCATTGCACAGATAAACTGGGCTCTGTGGTCATACACACTAGTGTTATTGAATACATAACTTCCGACCCGGATACTGTATAATTACAACATGAACTATTCTAGGGCCAAGGGTGGGAAAGTTACTTGGAAAGATAGACTTCCCATCAGTTAGAAATTGGTCAGAAAACAATTGAGGTCCAAGTCTACATTCATTCCCCCTGGTTGGAGGATGTCTAGGTTAAAAATCCATTAATTGTTTTATCCTCCCCTCTCCAGTGGCCTCTTATTTTATCTATTCCGTAGAACACCATCTGTCCTGGGTCTCGATTGTGAAAGTCCTTAAAATGTTTGGAGACACTATGTTTCTGAAACCCCTTCTTGATATTCGTGATGTGTTCCCTTATTCTGACTCGTAACTCCCTTGTGGTTCTACCTACATATTGTTTGAGGCGAGGGCACTCAATGACATATGTGACGTGAGAGCTATTGCAAGTAATCAACTCATTTTTTTTATATTCTTTTCCATTGGAGGTTGACTTGAAAGTGGTTTTCTTTTTGTTGGTCTTTTTACTAACTCTGCAAGGAAGGCATTTTCCACATTTGTAAAATCCTTTCAGGTTCCCAGAGATTCTTATTTGCACATACCAATTATTACCTTTTCTTCTAATTTCATAATGCTTAAATAATATTTCAGCACTGAGTTATAATTTTGCACTACAAAGTTTGCATATAGATCACTAACTAGAGGTTTATATTTTCACAGATAGGCTATAACATGCCAGGCATATCATTTGGGGTTTAGTGCCACAGCCTATTATTCATATCTTTTAAATTTAACCCCCCCCCCATATCAGGGGGTGGAGGTTCTAGGTAAAGGCAGCTCTAACCCCTTTAAATTTTACCTTCACTAATTTATATTTATATTTTCATTTTCATTCATTTCCAATTTCCACTAGCGCGACTTTATTTATTTATTTACATTGGCCTACATTACTTGCCTTAAGGTAGTACAGTAGGGGTGATATGTACACTATATTGTCAAAAGTATTGGCACATGAACTTTAATGGCATCCCTGTCTTTGTCCATAGGGTTCAATATTGAGTTGGCCCACCCTTTCCAGCTATAACAGCTTAAAATCTTCTGGGATGGCTGTCCACAAGTTTTAGGAGTGTGTCTATGGGAGTGTTTAACCATACTTCCAGAAGCGCATTTGTGGGGTCAGGCGCTGATGTTGAACGAGAGGTCCAGGCTCGCAGTCTCCACTCTAATTCCTCCCAAAGTTGTTCTATCGGGTTGAGCTCAGGACAAGTTCCCCCAGCCCAAACTCGCTTATCAAAATTTTTTGGACAATTTCATGCTGCCAACGTTGTGGGAACAGTTTGGGGATTGCCCCTTCCTGTTCCAACATTACTGCGCACCAATGCACAAAGCATGGTCCATAAAGACATAGATGAGTGGGAAGGGCCGATCGACCAGCAGAGCAGTCAGGTAACTTCCCTGGCTGATGTCAGATGGGATCTCTGCCCCTCCCGCTGTAGCCTTCAGATCAGAGGAGGAGAGCAACCGGAGGTCACGTGACCGGCCAGAACAGATCAGAGATAAGGTATTTAGAGGCATAATTTTTAGAGGTTCACTGTTGTGGTTTGTATGGGTGTTCCCCTCTCTTATTTCCGGATCAGTACACCTCCCCATGTCTCCCCTTTCCATATTTTTTCCCCCTCTTCCTTCTTTTCTTCCCCCTTTTTCCTTCTTTTTTCGTTTTTCTTTTTCTTTTCCCACTCTTCCTTTTCCCTCTGTCTCCCCTCTCTTCCCCCTCCCCCTTTTCTTCCTTTTCTCTCTAGTTCCTCCCTCTCTATATTTATTATATAATCCCCTGTTGTATATTTGGGTACTGAAATAGTCCTTACCATCACTGATGATCGAGGACACTACTTGGAGTAGCCCTTGTATTATCTTTTCTCTTTTCATTATCTCTCACCACCCATGCTGCTTCACACAGTTCCACCCTCACTGTGCAGCCATGGGCAGCAGTGATTACATCATCTCTCATTGCTCACCCTTTCTCTGGGAACCAGCCAATGCGCATGTGCAGAAAAGCTGGGGAGAGACTGTCTGAACCCTCTTTCTCTGCTGTCACTGTTGCCTGCCACTAAATTGCCTTTACATTTAAAAAGTGACAAGCTGCATCTGTATTTTTTGGTAGCAGTTAACAGTGGGAAGTTTAAGCTGGTGGCAGGATAGTGACAATCCACATCTGGTGGCAGGCGACGTGGCAAGTGACAATCTGCATTTGGTTTCAGGCGACATGGCAAGTGACAATCCACATCTGGTGGCAGGCAACATGACAAGTAACAATCCACATCTGGTGACAGGCAATGTGGCAAATGACAATCCGCATCTGGTGGTAGGCGACCTGACAAGTGACAATCTGTATCTGTGGCAGGCGATGTGGCAAGTGACAATCCCCATCTGGTGGCAAGTGACAATCTGCATCTGGTAACAAGAGACATGGCAAGTGACAATCCTTATCTGGTGGCAGGTGACGTGGCAAGTGACAAGCTGCATCTCATGGGAAGTCGACGGTGGCAAGAAGACGTCACTCTGACGAAACGCGTAGGGCGTGGTCACGTTACGCACATCTTCCCCACAGCTACAGCGGCCAGCGTTTTTTTCTGTAAACAAAGTGCTTTTTCAGTCTTTACATGTGAGTAGTTTCTCTTGTTTTTAATAAAGTGGATTGTATATATATACTACATACTACACTATGGATACGTTTCTTCCTTTGACACATACACCAACGGAGGTCTAATACCAACGGAGGAGCGAACATCCCCCCAACGCACCAGCAGGAGATGCCAGTTAGCAGCACAGTGGCTTATACTGTGAAAGCCCATCTACCCCAGCTGGGGTGAGAGTTCTGGTGACAGCATTCACATTATTATAGCACAGAGCGGCGCACCGGGGAAGATTGCTTTCTCTATATTGAAGATATCAGCACTTTGCACTAGTCACTTTACTTCACTGTCATATGGGACATTTTTTCAATGAATTTTGGATGTGGTCCTGAATGTATTTTATTTTGCATGATGGTCTTTGCATAGTGAACTCGAATTGATGTTAAGGTCATCTATTAATTTAATTTCATTTTAGTTTTATTGGCACATGTTTTAGCACTTTTGTGTGAGTACACAGTATATTAAGTAACACTATTATTCAATTAATGAATTTATTATAGTTGTTTAGTTATTCCTTTTTTGGACATATATTTAATTATGAGCATGCAATTATGAGCATGTATTGCACAAGAGGATCACGTAAATTAGCATAACCCCTCCGTTAAGGATTGGTATAATTTACACTGGGTTTAGCACCACTATCTATCCTTTTATATTTTTAATCCGATCATGTGTAGCCTACTCCGACAGACAAAGTGCCACGCATGCTCAGATCAAATTCCTAGACCAAAGCTATTGGCTACTAGCCTGAACGTAGTCCCGTCGTAATGAAATAACGTCATCACGTTACGTACAATCGGATTTTCCGACAACTTTGTCCGACCGTGTGTATGCAACAGTTTCGGACAAAGTCCGTGGGACAAAATCCGTCGGACAAAATCCAACGGATTTGGTTGTCAGAATTTCCGACCGTGTGTACAGGGGCTTAGATGTGTGTTTCTGTAGCTTGGAGCAGTTTTTGGTACTATCTCAGCTGCATGAGGACTTTCCCCAAGTTATTCTCTTTTATTCTTGTAGTGCACATAAAAGTAGTTATTCTGGATGATGGGCATTGTAATAGTTAACACATCAAGAATTATTGGACCTAACGGCTGATTCCTGCCCTGTGGGGTGATTATATCAGGACCAGATGTGTCAGTTCTTGTACAGTTATCATCCTGTAATCTGCTTTTAAACTGTTAACATGTGGAGATAAATAAACAAACAAGCTGAATAAACGTATTTCTATTTGGACAGATTTGTATATGGAGAACACAATTTTGCAAATTGTCTCCCCATAGCTCAGCTTTATTCCATGTCACAAATACTTAATTTTTGATGTGACACGCTATTAGAATTTCAAAACTTTGTATACACAAGAACCAGCAAGGCAAAGCAATCAAAGTATATGTCTGAACAAGTCTTAAACGTATTCCGTATATCAGTTTTAAACATTAAAAACGAAAAGTCTTGTTTAAAAACTTGAACCACGCATTTTCTGTTATAATCTTCCTAAAGCCTAAACAAACCTCCTTAATATGCATAACTGATTTTGTTTTATTTTGTTACTAGGGAACTAATGTCTTGCCCAACTGTTGTCCAATGAAGGTACTTCAATGTTCATCAGAGGCATCCATTTTTGATAGTACAGGCAAGATGAATTGTGCTTAGCCCAAATGTCAGGGTGGTCAAGTCCTTAGCAACAATTTAAAAAACAGAAAATTGTACCATACTTACCGTAATTTTCTTTTCCTGGTGCCTATCCATGGCAGCATACCTGTGACAAGCTCCGCCTTGGCTCCTCCCTCAGGACTAGTGAATATTATAAAAGAAAAGGTTAGTACAGCCCCCGCATTCTCCGTAATATAGAATACCGAGGGTGGGATTGTATGCTGCCATGGATAGGCACCAGGAAAAGAAAATTACGGTAAGTATGGTACAATTTTCTGTTTTCCTGGTGCCTCCATGGCAGCATACCTGTGACAAATAACTAGCTGAGATGGGTGGGATGCTTAGAAGTCTATTTTAAAGAAATTATTATTTAGAAGAAGCGAGGGCTGATGTGACTGCCTGTCTGCCAAACTCCACCGATGCAAGAGCTCCTGGGTCCACCCTGCAATGTTTCAGAAACGTATGTCGGGACGACCAAGTCGCTGCCCCACAAATAGTTTCAATTAACACATTCGCTCTTGCCGCCCAAAAGGCAGAAACTGCTCTGGTGGAGAGCGCCCTGACCGCCAAAGGGGGTTCCAGCCCCTTTGTCCTGTACACCTTGTGAATGAGTCTAACGATCCATGAGGCAAGCGTTCTTGCTGACGCCTCCTTGCCTTGGTGTTTGCCCCAGGGAATTATAAACAGCCTGATGGAATCCCTGAATGATGCTGTGGCCTGCAGATAGCATTTCAAAGTGGAGGCAATGTCTAGCTCATGAAGAGAACCAGAGTCCTGTTCTGAAAATGTTGGGAGTGCCCAAGGTTCTGACATGTTTAAGGATGATGCGACTTTGAGAATAAATCCTCGCACTGTTCTGAGTTCTACTCTGTCCGGATGGAATATGATATGATTATGATCTGCTCCTAAAGCTTGGAGCTCTGAAACCCGTCTGCCAGAGGTTATAGCTATCAGGAAGGCTAGCTTCTAGGCTAGATTCCAAAGCGATGCTGACTCCGAAGGGGCAAAAAGGTGGACTGGCTAAGGACTCTAGGATAATAGCAAGGTCCCAAGAGGGAAAAGATTGTTTAGTTGGCGGTCGGATCTTTTTGACAGCTTTGAAGAACTGTATTATTAACGAGTCCTCGGCCCATCTTCTACTGGTTTGCCAATGAAATTGCTGATACCTGGGGGGGCGTGGCTACCGCGCGCTGGTGGATGGCAGCATAGGAGAGAAGCTCCGCTCCAGCGACGGGATTTGATCCTCATTACGGACTCCCTGGACCGGCGAATACACCTTACCTCGCTCCGGAAAGCCTCCTCTTCCTCCGGAGATGCCGACGAAGCGGAGAGGGTCCGGGCAGCCCAAGAAATTGCCGGATTTCTTTCCGCCCGCGGCCCGCGATCCTGGCCAAGATGGCGCCGGCGGCAGCACGCGCTCCTCCCCGGGTCGCTCGTCGGCCTCCTCGGGCAGTCCGACGCACGTAGCTGCTCAGAGAAGGGGATCGCCAGGGACGTCCACACCGATTAGCAGCAGCCCAGCAAAGTCCAGGCCAAGGCTCTCAGAAGAGGCACTGCAGGTGAGCGCTGAACAAAACTCCTCTGCTGATACCAGAGAACTGCATGGATATATAGCTGAGTTCCCTGCTACTAATCAGCCTGTCTCTGAGTCCACCCTGAAGGACATGTTAGTCTCTCTGCGTGCATCACTTCATAAAGACTTCATGCAATGTGTCAGTAACTTTAAAGCTGAAGTAGGTGTACTGGGTGGCAGACTAGATCATGTGGAACAAAAAATGGGGGACTTTGCGATTGCCCATAACACTCTGGTTGACGCGCACAATGACCAATCTGAAGACATCGCTTGGCTTAAATCCAAGATGGCGGACCTGGAGGACAGGTCCAGGCGCAATAACGTAAAAATCAGAGGGGTCCCTGAAACTGTTCTCCCTGCCCAGCTGGCCCCATACGTCCAGGACCTCATGAGAACTCTGCTTCCTGATTTATCGGATCAGGATGTGACTATTGATCGTATCCATAGGTTGCCTAAGCCGTCCCACTTGCCTGACAACATTCCGCGGGATGTTCTCCTGCGGATCCATTTTTTCCAAGCCAAGGAACAACTGCTCTCGGCGTTTAGGAAGGAGACCCAGCTCCCAGAGAGGTTCTCCCACCTGCAACTCTTCGCTGATCTCTCCCAGTTCACCCTTCAGAGACGCAAAGCTCTTCTTCCTGTCACTAAAGCACTGCGGAATCACGGAATCCCTTACCGATGGGGTTACCCTCTGAAACTACTTATCTCTCACGAAGGTAAATCCTCGGTGGTTTCGACACTGCAAGAAGGGCTGGATCTCCTGCGCTCCCTTGACATCATCCCTGAGGAGCCGGTGGGGCCATCGGCATCGTCTCCTCCCAGCCGGCTGGAGAACCAAGGAGACTGGCAGGTGGTTCAGAGGAGACGCCGGAAGAAATCCAAAGCCAGACCAACCTGAGAACTTTGCTGAAACCTGTTATTTGTTTTTGATCTCCCGACCGCTGGAGGTCGTCCAGTGCTCTTTTTCTTCTTTACCCCCCAAGTAAATGGGCATTTATAGTGCCTTCGGATCTCACCAGAGATTCCCTTTTTTACTTACCTCTGTTCTGTTTTTTTGGTTCTTGTTTTATTGTTCCTATTTGCTGCACCATTGCAGCCTTGACTCGGTCTGTCATTGCTCATGTGTTTTTGCATCGCCCAGCCCTGATACATGTTTGCCTTATTCAGCCTACCCTTGGAAGCCTGTCTTGTTGGAAGCCCAGAGGTCCCATTGTGCCCCTGGCCACTTCCCTTTTCATTTGCATCTAAATGCCACCTTCAATGCCACTTAACTTCGTCTCTTTTAATGTGCACGGCCTCAACCATCCAGTCAAGCGGAACTCTCTGTGGAAGGAGGCTCAGAGGTTGGATGCGGACGTTCTTTGTGTTCAGGAGACTCACTTTCTTGACAAAGCCAATCCATACTTCCAGCACAGGAACTATCCGCACATTTTCCTGGCTTCTGCCTCTGAGAAGAAAAGAGGGGTAGCTATTGCTATCAGAGACTCAGTAGCCTTCTCCCTCACTGATGCTATTATGGACCCTGATGGGAGGTATTTAATCTTATTAGCTGTACTGAACAATAGGCCCTATACTATAGTTAATTTGTATGCCCCCAATGTACACCAGCTAAGGTTCTTGAACAGATTGTTTCGTAAGATTAACAAATGTCGTAAAGGGTCTCTAGTGGTTTGTGGAGACTTCAATGTAACGGTCGACTCCGCCCTGGACACCACGTCCAGGGCGAGTCGGCCTTTGCCGAGGCTTCAGCCTCTACTTGCTGCTGAAGATGTCTTTGATGCATGGAGGTGCCAACATGCGAGTGAACGAGATTTCACATTTCACTCTGCGAGACACAACACTTACTCTAGGATAGATTTGATCCTGGTGGACAGGTTGCTGTTGCAGGCGGTGTCTTCCTCCACCATCCACGATATTTCTTGGTCAGACCATGCTCCTGTTTCTGTCGAGGTGGTGGAGGAACACACCCCGCGCTCCGCTTATGTCTGGAGGGCAAACTCTCAACTCTTTCAAAATCCCTCGCATGTTGCTGCTATTTCCAAAAATCTGACGGAATTCTTTAAACTAAATGCTCACTCTGTGCAGAGTCCCACTACCCTCTGGTGTGCCCACAAGGCCTTTATGCGGGGCATAATGCTCCAAATCTCATCTAGGGATAAAAAAGCTAAAACCCAAAAACTGAATGACGTTCTGGCGGACATTCGGTCTTTGGAATCCTCCAACAAGTTGGCGCCGGATTCCAACACGGCTCACAGATTGACCCAGCTCCGTGTTGAACTTCGCCGCCTATTACTGGCTAGGTATGATAAATATGTACACGCATTGAAGCTGTCACACTACTCCTCCAGTAACCGGGCAGGCAAATATCTCGCCAATAGAGTGAGGGCTGCTAGAATTAAGGCCAAGATTCCCTATGTTTACCACCCTTTGGATAAACAGAAAAGGATTAACCCGCAAGAGATTGCGGATGCCTTCGCTGCTTATTATTCTTCTCTGTACAATTTGAAGCTAGATCCCGAGACGCCCCAGCCCACGACAGAAAGTATACGATCCTTTCTTTCCTCTATTAACTTACCCTCCCTTACGGAAGAACAATTGGCATCCCTAAACCTTCCTATTTCACCTAAGGAAATTATAAAGTGTATCCAATCCCTTCCTCTGGGTAAATCTCCGGGACCGGATGGCCTGACTAATGATTATTTCCGTTCATTTGCAGACCTTCTTTCCCCGGTGCTTTCAGAAACTTATGCGGAAGCATTTTCATCTGCCTCCTTCCCACCGGAGATGCTTAGGGCCTATGTGGTTACGATTCCTAAGCCTGGTAAAGAACCCGACACCCCCTCCAACTTCAGGCCCATATCCCTTCTTAATACCGACGTCAAGATATACGCTAAAATTCTTGCCCAAAGACTCCTCCCCTTGGTCCCCCGGTTGATCCACCCAGATCAGTCGGGATTTACTCCTGGCAGGCAAACCTCAGACGCCACTAGACGCGTCTTGGGGGTTCTTCAGCTTGCGGAAGCCCGTCGAACGCCTTCTCTGCTCCTCTCTTTGGACGCGGAGAAGGCGTTCGACCGGATCCATTGGGGATACATGGAGGAGGTCCTTCGGAAGTTTGGCTTCGGCGGACCGTTTCTATCAGCTATCCTCGCCCTTTATTCGGCCCCTTCTGCCCAGGTCTTCACCTCCAATATGTTATCGTTGGCCTTTGCCATCACTAATGGCACTAGGCAAGGATGCCCATTGTCCCCTACAATTTTTAATCTGCTTATTGAACCGCTTGCAGAAAAAATTCGATCCCAATCCTTAATCACAGGCATATCTACGCAAGAGAGCCCCCACAAAATTAACCTTTTCGCTGATGACATCATCCTTTTTTTGACCTCCCCATCCTCCTCCCTACCACAGGCTCATCAGATACTCCACGAATTTAGCCTAATCTCCTACTACAAGGTGAATTTCTCTAAGTCAGTAATATTAGAGACGGGCCTTAGTCCCTCCCTCAGAGCAAGATTGATGGCCATGTTCCCATACAAATGGAGTGACTCCACCATCCCGTACTTGGGCATAAATCTAAGCAAATCCGCGAGCCAACTAGCGGGGGCTAACTTTCCTCCTCTTATTGATAAACTCACGAAGGAGGCCAACAGACTAGCTAAATATGAACTCTCTTGGTCGGGACGACTGGCCTCCTTCAAGATGTTATTACTCCCGCAAATTTTGTACATATTTAGAGCATTGCCCGTTCCCCCTTCTAGGAAACACCTCCATGATCTCACTCTCTTGATGAATAGATTCATCTGGAGCTCTAAAAAACCTAGATGTTCTAGATCACTCTTATTGAAGCACCGGTTGGCTGGGGGTATGGGACTGGTGGATCTCAAGGACTATTACCTTGCTTCCAGGCTGGCACAGCTCTCTCATTGGTTCAACTCGACCAGCGAGCCGAAATGGTGCTGCCTTGAACGAGCTCTTACCCCCACTCAAGACCTAAAACTTCTTCTTCTCACTGATTCGATTAAACCCTGGCCCTTACAGTCCCTTCCTCTCACGGTTTGCGCTTCTCTGCAGGCCTGGCGAGATCTTCTTAAATCCACACCCTCGACCCACAAATCGGTATCTCTACCTATCCCTCTAATATCCTTAGAATTCCTAATTCCCAATTTCTCCGTCAGAGACTGGGTCCGGAAGGGGTTGCTATCATTGCAAGATCTTTTCCAAGGCCCTTCCATGGTTTCATACCAATCCCTGAGGACTCAATTCCATCTAAAACCTATTGACATATATAAATATTACCAAATAGCCCACTTGTTTCGGGGTGGTGGAGTCACCAATGTTCCAGTAGCCGAATCTCTCTGGCGTTTTCTTGCTGCTGATCCCCCCTTATCTAAAGGTATATCCCTATTCTACAACTTTCTACAGCAGAAATGTGTTTTTAACAAATCTCGTCCCTTTCTGCGCTGGGAGGAGGACTTAGGCCGCGCCTTCTCTGAGGCACAATGGTGTCAGGCACTCAAAGCTAATTATAAGGCCTCTCGGTGTGTTGGACACTGGGAACTTGCCCAGAAAATTGCCCTACGGTGGTACCTCACTCCCTTTCGGATTTCGAAATTTGGCCTGGCGGAGTCCTCCCCCTTGTGCTGGAGGAACTGTGGGAAGGTGGGTAACTTACTGCATATTTTTTGGTCTTGTAAGCATCTCCGAAGCTTTTGGAATGCTATCTTTCGAGCTATCTCAGAGATTACAGGTTTCCTATCTACCCCCGAACCAGGCCTGGCAATTCTTAACTTAGGTATTGATAGATATCCACCTGACTTCAGAATTGTTGTTTCCCACATCCTCCTGGTGGCTAGGTCTCTGATAGCTAGATTCTGGAAAAATGACCAGGCCCCCAGTGTCTCTGAGGTTTGGTCGACTACATCCCTACATTACTCCTATGAGCTAGTCCTGGCCCTCAGGATGGGGAAAAAAATTCAGTTTGATAACAATTGGAAAATTTGGAATACATGGTATAAGAGTTCCCACCTGCCATGAACTCTTACCCTCGTGTTCAGCTCTCTTGTTACAGGGTACTAATTTTTCTGTGACTTACATTACTACTTTTATGCACTTAAGCTTTCTCTTTTGGGCATATGACAGACCAATTGTTTCCGAGTTTTTTCTTTATGTTGTTTGTTATTGTTTTGTTTTTTTTTTGTTTTTTGTCCTACAGTATGCCCACCAGATTGCCCTTTCTCTTTTCTCCCCTACCATATGCTTGTACTATGCTATGTAATATGGTGACATCATGGGAGAATTATTTGTGACTTTTCCTTCATTGTACTGTAAAATTTTGTGAAAAACTTTCAATAAAAACCATTTACAAAAAAAAAAGAAATTGCTGATACCTGTACTTTTAGTGTACCTAGTGCAAGACCTAGGTCTAGGCCTGCCTACAAAAACTCAAGAATTTGAGAGGATGATGGGGAATCTGGATCACAGCTTCTGCCAATCATGAAGGCCCTGAACTTTTGTTTGTGGATGGTTTTCTTGCCTTGAGCGGGGTTGCGATCACTTTGTTGAAACACCCTAGAGATTGGAACCTTTCCCTTTCAGCTGCCAGATGTGAAGATCCAGCCTGCGGGGATCTGGAAGGGTGTGACATCCTTGCGAGAGGCGAAGAGGTATTATTGGAACCTTAAAATGTGTAAAATGGACCCTCGCGCCACTATGTGCTAGACGTGAAATAGATCTACGTGCATAACAAAGTATAATGTAACAATCTGTGGAATAACAAAAGTGCAAGTGCTACTAAATAAAACAGAAAATGCAGCGGGACAAAATAGTAAACACAAACTATCACTTGAATAATTAAAAAATTAAAAAAGAGTCCTGCGCAAATAATACCACAAAAAATGAATAATGTATAAAAATGTGAAAAAAACAAGAGTCAATGAAAATATTTCAAAATAAACACACCAATAGTGTAAGTGTGTAGTGAAAAAGCACTGGAGAAAGAACAGGACCAAATGTTCCAAAAGATCAGGCTCGCAGAACTCTCACCTCAGAGATGGAATAATAAGGCAAAAGAAAGTAATTCCAATGGACTTCTCCTTCACTTCTCTGTGCACAATCATCAAATGGTATAAACTTCTACCACTAGAGGGCCGATTCAACCTCTTATGAGTAATGCTGCAGCATATGTATCCTCGTGGTATGAAATGCGACAAAGTACCCTATGATTAGTAGGTCCTACACTATCCATAGACTAGGAGATCCTGCTTCCTTTATTGGAACCTTGACTGGAAGTCGGGTACTTAGATACATTGCTGTGGGGAACGAAGGACGTGTTGGCCAGTACAGTAGGACCGTTATCACTGTCGAGGTTTCTATCATAAGCCTTGACAGGAATCTTGGAATGAAAGGCCGTGGAGGGAAGGCATAGGCCTGATTGCATGCCCAGGGGGCTGAGAGGGCATCTAATGCCTCCGCTTGGGGTTGAGGAAGCCTTGAGATGCACCTTGGAAGCTTGGTATTGAATGCTGTTACAAATAGGTCTAGCTCGAGGGGACCCCACTGGTTCACTATCCAGTCGAAAATCTCCGGGTGTAGAGACCATTCGTTGGCATCCGCAAACTTGCGGGAAAGGCGGTCGGCCCTCAAGTTGAGATGGCCGGGCAGATAAACTGCCCTCAGGTCCTTTAGATTCCTTTCTGCCCAGAGTATTATGGGTTCCACCTCCTTCAGGAGGGACCTGCTGCGTGTCCCCCCTTGCCGGTGTACATAGGATACCGCAGTCCTGTTGTCCATTCGGAGGAGAACAGGTTTCCCTGTAATCTCGAACCTTAGGGCTAGTAACGCAAGGTAGGCCGCTCTGACCTGCAGGACATTCGACACCAGGCCTGTTGTATGGAAGGACCATCTACGCTGCACTGAGATCCGGTTGCAGTGTGCTCCCCAACCTGCTGCACTGGCATTGGTATTAATTGTGATCCAGTCGACATGCCCTAACGGGCGTGATTTCAGAAGTGTCTGTTTCTTCATCCACCAATGCAGACTCCTGAGCATCAAGGTCGTCAAGTGTATGGGTTGGGATAGATACCACCTGTTCCAGAGTCTTTTGCCAGCAGTAGAAGGTCGTCCAAGTAGTGGCATACCCGAAGCCCCAATTCTCTCAGAGGGGCTATGATGGCAATTGGGGTCTTTGTGAAGACTCTTGGCGATGTGCAGAGGCCCAATGGAAGACTCTGGAATTAGAGATGTACCTGCCCCACCGCCAATCTCAGATACTTCTGGAAAGGAGGGAGTATGGGTATATGCAGGTAAGTGTCCTGCAAGTCTATTGACAACATCCAGCCCGCTGGTTGGTCTACACAAATAATCGTTCGTAGTGACTCCATTTTGAATCTTACTAGGAAGAAATAACGATTTAGACTTTTTAGGTCTATCACGGGTCTCCACCCTCCATTTCTCTTGGGGACTGGAAACAGGGTTGAGTAAAAACCCGAAAATCTCTCTGATGGAGGCACTGGAACTACTGCTTGCTGTTACTGCAAGGAGAGAAGAAATTGCTGTAGCACTTCCGTTTTTTGGGGGGGGAACCTTGACACCCTTGTCAGGGAGAAGAAGACCTTGGGAGGTTTGTCTAGGAACGGCCAGAAATGGCCGTATTTGACTGTGGAGACTACCCAAGAATCCCTGCACTTTTGCTCCCAGATCTTTGAGAAGTGTTTTAGCTTGGCCCACACAGGACTCGCTTGGGCTGGCCAGGCGTCGAAAGGATTTAGTAGAATCCTGTGGGGTAGGCAATGGTCTCTGTCTTCGGGTTTTGAGGAACGTGGACTGTGTGCTTTCCCAATTATGCCTGAAGCCTTTTCCCTGCCTGGACTATCGGTAATCCTTATTCTTGGAGTATTGGAATATGGGTGCGATTGTCCTGGAGCGCCTAGATCACCTGTCTTGGGGTAGCAGGCCTGATTTTCCACCAGTGACTCGAGAGATGTCCTTGTCCAGTTTTTCCCCCAAACAAGGCTTCACCATCAAATGGTATCTTGCACCAGTTCTGTTTGGAGGCGATATCTGCTGCCCACGGTTTCAGCCACAAGGCCCATTTGGCCATAACTGTGTGGAGCATTGCCCTTGCGGAGCAATGAATTGAATCGATGGCGGCTTCACCAATAAAGTCTGCTGAGAACTTCAGCTCATCCAAGGCCTTGATTATATCCTCCTCTGGGATGTCCTGTTGGATTGCTGACTCTATATTATCTGTCCAGACGCGTAGCGCATTGGACACTGATGTCAGGGCTATGACAGGTTTACAGGCATTGTCTGCCATCTGGAGCCTTAAAAGAAGTTGAGTCTTCCAGGGGCAATGTGACATTCTTTGCCAACCTTACCACTGCTGCATCGACCACTGGAGAACCCTCCAGCATTGCGGAATCAGGCTATGAGAGAGGGAATAACTTTCCCAACCGATTAATAGAGAACATTTTCTCTGTCTTTTCCCACTCTTCCTCAATCACATCCCTGATCTCGTCCATGAGAGGAAAAACAGAGATCTGGCGTTTGAGAAAGGGGAAGTACGATTTAGACTTCTTAAACCTTTGTGTTGGTCTCTCCCAGCCGATCGCTTGTTTAGCTGCCTGTACATAAGGCTGGACCATGGCGAAAGCAAAGCCAGAGGCATCTAGGTCATCAGATGATTCCTCTGAGATGGCATTCTCTTCCTGATGTTTAGAGGAGGATGCCGGCGTCAGACGAAAAATTCCACTTGTGGACAGCCCCGAGATGGAAGCCTCAGCCTCAGCCGTTTGCTCCTGAGGAGGAGACGCTGGTTGTTGCGTCGTCATTGTGGCTACCAATTCCGCAAGGGAGTCCTTTACTGCTTTCTTAAGTAGGTCCGCCATTTGCAGACCTTCAGCTGCATCGTCCCTGAGGCAATCTCAAACAGATCAGTTTGTCTGAAAGTGGGGCAGCTCCACACGCCTGACATCTTGGAGATCTAGGTCTCGGGGAGCATGAGTGATGGCGCCTTTTTGGCCGATGCTTTCTGCCACTTCTATAATCCCCATGCCAGGACGACCTGTCTCTGCTGTGACTAGAGTCATCTTCGTCTTCATGTCGCCTTGAGGTCCTCTTAGACATCTTCTGGCGTACAGGACTGAAATACATAAAGTACCAGCCTGAGTGCACTCTTTTTTTTTTTTTTTTAAAGTGTATCAACTTACCTGGACGTAGGTCCTTACCTCAGGTGTAGAGTAGGATCTTGTGCGGGTGGCGAATGGCTCATACTAGACGGATTAGCAGAAGCAGCAGCTAAGAAAAGAGTTTTAGAGGAGAAAAATCAACCAACCGTGTCCTTGACTGGAAAAAGGGACTTCAATAAATACATCTAAAATACGTCTAAATCTACATTTTGTCTTCTTGTCCCTTTTTTTTTTTTTTTTTTGGGGGGGGGGGGGGTTAAATTATATATATATTTTTAATTTTTTTTTTTTTTTTTGTAAATAAAATAACTTATTTACATTTTTTTTTTTTTTGTAAATAAAGTAATTTATTTAATTATTTTTTATTAATTTTATTTAATAATTGAATATGTTTATTTAATTTTATACTATTTAATTAATTAATCCATCTTCTCTTTTTTTTTTTTTTTTTCATTATATTAAAGCTCAGAGTAGCAGTTCTCCCTGCAGCCACAGGCGTCCCACTGAGGCCATCAGGGAGATAAACAGTAGAACAGGAGAGGCAGGGCACGCCTCTATCCTGTCTTTGACATTTTGAGGGCACAGACGTCACTGTGCCCTTATCAAAGATGGCCGCCGCGGCCTCCGAATCCACTGCGCATGCGCCAATCGGCGGAACAGTAAGCTAGAAGCCTCACACCGCCGGCGCATGCGCAGAGCACGGCGGGGAACGCCGAAAGTTAAATAAAACGCCGGCGCTGAGCGCGCGCGGCTCCTATGGAGCCGGGAATGGCGGTAGGGGCTAAGAGGGAGATTTTTCTCTGAGAGAAACAAACAAATGGGAGGTCAAAAGAAAAGAAACAAAGAAATGGAAGGTTGGGGAGGGGAAGAGAGCAAAAGAGAGAGGAAAGAGAAAAGGGAAAAGATAAAGATATAAAACCTAAAAGGGAAAGGAAAGGAAGGAAGAAAAGAGAGAAGGGGGGGGGAAAAAAAAAAGAAATGTAGAAATAGCTGCTGCCTCCGTTACCATGAATGAGCTGGTGCCTGATCAATTTGCAGATAAAGCTCTTACTTAAGAGACAAACTGTTTGTCCCAAAAGATCCTACAGAAGGGACTTCCAACCTTATAAACGCGTTTAGCTGCCCAAGAGAAGGAACTGCGTCTGGGAGAGGCTTGAACCCGGACGGAAGCTGCCGACTGCAGGAGGTAAGGACGCCGACCAGAATTCACTGCCATGAGGTATGAGGAAAAAAAGGAGAATGCGGGGGCTGTACTAACCTTTTCTTTTATAATATTCACTAGTCCTGAGGGAGGAGCCAAGGCGGAGCTTGTCACAGGTATGCTGCCATGGATAGGCACCAGGAAATAGGGTTTTCTTGTCAGAAACTGGCATGTGTGATGTCTGGTCCTAGGCACTCGGTCTTAGGCAGGACTTTTACACATTTATGTTGAATCATTTCTTATTAAGATTTTAAGGCATTACCGGTAATCCAAAAAACAAAAACAAAAAACCCCCCCAAAAACCTACATGTATCCTGTTCCAACAGCATAGTAAAACACACATGCAGTATACCAGGACGGAGCAGAACATTCTAAGTTCGGTGTGATGAAAAAGGTAGGAATAGTTATTGTCTATAAGGCATATAAATAAAGTGCATTATCTAATCTAGTAATATATACAATAATCTCCACCCCAGTACAATAGAATAAGCATTTGAAAAGTCCAGGTATTCAGTAGGCAAAATACATCCAAACTATGTAAGGCTACAGTATATTTGCATAATATGTAAGATTTTATCCAAAAAATGAAAGCATTATCTGGCAAGTACCCCAAATATGTGTCATTTTTCCAGGACCCCATAAACAGTGCCACCAAGTGTCTGGAATAGAGGGACTGATTCTATGCAGAAGTGTAGGGCGGCGATATCATGTAGATAAAATATGGTTATTACGCTCTTGCGCAAGAGATAAACATCTTGTATGTTATTGCTAGTATGATGCCCCATGCCATATTGTCTGAAGATACATGCAATTGTTTCAATTTTGAAAGCAATGGAGGTGGGTTCAGATATAACTCCTCCCAAGAGAGTCACCAGATCCATATGAAAAAGTCCCTTACTCCAGCAAGGTCCTCCTCCTGGCCCTCAATCTTTGTCCAGCTGCCTCCTTGGCTAGGCAGCCTCTGAGAACCACTTCTGACCTAACTCCAGCTCTAAGCACTGAGCACAAGCTATGCCCCACAGGCTATGGGCGTACCAGACCAGACAATTCAGCAGCACTTCCCCAGGCTGTAGCCTTGAGGAAAAGTGTTCACAATGTCCACCCCAAAAATGTATGCTCTCCCACAGCATGCACCAATGGCAATAAAGCCCCTACTGGTTGGACAGGAGAAACATCACTATTCAGAATTTTAGATTAATGTGGGATCTCACTATTGCCTGAGATACCAGTGGCACCTACCAGCAGCAGAAGGGAGCACATCAACACTGAGCTTAGGGGAATACCAAATGAACAAATAAGCTATAAATCAGCTTGGCCTGAATATCACCCAGCAAGACTAATTTAAACCACTTGAAGACCAGACCTTCCTGCCCAGACCATTTTTCAGATTTCAGCATTGTCGCACTTTGAATGACAATACTTGTAACAATGTACCCAAGTGAATTTTATACCACAGATATAGCTTGCTTTTGGTGGTATTTAATCACCACATGGTTTTTACTTTTTGCTTCATAATTCCATTTTGCTTTATTTTTGAAAAAAAATAAAATCTTAGTTTTTTGTCATAAAATAATTTTTTCATAACTGTAGGGCAAAATGTTTTCTGCTACATTTCTTTAGTAAAAAAATAAACAAATCAGTGTATATTATTTAGTCTGTGTAAAAGTTATAGTGTCTACAAACTATGGTGTATATATATTTGAAAATGAATCATTCCTGATGTACAGATAGCCTTTCATTTCCCAAGGCCCTAAAATACCAAGACGGTCCAAGGTATTTAGTATGAGGCATAGTGAATTTTTGAAGTTGTAGCATTTTTTCACAATTTTTGGGAAAATGGAAAAATTTAATAAAAATTTTTTCCAGAACGTTTTTATTTTAAAGAGGAGCTCCGGTCATTTTTCTGTTTATTAAATGTCAGCAGCTACAAAAACTGACTGCTGCTGACTTTTAATAAATAGACACTCACCAGTCCCAGGATCCAGTGATGTGCTCACTTCCTTTGGTCTTCTGTCCCCGGGAGGCGGTGGCAACTCCCTAGAAGGGGTAAATGTTCACCCCTTCTTGGGGCAGGGTGGATAGACTATTTTAAGTACCTTTCTCAAAAAGTAAAGATTGGCTATATTACAGGATACATGTAGAATTGTTAATTGTTCTTAACCACTTTCCACCCACGCTATAGCTGAAAGACGGCTACAGTGCAGGCTTACTTTTCTGGGAGGGCATACATGGATGTCCTCCCATGATCCCAAGTTGATTACAGATCAGGGTAAAGGGCCAATCACAGCGGCCCTTTACCACGTGATCAGTTGTGTCCAATGACAGTTGATCACAATGTAAACACAAGCTGGTTATCGGCTTTCCTTTCCTCATGCTGACAGCATGAGGAGGGGAGAAGAGGCTGGCTTTTCTTAAAGGGACAGCTACACTGCTAATCAGGACACTGATTATCAGTGTCCCCATTATCAGTGCAGTCCTAGCAGTGCCCACCACTGTCACCTACCAGTGCCTATCATTGCCATCTATCAGTGTCCATCAGTGCTGCCTACCAGTGCCTATTAATTCCCGTCAGTGCCACCTAATAGTGCCCATCAGTGCTGCCTATCAGTTCCGCCTATCAGTGCCCACCAGTGCTGCCTATCAGAGCCCATCTGTGCCACCTATCAGTGCTGCCTATCAGTGCCCATCAGTGCTACCAATCAGTGCCCATCAGTGCCTCCTCATCAGAGTCACCTATCAGTGTTGACTATATGTGACCATCAGTGCTGTCTATCAGTGCCACCTAACAGTGCCTATCAGTGCCCATCAGTGCCATCTAGCAGTGTCCATCAGTGCTGTCTACTAGTGCCTATTAGTGCGACCTATCAGTGCCCATCAGTGCTGCCTATTAGTTCCATCTATCAGTGCCCTTTAATGCCATCTATCAGTGCCCTTCAATGTCACTTATCAGTGCCCATCAGTGCTGTCTACCAGCGCAGCCTCATCAGTTTCTCCTCATCAGTGCCCACCAGTGCCGCCTCATCAGTGGCCATCAGTGCCCATCAGTGCTACCTCATCAGTTTCCATCAGAGCCTATCAGTGCCCATCAGTGCAGCCTCATCAGTGCACACCAGTGAAGGAGAAAAATTAACTGTTTGCTAAATTTTATAACAAACTATAAAAAAAAAAAATTTCATCAAGATTTTCGGTCTTTTTTAGTTTGTTTAGCAAAAAATAAAAAACCCAGTGGTGATTAAATGCCATCAAAAGAAGGCTCTACATGTGTGAAAAAAATGATACAAATTTCATAAGGGTACAGTGTTGCATGACTGTGCAATTGACATTGAAAATGCGACAGCGCTGAAAGCTGAAAAATAGCCTGGGCAGAGAGGGGGTAAAAGTGCCCAGTAGGCAAGTGGTTAAAGAGGAACTGCAGTCTGCTCACATAATTTGTAATAAAAACAACTTTGCCATTCTGAAGCTTCCCTCCAACCACTTTGCATATTATTTTATACATACCAGTGTTTCTCAACGCCAATCCTCAAGGCGTCCCAACAGGTCATGTTTTCAGGATTTACCTCAGACGAAGCGGCTGTGGTAATTACTAAGACAGTGAAACTGATCAAATCACCTGCGCAAAATAATGGTAAGCCTGGAAACATGACCTGTTGGGGCATCTTGAGGAGTGGAGTTGAGAAACACTGATATATGCTGTAATTCTGGCTGCAGCCATTTTAACTGTGGGCAGCTGAAGCTGCTACCTGTTCGCTTCTCACCTGCGCAAAATAATGGTAAGCCTGGGAACATGACCTGTTGGGGCATCTTGAGGACTGGAGTTGAGAAACACTGATATATGCTGTAATTCTGGCTGCAGCCATTTTAACTGTGGGCAGCTGAAGCTGCTACCTGTTCACTTCCTGGATTTACACAGACACACAGAGGCACATCTCCAGCTCTGCAGCCCTGCAGCTCTCATTGTCCCTCTTATGACTCATCCCTCCTCCTTTTCTGGCAAACTCTCATGAGTGTGTGAGAGAGAGAGAGAGAGCTGTGGATGGTGTCATAAGCCTAGGCTAATGACCAGACAAGAAACAGGAAGTGGGCTGTATAAGGTATTTACTGGCAGAAATCCAAAGTTAAAACAACAAGGGAAGAAGATGTCATAGATGGAAAGTTGAAAAGATTACTGATGATCCGCTTTAAGTACCCTAAAAAATGTGCCTTTTAATGTTGAATTCTACCTGAAAAATAACAGTGTGCTTCCTGGTATGTGAGGGTGCCTATGCACTTGTTTGCCTATGGCCTCATATCTGTATATCTGCACTGTGTGAAGTAAGGCCCTACTGTTTCTGACTGCTAGTCACATACGATTTAGACTATGATTTAGGGATGTCACTACTGTGCTGCTCACTTACAGTAAACGCTAACATAAGGAAGCAACACCCTGCCTCTACCAAGGTGGTAACCTCAAGACAGAGATGCTGTGTAAAAAAGGTATGGTAAATCAGTAATGGGGAAAAGATCAGCTGCTTGTGAACCACAGACAATATTAGTGGCAAGTCAAGTGGGCCCATGGCAGAAAAAGAAAGAAGGGCTCAACATATTTTTTATAATTACGAGATGTTAATTAAAAAAAAGCAACTTACTTTCTTCGCAATGGAAGTAAAGAAAATATAAAGCCTTTAATTTAGCAGTTTTTCTGGCACCACACATTCAACATGTTAACTAGCCATTAGAGATACATATGGATATTGACAAAGTTCCCCAAATAGCATGACATCTATTTGTATGCACTTGTTTCAGCCCTACAGAACTGGACAGATACCTAACAATATTTTTAGGGCTGGTAGGCGTTGGCTGGATGCCTTCCCAAGTGGCTTGCTTTTGGCTGCTTGACCAATGGCATCATAAAGTGCTTTATATTTTCCAGACTCTTCAGTACAGGGTTCATCATTATATTTTATGAACTGCAACATTAATTTACTGTTTAAAGTCAACCAAAGCCTTAAACATTAACAACACCCCCCGTGCTAATATTTATCGAATGCTCTCTCTAAAAGAACAATTTTGCGGGGGCGTGGCTAGCCGGCGGAGCGGATAGACGCTCAGTGAAGAGCTCCTCACATCTACGGGCCAAAAGGGGGAGATTAACCAGTCTACAAGCCTCGTTTCCTGGCGAAATCAACCCTAGGTGGTGCGGGCAAGCCTGGAGATGCCTCAGCGGAAAAGAAAAAGTGGTGGCAAACCGAATAAACTACCGGACTATTTCCTCACACAGCGACGGTGTGCGGAGCAAGATGGCGGCGGTACACGTGGTGGAGGAGAGCATGGCGCTCGCAATGTGCCCAACAGACAGGTACCGGCCTCACAACTTCCAGAACACCCACACCGCTACTTGGGGAAGAATACCAGCCCCCCTCCACTATCTGGGGTGACCAGCCCAGCTAAAAGTAAGCCTAGACTGGACAGTAGTGACAGAGAGGAGACTGAAGTAAGCTTAGATTCCTCTCTGGAGGACACCAGAGAGCTGCAAGATTCCCTGTCAGAGTTCCCCACAGCTAATGCCCCCATTCTGGACACAACATTAAAAGATATGCTAGTGTCACTGCGCTCCACAATACATGCTGACATTCAGACCCTCACTAGGAACTTTAAGTCAGAGATCTCCTCAGTATCTCAGAGAGTAACCCATGTTGAAACTAAAATGGGAGAATTTGCAGCAACCTTCAATGACCTGGTGGATGCCCAAAATGACAGGGAAGAAGAAAAGATGCTTATGAAGCTGAAACTAGCAAATTTGGAGGATAGGTCTAGGAGAAATAATGTAAAAATCCGAGGCATACCTGAATCAATTAAACCTCCAGACCTAAAATGTCACTTTTTGCAGATAGCAAAGGCAGTCCTCCCGGACGCACCGCTGGAAGATTTACTTGTGGACCGCATCCATAGACTCCCTAAACCCAAGCATGTGGCAGCTCATCTCCCCAGGGATACCATCGTCCGTATCCATTTCTACCATATCAAGGATCAATTTATGGCAGCAACCAGATGCAAGGAATCCCTACCGGAAGATTTGCAGGATCTGTCCTTCTTTGCTGATTTATCAGCGTTTACGATGCAACAACGCAGGCAATTGTCCACCATTACGAAAGCATTAAACAACCATTGCATAATATATCGGTGGATTTACCCTGCTCGCATACAGATCGTTCGAGAGGACACTACCCATACGATCTCCACCTTGAAAGAAGGATTACGACTCCTACAGGACTGGCAGATTCTGGAACCAGAGCGTGCGGACGACTCAGACCAAGGATGAGTATGCACATCTCCACGTGTTCAAGCCATGGACACGAGTATATTCACTCTTAGGATTTTATCCCTATTCTCCCCCTGATGGCCCGGCCGTTATGTAGCCGTTTTCAGTTGTTTTACGTTTAATTTGTATTTTATTTTGTTTTCTCATTTTTGTTCTTTTTTTTGCAGATTGTTATTACATTTTGAAACCCCCTTAAGCTGAGCGGTGAACTCACCACACTGGTCTGAAAGAGATTCGCTCATCTACGCAGCGAATTCCTTCCACTGACCGATTTGATTTGAACCAATTCGTGGTTAGTTTGATAATTTCACTGTTCCTATTGAGCATTTTTCTGTGGTATTATAAGAAAACCATATTCACAGTATTTTAAGCTGACCTCAGGTGATTGACTGTACTTGGCTCCCAGAGCAACCTTTAGCGGTGCATTGTGCATTTATATTCCAGTAGTGAGTGGGGTGCATAGGGAGGTTTTACAGGGTCTCCTGCTTCGGTGTATAGGCCGTGTCTCAAACCTAACTAATTAAGTTAAAAAGAGGCGGAGGCCCTTTGAAACTATGCCCTTTTGCATATCATCACTTAATGTTAAAGGCCTTAACAGCCCTTTTAAACGTCAGTTGGCATGGAAAGAAGCTAAGCGCTTACGCAGCGACGTGATTTGTTTCCAAGAAACCCACTTTGCCACCCACAAAACACCTACGTTCCACAATCCGCAATTCCCCCATGTGTTTCTAGCAAATTTTTCAAAAAAAAAAGAGGTGTAGCTATTGCTATTAAAAACACAGTTCAATTTAAAACTATAGAAGTACACCTGGATGAGCTAGGCCGCTATATTGTGCTGATATGTGAGATTAATAATATAAAATTATCTTTGGTTAATGTGTATGCGCCAAATGTCAGACAACTTTCCTTCATGAACAAATTGTGGAAAAAGGTATCTAAAGTTAAACAAGGGAAGATGGTGTGGTGTGGCGACCTTAATGCAATTCCTGGGGGGGAGATGGATCTCTCTGGTCAAGGTCAGCGTCTAACAAAAAGGGTATCACTAGAGAGCTTCATCTCCCACTCAGAACTGTTTGACGTATGTAGATGCCAACACGCATCAGAAAAAGACTATACTTTTTATTCGAATGTTCATCATAGTTATTCACGTATTGATATGTTTTTGGTTGACAAATTCACGTGACAGCCAATTTCCAGATCGGAGATCCACTGCATCACATGGTCTGACCATGCACCGATTTCGGTTGATGTGGGGGATCACCGCTTAGAAACAAGAGCAAATAGATGGAGAAACGATGTTTATACTATATCGCAACCAGGTCATAGGAAATTTATTGAAGAAGAACTTGTGGCATTTTTTCGAACGAAATGTACCCTCAGTGAGCAATCCCTTTGTAGTATGGAACTCACATAAAGCCTACATAAGAGGTCTGCTTATTCAGTTGAGTAGTAGGATCAAGAAACAAAGATCAGAAAAATTAGACACTCTACTACAAAGAATAAATAAGTTGGAAGCCGAAAACAAACGACAAACCACCCAACATCTTAGGGAACAACTATTCATAGCCAGACAGGACTTGAGATCCTTGTTGGTTGCACAACATGACAATCAATACCGATCTCTTAAAGCCCAGAGGTATGGATATGGTAACAAGGCTAGTAAATTATTGGCCAAGCAAGTTAAGGACAAAGTTATCCGCCAAAAACTGCCCTTTCTTCTAAACCCCAGAACTAATGAGAAACACACGAATCCGCAGGAAATAGCTGATATGTTTAGTGAGTATTACAAGACACTATACAACTTACAATCAGATGGAGAGACACACCAACCCACTGAATCCTCAATCACGGCGTTTTTGGATTCAATCAAATTACCTAAATTGTCCAAAGATGATCTCGAGCATCTAAATACACCCTTTACTTTATCAGAAATAGCGAACGCTATAGCCAGCCTCCCGCATAATAAGGCCCCAGGCCCCGACAGTTACTCGATCGGAATATTACCAAGTTTTCAGCTCTAGTCTAGTGCCACATCTGTCCTGAGTGTTTGTTGCTGCGACAGCAGCGGCATCATTCCCTCCAGAAATGCTCACAGCGACGATCGTTACTCTTCCTAAACCGGGAAAAGACCCTAATGTACCGCAGAACTTTCGTCCGATATCACTATTAAATGTGGACGTGAAACTCCACGCTAAACTACTTGCAAATAGATTAAAAACAGTTCTACCCAAATTGATTAATTATGATCAAGCTGGGTTTGTAGCAGGCCGTCAGACTACTGACGCTACCAGAAGAATGATCAATCTCATGTATTTGGTGGAGCAAAAAAGGGAGCCTTCTCTGCTTCTGTCATTGGATGCAGAGAAGGCTTTCGATAGAATCCACTGGGGTTATTTGCGTGGAGTGCTTTCTAAATTTGGGATGGAAGGTACGATACGGAATGCTATATTAGCCCTTTATTCACAACCTTCGGCCCATGTGTATACCGAGGGCTTATATTCGAAACCCTTTGATATAACGAATGGGACCAGGCAAGGCTGTCCCCTTTCTCCAATCATTTTTGCCCTTGTGATGGAGCCTCTGGCAGAGAGATTGAGAGAAGACCAACTGATCAAAGGTATACATACAAGTGGGAGACAGTACAAGGTATCATTATTTGCAGATGACATCATACTGTCCCTAACTAACCCCTCAGTTTCTCTGCCAGCAGCGCACTCAGTACTTATGGAATTTAGTAAAATCTCTTTTTATAAAATTAATACATCAAAATCACTTATCTTAGGAATGAACATCAGCCCACCGTTAGAAACGTATCTTAAAAATACATTCCCATACCCATGGACTACCACCTCGATTAAATACTTAGGCGTGAATCTTACTTACCCCACTGATAAACTGTATAAAGAAAACTATGCTCCCCTAGTATTATCCTTTCAACAGGATATCAGTAAACTGCAGAAGTTTTATCTGTCATGGTCAGGCTGGATCGCGGCATACAAAATGTTTATTCTTCCCAAATTAACCTATTTTTTTAGGACTCTGCCAATCCCCCTCCCGCACTCTTTCTTAGTTACTTTACAAAAGCAGTTG
Source organism: Lithobates pipiens (assembly GCF_037356315.1). Taxonomy (NCBI): domain Eukaryota; kingdom Metazoa; phylum Chordata; class Amphibia; order Anura; family Ranidae; genus Lithobates; species Lithobates pipiens. The sequence goes on from NW_027507784.1 coordinate 131,164,340, forward strand.
TTGAACTTTGTGTGGGATGGCAAAAAATCTAGATGCTCCCCCAATATGCAACATAGACACAAATCCACGGGAGGCATGGGAATCCCAGTATTGCGGGATTACTATACTGCATTTCTTCTGGACCAACTGAGATATTGGTTCATAGATTTAGATGCCAAACCATGGTGTAAATTGGAAAAGGCTTGGATGAAGGATTCCCCTCCCTTGGCGTTGCTTATGGCAGCTTGTATTACTAAACGGAACAACATCCCTAAACAACCTACTATTCAAGCCTCAGTCACAGCATTGCAAGAAATAACAACTGACGGTAATGAATTCTACCCATCTAAAAGAGTACCAATACCTTTGGACATTGCTAAATGGAATATACCAAACATTAGACTATCCCAATGGTCATTACACAAAGTAGTAAACTGGATAGATATAACTGCAGAGGGTAAAATACTTCCATTTAATAAGATACAGGAGAAATTCCATCTTCCAAATTCTGAATTTTTAACATATACGCAACTGGCTTCCTATTTTCAGACATTTCAAGTGGTGTGGTTGCCAGTCACTGAAAAAATATGGTTTCATTTACACTCTGGCTCTCCAAAAACTAAAGGTATCTCAGTAATTTATCAATCTTTGAATTCTAAGAATGCCTTCACCAAACCCACGCAATTTCTAAGTTGGGAAAAAGAAATAGGAAAAGAATTCACAGATCTCCAATGGAAAATGGCCATAAAACACATAAGTATGTACTATAGGTGCTCAAACTACGATGAATTAATGCAAAAAATCTTGTTAAGATGGTATTACACCCCATACATTGTTGCTAAATTTTCTAAAGGCATCTCCAACGTATGTTGGAGGGAATGCGGGAAAGTTGGGACATTGCTACATATGTTGTGGGCCTGCCCGAATTTACAACCCTTTTGGGTAGCAGTGTTTGACATGATCTCTAGGATTGTAAGGAAAAAGGCTCCAACCCGGAAGGAACAGGCCATTCTAGGAATAAATATAAATGACTTCCCACCAAAATTTAGATCAGTGTTCCTAGCGGCAAGATCCCTGATCATGAGTAATTGGAAAACACCAGACCCTCCATCAATTATAAGTGTCAAAGCAAGAATGAACTCCGTAATGGAATATGAACAAATTTTAGCATATAGGGATGGTAATTTACAGAAATATGATAAGAATGGGTTCCTGTGGAAATCGTTTAATAATCGAGTCTAAGATTACCACCTTGTTTCTAATCTGATTAAGTACAGCTGGACAGGTTGAATGGAATAAACACGGTTCCTTTTTTTTTCTATGCTCAAGTTATTGGTATAGAGTTTAGCGATCAAGATTGGTTGCATATTCACTTTCAGTAGGTAAACTTTTCAATACCTACAGTTTGTTATTGGTTTGTTATTTATCTGCACTTATTATTTGGACTGTCAAATGTACATTTCACAGTATATAAATACTATGTGTATGAATACTTTATTTTTCAATAAAAAGATTCAAACAAAGAACAATTTTGCCACAAATTTAGGCTGTAATCATGGTTGTGGGTAGGGATGGGCGAACGGTTCGGCTCGAGCATAAGTTCGGGTTGAACTTTCGTTGTTTGGTCGTTCGGCGAATAGCCGAACAAACGGGATGTTCGTCGGTTTGCTTGGCCCCCAAACCGACCACAATGCATTGCGGCGCTGAACAGTGCATTGCAAGCCCTGATTGGCTGAAGCAGTGAAAGCTTCAGCCAATCAGGGCACAGAGCACTGTCAGAGTCATGATTGGACACTGTCATCATGACTTTATCATGGCTCATTCCTGCCCCCCAGTATAAAAGTATTCTTTCAATGGCAGCCATTTTTAGTGGGATTTTGGCGTGGAGAGAGATAAAACAGGGCTCTATTCAGTGCTATTAGTTAGTTAGTGTGCTATTTTGCTTCAATTGTCAGTGTAGAATATTAGTTTGAGGAGGACCATCATTCACGTTTGCATAGTGTGCAGCTATATTAGAGACAGCTCATATAGTTTCAGTGTAGTGTAGTGAAACTGTGTCAAGTAATCTTTACATTTGTGTATAGCTAAAGTAGGGAGAGTTCAGATAGCATCAGTGTAGTGATGGTTGAACACAGTCTATTTGATTGTGTTACTGCCAGTTTAACGCCATTTACTTCTGTGTGCGATACTGCCAATTTAACATTATTTCATTTTGTGCGTTACTGCCACTTTAACTGACTGGCTTACTAAACCTTCCTCATCCTCCTCATCCTCTGTCACGCAAGCAGAGACAAGTGTGCAGCCCTCTGCAGTTATCAAAGTGGGTAAACCTGCCTCCTTGTCCACATCTATTCCTGCCATAGCTCAAACATCAACCATTGAAGAAGAGTCTGAGTTATTTGACCACAGCATTAGCCACTTGCTCCTTGATGATGCCCAGTATGGCACGGCGACAGGCTCGGGCCTCCTCTGCTTTTTTTCCCCACGCCAATGGCTGATCATTAAGGATGCATGCACTGTATTGTCACCATTTGAGGAGGCCACAGGGATGGCGAGCAGTGACAGTGCATTCATCAGTGACACAATCCCTGTGGTGTTCCTGCTGGAGAAGACTCTGCCTGGCATTTGAGTCAGAGCAGCAGGAGGAAGAGGAGGACTTCCTTTCCTCTGAAGGCCCACTTTATCCAGACACCATCATTCCTATGTCACAGAACACATAGGAGGAAAGAGGGGAGGAGGATGAGGAGGAGGATTCTGGCACTTTCATAGGCTTCAAAGAAGAGAAAGCCATGCGTCAATCTGTAAGCGATGCCTTTCCAACCACAGGACCCTTGGGAGTAGTACGTGGCTGGGAGGAGGAAGTTCTAGATGCTGTCATCCTGAGTGACCCCGAGGAGTCTGCTTCTCAAGCCTCGGCAAACTTGAGGTGCATGGGCAACCTCATGCTTCAAAGCCTGCGAAAGGACCCAGGATTATGTTGCATAAAGGAGAAGGATGATTACTGTTTGGCAACCCTCCTTGACCACCATTATAAAGGGAAGGTTTCAGAACTCATCCCGTCTCAAAAGGGGCTGCAGAAAATCTCTTGTGGACATATTAAAGAGAATTTTATTGAATGTTTTTCCTGACCCCAATAGGCTACAGTGACGTGGAAAACATAGTTTTGAGTCTTTTGTTGGTCAAGAGAGGAGTGTTGGAGAAGACGTCCACCTAAGTGAGGTATTTTGGAATTTTTTTAGTCCTCACCGCCCAGGACTGTCAGCTTCCACATCCCATCGGCAGCATCTGCAACACATAGTGGACGATTACCTCAGGGCCAAAACAGAGAGGGAGAGCTTTCCAGCTGACGACCACTGGCCAGAACTTGCCAAGTATGCTATTGAGTTGTTGGGCTGCCCTGCATCCAGCATGCTTTCAGAATGGGCATTCAGTGCTGCATGAGGTTTCGTTACTGATTATAGAACGCGTCTTTCCACAGACTCCTTGGATCGTTTGACTTTTATGAAAATGAATCAGTCCTGGATTACCAGCTATGAAGCCCCTGATGACAATGTCACTGATTAAGTCTTTTTGGGATGTGGAATCTTTGCAGGACTTCGAGGCTGCCTAGCTTTGAGGGTGTTCATTCATTTCACCTGGAAGAATGTTTTTGGTATAGGTTTCATGGGCACAATTAACACCCAAATACCAATTTTTGACAGGTGCATATCATTAGAGTTTTTTTAAAGCAAGGCCAATTCTTGCTTTCATGAAGAGTACCTCTATAGGAATACGGTGGGAAGGCTCCCCCGACACCCAAAGAGTAATTTTTCTGCACCTGTTTTGTGCATATCATTGCATTTTTTTACAGCAAGGCCAATTCTTGCTTTGATCAAGAGTACCTCTGTAGGTTTATGTTGGAAGGTGACAGCGACACCCAAAGACCAATTTTTCTGCACCTGTTCGACAGGTGCATATCATTGCAATTTTTTACTGCAAGGCCAATTCTTGCTTTTATCAAGATTATCTCTATAGGGTTACAGTGGGAAGGCGCCACAACACCCAAAGACCAAGTTTTACTCACCCTTACTTCTATCCAAAGTCAAAGTGACACCAGAATGAATCCAGAAAATCTCTAATCTTGTTCCCAGTGCACTACATTGTGGCCTCATCATACACACTGTTGCTGAGCAAAATAAAGGCAGCTTGCAGGGAAAATGTAATTTTTTTGGGCTTTATAAATTTCAATTATTGCTGCAGCAGATTTGAGACATGGTACAGATCTGTCACTTTACAGGTAGACTGATGGGGAGCCCCCAGGCACTATATTGTAAGGAATTTTTCATTTTTATACTTTCACGTTAAAAATAAAAAAAACATTGCTCATTTAAAAATGACGTTTTTCACAAACTTTTTTTATTGAAACATGTCCCCCAGGACAGGACCCAGATCCCTGTAACCATTGTATGCCCAATTACTTGCATATAAGCCTTCAAAATTGGCACTTTTGATTTTTGACATTTGGGTCCCATTGACTTTAATGGGGTTTGTTATTTGGGTCCGAACTTTTGCGTGTTCGAATGTTTTGGTGAAAACCGAACAAGGGTCCGTTCGGCCCATCCTTAGTTGTGGAGTAAGAGGGGGAGAGCTGTCCAGTATCCACTTTTATTTAAAAGGTTTGCACCGGCAGAGCCACTGATTGAGTGGTACACAGAGCCAGCCAATCAGTGGCTCTGTCATAAAGCTTATCTCCAGGATACTTGCTCTACATATACTGCCATATACTGTATGTACATTGGAAAGCTTTTAAGTATTTATATACAAATATAGTAGAAACGTACCTTCAAAACCTGTGACATCATCACTCTCATTGAAAGATGCAGCTCTGGATGGAGCTGGGCTCCTGCAGGAAGTATTATAAAGAACAGATATGTCACATCTGCTCTCTGTGCTGCGCCACAAGGATAAAAAACAATTCTCATCAAGCAATGGGAATCATAGTTGTGAATGTGCTGAATGTGGTTGGAGATGTAAGGATGGATATGCCAATGTAAACATTGCCATTATGGTCATAACAAGGGAGAAACCAGGAGAATTCTAGCCAGTCACTCAAAAAGCACAATGTGGTGGCAGGTCAGGCCCAGAGTCTGAGATGCCCAGGCCTGCCCACTACACTGAGCCAGATCTTAATTTTATCACCCCACACTGGAAAATAGACTACAGAAAGTATGCTTAGAAGACCAATGGCCAGAGTATAGCGCTCACCAGTATGGTAAAAAAAAAGAGGGGTCATAGCCATTTTTATGTCTGATTCCAGCATTAGCATATACACACAACTGTATAAAAAAAGTAAGAAAAATACCTCCTTCTCCTTAAAATACTTTCCTGGATAAATATAGTGGCCATGTGACCTCCCAGCCATTACTTCAGCCAACATGGGTTGAACAGAATTTTATGTTTTGGTCACTAAAACAGTTCACAAAAAAATGTGCTTCAACTGTGTGTTTATGTTTGCTTACACTTACATGTTAATTTGAAAAAGGATATTATTTACAGATCAAATTTATATTTTATCATTATGCTAGGTCTGTTTTCATTGGAAATGCTAATTGTACAGCACAGCAAGTGTTCTCTGTTCTTTCTCAGTGCAAATCTATTAGTTTGTAAGGACTGAAAAAAAGTTATAAACTCTTAATGCAGCTTATCCTGCCAGCATGAGGACTACTCTAAATGATTTTTTATTAGTCAAGAGAAGGAGACTGAACAAACCTGTTTGAAACAGTGAGCAAGTTACAATGCAAACAATCACATGCCAAATTATTTTAAAGAATATCCATCACAATATATAAAAAAAATAAAATAAACTAAACTAAAACTTCATGCTGAATCTTCAACATCTCAGAATTCTGGGTGAGTCAATAGCCCAGGGGTGTCCAAACTTTTTTCAAGGAGGGCCAGATTTGATGAAGTGAACATGCTTCAGGGCCGACCATTTTGCCTGACGTTCTTTAAACCATTAAATTTTGATCTCAGTGTGTTAGTCCCAGCACTAATACACTGCCCAACAATAATTCTCTTGCCTTTGTGCTGTGTATGGTGAAGAGATGAGCTTGGGTGTGTTATTCGGATATACCGTATTTATCGGCTTAAGTTTCAGTAAAAAAATCTTAAATTTTAAATGAAAAACTGAAGTAAAATAAAGGTCAGTGCCTATCAATGCAGCATAATCAGTGTCCATCTGCAGCCTCACAAGTGCCATGAATGTAGCACCCACCATATTGCCATGAATGCAGCACCCATCGTATTGCCATGAATGCAGCACCCACCGTATTGCCATGAATGCAGCACCCACCATATTGCCATGAATGCAGCCCCCACCGTATTGTCATGAATGCAATCCATACTGTATTGCCATGAATGCAGCACCCACCATATTGCCATGAATGCAACACTCACCATATTGCCATGAATGCCGCAGCCACTCCTTTGCAATGAAGGCCACACCCACTCCATTGCCATGAATGCAGCACCCACTATATTGCCATAAATGCAGCACCCACTCCATTGCCATGAATGCAGCACCCACATTGATATGAATGCGGACTCACCATTGCCGTCAGTGTAGCCTGATTCATGCCCATCTGCAGCCTTGGAGGAGACAGGGAGGGGGCGGAATGAGCGCCAACAGACATACCGGAGAAACTCCTGTTTTTATCGGCGGCCTCTTTAATTGAAAGTCCCGCCTCCTATGATGGACAAAACAGTTGTCCAATTGCAACTCAGGAGACGAGACTTCCTTTTACACAGGACACCATGTAAACAAGAAATACTCCTCTCCTGTATGCATGGCACTCGTCCCGTGCCCTCCAAGGCAGCCAGCATATCTATCTTTTGTGGCCCTTGGCGCTCAGGGAATCGTTGGGGGCCACAAAAGATATATATGTCAAAATTACCAGACGGGCCATCCAAAACCAGAACACGGGTCACAATTGGCCCGTGGGCCGGACTTTAGACATGCCGATCCTCACTGCACAAATGCTATAGTTCCTTCTGCTTGTTTTTACCATATCAGGGGAAGCTTTTATCTTCAGTGAGAGTGAAGACTAACCCACAGGAGGGACAAGTTTGTAATAATTGTTTGCTATGCAAATATGCATTTTTATTAGTTTTTTTAATTTAACAAAAGTCACTTTAAGTAAGCAAGACTGTAGGTGCTCTGCTTCAGTAATCTAAGCACTGAAGGTGTGATATCTATTACTGATCCAGTCGTGGTGAGATAGCTTAATATACAATCTAGTAGCTTGGCAGCTTATTGATTCAATCCAAATTACATCCTGCAGATCATAGACAGGTTTAATGCAAAAAACGTGGTCATATCACAACAGATGACGATCAGATAGGTAAAAAAAAAAAACATAGTGTGTCTAGCTCCAGCAGAATACAGTCCATGTGGTGAATGCAGACCAAAGCATGAAAAAAAGAAGAAGGTGGGACTAACTACACAGAGCATCCCATACCTATGGAGTGAAAAGGAAAAAATTATTTAAAGGCAAAAAAAAAAACCCATATGCATGTGTAATATGATAATAAGAACTCTGTATCGATTCTTTTTCCATTAAACAATAACCAATACTGTGCAAAGCATGTAAGTAGCTGCTAGCTACACAACCCTTTGGCTTCAATAACTTTCGAGTCATTGATTAGAACAAGTGTGCTACAAATAAAGTCAGAGCTCCTAATTTGCATTATGGTTCAAGGTGGTCAGTAATTAATGGAAAACAAAACACCCTTGCAGTGGAGTCCACTAGTTCTGCAGAGGTTATATGCTTGTTATTTCCAAGGGGTCTAGGAAGTATTATTCTCTTCCCCATTCCAGCAGGGTCCAGTGCTGTTCTCCTCTCCCCAAAGCTCAGACCTATGGATGGTCCCTCAGCATCGTCACATACAATGCAAAGCTATTAATCCTTTATTGTTTGTCTTGGAAATGGGAAGCTGGCCATGACCTTTTGGTGCTTCACAGTCAGCTTGATACTGCAAATGCAGTGCTGGGCTGAACCGGCAGCCTCCTGGGCCATGTGACGTGTCCCAGGAGGTTGCGGGCTAGGAAGAGATGCCAAGGCAATCCAAGTGTAAGTGGAGCAGGTAACTACCAGAAATAGATACTCACTCCAAAAAAAACAAAAAAACACCCATATAAAAGAAGTACAGGAAGGGGGAGGAGGAAAAAATCAGAACTTCCCTTTTTAAGTGAGGTTTTGCTTTACCTGTATCTGAGTGCCACAAACTGAAAACATTTAATTCATTTTTTTTTTAATCTTTATTTAACACGACATTTTTTAACATTTTTCTCATCCGACTTTTACAGATCCATTCTCTATTTCACAGTACTGTCGGATTACATTCTATTTTTACATAGCTATTATTTACAAATCCATAACCTTTATTATCTCAATTCCATTTATTATCCTTTTATTAAATCTGTAACCCTATTCATTGTCTTTCCCTCTCTCACTCATACATCCCGCCCCCTTTCACACATCCAACCCAACAACAGAAACCCCCCCCCCCCCCATTTTAACCCCGTACCCTCTCCTTTATACCTCTCTCTTCTGTCTTTATTAGGGTTATCTTCCTAAATTACCAAAAATAATGATGATGTTAATTTGTATTCTTTTACCCATTTTTGCCACGCTATAATTTTCTGCCCCCTCAAACCTGTTTCGTTAAACATTCTTTCCTCCAGGGAACGCATCTCGTCCATCTCTATTATCCAATCGTCTATTGAGGGCGCTATCTCCTTTTTCCATTTTCTTTCTATAACGGTTCTCGCTGCTGTTAAAAAGTATTTTAATACTCCTCTCTTTATATTTTTCACTGATCCCGGAATCATAGACAATATAGAAATCAATACACCTGGTTGTATATTAACCCCCATCACATCCTGGTATATTTTATATATTTTCTTCCAAAACCTCTGGATCTCTGGGCAAAAATACCAAATGTGTGGCATTGTACCTACCTCCCCTTGGCACCTTCAACAGGTGACATCATTCTCTGGATTAATTCTATGCATATCTTTTGGACATCTATATCACCTCACTAATAGTTTATAATTTCTTTCTTGATGCCTACTAGAAACCGACATATTGTGTGTTAGTGTAATTGCCTTGTCCCACTTAGCTTTGGGGATAACTATCCCTAGTTCTTTTTCCCACTTTTTTATTTAGCTCAGCTCTGGCTCTTTATTATTCGATATCAAATATTTATATACATTAGATAGATTATGTGTTGGTTTCTGTTCTTGCAAAAATAATAGTTCCAGTCGGTGCTCTATCCAATGTCCGCATTTTCTTAAGGGCAGTTATATATTCTTGAAGTTGCCTATGTTGCATCCATTTCTTTTCGTGTTCCCTTCCCAGGGCTTCCAACTGGGGAAGACTGCCACCCTCCATTGTCTGTATAATCCTTGTATCCTCCCTTCTCTGCCATTTCAATAAAGTCATAGCCTCTCTAGCTGGTGGAAATTCAGGATTGCAGAAAAGGCATGTCAATGGGCCCACATAAGTGGGTCCTACTCCCCTCCTTATCAAACCATCCCATACCTTCATTGCTGACGTGACCAGAAACTGCATCTCTTCCCTAGGGTGCCTATTTTCTCTCTTTATCCATGGCAGTTATTTCAATTTTATACCCACAATTTCCTCCTCAAGTTTCACCCACTGTTTACATTCCATATTGTGAAACCAGTCCACAATCCTGGCCACCAACACTGCTCCACAAGTCTGGGAGGTCCTTTTTTAACCTAGTTAGGACTTTCCTGCTGATTCTAGCAGATTTGCCTGCCCATATAAAGCTCCCAATAGCTTTCCGTAAGAAATTCAAGATATTTTTTAAAGGAAAAATCGGAATTGTCTAAAAAATATAAAGAATTTTTGGGAGTATATCCATTTTTATAATATTTCATTCATTTTTGATATTCACAGCAAACTCCCCCCTGCATCCATGTCACCATGTTTTATTTTATTTTATAATTACTCTGAAAAACACCACTTTTCTAGCCGTGGACATCTTGATTAAGGGCAGAAGATTCATGTAGCGTTTACCTTCTGGAATCCATCTTCCCTTAGCTTAGACATGCAGGCATGTGCTTAGCTGAGAAAGCCCCTGCTCCAGATAAAAGAAAAAAAAAGTCTATGAAAATTTCTGGGATGCATGACAACATTTTGGCCAGGGCCAGAGGTCAGAAAGCAACTGAAAAAAACAAGTAAATATAATATACCTTCCTATCTATTCATTAAGGCTTGCAGAATCAGGATTAAAAGTAGTTAATGCTGATTGAGAGAGTTTAGTTCCAATCTAGTAACAATCTGAAATGGCCTGGTCTATCCACTATCAAGCAGGACTTTGTTGTATACTGCAGTCACATATGCATATCCCCCAACTTTTTGAGATGGGAACGAGGGACACCTATTAGCAAAAGTATGTAGGCATAGGACACATCCCTTGCGACACCCCCTTAAAGGAGAATTACATTTAAAAAAAAAGATTAGTTAAACCCATAATTGCTTTTTTTACCGCTATTAATCCTTTATACTGGATTTTGTACAAAATGTACAAATACATCAATTTAGAATTTGGATGAAAGGTTTAGCACTAGGAAATGCTTTTTGAAACATAAAAAGTGCATTTTATATATAACTTTTTAGATCAGACTAAAAGGAGAAGGAAAGAGGGACTTTGTTACAAGTCGGGACAGTCCCTCGAAATCAGGGACAGTTGGGAGCTATGTATATTTAACAATCTTCTTCTGCCAATCAATTCATCCAAAAACAAAATACAGCTCTTCTTAGGGCTTAATACTATTTTGTTTGGCGTTTTTCTTTAAGTCTATAATTGGGTTAATACTGCAGACTGATGTTAGTTCAGAAACAATTCCTTTAAGCAGTCCAACAATCCAGTTTAAACACTTAGTTCGCTCTTTCTAGTTTCTGTCTCTTTGTGGTGTTTGATCATTGGCCAATTCCCAGGATAGCCCCAATTATTTCCCTGTTTTGCAGATATGTTCCCCCACTGTTCCCACTCCTACACACGTGACACCACAGACTATCAAGAGACCTCTCTGTATTTTGGGCACACAATGTTTCCATTCACAAAGTATGCTGTTGCCCAGTGTTTTCCTAACTCACCCCTAATACACCTCCTATATGAGACAGCAAACTTCCTAAAATAGCCATAAAGTTCCCACTGGACATGTTAGTCAGGGCTGTGGTATTTTTTCTGCAAAAAAAAAAAAAAAAACCTTCAGTGCTCATTAACTGCTTTCTTTCCCTGTTTCAACATGACATTTTGCTGAGTGTCCACTGACATTTAGACAGTATTCACAAGTTTTTAGACGATATATAACTTTTTAACGCAAAATATAAAGCTTCACTCTTGTTAAAACATATCAGTGATAGCAGAAATGATGTTGATTTTTAGAATATGATTAGGCATAGCAGGATTTGCATCAAATGTTTGGAAAAACATATAAAAACAATGCAGAAACCCCCAACAAGGGGTCGGAGAAGAATTTCCTCTCCGAACCCCTTATTGGGGTTATCTGCATTATATATAGGAATATATACCCCCTTAGCCTGGACCTAGGAACCTTGCTGCATTTATTGCACATATTTTATATAAAAACAAAATGGTTGACAGATTTTTTTTTTGTTATTACCAGTGAATGGAATTGCTTGACTCCAAAAGCATATGCATTCCTGGAGTAATTTCTTACATCCACTACACTCACATACAGATAGAAATCCTTTTTTTTTTTTAACTGGTAATTGCACAGTAGTTAGGGAATAGTGTCAAATAGTACGTGACAATTCTGGGATCAACATCCAATAGATCATCCTTAGTCCCAATCAGGATTTTTCTCAGAGAATAGGTGCAGGAATTCCCCCTTTTCAAGTCACACCTTTTCTCTGCCCCTACCCACCTCCGAAGACCAACAAAGGAATGAAATAGATCCTCTGCAGCCAGTAACAATAAAGCTCGCCGCCAGCAACAATAGATCCCCCTAACAACAATGGAACACCCGTAATAAAATGCCCCCCCCAGTATCAATAGACTTCTAGGAACAACAGCAGATCTCCCCATAGGCAGCATCAATTGATTCTACACCAGCCAGCAACAATAGACCACTCCCTCAACAGTAGATCTCTCCCAGCAACAACTGTCCGCCCAGTAACATAAGACTCATCCCCAGCAACAGTAGATATCCCCACCAGCAACAATAGACCCCCTCAGAAACAATAGAGCTCCCTGCAAAAATAGACCCCCTCCAGCTAGAATAGATTCCCCAGCAACGAGCAACAATAGACCCTGCAGCACACCCCAACAACCCTTGCCATTACATACAGTCAGTCCTGAGGGTGCCAGAATTTCATTCCCCATGTTTCTGCTGAAAAGAGAACCATGGTTCCAATTGACAGATGTTCTATAATAAGATTTATCAATGTAATTTAAAGTGATTGCAAAGTCTTGTTTTTATTTTTTCCAATAAAAATAACAAACATGTTATACTTACCTGCTCTGTTGCAGTGGATTTGCACTTAGCAGCCCCGATCCTCCTCTTTTCGGGTTCCTCTTCTGTGATCCTGACCCCTCTCTCCTGTTCAGTGCCCCCACAACAAGCAGCTTGCTATGGGAGCACCCGAGCAGAGTCACAGCTCCCTGTGTCCATTCAGACATGGAACCCAGACCCAACCCTGTCCCCTCTCTCTCCTGATTGGCTAGCTGATTTGACAGCATCGGCAGCCAATGGCGCATATGCTGTGTCCCAGCCAATCATGGAGGGTGAATCTCAGACAGTTAAGAGGCTCACTGACATTACTGGACAGAGAGGTAAGTAGTAGGGGGTGCTGGGGAGGCTGCTGCACACAGAAGGCTTTTTATCTTAATACATAGCATGCATTAAAGGGATTGTAAAGTGATTTTTTTTTTAAAATAACAAACATGTTATACTTACCTCCACTGTGTAGCTCGTTTTGCACAGAGTGGCCCCGAACCTGCTCCTCTGGGGTCCCTCGGTGGCTGTCCTGGCTTCCTCCCGCAGGTGCTTCTCACGTTCATGTGAGCTCCCTCGCATGGTGAGAAGCATCTGCGGGCTATAGCCGCTCGCTGTATCACACAGCCCCGCCCCCCGCGCTCCGCGTCAGTGGATATGATTGACAGCAGTGCGATCCAATGGCTGCGCTGCTTTCCATCCATCCACTCCAGCCAATCAGCAGCCAGGCTGGACGGTGGAAAGGACGTCGGGGGACGAACGTGGGATTTTCGAGGGGTGAGGTAAGTAAAATGGGGGGGCTGGGGGCGCAGGCACTGTCAGATGTTTTTTCACCTTAATGCATAGAATGCATTAAGGTGAAAAAACATTTACCTTTACAACCCCTTTAAAGCGGAAGTCCCCCGCTGCCTGCTGGGAAACACACGGAAACACACGGATCCCAGAGACAGCGGGGACCATCCTTATTGCGCAGTGCGACTCGCGCATACACAGTAGGGAACCGGTAAATGAAGCCGAAAGGCTCCACTTCCCGATTCCCATACCCAAGATGGCGGCAGCAGCACCCGAGAGACGATCGAGAGATCGGCTTCGGGTGCCGACATCGCGGGCGCGCTGGGCGGGTAAGTGTCACTATTTTAAAAGTCAGCAGCTGCAGTATTTGTAGCTGCTGGCTTAAAAAAAAAAAAAAAAAAAAAGGCGGACTCTCGCTTTAAGATAAAAAAAAACTCCTGCCTTTACAACCCCTTTAATGCAAGTCAACAAATCTCATCAGATGTGACTGGCTTTTAGAAATGCAGTGCAGTGTGACGCAACCAATTACCAAAAATCATATGACCAAGTTAGTCTATATAAACAGAACTCAATGTTTCAAAACTCTTGAAAGAGACCTACTATGACCAATAAATATTTACAGGCTGACTAGACCAATAAATCAAAAGAAATAATGGATCATTTTTTTCAGCCCAAAATTTCCACAAGCTGTTTTTTTTAACTGCTGCTCAATCAAAGGTTCATAAAAGTGTGCATCTCTAGCCGAATAAAGTGAAAATAACACGAAAAGTGTTTCATTGTGTTTCAAAGATTCATTTAAAGCTGATCTCTGGGTACAAAAACGCTCATGATAATATATGCCTCAATAGCCCCAACCTATATAAATTCATTTTGTGTGCACCAAATGCCTTTGCAAATCCAGTTTCTGCAAAGCAGCAGTGACATCTTCATTGTACATGACCCGTGTAAAGAACAGAGCTGTGGAAGGAACCCAGAAGACCCACCCACTACAGGCTGCCTACAGAAGGGGGCGGAGACAAGACCAGTGACCCCACACAAGGAGAGGGAAAAGCAATGACTTGCTTGGACTCTTTCTAAGGGAATAAGCAATATTACAGGAAGCTCCTGCACAGAGGCAAAGTTTTACACTGGATTACTGCAGAGATCTAGAAGATATACATAAAGCACACTAATGCCGTGTACACAGGATTGGATTATCCGGTGGACTTGGTCCAGTGGACCAGAGTCCGCCGGACAATCCGCCTGTGTGTGGGCTTCCGGCGGACTTTTTCTTCCCAAAAGTCTAGCGGACTTAGAAGTTTTGACTCAAGATTTTCCGCTGGACTTTGAAGCCCGGCGGATAATCCGCCTGTCTGTGTGCTAGTCTGCCGGACTTTTGAAATGAACGGACTTGCCCACACACGGAGAAAAGTCCATTAATTTTGAACCTGGCTCCAGGTAGCCGGAACTAGCGAAGGAAGTCAATGTCGTTGCCTCCATCAGCAAGATTGACACCTCTCTAGCTCCTTCACCTGTTATGGATTTAAAGGGGAACCCTTACGCCGAAAAAACGGCGTGGGGGTCCCCCCTAAGTCCATAGCAGACCCTTATCCGAGCACACAGCCCGATCAGGAAAGGGGATGGGGAGAAGCGAGCGGCCCCCTTCATACCAGGCCACGTGCCCTCAACATGGGGTGGTGCTTTGGGGAAGGGGGGCCCTGCAGCACCCCTAACCCAAAGCACCTTGCCCCCTCTTCCCGACAACCCTGGTCATTGGTTTCGGGGTCTGTGGGCAGGGGCTTATCCGAATCCGGGAGCCCCCTTTAATAAGGGGGCCCCCAGATTCCAGCCCCCTACCCTATGTGAATGAGTATGGAGTACGATGTACCCCTACCCATTCACCTGGGGAAAAAAGTGTACATAAAAAACACACAACACAGGTTTTAAAAATACTTTATTAGACAGCTCCGGGGGTCTTCTTCCGTCTTCGGGGTTTTCTCACGTTCTGTTTTTTTTGCCGGGCCTCCGCTTTCTTCTTCCAGCTCTTTCTCCTTCGTCCGGGGTCTTCTTCCAACTTCAGGGGTCTTGACCCACTCTTCGGTTCTTCTTGCCGTTCCACCGCTTTCTTCTTCCAGCTCTTTAACTAGCGTTGGCCTGGTCTAGTGGCCGCCGCCGCCTTCTTCTTCTTCTCTTCTTCTTCCTTCCGAGGTTGACACGACGCTCTCTCCAGCCTTAATGGCAGGGACGCTTTGTGCGGCGACTTATATAGGGACATACTATACTATCCAATACTAAAGCTGTTATACCTGCAAAATTTGTGGATTTGTATTTCTGTCCATCCATTTCTGAGATTTATACCACTCTGCCCCACAGCACAGTCCAAGTTGCCATTGCAGAAGACCTGATTTATCTCTGCTGCTATTAATGTATATCTAAACCCAAGAAAAAATAGACTATATTGCAGTTTACCCACATTTAGATGCAACGGCTGCATGGGCTTTCTTTTTTTTTAGGGGTGAGTATATTAGCTGGAAGTACATAAAACCTGTTGCTCCTGTTGAAAATTCAGTGTCCTGTGAAGTACACTGAAATTTCAAACAATGTTTTCAGCTTAGCAACCCTTAGCAACCTCTGGAAGAACCCTAGTTACAAATGGCTGTACAAGAAGTTAAAAATTTAAATATCAGGACAGTAAAATGTATTGTATTGGTTGGTAAAAAAAAGAAACAGCATCCTTGTTTTGACCCCTCTGACCTTAAAGTCCAGGAACAGTCAATTCCTCCACACACGATACAGGGATGCTCTTGTTATGCACAGTAAGTGTACAGTAAGTATAGCAGTCCATTGCTATTTAGTACATGCTAGCCTGTAAGCAGGTTACAATAGCTAGTTAGGCACTGTCCCGGCCGGGAGTTAATGCATTTCCCAGTTCTTTGTCTTTTGGCGAGTATCCCTGGATCCGACCTACTGTTCCTGTAAATAAAAGGGGCGGGGTTTGGAACCCGAAGAAGGAAGGAAGGAAGCAAGGAAGGAGTGAGAAGTCAGAGAAAGAAGAAAGGAAGGAAGGGGAGAAGAGAAAGAAAGCGGAGAATGTACTTGTAAGGGAGTGAATCATCGAACAAAACACGTGAGGAGCAGAAAGATTACTATCTGGATGTAAAGCCATCTGAACCTGGGGTTCACCCCAAAGACACCAGCACTGGAGAATGCCTCTGAAGGACTTGCGTCTACATGAGAATGCCTCTGAAGGACTTATAATTGCTTGGTCTTCACCTTTGCAGGTATGTGGGGGCAGCATGAGCCTGTAGTTAGGAATAGGGGCCTGTTCTTGTATGTTGGACTTTGAGATGTTTATTTTTGCACTTTTCTTGAGTAAAGTATTGAAACATTGTCCCTGCCTCATCTGAAGCTACTGAAAGGGGTGTAGTGCAAGTAACTGGCACACATAATTCACAGAGTGGGTCTTAAACACATTGGGGTATGAAGATATCAGTGTGGAGTAGTCTGAAGACATTCCTTCTGCCAGTGGTCTGTCTTCCAGGGCAATGGGAGTAGATCCACACTGCATAGGTTCCCATCCTGTACAAAGGTTCGAGAGTTAAAGCAGTTGTATAATAAGGCTTACCTGTGGGTAAAATAATATCTCCTAAACCTGTACAGCTGCTGACTTCAGCGGCACATGCGCTCTGATTTTCCCGTCTGAACGCCAGTCCTTGCTAGGAAGAAGTCTCCCACGCACATGCGCGGGAGTGACAACATTGTGGCTCTGGCTACTCACAGCGGCGTAGCCGCAATACACGGAAGACATGCTCCCTCGGTATGGAGCGAGATCACATGTCGACCGCCTCTTTCTAAGGTAAGTATTTCATAATGAGCTAGTATGCGGTGCATACTAGCTCATTATGCCTTTTGCTTTACAGGTTTAAAAAAAAAAAATCTGCAGGTTTAGTACTGCTTTAAGTTGAGTGCACGTGTGGAGCCCAAGCAAAGTGCACAGAGGGGCCCACTCCACTAATGGGGTATGGTAGTGGAAAACGCTGGGCAGGTGGAAGTGGACAAGGCTCAGAATGCCCTTCCCAAATGCAGACTACAGAAAAGGTGTACATTGTCACTGGGAACCGAGAGTTAACTGGAGAACTTTTGCAGTGTAAGTGTACATGGTATTCATTCATCTCTAAGCCCTTGTACACACGGGTCGGACATTCCGATGGACAAGGTCTGATAGGACCATGTTGTCGGATAATCCGACAGTGTGTGGGCTCCATCGGACTGTTTCTGTCGGAGTATCCGACGGACCAAGTTTTCCAGCTGGGCTATAAAATTTTCCGACAACATGTTCCGATCGGACTTTGTCCGATCATGTGTAGAGAATTCCAATCGGACAAAGTGCCACGCATGCTCAGATCAAATTCCTAGATCAAAGCTATTGGCTACTAGCCTGAAAATAGTCCCGTCCTAATGAAATAACGTCATCATGTTAAGTACGATCGTATTTTCTGACAACTTTGTCTGACTGTCACGGTACTACTTACAGCGAACCCACAGGCGAGCAAGTGACACGGGATCCCCCAGGGCGTGGAATCTAAGAGTCAGCCGGTGTTCCGCTAGGGACCCTCTCACGAAGGTTTGGACTTAGCTGCGTGCCGACCCCAGGTCATGACCCCCGGGTTCACCCTGCTCGCTAGGGAAGTACCAGAAGACACTGTAGACAAGGATGGATGGATGGATGGATGAAACAAGGAAAGCCAGATAGTGAGCCAAGGTCAGGGCGGGCTGCAGACAACGTAATCAGAACAAGCCGGATCGCTACACAGAAGATCAGTTCACGAGAAGTCAGGTAAAACAGGTTACACGTGGGAGCTTCAGAAACAAACGTTGCTCAAGCAATGGTAGCTAGTTAGGAAGGGATTTAAATAGAGAAGCACATGAGGGGCTGGACAGGAAGTAGCAGGAAGGAAACATATATTAGGCAACAGAGCTGAACACCTGACAGTGGGCAACAGATGCCAGTCGACCCACTGCAGTAAAGGTGAGACACAGATCAGCTCCGCAGCTGATCTGTGACACTGACTGTGTGTATGGACAAAACCCATCGGACAAAATCCAATTTGGTTGTCGGAATGTCCGACCGTGTGTACAAGGGCTAAGACTAGAGGTCGTTGTAAGAGTATTCCCCCATGGCAGCCTCAGCCTTGCCTCAGGGCATGGATGAAAATAGCACCAAGCAAAGGTACCTCAACAAGGAAGGAAACATGTAGGATGTGACCACCATCCACGCAGCCCTCTATCCCCTGCCTGCAAGCTCACTGCCATATCTTCTGTATTCAGTTATTTTTTCAGTGAGTCATTATTAAATTCCATTTTTCATAAGCAGTGGATCTCTTATTGAACTGAAATTCTGGAGGACACTGTGTTTACAAATTAGTTTTAATAATTCATACAAGGGTTGTGCAGCACTCTCGGCATGGCATCCTCTCATTTACAGAGAATGAAAATTAATAAACAGCAAAGAATAGAGTATGGTGTGGTCAACTATGTAAAATGTTTTATAATTGAGGCCTAATATGGTCTTCCAGGAGAGGGGGTGGACTCTATTGGTTTGTACTGCTGACTGCTTATAATAATAGTAATCAAAAAATGAATAAGACATGGGAATGTTGTGTAATTTTTAACTAACTAAATAACTAGCTAAAACTAGCTAAATAACTGAATTTAGCATTGGGCTGAAGAATGGCCAGGATAGGCAACCTCTTTGTAAATTACTTTATACCCCGCAAAGATTATCCATTACATACCCTGGGGTTGACCCACATTGCTCTAGGTGTGGAACGGAGGTTGTCACATTTATACACATGGTATGGTCCTGTCCAGTCCTTCATTCTTGTTGGCGTGGGGTTGTAGAGGTTTCCCTGGATCCAGCCTTCTTACTGTTAGGAGTTGGTTCCCAAAAAGAGGTTTCCATTCATCAACGATGCTTTCTCTTCTATGCAACGTTCTATGCATGGAAACTTACTACTTAAATGGAAGACATCTGTGGCCCCCACGATCAAGCACTGGAAAGAATTGGTGAACCAGGTGCTACCCCTTTGTAAATTACCCCTTTGTAATATACATGGGTCGGAACTGCCCAAAAAAGTTTAATAAGATTTGGGGTGACTGGATTGAGGTGAGAGGACTGTCTCTGTGATTACCGGATTTGACCCCCCCCCCTCCCCTCCTCTCTCCTTCTCTCCCCTCTCCCTGCCTTTTTCCTTTACAATGGAAAATACCTGTTTTTTTTGTTAGTGAATGGTTTTATACGTATGTTGCATAAGATACTACTTTGTAGTCATAGACCCTGACAACTGCTAGGGTTTTGAAACATTGCTCTGTACTTATTCTGCACCATCTTATGTTTTGGAACTGTTTTATTTTGTTCTGTTGTTCTATACAAAATAAACTGGAAAAAAAAAAAAGTCAAACACAAGGTGGTGTAAACAAATCAAGATTTGTAACCAAGAAGATAACCAGAGCAACATTGAAAGGTAGAAATACGGGTACCAACGTAGTGAGTACATTATAGCAAGCACGAAGATGAACAAAACATTCTTTAGCATTCCGGGCATGAAAAATACACTAAGGAAACATTGCCAACCATGAGGCTGAGATTATATAGCCAGGTAAAAGCAAACAGAGTGTAGAGGGTAGCCTCTCTCGGGAAGAGAAAAAGAGCCAGAATGGGGTTGACTCAGTGAAGTGGGGAGAATTTGTTCTCCATATTTCTATGATCATCTACCCTTGAGAACCACAGAGTCAGTGTGGGAGGGTTAGTTTTCTTCCATTAAATACAGACCTTTGAATGATGAGAGAGGCGACAGGTGCAGCAGGCAGGCCACAGGATCCTCATGAAGGTCTACAGCAGTGAGTTGTTTTATAACATCAGTTACCCCCTCAGTTACCCCCTGCCAAAATGGCTGGAGCTTGGGGCATTGCCAGAAAACATAGAGAAATAAGCCAGTCTCTTCTCTGTCATCCCAATTTTGTCCAATGAAGATGGCATGACAACCGGCACACAGAAGAAGATGCTTGTAATAGGGACAATTGGAGGAAAGGTGAGTGTAAGCTGTCTTTAGTTCCATTTTAATTTCAAGGTATGCTTTGAAGGGCTCATTTACACTTGCTTTGACTTTAACACACATTAAAGCGTCTACCGCTTCAACATACTTTTTTTTATGTATTTTTTATGCTTCTGTGATGCTTCAATGATGCTTCGGTAGTGCTTCCATGATTCTTTTTTTGTAAGCTTTAGTGAAGCTTGGCATGTGCCCTATGAGTGTGTTGCTTTGTTTTCAATTTGTTTTAAAATGGCCCATTAGAACCCCAACTCAGTAGTACCCTCTTTCAGCAGATGCGCAGCTCATTGGTACCATTGTTCAGCAGATACTAAGCTCATTAGTACCCGTTCTGCTGATAGCCCACGCAGTAGTACCCACAGCTTTGCTGATGCCATGCTCAGTAGTATCCTTCAGCTCTGCTGATCCTTTGGTTTGCAGATCCTCCCCTCTCTCTGGTACCTGCTCACCTTCTGCTGTTTTGCTCCTATGCTGTGCACCACATGTGACATTGCTAGTTTCTCCTCCTCCGGTCCCACAGCTCTGCTGCTCCTCTGCCGCTCAGTCCTCTCACTGCAGTCTCTTTCCAGTCCACACTAACCTTCCGTTATAGTATTCCCATGTTGCACACCATGTGTGCTGTCTTATAGTTGCTCTGCTCCAGACCGGACCCCGCTCACTTTCCTGCTGCTCCACGCTGCACACCAGATGTGATGTCTGCACCAGACACTCCCGGAATATATACAGATGAACCGGAAGTGACTGCTAATTATGTCTGTTCGGTTCGCTTGTTGGTTTACCAGTATATCCTGGAAAAGAAAGCAAAGCTAAAGCTGAATAAAAGCCTCTCTAAAGCTGCAGGTGCTGTAAGCAAGCTTTGTCATAGACTTCTTTAAAGGCTTTGATGATGGTTTTAAAGCGCCAAGAAAGCGACGGGTATCATTTCAAAGCAAACATGACACAGACATCCCAAGTCTCTCCCGAGTTGTGGAAGTCTCCTGCATTTTGCACACCCATGAGTGCCACACGATATTCCGGCTGTCAGCCGCAGCAGCCCGAGCTGCCCCCTCCTCCCAGCCAGGGGAGGCAGTGGTATTGCTATGGAGATCAATTGTATCAAAGCAGGTGCAGCACAGGACTTCTTATGTGTCCCAGACTGTTACTGCGCCCTCCTCTCGTAACCCTCTAGCTCCCCCAATCATTGAGCGCCCCGCCCTCTGCCAGTCCAGCTCAGAGAGAGTTATGCCCCGTACACACGTTCCGATTATCGTAAGACCGATCGTTCACATTTTGTTGTATACAACTAAGATTGAATACAACAGTGCAAAATGTGTGTAAGACTTTTGTCGTACGATTCTGGAAAAATCTTCCGTCGTGCGTAGCTACGTATTTTAAATGATGTCAAAAATGTGTGACCTGTGTGTCCTTCTGGTTTATTTTCATGTTTCCGATCATGCGTGGTGTTTGTCTAATGACTTTTATCGGACGCATACTGTACTGACTACACGACTGTCGTACGATGGGCTGTCATCCGACCAAAGTTTTCCTGTTTGTTCCTTCGGATTTAGTTGGACGGACTGTCGTGATCGGCTGTCGAAAGCTGCGTACTAACGATCAGATTATCGAACGATCTGTCCGAAATCGACTTTTGTGGTCCGATAATCGGAACGTGTGTACAGGGCATTAGGAAGCTGGGCAAGCAAATGGGAGGTGAGCAGCAGCTGTGTGGTGGAAGCTTGTGTCAGATTCAAACAAAGGAAGGAGTGAGTCCAGGAAGGAGTGAGAGAGAGCTGGTGAGTGTGAGGATGGCATTTATTACTGTTATACACTGCAATGACTTCCTTGGTAGCACTGTGTTCCTGACTGGCTCTCTGTGTGCTTCTACACAAAGCCTGGTGACCGTGCAGGCAGCCCCTGAGTGGTGTACACACATGGTGGGAGCATTAGGGCTATATAGGAGTGCTGGTGCCTGGGAGGCAGGTGAAATAAATTGGTGGGAAATCCTGACTGGTCAATTATTCTCCCAGTGTGACCTTGTCTAGGGACAGGGGGACACTGATCAAAGGGGTAGAACAAATTTCAAGTGATGCCCCCATTTCCTTGTATGCATCCAGATCACACTGACCCTCCCCTATGTCTGTTGGCAGGTTGGCTGAGCCCATTTGCTGTGTTACCGCTGCCCTGATGTAAAGGGGAACTCTTCAGACTCTGATGGTGGGGTGGGGGATGCGCGGTGTGGTGCGCCACGCCGTGCTGCCCTCCTGCAATGGGTTTGCCACCTCCCTGAAGTTTTTGCAGGTTGGGATGCCTGTGTAAACAGGACTGTAAGCTTACCATTTTATTTAGCGACAGTTGCTTTGATTTGCATTTAGAGTGCTTTAAAAAAGTGTGTGCAAAGCCACATTTTAAAGCAAGTGTAGACAAGCTCTTACAGTTACAAGTGTGCTTACCTTAGCTCCTAACCAAACTATCAAGCCATCAAATTGCTGGTGTCATAACTGATCACATGTGCAGCTCCATTGCAACTGTAGACCAACAGAGACTAAGATGGCAACTTCCTTGGCTGTAAAGGATAGCAAGGTTTAGTTCTGCTTTAAGTATCATGCCACGTACACATGACCGGACTTTTCATCAGAAAAGGTCAGACGGAATGATTCCGTCGGATATTACTATCGTGTGTGGGCTTCATCAGACTTTTTTCTTCAAAAATTTCAATGTACCGAGAAATAGAACATGTTTCAAATCTGTCCGACGGAATAAATTTCTATCGGGAAAACTGTTTGTGTGCATGCTGGTCCGAAGGACCAAATACAACGCGAGGGCAGCTATTGGCTACTGGCTATTGAACTTCAGTTTCTTGTCCCGTCGTACATCATCACGTTGAAAATGAACAGACTTTGGTCCGTTCCTGTTTCATAGTTTCATAGTTTCATAGTTTCATAGTTAGCAAGGTTGAATAAAGACACCAGTCCATCCAGTTCAACCTGAGTGAGTGTCCACAATTGTCCCTATCCCTGTACATTGCACACTCACATCGGTCCCTACCCTCAAGAAGCCCACAATCCAAGGTCCCCATTCTTATACTAGGGTCAATTTTGGACAGAAGCCAATTAACCTACCTGCATGTCTTTGGAGTGTGGGAGGAAACCGGAGTACCCGGAGGAAACCCACGCAGGCACAGGGAGAACATGCAAACTCCAGGCAGGTAGTGTCATGGTTGGGATTTGAACCAGCGACCCTTCTTACTGCTAGGTGAGAGTGCTAACCACTACACCACTGTGCTGCTCCACTGTGTGAAGACCGTTCCTCCATTGGGAAGACCGTCGGACCTTTTCTGCCAGAAAGTCTGGTCATGTGTACGCGGCATCAGGGTTCAGGATCAAGTGTTAAAGATCACTTTTGGAATTACACAGACACTATCACCTTGCACATGCAGGGTCTCTAAAAAGTGCCCCACCTGACCTTAAATACCATATTTATCGTGTATAACATGTGCCGGCGTATAACACGCACTCCAAGTTTAGGAGGGAAGTTTAAGGAAAAAAACGTACATTTAAATGCCCATCAATGCAGCCTTATCAGTGTCATTTGCAGCCTTGCATTGCTGCCTTGTCAGTCATTTGCAGCCTTGTCAGTCGTTTGCAGCCTTGTCAGATGTTTGCAGCCTTGTCAGTCGTTTGCAGCCTTGCATTGCAGCCTTCCATTGCAGCCTTGTCAGTCATTTGCAGCCTTGTCAGCCCATTGCAGCCTTGTCAGTCCATTGCAGCCATGTCATTCATTTGTAGCCTTGTCAGTCCATTGCAGCCTTGTCAGTGTGTTTGTTGTTTAAAAATGGCGCCGCCGAGATACAGAGCGGATGTCCTGTGTATCTCGGCAGCCGAGTGTGGCCAAAAATAGCTGAGAATGGGCGAAGATTGTCGAGAATGGCCGAGTGCAGCCGAAAATACCCAGAAGCCGCAGAGAACGGCAGAAACGGGTAGCAACAGTGGGGGATTGGCGTATAACATGCACCCCCGATTTCCCCCTGATTTTAGGGGGAAAAAATGCGTATTATACACCGATAAATGCGGTACTTCCCTTACCTGATTAACCTCTTTATATTGGTACTCGGTAAAAAAATCCAAACTTGCATTTGTGGTCAGTTTCAAATCCTCCCTAACATTAGTGGTCCATGTAGAAGCCCCCTTTAAATTGGTGGTTAGTGTAAATCCCCCCTTACATTGGTGGCCAGTGTAGAAATCCCCCTTTATTGGTAGTTGATGTAAAATCCTTCATTACATTAGTTGTCAGTGTAAATTCCTCATTACATTGGAGATCAGTGTACATTTTCCTTCACATTGGTGGTAAGTGCAGAATTGCCCTTACACTGGTGGTCAGTGTAAATCCTCCTTTATATTGGTGGTCAGTGTAAATCCCCCCAAACATTGGTGGTCATCGGAGGTCACTGTATTTTCCTCCTTACACTGGTGGTTGGTTTAAATATTCCTATTACATTGGTGTCAGTGTAGAATATTTGTGGGTGGTGTAAAACCCCCCCCGTTATATGGTGGTCAGTGCAAATTCCCCCTCACATTGGTGGTCAGTGTAAATCCTCCTTCACATTGGTGGTACTTGCCAAAGATTTCCAGCTTTGCTCTACATGATTCAGAATTTGCCACAGTGTACTGCCTACTAACTAATTCCATCCCCCCACCACTGCCACTGATCCCATCAACCCCCCAGCACTGCCACTGATTACATCCCCCTTCCCAAGCATTGCCACTGATCCCAGGAGTCCCAGGATCCCTAGGAGTTTTCTGTCTATTTATGGGTCCCCTCACCTCCGCAGTCCATGGTGTGCAGGCAGTGAGGAGATAATGTGCTATAACCATTGGCAACCAATCAGTGAGCAGTAATGATGTGCACTAACCTCATGCAACCAATCACTGAGCGGTAAGGATGTCCAGTAACCTCTAACAACCAACCAGTGAGCAGTATTGATGTACAGTAATCTCATTATATAATAGTATTGATGAACAGCAACCAATCAAAAAGTAGAAGTCATGTGCTGTAACCTCTAGCAAATAATTAATGAGCCATAATGTGTGCTGTAACATCTAGCAGCCAGTCAGTGAGTGGTAATGATACACTGTAACCTTTGGCAACCAATCACAATCACTGCCTGATCTGATTCATTAACCTGATCTAGCTCCTATTTTTTGTATGTCTCAGAGCAGGTGAAAAGTGAAATTGCATGGAGGGGAAGGGGTGCCCAAGAAAATGTTTGCCCAGGGTCCAATCAATATTAAAGATGGCTCTGTCGGTGCACCACCAGTGCAGAGCTTGCTCAGGTATGGCAGCAGGCAGTTGTGAGTGCATATGCACACACACAGTGAGATGAAGACTTTTGGAGGATGGCCTGGTTTTAAGAAGAGCAGCAATGAGGGACAGACCGATATTCTGCAAATGGTACAGGAATTGGACTGCTGAGGACTGGGGTAAGTCATTTTCTTTGATGAATCCGCTTTCCAATTGTTTGGGGCATCTGGAAAAAACCTTGTCTGAAGAAAAGGTGAGTGCAAAAAAGTGCATTCTGAGACCATTCATGTGTGGGGTGGCTTCTCAGGCAAGGGACTTGCAACTTGAACACAGCCATGAATAAAAAATGGTACAAAAACATCCTCCAAGAGCAACTTTCCCCGACCATCCAAGAACAGTTTAGTGATGAACAATGCCTTTTCCAGCTAGATGGAGCACCTTCCCATAAGGCAAAAGTGATAACTAAGTGGCTTGGGGAACAATTAGCATTAGATTTCTTGAAGTTACTAGAGCGCTTTCTTGAGCTCTGCCCAAGCATCAAGTCACTCCTTGACAAGTGTTGCTATTTGTTGTTTTCAGTATTTAACCACTTAAGGACCAAGCCTCTTTTTGAGATTTGTTGTTTACTAGTTAAAAACTGTTTTTTTTTTTTTTATAGAAAATTACTTAGAGCCCTAAGAACATTATACTTTTTTTTCCTAACACAATAGAGAATAAAATGATACGCTGAGTAATTTGATACCCAACATGTCATGCTTCAAAATTGCACCCGCTTGTGTAATGGCGACTAACTTTTACCCTTAAAAATCTCTATAGGCGACGTTTAAAAAAATCTACAGGTTGCATGTTTTGAGTTACAGAAGAGGTTCAGGGCTAGAATTATTACTCTTGCTCCACATGTGTGATTTGAACACCATTTTCATATGTGGGTGCTACACGCGTATGTGTTCGCTTCTGCACGCAAGCTCAGAGGGACGAGGCGCATTTTAAAAAAAAGTTTTCTTATTTATTTTATCTTTTATTTTTTATTTTTACATTGTTCTTTTTAAAAAAAATGGTGTCCCTTTTATTCCTATTACAAGGAATGTAAACATCCCTTGTAATAGAAAAAAAGCATGAGTGGACCTCTTAAATATGAGATCTGGGGTCAAAAAGACCTCAGATCTCATATTTACACTAAAATGCAATAAAAAATAATAATAATAATAATTATTTGAGAAAAAAAATGCCCTTCATGAACTATGGGCATAAGTGAAGTTTTGATGTCGCTTCTGCCCTGCAATGGTATGAAGATGGGTGGGGACCACCTTCCCCTCACTCGTCTCCATACCCAGGAAGGAGAAGGATCCAATCGCCTCCGCCGCTGCCGATGGCTCCGGTAAGCACTGGAGGCCATCGGAGAGGGGTGCAGACTACTCCCGCCACTGAGACCACTATTGTCGCAAACCGGACCGCCAGACGAAGAAGAGGATACCGTGGCTATGGCAGCTAGCTGCTGCAATAACAAAGATATCCCTCTTCAAAGTTAGGATGTATATTGGTGTGCAGCGGTCCAGAAGTGATTAAGAAGAAATTTGAATAGTGGGATGTCATTGGGCATGCATGTGCTGATTTCCAGCAACAAAGAGATAGACTGACTATAGGATATAGGACTTTAGCAACTGTGTTCACTGGCTGGACAGCAGGCTTTTTTCCCCTTAAGTGAATGAAGAAATTAAGATGAAAGCCTCAGTGCTCAAGAAACAATATTGTACTTTTGTCGGTGTGAGAAAAAAAAAGGAATCTTATTCAGTTTCATTATATCCTTATGTCCAGCCAGTCTTTAATTACTATAGCTAGCTTGTTTCACACTTACTAAAGAGCTGTAAAAACGTGATCTTAGAATATTATTTGGTCTTAAAGTACCTAATACCCTAGTCATTAGTCATTCTGAGCAAATAATTGTCCTATGGACAACAGCCAAAATAAAAAAAGGAAAGTAAGTGATCAGTGAGTGGGAGTTTGGCCAGACTACAGATCTGATAAATGTATTTGTGCCCAGAAGACAGTCTTGGTGAGTTGAGGCATTCCTGTACATTGCCCTGTATTTCTTGTCTTCATAATTCAGAGCTATATAAACATGATACTCACACATCTGAGAACACTGACTTCACACTACAGGAACATTTTATACCCACCATCAACACTTAGTTAATGTTAACACAAAGCATCTGTCGCAAATCATAGTAGCGAATTCCATGGAAAACAAAGGCTGGTATAAATGCACGCAGCTTAATGTACAAATATTTTGAAGGTTTACAAACTGAGATTTAAGTTTAGAGCCTTAGCATTTCCTTAGAAATAAAAGATGAAAAAAATATTTAGATAGTAATCAACAATGGCATGTTGTAACTTTACTTATGGCAGCTCATTATTATTATACAGGATTTATCTCATTGTTTGTTTTGACTGTATATTATTACTCTTTACACTGTGTAATTTAATAGCATCCTCGGTGCACCAAGTTTGAAAAGGCAGCATAGAACAAATGTGGCAACTGTAAGCAAACTGTACATGCAACATGTTATTTTTGGTTCATTTATGCAGTTTACATTTATTAAATTAATCAGAAGTGTATATGAATAGATTTACCTACCATGCATTGATTCCTAAACAGAAACTTTCAGCAAACAGTCAAATACATAGTTGAAATGCATATACATAAAATGTATCTATGAAAGCATTTATTTTTCTCTACTGCCAGCTTTCTGTTCCCAGCACCGCTGCCAAAAAGCACAGCCAGGTCGGTTGCCTCGTCTTTCTGTATCTTGTTTTTGCTGCATCTTTGAAGCAAATATAGTTTGGACACCAACCTACCCCAAAATTGTGATTGGATAAGGTACACTGATGTGTATAGTAAGGTCGTTTAATTCAAACTGCTGCCTGACAGCACTGTGCAAGCAAACAGACCATTCCACTCCCAGTGCAATTCTGCAGGAATTATAGGAGGTTGATTATCTTGACAGAATAAGACAGATTTAAGTATTTATGCTAACCTAATGTAAAAAGTGTATTCTGTGATTTTTTTAAAATAAATAAGATGGTTATAAAGGCAGTAGTGGCCAGCCATACATGTGCATTCAAAAGTGTGTTCCCTGTTAGAAGGCACATGTACATGTCCTGTGTGTTTAGAAAGTGCCTTTCTTATGTTGGTGCACACATGAGACAGTGTATACGGGCCTACTGTTTTAGGAACACCAGTGTATACATATCATAATGTTCACTTTGCCTAATTTCTAGCTCTGTACTCTTCTGCTTATCAGACTCTGTATGGGATCTGTTATTAGTTGGTTCTGATCTAGGGTTTGCTTATGACATCATCTTGTCCCATATCCTGCTGACCAGATGCAAGTCGCTGACCTTGGCTTGTCTTTCATTTAATGGATTACAGTATATTATTTTTGACCTAATCATGGAATAAGTGCATATTCTTGTTTCTTTGCATCAAAGGGATGAACCTGGAGAATCACAACAGTTTTCATACAGTCAAATCCACATTTCATTAAATGGGTCCTTATGGAAATTTTGGTTCAGATTCTGCACTCCATGGAGAGCCTGTGACTACTACGGATCACAGCTGAGGAACTATAAAAAACTAGCTTGTCCATCAAGCCAGCCATCATAACTTCACTAAAAATTGTCACATTAGATACCGCTGCTCACAAAGGTTCATTCCCTGTCCCACTGTCCGTCAGATTCTCCTGCATGACTTGTCTTACCTTGCAATCATCCGTTGACACCATTTAAATACTGTATTTTTTACATTTAACTTCCATATAAGACTACTTTTCTGGGACCAACATTTGATTAATTAGCTCATAAGAAACCAGTGACATTCTCAGAGTAGTAAAGCATGAGTCTCATTATTGACATTAATTGACACATTGAGAGTTATTTACAAAGGCAAATCCACTTTGCACTACAAGTGCACTTGGAAGTGCAGTCGCTCTAAATCTAAGGGGTAGATCTAAAATGAGGGGAAGCTCTGGTTATTTTATCATCCAATCATGTGCAAGCTAATATGCTGTTTTTTATTTTGCTTGCATGTCCCCCTCAGATCTACAGCAACTTTAGTTCCAAGTGCACTTTCAGTGTAAAGTGGATTTTCCTTTAGTAAATAATCCCCATTATGTACTGATGAGGTAAACTGATGGTAAAAAATTTTGGCAAAACATTTGACATAAAGCAACTAATAACTAATAACAAGAGCTGTGTTAGTCATGAAAACAATGATTGTTGCCCTCTTGAGAGCAGAAAATTATTCCTACACTTTGCATGCCACTAAAGTAACATTGCAGGAGTCAGATGGAAAGTCATAGGAGATCAGAACCTTTATTATATATAAAAAAAAGGAGATCAGATATGTGACAGTGGTGACAACATGTGAAGAGCTTGTAAAAAGTTATATATATTTTCCTCTCTATGGTAACATAAAAAAATGTCACAAGCTTGTGTCGTGTATGAGTTGTTTTTTTGCTCTCTTTGTATATAATCTTTGTGATGTCTATTTGTAAACTATTTAAAATTAATAAAAAGATTTTAAAAAAATCACAACCTATTACTTTTAGTGAGGTGAAGAAACACCCAACCTTTTAGTACATTTACAGTCTTTATATTTCCAGAAGCAGAATAAGAGTACCAGTTTACTGAAATGTGTCAAGAAGAATTTTACTGTTTAGGGCACCAATAAAAATGGCTAGCAAGTTTTGGGGGGGTTCAGAAGGCCCCCTTCATCAGGGCTAAACACATTTAAAAAAAGGTTACAAATCAACTAATATGGTTAATTACCAACTTTATATGAAATCACATATAAGGTCAATACATGTAATTGTTAATCTATATTATATATTGATAAGTTAACACACATTAGAGTGTTGCCAAACCCAGGACCCTGCATTTACTATATCTGGTCTCCCACAGTACACAGAATATGGAAATGCAAAAGTGCAGATGGTATGAACATGCACTACCTGCTGTGACCAGTGTCTGGGCTGATGGCACGGAGAAGCCAGGCTGTGCTGCAGGTGACGGGTGGTGTGTGTCTCAGCCTTGAGCAGGCTCAAGGAGAATCGAGCAACACCAGATGGATCGGACACTGAGTGATGTCACCAAAGTGCTGATGGCTGGGGGAACAGGAAGCCCCTTAAGCACTGTGTATCACAAGCTGCTGAGTACGCGTTCATACCATCTGCACAGGTGATGTCACCCTCCTCCTGTCACCAACCCAGGAACCCTTAGCTGTTAGCAGTGTTATCCCTGCTTTTTGGACACAGGTCCAGCTTCAGCTCACTCTGCTGGCAGAGGGCTGCAACCTCTCCAACCGATTTCCCATCAGGATCAATATGGCTAATACCCTTTTTCCATGTTTCACCAGCAAGCCATTCGGATCATGTTAACCCCTCTCCACGCAAAAGCCATCAAGTGGTATTGTTTGCTTTTTAATACAACCTTTCAAATTGTGTCGTGTGCCTTGACTATTACAGTTTCCAAGTTGTATAAACTTTTTTTCAGTCTCTGCTTGATTGACCTCAAGTGCAATAAAAAAAATGATATATATATATATATATATATATATATATATATATATATATATATATATATATATATATATACACTTTTTAAAGTTGACCCATAGAGCGGCATCTTCAAGTTGTCTTCTTTCTGTATATTCATTGTTCCAGTGGTTGATGGCTGCACTGGGTTTGGTTCACTAAACCTTGTTGGATAATGACATTTCCACACATGACTCATAGCTTTAGTGCTTATGGATTTTTGTTTTAGCTTTTAAATACTACCAAAAGAAAGCTCTATTTGTGTGAAAAAAAAGATAAAAATGTAATAGGGGTACAGTGTTGCATGACCGCGCAACTGTCATTCAAAGTGCAACAGCGCCGAAAGCGGAAAATTGGCTTGGGCAGGAAAGGGGTTTAATTGCCCAGTAGGCAAGTGGTTAATGGATAGCAACTCTGATCCTTTTCTCCTTTTAACAAGCTATTACTGAAAATGGATGCTGGTAATGGATATATTTAGAGCCACAGGTACACCACATACCTCTGATGGTACTTTAGAATAAATTTAAAACAGGCAAACTTTCAAGTACATAGAAATAAGCAAAGCACATTCATTTCATACACGTGAGGTTGAAGCCACAAGGCCCGGTACTTTATATATACTCATATGATGCTGTTATTTACTTACATTCTGTCAAATGTACCTTCAGCAGGGAAGGGCATGAGAGTCACAGCTGGATGGAAAAAAACAGCACAGATGGTTTGCGGACTAAGCAGACATTATTCTCTTCAGTCTTCTTCTCTGTGACTCATATTGTGAACTCTGTAACTTCACTGACTGTTAGATTCCTGACCACTGGGTAGTGTCCATCATCCTTCCCTTGTAAATACATCACTGTAACCACTACAAATAAACAGGAGTTCAAACTACCCCTTCTATACTGCTATCCTCCTTATAATATATGAAATAGAACATTTTATCCCACAAGAAGACACATTTTTCTCATCTGTCAGCATTTTCTTTGTCTGAATAGTTCCTAAGCCCTGGGGCTATTTCTAAGACTGTTTAATCCCTTTTTCTTGTTTATTCAAAATGCAACATCACTCAAATCTAGGAACAGAACACATATGACTGTACAGCCTACCTACATGAGTAGCTTCATAGAATCAGTGCTGAGCTTCTCATGGGCCAAGAAAGAGTTGGTACTGCTGCCCTAGACCAATGTGTATCAAAGTATCAGTGGGGTTGATTTACTAAAACTACATGATGCAAAATCTGGTGCAGCTCTGCTTAGAAACCAATCAGCTTCCAGGTTTTATTGTCAATGTTTAATTGAACAAGCTGAAGTTAGAAGCTGATTGGCTACCATGCATAGCTGAACCAGATTTTGAGTGCAACAGTTTTTGTAAATCTCCCCCAGTGTGTTGTTAATCAGAATACTTGGTAATACCCCACAGCAACCTCAGATTCAACCTTTTGTTCAGTGCATATTGTCATCTATTTGGTGACTGTGAAATAATTTAGACAGTTGTTGTATCTGATACTTCCATATATAAGCCAAAACACTTGTCTTGTTATCATCCATTCTATACAGTACAAAAACGACTGATTAGGATGAAAGAGACAAGTCTCAAAGATAACAGTAGGGAAGGGTTCATGAGAAGGGGCTGTGAGGGCACTCATTTAAAAGAAAGAATGATGAGAACCTTGGAAAGCATCCTGTGTTTATATAGCTTTTGAGTGTCTATAAAAGGACCCACATGTCAGAGTATGTTAGACCTCCATTTTATTCAATGATCAAATATATCTTGTTGCTATGACTAGAACTGCATGCCCATTACATGTTTTCTGTATAACCAGGGTGCCCATAAATGGATCAAAATTCGGCCAGTCTCTGCTGAACCGGCTGAATTTTGATCCATGGCCGGTTTTAGATTAATGTTCCTAGACAGAATGACAATTGCTACGTCCACAATTCTGCTTGGTCATTCTTTGTTGTGGGGGGCAGTCAACTAAAGTCAATCTACACCAATTGACTGTCATTGTTGCCCTGAGATAAAAAAAAGGCTCCTCTTCTAGATCGGGATTTATGTTTTCGCACATACAGTATCTGCAAAACAGACAACTTTCTTATAGTAAACTTAAAACTCACATTCTTTTTTTAACACCAACCCCCAACATACATTGTTAATTACTTTATAATTTCAGTACACAGTTTTTTTACAGACTTTTGACTGGTGACGTGATGTCTTTGGGTCATCGTTTGCTTGAAGCAGTGGTGGATGGTACTGAATATAAAAGTGAATAGTACCATGTAATGACATCACTGCTGTTCTCTGCAACATTGTACTGTGCAGGGCAATACAATTAAATACCCCTTGGCCATTATCAAAGCAACTGAACAATCGAAAGATGTATGAAGTCTGAATGTTGCTGTCCTGTGGACTGACTGCAAACACTAAGTAAGAATGCTTTAAAAATATATATATTTTAATGACATTATGCGGATGGAGGAAATTTTGGCACTCGATAATGACTCTTTTGACAGGTATAAAGTATTTGGGTCCTTTCACACGGGGCGGATCAGCACTGATGTGGATATCCGTTTGCTCAGCGGGGATCACTCCGTCGATCCCCGCGGAGCAGGGAGATGACAGGTACGTCTCTGCACACTGCGCAGGGACAGACCTGTCACAGCGCCGCTCTCCCCTATGGGAGATCGGATGACGACGGACCACAGTGTACGTCGTTACCCGATCCGATCCGCAGACGAATGGAAAAATAGCTTTTTCCTCCGTCACACTTTTTCGGATCGGAGCGGGTCGGATGTCAGCGGACATGTCACCGCTGACATCCGACGCTCCATAGAGCCCTATGGAGCATCCGTTCAGATCCGCCTGAAAAACTGAGAGGCGGGCCTGAACGGATCGTCAGTGTGAAAGGGGCCTTATGGTATATTCTGCAAATGGAGTTGGTGCTTTGGTCAGGATCAAATGGTGTCCTCAATGTTGAGAAATACAGGCAGATAGTTATCAAGGATCTGGTTCGTTAGTTTACTTTTTTATATATATATTTTCTATAATATTGGAAGGATAAATCACATAATTTCCATGGAATCCACCATATTATCTGTCAATAATTTGGATTTATGGAAATTTATACAAAACAATACAAATTAGTATGAAATATTAATTTATATGCTTTATTTATACTATATTTTATTAATGTATTTTGGTATTACATATATCTCAGTTCGACAATTAGTCTAGATATTTAAATAATAAAGTATTTATCTATAATTCATTTTAACCATGCTCTGGTGACACCAACAGAATATAACATATATCAATTGTTTCTAAAGTAGTTTAGTTTTTTTTATCTGTGTAGTATACCTAAGGGGGTTGCAATGTCAGATTCACTATATATATTTTTAACTAACCCCAAATATATGATTGCATTTTTATGTATACATTATGTGTGCAGAAAAAAAGCAAGAAAATTCATGCATATTTGTTTGTATTGAATAATTTTCCTTATTTTTCCTGGCCTTTTCTTTATATATTTTCCCACTATTTTTATTTTTTTATTTTTTAGTATATCTATCCATGTATATATAGGCCCAAACTAGGGAATCACCTCACCTTGCATTTGCAATAATGAAAAGGTTAAAAGTTTGCAGATGTGTTTCAACTTGATAGTAATTGGTTTTTACTGCAGTTGCTAGATGGCAGCAAAATTGGCCAGCACATTTAAGGCTGAACACAGCCTGAGTTCCCCTAAGCTTGAGGAAGGAGCGCGCCTGTTTGTTTACACGCAGTGCGCATGCTCTGAAACGTCGTCGCTATTGGCAGTGACGTCACCACGCTCAACTCCTGTGTTCCACTGTGGACTTGAGCCAAGCCTCAATCTCGGTGTACGCCATCAGACAGGGAAGTTCTGCGGGTCGGGACCCTCCATCTGATGGGAAAACCATCTACAGGCTCTCTAATGCTGGCTGACGCCGCTGAAGACTTTTATGCTGGAAATTCTCAAAACGATATGTAAGTGGATGTATGCACCTGTGTGTTTCAAATAAATGCAACTGTTTTTAATCTGGTGGCGCCTTTCCTGTCTCTCTTTTTGCATGTAACTTGAAGTCTGCTTCCAACTCCCCTCTGAAGGCTTGCCCTGGAATATGGACTTGTTGCTAAAAAAAACACAATAAGGTTTTTCTCCTACTTGCTTTTTAATCATTATTTCATCTCCAAATTAGAACTGCATTCCTCTGAATGGACAAAAAGATCTTAACACTATTAATCGAGTAACAGCGCCACTTTCCCATTTATTTATGATGCAAAACAGGTTCATGCATGCACTGACGAATAATGAAAGCCACACAAACATATGAATGCTAAACAGACATGGATTCTTCACACCAATGTCTCTGACTCAATCAGGGCAAAGCAGGAGATATATGGTTTGAAATTCAGTCAATTCCTACTGGATTAGCTGAAATTCAAACTGTGGGAGGCCCTGTTGGCACCATCAGGCTAGACAGACTGATTGAAAAATTGAATTGAAAATTGTTGGTCACACAGTGACTACATCGGTTGTCGCGACTGTCTGAATACAACAGATGGTAGGCAAGTTTCTTGGGTGATTTCTCTAAAGCTACAGGCTGAACCAGAGACAACTAAAGGTGTAAAGATAGTGTAACGTGGCTGCATCACTTTGTCCCTGTAAGACTCTATAAAAACAGAGAGTCAAGCTGAGAATCCCTACTTCACTAAAACAGTACAGAACACAGCTACTTCAGACTATTCTCTTAGCCAGTGTCCCTCTCAGTGATGCTCTATTACTATGTTCTGGGTAGCTCTAATAACACAGGTGAACAGCTGGAGGGATCCAAGAAAGAACCCCCACTTCACTGAGGTGCTCCCTCCCCAGTAGCTGGGCTTTTTGGAGAAGCTGTGTGACGTTAATCTTTGGCCCGGCTGTCCACATGCTGTTTTTGACAGTGGAGGTCTTCCAACCTGGCTACAGATCATTTGCCCAGCTACTTCGGTCTCATCGGGTGTGGCCTGTCTGAGCTGCTTGGGGCGGAAACCAGACATATTTATCTTTCCTGGGCATGTCTAGGAACCCAGTGAGTTGTGAGATGAGGAGTTAAAAGGGCCTGCACCTGCATCTGGGTATGGTGAGTAAATCTACTACCAGGGAACCAACAAAGTTTTGGGTCGTACTTGCAAGTGCACTTGTAAGTATAGTCGTTGTAGATCTGAGGGGAACATGCAAGGAAAATAAAAAACAGCATTTTTGCTTGCACATGATTGGATGATAAAATCAGCAGAGCTTCACCTCATTTCAGAGCTTCCCCTCAGATCTACAGCGACTGCACTTACAAGTGCACTTTCAATGCACTTGTAGTGCAAAGTGGATTTGTCTTTAGTACATCAGACCCACAGTGTCTTTACACGTCTAACAATCTATTATTTGTGTTGGTGAAAATTCACTTTTTTCTGTGCCTAGCTTAAAGTTACACTATTTATAATAATTGCGCTCTAACATAGGTTTATATGTTAAAGTGCTAATCAGTGGCTCAATCTAGCCAAAACACAACCAGAAGCAAGTTTCCACCCATTGCTTTTAGGGTTCTTTCAACACAATGAGCAGTGTACTCAAGGTGGTTGATTTGCTAAAGGCAAATAGGCTGTTTACTATGCACTTTGCAAGGTAACTTTCCCCCAGAACCTAGTAAATATGATGAATTTTCACTTTGAAAAGAGTATCTAATCATGTCCAAGGAAAATAAAAAAAAATTATTTTTGCTTGCACATGGTTGAATAATGGAAGTCAGTTGACCTTCACCTCACTTACTAAGCTCTTGGGGAAAACACCCCTGAAAATATGCAGTCTATTTGCCTGTATAAAATCAACCCAAAGATTTAAATGGAACCTTGGCATCGATGGCAGTAGAAGCACATGTTTTGTGCTCAAGTGACAGTGCAAGTGCAAACACCACATGTTCTGCTTGTATGTTTCAATAAACCATAAAAGAGGCAGGCAGGATGGGTCACTCTGGGTTCTATCAGGGCTGTGCAGACTAGCCATGAAGGTGGGGCTTTGGTGACCCTTAATTTCCATTGTACATCTACCCATTATGTAGAAAAAGGCTGTGGACAAATTGACTGCAATGTTTTGTTTGTTTTTTAGGATTAGTTGGTAGTCATAGATATAAGATGATTGGTTTCAGATCCAGACAATGACATTAATAAGTGTCTTGATATATATTATCTTGATATACTCCATCTGATCATGGTAAGGGAAATCGTTAACTTGTGATGTTGAATTTTTCTAGCGGGTCACTTTTGCTCACCTAAGATAAGACAAACACGGGTTGCCTTGACGGATGATACAAAACATGAATAATTATATCTTGTATTTACTTGCTTTTAATAGTGTAATAATAAATTATATAATTTTTACTTTGGTGTATTGCCTCCCCTACTGTGCCGCTATAGTCCACTTTTATAGGCAGCAGGAATTTTCTCCCACTGTTACCTATTTGTTTGTTTCTGAATAATTATATCATTTTGGATTCACTTAACAGATTACGTGTGTCCATTCTGACTGTTATCTTTGTCTACTAAGGCCGGGTTCACACTGGTACGACATGACAGTCGTTTGACTGTGGATCTGACTTTGCCCTGCGACTTGAAGTTCGACATCCTTCCGACTTCAATGAATCGGGATCCGACTTTAATTCTGACAATGCCATGCACTTTGTGTCTGGTATGGATCTTGAAGGGAAAATCCACACCAAATAAAAAAACAAAAGAAAACAAAACAGCATGGGGTTCCCGCTCCAAGAGTATACCAGGCCCTTCAGTCTGGTATGTATTTTAAGGGGAACCCCCACACTGAAAACATGGCATGGGGTCGCCCGTAAAAAAACATACCAGACCCTTATCCGAGCACGCAGACTAGCAAGTCAGAAAAAAAGGAGGAGATGAGCGAGCGCCCCCCCCCCCCCGAACCATACCAGGCCACACGCCCTCACAGGGAGGGGGGGTGCTTTTGGGGCAGGGAGGGCTCCAATCACGGCTGATCACAGTGTTAAAAGGAAGAGCCGATGATCGGCTTTTCTTCACTCGCATCTGTAAGATGTGAGTAGATGAGAGCCAATCCGCTGCTCCTCTGACAGGGAGGGTCTGTGCTGAACGATTACCAGTGCAGCCCCCCCAAGGATACCCACACTGGACCACCAGAGATGCCACTAGGACCAGCAAGAATGCCACCACTAGTTACCACCCTAGACCACCAGGGATGCCAATCAGTGCCCACAATTGATGCCAATCAGTGCCCACAATAGGCATCACTGATTGGCAGGCATTGTTTGGCACTGATTGGCATCCATCAGTAATGAATGAATGAATGAATGACTTGTATAGCGCTACCTATACGAACTGAATCGCCTCAAGGCGCTTTTCTTGCCACCGGTGTCCATCTGCAGCTATTTATGCGGCCCTTTAACCTGTAGTGTCCCAACACACTTACAACATTGACATACACATACACATATTATGGCCAATTTTTTGGACAGGGTCTAATTTACCTACCAGCATGTCTTTGGAGTGTGGGAGGAAACCAGAGTACCCGGAGGAAACCCACGCAGGCACAGGGAGAAGATGCAAACTCCAGGCAGATAGTGTCGTGGTCGGGATTTGAACCAGCAACCCTATTGCCGCTAGGTGAAAGTGCTAACCACTACATCACTGTGCTGCCATAACATTTATTAGTGTATAGTGCCATCTATCAGTGCCCATCTGTGCCGCCTATCAGTGCCCATCAGTGCTGCATATCAGTGCCACGTCATTGTTGCCCATCAGTGAAGGAGAAAAAATACTTATTTACAAAGTTTTGTAACAGAAACAAAAAAAAAACAATTATTTTCAAAATTTTCGGCCTTTTTTTAAATTTGTTTAGCAGAAAATAAAATGGTGATCAAATACTACCAAAAGAAAGCTCTGGTATTAAAGGAAGATGTATAAGTGCCCAGTATTGAAGTGGTTAATCATTAAATCATTAAAAAAAGTCTGTATTATATCTGTGCATGGCTTCATTTAGCTGTGAACATATGGCATCTACCAACATGCCTTCTTCATTAAATATTTTCGTCAGATTGGACAGCCTTACAGAAGAATAAAATCTTAATGAAACTCTTGGTTATGTCATTGTATGGTATCATTATGCCTCTTATACACTGCCAGGGTTAAATTGTTTTCTATGAAGCAATGGAACAAAAGACAGAGCATATGTTTATCATTACTGGAAACAGTTAAAAAAAAGGGAAAAGAAAGTAGAGTCTGATGGAGTGAATGCTGAATGCGAGAGTAATTCATCCCAGCTGCACCTTACCCCATTCCAGCTCCTAGATTGTATTTGCATCCTGATGTAAACGAAGGGGTCAACCAAAGGGGACCTTATGTCGCCTCCATTAAAAATAAATAATTGTCTTTATGCACACAAGGGACAGATCGCATTCTTCCTGAAATCTTACCATAAGTTTTATTTTTATGTTAGATTTCCTTTCTCTGGAGAGCTTTTACTGTCTTGTGGGCATTGTTAACTCCTAAGAGTTTTCCACCCTCCCTTTTTCTTATTTTTTTATACTTTTTTTTTGGGGGGGGGGGGTGGGTACCTAGTTTTTCCCCCTTTGTTGCAGCCTTTTGTGACAAATCAAAGGCCCCAAAAGGCTGCGAGAGGATTCACAAAGTACAGCGTGGCTCTTGCATGTGCAGTGGGAAGTCAGCTGTATAGCCGCAAGGAGGCGATAAAATAATGTACAAAAACACTATAAATGCCTTTTGTAAACTCCCCAACTGTCCTGGATTCCACAGGATTATTTTGGCAAGATCCACATGTCCACAAGCCAGTTTCCAGGAGAATCTTGCAACTTACAGCACCTGATCTATGCCAGCATCGTCAGGTAGAGTGATCTCCTACTTGACAGTGCTTTCATATTCCCAGAACATATATGATTTTGCATTGTGGTACAGGGATCCTCCATGTCTTAGGTATGAAAGCCATTGAACACCATTGATATGTTCCTGACTGAGCTCCCACTGACATTACTGCAGGTGGGGCTTGTTTATCCCACTGACACCAATTGTGTTTTTTTTCCTATTTACAGCAATAATGGGTATTCAACTCCTCTCATTGGTTGACAATGGCCTTCTTCTTTCACTGACTGCTAATGCCCAGGCATTCCTCTTCCCATTGACTCTGTTACATATTCCTGATCACTGTACTCTGCAAGCTGTGCTCATGTTACATACCCCTTGTCAAATTATCTCAATGGGTGTGTAGTAGAATTTCATATTAACCAATATATATTTTATGTTATTCATATTAATTAGCATATTTTTTATTGATAATATAATTATTATTCATATTATTATATAGTGGTGGTTTTATCAATATTATTATTCAATAAGTAAAGAAATAGTTATTAATCTTTAATAATGTACACTATGTTTTACATGTTGAACTTTAGATGACCCCTCTGCTTCTTTCTCATACTTTTTATAAGATAGTTTACTGGGTGAAAGTTCATTAGGATAGTTAATTTTTAGTTTTTAAGTAAGCGTTATTAGAACAGAAAACACTTGACAGCAGATAAATAGCAAAGATAAGATAAGAACATCCTTTACAGGTGGTTTAGAAATAACTATGTGGAATATGGGAAAGTTTTATGTACAGTACATTAAATTAAGTTTGACAGGATCAAACAAAGGTCTGCTTGTGCCCTCATTAAAACTGTTAAAATGCATTGAATAACGAAATACTGATAATATATATATATATATATTTATGTAGATGATACAGTACTTTTTTTGTGAAACAATAAGATACAACACATAATGGTGGGGTTATTGAAATTTAATTCTCCCAAAGTCGTAAATTAGTCTTATCAGGACAAGTAGGGTTGATTTAACACAGCTGGGTGCTATACTGTCTCTACACAGGTGTTTTTATTTGGACAAAACCAGTTATAAATCACTTTAACGAACATATAGGAATTCTGGGAATGAATACGTTTGTCTGATTGTAGAACAGGTGTCAGATTTATAGTTAGTTACATTGACGTAGATCTTAGCAACCAATCATATCTAGGAGAGATGGCTAAGATAAGGCTTGTAAAAGGGTATATAAATGCAAGTTCTACAATTGTTAGACACCTATCTGGACTTGTCTGTCTATCAGGCTCACTTCTATATATGCAGCCCTATTGCATGGGTTATAGTGGTGAAAACCAATAGGCAAATATCTGTTCCTTTGTTGTAACTTGTCTCCTCCTCGTACGAGTCAAATAAAGAAAACCTGCTTTACTGAAAGTGTGGACCAGGCTACCATATAACAACCATGAGACACAAGCACCTCAGCCCCTGTTTAATTGAAATATAAAAAGAAGGAAGAAGGAGGGGGATTTTTGCGGTGCTTTGATACCAATTAAGTACAAGAGGGATAAAACAATGATATTTTATTAAGATACAATTAAAATATCACATCTACGGTAATAACACAAAAATATACATAAACAGTTTATGCGAAGAGGGGTCCTGAAGGCAAGAGATGAGATATTGACTGCGCTTTATCCCAACATGTTTCGCATTGGCTTCATCAGGGGATATGCAAACTACTGATGAATTTAATTAAAATGAGATAATAATTCATAACAATAAGTATGAATTTTTAATACATACAGTTAAAATATGATGTTGAGAAACTTTCCATGTAAAGATTGCACAAGAGACGCTTACCTGCCTGATTCGATACATTATTATTCTACTTCAGTTGCCAAATAGTTTCCAACTACTTTCTTTAAAGCGGTAGTAAACCCGCAGATTTTTTTTTAAAACCTGTAAGGCAAAAAGGCGCTGCATACTAGCTCATTATGAAATACTTACCTTAGAACAAGGCTTCGGCAGGTGATCTCGGTCCACGCCGAGGGATCTGACATTTTCCCCCGGTGTGTCCTCCCGGGTATCGCGGCTCTGACACTGAGTGGTCATTACTCCCACCCATGTGCGCAGGAGACTTCTTTCTGGTAAGGTCTGGCAGCATCTGCCGCACCTTTAGCCGGGAACTCAGAGCGCATGCGCCGGTGAAGTCAGCGGCTGCATGCAAAGGGAATATGTCCTAAACTGTACAGGTTTAGGAGATATTCTTTTTACCTACAGGTAAGCCTTATTATAGGCTTACCTGTAGGTCAAAGTGAAAAAAATTACTTTACTACCGCTTTAAGTTAGAAATGGACATAGTGTTATCTCTATGTCAGTGTTGCCAACCGCCAGTATTTTTACTAACAGCCAGTAAAAAGCAGGCACTTTTCTCCTGCCAGTAAAAAAAAAACAAATATGGCGGTGATGCTCATCTCAGAACTTTGCATGCAGTTCCAGTCCGGATCTGGCAGAGATCATCCAATCGCCTGCTGGAGTGTATTTGGGTGGTGCTGGGCAGGTCTGGCGGAGGCAGTGTGTATAGTGTGATGTCATGGTGCAAGGTCCCCAAGCGGAACGGCCAGAGCCTTGCATGTGGGTCTGTGGGACAGAAACGGGACAGAGAAGCCGGGAGCAGGACTGTCAGTGCTGTTTGGACTGAAAGGACCACCTGGCATGGTGAGAGACTGTCACTTTTACTCAGGAGTGGATGTGTTGTGACGGCAAGGTATCATCATCTTTGCTGCTGTGCACTGTTGTCAGTGTTACTGTGAGAGTAAATTTTATGTGTGTCTGCACGCCATTCTAATTTCTGTCCCTCATCTACTTACTATATCGGAAAAAAAAAAAAAATTATATATATATATATATATATATATATATATATATATATATATATTTTTTTTTTTTTTTTTTGCCTTATTATCTACTTTAAATCACATTGCTAGTTGCATAGTGTACTTGTTTGTAGCCTAAATGCTGAAATATGCCATTAGAATTGTAATTGTGTAACTTGGAAATGCCAGTAAAAACTTGGCTGTGTCAGTAAATAGTGGGTGTTGTGTCAATAAGTTTCAATTTGGTAGGTTGGTGACACTGTTTATGTTTATTTGTTTATATACTGTATCTGAGGATGTTGTGGATACAAAGACTCCTGCTTATGGATGCAGTGTATACTGAGAGAAGGCTGACACTGGCCATTTTTTGGTGCAGCATAATGTCGTCCCCATGTCAATGTGTCTCCTGTTTACTAATGTTCAAACATTGTGAGGTATGCTTTTGTGCATTTACCCTTCACTGAAACTATATTTTTAGGTATTATCTTTAAATTATATGTAGAGTCGCAATTTGGCACTAACAACACACAAATAAAGAATTGACTTTACGTTTTAAAAGACCATCGCATCACTTGTAAAAATCTAATGTCTTTTATGAGGTTTCCAGTCTTGGCATATGTGCAGAATAAAGTCTCTGCAGAACATTTCTTGCCAGCGTTGATTAGAATCATCATGCAACAGTGCCATCTACTGAGCATTTGATGGGTATTGCAGTTTTTTGTTATTATACCCCAGTAAAGTAAACTAGTATGAAATTCCCAAAACAGTATAGGCTTTACATAGGATGAAATACAAGTAAACTGTAGTGCTAAAAAACAGACAAATCTGCAGAGCATCTTTTCAAATGCTTGCTTGGTTTCAGTTGAAGACAGATAAAAGTTGCAGATATGTGATGATCAAGTAGCAAGTTACCTTGGTGTCGCTGGAGTTCTCCTATTTGCAACAGGCCAGGATCTAGGAGGTCTCAGAGTGCATCCACTGGTCCATGAGCCTGTCGGATG
This sequence comes from Lithobates pipiens, assembly GCF_037356315.1. Classification (NCBI taxonomy): domain Eukaryota; kingdom Metazoa; phylum Chordata; class Amphibia; order Anura; family Ranidae; genus Lithobates; species Lithobates pipiens. Next base: position 131,208,377 of record NW_027507784.1, read on the forward strand.
GGGGCAATTGTTCTAAGGGGACTCTGTGGTGTGGACATTTAAAGTATGAGGGCACCTTGATGGGGTAATTTGTCGTAAGCGGGGCACCCTAATGGCAGAAATTGGATGAGGAGTCACCCGGATTGGGACAGATGTTATAAAGGGGCATGCTGATTTATGTTACAGGACACTCTGATAGAGGCACCTAATGTACAGGGACACTCTGATGGGGACCCTGTTGTAAAGAGGGACAGGGATCAGGACTCCTGATATAAGGGAGACTCCAACAGGAGCATGTGATATAAAGGGGCCAGGTTCTGTTTTATCATCCTAATCTGATAACAGCCTAATACATAGATGCATTCCCTGCTCACTCCTGCACAACCTCTGCGCTACCTGTCAGACATTACTTCCGGGTTTGACACGTGGTACAGAAGTGCACCAAGTAATCAGGGAATACTGGTTCCCTCCATGTATCACACTGTCTGTGACTTATACATATGTTGATCCTTTTCTGGTATTGCAAAACTAAAGCTAGATCCAGCAATACCAGACACCAACTGAAAAGATCTATTACTGGAAGAGGCCAAGTAGTACTTTTATATACACGGTCTATTTTCTTTTTTTTAAGTATGATGGCTACATGGCCATTATACATGTGTAGCCCTCTTTTAGGGTGGGGATTATGAGAAATAGCCCTCCACAAACAGGATACTGATCTAAACCTGTAGGTAAAGCATACCAAAACCTTCGCTGAGTGGAAGAGTGGGATTGATAATAAAGTGTGCAGTGCATCCACCCAGGACATGACCTCACTGAACAGAGGACATTTTTTTCCCTAGAAAATTAAACAATAACCTAATAGTAATTGGGAATAGTAGACCTACTGCAACAAGCATATAAGTATTTAGATGCACACCACTGTAGAAATTATACAAGCTTCATAAAATATTAGCAACAGTACATATCCAATGTACAAACGCATAATTTCAACAAAAGGACCTGATAGGAGTCTTGGTAGAATTGTGCACACACAGTATACCTGGGTATATATAGTTAATAGAGATACCTTCAGATAAAGTTTGCAGCAAAGTCCAGGTGCAGGGACCCTAAGGATGATGTGGAGTTTCTTTATATCGTAGACCTGAGGACAAGATCAGCAGTCACAGGCGTATCCTCCAACTGTTGTCCAACTCGCCTGGAATGATGCTTCTCACCAGCAGAAACTGTGGTAGGGCATTAGAACTCAAAGCCAGCCTATCTACTCTGTGCTTTAGTGTCTCCCTAGTCGTTTCTAATATGACATTTTTATTTTTTTATTGGTTGTAATTATATGACATGCAACTGAACCTCCAACTACCAGAAGTGGCAATTCGATGCCTAACCTGGCTCTAGCCTATGCGGGTTATTGAGCCTTAACTGGTTCCCGACCGGCGCATGCCAATGTACCCCGGCAGAATGACACGGACAGGCAAATGGGCATACAGGTATGTCCCTTTAAATTTGCTGCAGTGCCATTGCATCAGGCATCTCCCCGTTCTGCCTAGTGACAGTGTCACTGATCTCTGCTCCCTGTGATTGGGAGCAGAAATCAGTGATGTGTCACATGTAGCCACACCCCCCACAGTTAGAAACATTCCCCAGGACACACTTAAACCTTACCCTGCCCCCTAGTGGTTAACCCCTTCACTGCCAGTGTTATTTACACATGAATTAGTGCATTTGTATAGCACTGATTGCTGTATAAATGACAATGGTCCCAAAAAATGTGTTAAAAATGTCCGATGTGTCCGTCATAATGTCGCAGTCATGATAAAAATAGCTGATCGTTGCCATTACTAGTAAAAAAAATTCTTAATACAAATGACATAAAACTATCCCCTATTTTGTAAACGCTATAACTTATGCGCAAACCAATCAATAAACTCTTATTGTGATTTTTTTTTTTTTTTAACCAAACGTATGTAGAAGAATATGTATCTGCCTAAACTGAGGAAAAAAAAGTTTTTTATATATTTTTGGGGGATATTCATTATAGCGAAATGTAAAAAATTTTTTTTTCAAAATTGTCGCTCTTTTTTTGTTTATAGCGCAAAAAACGACCGCGTAATTATCAGATAAAGCGACGCAGTGGCGAATCGCAAAAAGTGCTCTGGTCAAGAAGGGGGTAAAATCTTCCGCTGCTGAAGTGGTTAAAGGATAACTAAATGTTGTTGTTTTTTGTTGTTGTTTTTTTTTTTTTAAACAAACACACACTACACGTTATCCTTACCTCCTCTGTTGCCCCGATCCTCCCCTTCTGAGGTCCCTCAGCTGTGCTCCTGGCTCTTCCTTTTCTCGAGTGCTCCGCTGCAGAGCTGCTCTCCCTCAGGACACCCGTGTGGGCGTGCTCCAGTGTCCTGCCACGTCTATTGACACAGACAGCAGCAGGAGAAGCAGGAGCTAATGGCTGTGCTGCTATCAATCTATCCAATCAGGACCCGAGACACTGGCTGGAGTAGATGTGCTCGTCCCAGTCGCTGGAAAGACCAGGTTCAGGTAAGTACAAGGGGGGCTCTGGGGGGCAGGAGGTTTTTCACCTTAATGCATATAATTCATTAAAAGGTGAAAAACCCAAGGGTTTACAACCTCTTTAGGCTAAAACTATAGAATCCTATATCTCAGAAGGAGCAGGGCTAACTAGAACAGGTGCTGAACAGGTGTTGCATATAAACTATATTACATTTATTATTGAGATAACAAAAAAAAAAACAAAAAAAAAAAAACAGAAACGCGTCTGTCGCTGGGAATTAGAAATACACTCAAAAAGCTATGGGCAGCTGCAGTTACACTATTGGAAGATAGTAATACTTGCAGAATAGTCTCTGCTTCTGATCTGGGTGAAAGTACAGCAGCAGTAGCAGCCCCTGTGTGTATAAAGCCATATGGCTCAGTTTTCTGTCTTTCCCTGCATTTCTTCCTTCTGGGGTGGTCAAAACCCCTGCCTGAGACAGAAACTGGTAATATATAAGTATACATAACACTGTGATAATAGCAGCCAACAGGAGAGGCCAGCAGATAACTTAACAAACACATTTGAAAATAAAAAAGTGTGAAAATATTGTAAAGGTGAAGGTGTAAAAGCTTGAAGAACTCCACCTCTACTATCCAAGCAAAGGAGGAATACTTTTTTTTTTTTTTTTTTTTTTCCACTCAGTGTAAATCAATTTAATTGCTATGGGACCACCTCAGCTTTCAGCTCAGCGTCCCTTCCAACAATCACATCATAGTGGTAATAATTTTTTTTATTTTTTTTTTTGTTATTGGGAGTGTTAGTACCAGACTTACTATTTTTCATATTAATCTTCTAATCCCTCTCTGTCACACATTCCCATTTTCTTCATCCTCTTTTCCCCTGACCCCCCCCCTCCTGCCTATCTGTGGACCACCTTTTCCTATTTTTTCCATACGTACTTTAATTTCTATCTAGTTAGTACCTTGTAGTGTCTTGACTGTGCCTATTTAGGGCTTCCTCAACCCCTCTAAGATGAGCCATTTCTTCCTAAAATCTACCCAGCTCTTCCACTTCCCTATAATTGGGTTAATATTCTGCTCTTCCCAGCTACTTCTCAGACATTCCATTTTATAGGTCTTTTCTACCGAATCCACCCATTCCCACATTGACGGGGCTTCCTTCTCTTGCCATTTCTTCGGTATTAATTTTTTACCTGCATTCAGCAAATGGGGGATCACCGATTCCTTATATTGTCTGAGCCCAATTCTTGTCCCATGGAATAGCACAACCCAGGGGTCAGCCCTCACCTCTTTGCCTGTAATCTCTTTAATGTGGGCTATAATTTGGTTCCAATAGGATTTTATTTTTGGACAACTCCACCACAAATGTGCCATCGTGCCCACCTCTCTACATCCTCTCCAACATTCCCTGGCTAGTGATGGCCGAACGGTTCGCCCGGCGGTCGTTTCGCGGCGAATTTCCGACATTCGCGGTCCGCACGTTCGAACGCCTTTTTCCGTCGTTCGCCGCGGCGGACTTACGTGTTTAATGTATACAAGAACTTTAACCTTTGGTGACACGTTTATCATGTGATACAGGACAGCCAATTGAGACATGACAGCACATGGACACTTGTACATTCCCCCTAACCTATAAATACACCCGATCCGGTGGCCATTTTACATTCTTTCTTCTGTTAAGATAGGGACAGGTTCCTGTGTGGAGTAGGGAGAGATAAACCACTAGCTATTTGGTACACAAAAGTTCTTTTCAGGACTGGTATAGGTGTTAGGTGTTGATAGGTTTGCTGTGCTGCTGATTCTTGCAGCAGCCTGAGTGTCTTTTGTTAGTTTAGAGAAAGGGAAAGGACGGTGTATGCTACAGGGACAGCCAGATTAGTCTTTCATCATCATCATCATCATCATCATCATTAGCTGTTACTATCAAGGTCCACAAAAGAGCTGTTCCAGTAACCACTAATCGTTCTCTTTTTTTGCCAATTTGTATAGGGACAGGAAGGAAGCAGTGTTGTCAGGCAGTGAGGGTAATTTTAAAGACTTGCTGTTATTATTAGTTCCACAAAGGTTCTTTTCAGGACTGGTATCAGTGGTACAGTAATAGGCTTGTACATGTATAATATTCTTTCTTCCAAATATAGAAAGGATATTATACTTGACTGCTGCCCTTCTGCTGCAGTCTGCTAAACATTCACAACTCACTTGTTCCACAAAAGTTCTTATAAGGACTGGTAACTTGGTATAGGGTGCTACGGTACATAGGCTTGAGTGCGGTACAGTCTGCTGTTCTGTAAGGACCGCTATCGGTCCACAATAGATAGGGTTGACGTGCACCACTGCTGACCGCTGCCCTATACTGCAGCAGTCCTTCAGCGGTATAGGGACTGACGTACAGTCTGCTAATCACTAACACACAACCTGCTTGTTCCACAAAAGTTCTTATAAGGACTGGTAACTTGGTATAGGGTGCTACGGTACATAGGCTTGAGTGCGGTACAGTCTGCTGTTCTGTAAGGACCGCTATCGGTCCACAATAGATAGGGTTGACGTGCACCACTGCTGACCGCTGCCCTATACTGCAGCAGTCCTTCAGCGGTATAGGGACTGACGTACAGTCTGCTAAACACTAATACACAACCTGCTTGGTCCACAAAAGTTCTTATAAGGACTGGTAACTTGGTATAGGGTGCTACGGTACATAGGCTTGAGTGCGGTACAGTCTGCTGTTCTGTAAGGACCGCTATCGGTCCACAATAGATAGGGTTGACGTGCACCACTGCTGACCGCTGCCCTATACTGCAGCAGTCCTTCAGCGGTATAGGGACTGACGTACAGTCTGCTAAACACTAATACACAACCTGCTTGGTCCACAAAAGTTCTTATAAGGACTGGTAACTTGGTATAGGGTGCTACGGTACATAGGCTTGAGTGCGGTACAGTCTGCTGTTCTGTAAGGACCGCTATCGGTCCACAATAGATAGGGTTGACGTGCACCACTGCTGACCGCTCACCTATACTGCAGCAGTCCTTCAGCGGTATAGGGACTGACGTACAGTCTGCTAATCACTAACACACAACCTGCTTGTTCCACAAAAGTTCTTATAAGGACTGGTAACTTGGTATAGGGTGCTACGGTACATAGGCTTGAGTGCGGTACAGTCTGCTGTTCTGTAAGGACCGCTATCGGTCCACAATAGATAGGGTTGACGTGCACCACTGCTGACCGCTGCCCTATACTGCAGCAGTCCTTCAGCGGTATAGGGACTGACGTACAGTCTGCTAATCACTAACACACAACCTGCTTGTTCCACAAAAGTTCTTATAAGGACTGGTAACTTGGTATAGGGTGCTACGGTACATAGGCTTGAGTGCGGTACAGTCTGCTGTTCTGTAAGGACCGCTATCGGTCCACAATAGATAGGGTTGACGTGCACCACTGCTGACCGCTCACCTATACTGCAGCAGTCCTTCAGCGGTATAGGGACTGACGTACAGTCTGCTAAACACTAATACACAACCTGCTTGTTCCACAAAAGTTCTTATAAGGACTGGTAACTTGGTATAGGGTGCTACGGTACATAGGCTTGAGTGCGGTACAGTCTGCTGTTCTGTAAGGACCGCTATCGGTCCACAATAGATAGGGTTGACGTGCACCACTGCTGACCGCTGCCCTATACTGCAGCAGTCCTTCAGCGGTATAGGGACTGACGTACAGTCTGCTAAACACTAATACACAACCTGCTTGGTCCACAAAAGTTCTTATAAGGACTGGTAACTTGGTATAGGGTGCTACGGTACATAGGCTTGAGTGCGGTACAGTCTGCTGTTCTGTAAGGACCGCTATCGGTCCACAATAGATAGGGTTGACGTGCACCACTGCTGACCGCTCACCTATACTGCAGCAGTCCTTCAGCGGTATAGGGACTGACGTACAGTCTGCTAATCACTAACACACAACCTGCTTGTTCCACAAAAGTTCTTATAAGGACTGGTAACTTGGTATAGGGTGCTACGGTACATAGGCTTGAGTGCGGTACAGTCTGCTGTTCTGTAAGGACCGCTATCGGTCCACAATAGATAGGGTTGACGTGCACCACTGCTGACCGCTGCCCTATACTGCAGCAGTCCTTCAGCGGTATAGGGACTGACGTACAGTCTGCTAAACACTAATACACAACCTGCTTGGTCCACAAAAGTTCTTATAAGGACTGGTAACTTGGTATAGGGTGCTACGGTACATAGGCTTGAGTGCGGTACAGTCTGCTGTTCTGTAAGGACCGCTATCGGTCCACAATAGATAGGGTTGACGTGCACCACTGCTGACCGCTCACCTATACTGCAGCAGTCCTTCAGCGGTATAGGGACTGACGTACAGTCTGCTAATCACTAACACACAACCTGCTTGTTCCACAAAAGTTCTTATAAGGACTGGTAACTTGGTATAGGGTGCTACGGTACATAGGCTTGAGTGCGGTACAGTCTGCTGTTCTGTAAGGACCGCTATCGGTCCACAATAGATAGGGTTGACGTGCACCACTGCTGACCGCTGCCCTATACTGCAGCAGTCCTTCAGCGGTATAGGGACTGACGTACAGTCTGCTAAACACTAATACACAACCTGCTTGGTCCACAAAAGTTCTTATAAGGACTGGTAACTTGGTATAGGGTGCTACGGTACATAGGCTTGAGTGCGGTACAGTCTGCTGTTCTGTAAGGACCGCTATCGGTCCACAATAGATAGGGTTGACGTGCACCACTGCTGACCGCTCACCTATACTGCAGCAGTCCTTCAGCGGTATAGGGACTGACGTACAGTCTGCTAAACACTAATACACAACCTGCTTGGTCCACAAAAGTTCTTATAAGGACTGGTAACTTGGTATAGGGTGCTACGGTACATAGGCTTGAGTGCGGTACAGTCTGCTGTTCTGTAAGGACCGCTATAGGTCCACAATAGATAGGGTTGACGTGCACCACTGCTGACCGCTCACCTATACTGCAGCAGTCCTTCAGCGGTATAGGGACTAAGAGTTTTGTCACAGGGTCATTTAAAAAATGACATGCAGAGGAAGAGGCAGGCCCTTCCGCAGGGGTGGTAGGGGTAGGGCAGGAGCAACAGGCTTGAGCCAAAGTGGGAAGTTGCAGAAGGTGCGTTCAATTACTTTAAAGGATGCACCAGACTTGGTTGAGTGGCTCGCTCAGCCTTACTCTTCTGCACCCTCCTCATCCTCTCGATCTGCACCCTCTTCTTCACTCTCTGCTATGTGCACCCCCAAAGACACTACCACCAACAACACGACCACCACCACCACCACCACATACCTTCCGCTTGAGTCACTGGAATTATTTTCCGATCCATATCAAGAGGACATTTCTGATGCGCAGCCACTCTTGGTATTGGATCAGGAAGAGGAGGTAGCAACAAGCGCTACTCAGCAGTCTGACGCCAGTACCCAGATCAGCCCAAGGAGGAGGTTGGTCCCCGGTGTTGCTGCCTACTCCGAGATCTCTACTTATAGCGGTGGGGAAGGTGACGTTGATGATGACGTGTCTAGTGATGTCACGTGGGTGCCCACAAGAGAGGAAGAGGAGGGGAGTTCAGAGGGAGATATGGACCAGCAGATAGGGAGGAGAAGCAGCAATGACTTACATTGCACAGCAGGGACAAAGCAGACTGCAAATGTATCAGGAGCGAGTCATCGACCATGTACGGTCACATCTGGCGCTCCCAGGACACCGGCACATGGCTCCGCAGTGTGGGCTTTTTTTAACGTGTCCGCTGCTGACAATAGCGTTGCCATCTGCAATCTTTGCAGTCAACGCGTTAGTCGCGGTAAGCCCAATACTCACCTAGGGACGACCGCCTTAAGAAGGCACATGAGCAGCCATCACCGAGCCCAGTGGGAGCAACGGAACACACAAAGCCACACTGCAGGCTCTCACCGTCCAGCCTCGTCTTCTACTTCTCCTTCTCCTCTCTCCTCACAATTGTCCTCCACTCCACCTTCCATCACGCCAAGCTCACATTTTTCTGCAAAAAGGCAGGCTTCCGTGGGCCTAATGTTTGAGCGTAAAAAAATGATGATGCCGGATAACCCTCTTGCCCAACGGTTGGCGGCTGGCTTGTCAGAACTCATAGCCCGCCAACTACTGCCATATAAACTGGTGGACTCGGAGGCCTTTCGCAAATTTGTGGCCATTGGAACACCACAATGGAAGGTCCCAGGAAGGAAGTATTTCTCAGAGAAGGGCATCCCAGAGCTATATGGCCATGTTCAGCGGCAAGTGAATGTATCTCTGGCACACAGTGTCGGTGCCAAGATACATCTGACCACAGACACGTGGTCTAGCAAACACGGGCAGGGAAGGTATATCAGTTTTACTGCCCACTGGGTGAACCTTCTGACGGCCGTCAAGCATGTAACCCGTGGCACCCGTGTAGATTTGGTTTTACCGCCACGGATTGCATGCAGGCCTGACTCTTCTTCTCCTCCTCCTACTCCATCCTCCTCCCTCTCCTCCTCAGCTGCCTCCTCCTTTTCCGCTGCTAGCGTCTCTTCCACTGCACCGCCCAAGCTCCCCAGAACCTATTCCACATGCCAGGTGAGACGTTGCCATGCCGTGCTGCGTCTGTTGTGCCTGGAAGCAAAGAGCCACACTGGCCCGGCACTCCTTTCAGCTTTGCGTTCACAGGCAGATGAGTGGCTAACACCGCTCAATTTGACAGTTGGTAAAGTGGTGTGTGACAACGGTGCCAATCTGCTTAGCGCATTGAAACAGGGCAAAATCACGCACGTGCCGTGCATGGCACACGTCTTAAACTTGGTCGTGCAGCGATTCCTTGTCAAATACCCTGGGGTCCAGGACATCTTGCGGCAGGCAAGGAAAATCTCGGCCCATTTCAGAAGATCTTACACGGCCATGGCTCGCCTTGCTGACATTCAGCGGCGACACCATCTGCCGGTCAGACGTCTTATTTGCGATTGCCCGACGCGATGGAACTCAACCTTCTATATGCTTGATAGGCTGCTCCAGCAGAAACGTGCAGTTAACGTCTACCTGTATGAACTCTGCGAAAGAAACGGTTCTGGGGAGCTGGGTTTTTTTTCACCGCGCCAGTGGCTGCTCATGCGCGACACATGCAGACTTCTGCGGCCATTTGAGGAGATCACCAAACTGGTCAGTCGCAGCCATGGCGCCATCAGTGACATGGTACCTTATGCCTTCTTTCTGGAGCGTGCATTGCGTCGTGTCATTGATCAGGCTGTGGAGGAGCAGGAGCGGGAAGATGAGGAAGTCGCAATGCTGGATGAATTCCCAGGGGGGGCTACTCTATCTGAGACAAGTCAACAACAGGAGTCTGATGAGGAGTCAGAGGAGGATGGTGCCGGGGCGGATGAGCAGGAGCAAGAAGAGCATGCTTTAAACCTTTCTGGGATCCCTGTTGTGCGAGGATGGGGAGAGGAGAATGAAGAGGACGACATTATCCTGGATGATGAGCAGGAGCCAGGCCACCACACCGCTTCCACTTTAGTGCAAATGGGGGCCTTCATGCTCCAGTGTTTTAATAGGGACCCCCGTATAAAAAGCATGAGGGTCAAGGACCAGTACTGGGTGGCAACGTACTTAGACCCCCGGTACAAACACAAAATGGCGGAAATGTTACCGCCGTCGCAGAGGGCTGTCAGAATGCAGCACTTCCAGGCCTTGCTTCGAGAAATGCTGCATTCTGCTTTTGCGTGCGCTGGCAGAGGAGCAATTCCCACTCCCAGAGAAGGATTTGCGGGTACCAATCCAACAGCGCCTGCAAGAAGAGGCCGGTTTGAAGATGTGTTGGTGACTTCGGATATGAGGTCATTCTTTCAGCCGACCCATCGACAGGTGTCATCCGGATCCAGCATCAGGGAACGCCTAGACCGTCAGGTGTCCGACTACATTGGGTTAACGGCCGATGTGGACGCTCTGAGGAGTGATGAACCCCTAGACTACTGGGTGGGCAGGCTTGACCTCTGGCCAGAGCTTGCCCAATTTGCAATCGAACTGTTGGCTTGCCCCTCATCCAGTGTCCTGTCCGAAAGGACGTTCAGCGCAGCAGGGGGGATTGTGACCGATAAGCGTACTCGCCTAGCTCACCACAGTGTTAACTACCTCACATTTCTAAAAATGAATGAGGCATGGATCTCGGAGGAATTCAACACATGTGACCAGTAGACCATGTATATGTCTATAAACTATTTTTTTAATCAAGCACACAGACCTTCTTAATTCATTTGGCTCACTTCCTTGACCCAAAAAAGCACACCGTACTATATGCCCCTACCCTCCTCTTTGAAGAGGTTGAGCGGTGTCATATTTCTACTGGGGCTGCTTATGATATCCCTGTGCTGTGCTGACTTCCTCCTGGGGGTTCTTATTATGAAGGGATCACACTATCCCTGTGCTGTGCTGACTTCCTCCTGGGGGTTCTTATTATGAGGGGATCACACCATCCCTGTGCTGTGCTGACTTCCTCCTGGGGCTGCTTACGGTGCTGCTGTCAGTGCTGTATGTCACGGTGCTGCTGTCAGCGCTGTATGTCACGGTGCTGCTGTCAGCGCTGTATGTCACGGTGCTGCTGTCAGCGCTGTATGTCACGGTGCTGCTGTCAGCGCTGTATGTCACGGTGCTGCTGTCAGCGCTGTATGTCACGGTGCTGCTGTCAGCGCTGTATGTCACGGTGCTGCTGTCAGCGCTGTATGTCACGGTGCTGCTGTCAGCGCTGTATGTCACGGTGCTGCTGTCAGCGCTGTATGTCACGGTGCTGCTGTCAGTGCTCTGTATTACGGTGCTGCTGTCAGATGCCTCTATCACGGTGCATGTGTCATTCCGGTATGTCACGCTGCTGGTGATCATCTCCTGCACCCTCTTCTTTGCCTACCCTGGTCCCTGACCTTCCCTCTCCTCCATTGCCTTCATTAGCTCCATAGTCCTGAATTGTTAGAACAATTTCCCAAATAAAATAAAAATGCTTGTAGTTATCGATCCCAAATTCACCTCATACATGTATTATGTCATTGTCCAGATGGTGGGACTACGTTTTACCCCCTAATAATTACCACGTGGCCGCAAATTCGACATGAAGGTTTGCAAAGTTCGCCTCCCATTGAAGTCAATGGGGCCCGCGGCGAACGGTCGGTTTCGCGAACGTTTGGGTCCGTTCGCATTTCGCGTTCGCGAAACGTCCCGTCGGAAGTTCGTCCATCACTATCCCTGGCACCATCCTGCTGAAATTTGCTTTTCCTCTCTGGGGTATAATACCATCTCATCAAACATTTAGCGCTCATTTCTGCCGTTCTAGCGTCTACCGCCGAGCCATGCACTAATTTAAATATTTTCCTTACTATTGTGTTTTCTGGTTGTGATCCTAATTCCCTCTCCCATTTTTTGATGTACGCAGGTACCCCCAGCTCTACTCCCTCTAGCAACGTTCTGTACCATCTCGAAACAATTTTCTTTGATGTCTTTAATGTACATAGTTGTTCCAAAGGGGTCAGATCTTCCGCTTTTCTATCCCGTACAGGGAGTTTTTTGATAAAACTTGAAAGCTGAGCGTACCTCCACTCATCAATTATCATCATCTCTTTTTTTTGTGCCAACTCGTGATATGGTGCTAATCTCTCCCCTTTCATTACATCTTTTAATTTTACCTCCTCTCTAACCCAATTTCCTCCTATTTCCTGACACCCTGGTAAGAAAAAATTATTATTCTTTAATGCTATAAGTGGTGAATTGTATTTTCCGTTAAATTGCCTATATATCTTATCCCAAATCCGCAATGTGTTTTGTGTAATATTATTCCCTTCCAAAAATACCCTTCTCTCAAATGGAGGATTCCAAATTTGCTTATCTAATTTTGTTCTACATAAATCGTGTTCCAATCTCACCCATCTTTTCTCTGTATTATCTCTTATACTCCATTCGCTCACTCTAGACACTACAACAGCTTCATAATAAGTCTGCGCATCTGGCACTGCTACTCCACCCCTGTTCTTTGGTTGTCGAAGTGTCGCTTGGGCCACCCTAGCTTTTTTATTTTTCCAGACGAATTTCATTAGTATAGATTTTAATTTTGACAAGTAAACATTGGGCAGAGAAATAGGGAGCATCTGAAACCTGTATAAGATCTTAGGAAATATTATCATCTTTAATGAATTTATTCTTCCCAGCCATGATAATGCCCTATAGCTACACCTTTTACATTCTGCCTGTATCTCGTCCAGTAACGGGATATAATTACAGCGGTACATTTTTCTCTCTGTTTTTGCTAATTTTATCCCCAAATACTTAAGCTCACTCTTCCACGGTAGTTTCCAATTTTGTTGTACCTTTTGTGCCTCTCGCTTGTTCATGTTAATATTCATTATCTCCGATTTTGACCTATTTATTTTAAAATTTGAGACCTCCCCGTATTGGTCAAGTAGCTTAAATAATTTAGGCATCGATGTCTTTGGGTTATTCAGGTATATTAAGATATCGTCCGCAAACGCGGAGTATTTATATTCAACTTTTTCCACTTTCACCCCTTCTATCCCAGGATCCTCTCTTATTGCTGCCAGGAGTGGCTCTAAGGAGAGCACAAACAGGAGGGGTGAAAGCGGACAGCCCTGCCTTGTACCCCTCTCCATTTCAAAAGGCTCCGACACATACCCATTAACTTTTATACATGTCTTTGGGTGCTCGTACAGTACCTTTATCCTCTGTAACATCTTAGATCCTAGCCCCATCTCCTCTAATGTCTTAAACAGAAACCCCCAGTCTACTCTGTCAAAGGCTTTCTGTGCATCCAACGACAGAAGCAGACTGGGGGTTCCACCCTGTCGCATCCTTTGAAGCAGGAGGAGTGTCTTTATTCCGTTATCCTTTCCCTCTCGTCCCCCTATGAAGCCCGTCTGGTCTGGGTGAACCAGTGAAGTCATTAACCCCTTCATTCGCTCCGCTAGTATTTTAGCATAAAGCTTTGTATCCGCGTTTAACAGCGAAATCGGCCTGTAGCTGGTACACTGTGTAGGATCTTTGCCCTCCTTCTGTATTAGAGTAATTGTAGCCCTTAGATCTTCATTACTTATTCTATATTCTTCTCCTAGGCCGTTCATATACCGACACAATTGAGGAACAAGGGCCTCTCTGAAGGTTTTGTAATATAATGTTGTGAAACCGTCTGGTCCCGGGGATTTTCCTGGTGCTGATTTTAATAGTGCTCTAACTATTTCATCTTCCGAAATTGGCCTTTCAAGTATATCCCTTTCCGTGGGGGTGATTTTAGTCAGAGTAGTTTTCCCCAGAAATTCCCTGATCTTCTGCTCTTTATCTCCGTGTTTGGCCTTTTTATTGCTGTCTGCAAATATCTGTTCAAAGTATAGTCTGAAAGTTTCTGCTATATCTTTGGTAGTATAGAGCACTTTTCCATTTTTATTCTTAATTTCCCCAATAAAATTTTTCCCTTTTTTCTTTTTTAACATTCTGGCTAAAAACTTACTTGATTTATCTCCCCATAGATATTGTTCCTTGGCCAACCCTTTAAATGCCTTCGCAGCTTCCTGGTCCAAAAGGTCCTTCAGCTCCATCCTTACCGTTAATAACTTTTTAAATACCAGGTCTTTTTGGGGCGGACTTTTTTTTTTATGGTCTTGTTCTAAACAATATATCTCTCTCATTAATTTATTGATTTTTTCGGCTCGCGTTCTTTTTTTTTTAGATTGTAAAGATATCAGTATTCCCCTTATATAGGCCTTATGTGCATCCCACAACGTGTTTCTTTTAATTCCCTCAGTATCATTAAATGTAAAATATTTATCGATCTCACTCGCAATTTTTATCCTATCCTCCTCCCTAAGCAGTAGCTCTTCATTCAGCCGCCATCCAGAGAAGTTCCTCCCTATCCTTGAGATGTTTAGGGATAGTTTTACCGGGGCGTGGTCTGAAAGAGTCATCACTTCTATCCCTGAATCCATCACATATTCCAGTAGCCTATGGTCTAAGAATATGTAGTCTATGCGTGAATACGTCCCATGGACTGATGAATAAAAGGAATAATCACGTGACAGCGGATTCTTTGCTCTCCATACATCCACTAATTGGTTGTTATATAGCTTTGAAACTATATTTTTGTGTGCTGAGCTTCTCATCTTTTTAACCTCCGAAGAACTATCTACTTCCGGGTTGAGGCCGAAGTTCAAATCTCCCATCATAATTACATAACCTGCTTTAAAGTCCATAAGTTTATATAATATCTTATTTAAGAAACTAATTGGGTTACTATTAGGAGCATAAATATTTACTAAAGTACACTCCAATTCCTCTAATGTACCCTTTAGGAACAAATATCTTCCCTCTGCATCACACATTTTTTCCTTTAACTGAAACCTTATTCTTTTAGAGAACCCTATCGCTACCCCTCTACTTCTGGCTGAAATAGTATCACTATAGAACCAGACCGGGTAGTTATTGGAATATACTCTAATGTTTGATGCGAGGGAGATATGAGTCTCCTGTAGAGATATAACGTCGGCCTCATAGCGCTTCAGTTCTGCTAGAATCTTATGTCTTTTTATTGGGGTGTTCAAGCCCTTCACATTGTAGGACATAAATTTCAGACCATCTATTTTACTATTGCCCATCTATTTGTCCTACGTTTCTCTACCCTACATAGGTACTTTTTATCTTGTTTACTAAGGTGGTCCACATTTTTTTTTTTCCTTCCTTCCCCCACCCCACTTTCCACTTTACTTCCCTTTTCCCCCCTTATACCTTCCCAACCTCCCCTATCCACCCCTCCCTCCTGCCCTTCTTTGCAGCCCCTACCCACCTCCCTCCTTGCCTCCCCCCCCCCCCCCAACTCCCCTGGCCTATTAGCGGCCTTTGTTAAGTTAATGGTCGTACAAACCCCTACCATCTCCTAATCTATTTGTTAAGAGGGTTTGGGGCTTTTCCACCTGCGCCTCTCCCGCCTCTCCCCATAAGACGGGAGGTATTAAATCCCACATTCTTGTTTACATTTATATTTTCCTTATTTCCTTCCCCTTTTCCCTCCCGTCCCTTCCCCGAACCCATTTTTCCCCCTATAGTGAGCCCATTACTCCATCTGCCACCCGGGGAGTATAGGCGGGCGTATTTCCAGTTTCTCACAAAAATCTTCCAGATCTTCCGGGAAAACCAGCTTCGCTGATTTACCGTCTTTGGTCCCTATTAAGCAAGCAGGAAAACCCCATCTGTATTTAATGTTCTGAGCTTGCAGTTCATCTAGTAGAGGTTTCAGAAGTCTTTTCCTTAGGAGCGTCTCAGGTGCCATATCCGGGAATATCTGTATTTCTCTTCCTTCATGTACATGTGGGGTTTTTCCCCTTAACTTTTTCCATATTACTTCTTTTTCATCGAAAAATGTGAACCGCACTATTATGTCTCTTGGTCTATCCATATCTCTAATTCTTGTTTTACCAATTCTATGAATTCTATCAATCCTTGGTAGAGCTCCCATCTCATTTCCCCAACAAGGGGCGAGAATGCTATTTAGTATTGCTCTTAGGTCTTCGCCTTTTGTTTCCGGGATTGAGCGCAATTTCAAATTTTTCCTTCTACTTCTATTTTCCTGGTCTTCCAGTTTATACAGCGTATTCCTTTGTGTTTGTTGAAGTATTCTTAGTTGATCTTTAATTTTATTTAGTTCTATGGCTTGGAGATCTACACGATTTTCTGTAGCTTCTACTCTCTCCAGCAAACCGCCTAGGTCTTCTCGGAGCCCCCTGATGTCCATTTTAATTGCATTTTCTAATTTTGAGAGCATCTCCTCCATTTCTCCTTTTGAGGGTGGAAGGTCTTCTGTCCTTATTTCTTCAGTTTTGCTGCTCTCCCAGTCACTTTCCATTATTGTGTCCTCACTGGTATGTTGTGTTCCACCACCCTTATGCTTGCCCGATCCCTTCTTGTACTCCGATATGGTTAATTGTCTTTTATCCAGTCCAACTTCTTTGGGGCTTGCTCCTTGTGTCATATATTGTTGGATTGACGTATCTAGACTCTTATCTTTTATGTTCCGAGCGGCTCCACCTTTTGCCATCTTATTTGCTGACTTACTCATGATTCAATCTATCTCAAAATTATGTGGATCCTAAACACCCCGATAGCTCTTTCCTTTGAATCTTAGTTCATCGATGGAGTCGCTTCCTCCAGCGACTTTCCTTCTATGAAACTGATCGTCCAGATTACCTCTTTGCTCTCCAATTTTACTTAGGGATTCTCAACCTTTTTCCCCTCTATGTCTGTGTTCCGCTGGCAAAACCCCTTGGGGGACCCTTGACAATAACTTCTTCTCACAGAATAATACACTGCACCCCGTTATATTTTATCTTAATATCTTCCTCCAACCGCGCCAATCCTCCCCTAGGTTAAAGCCTGTGGATCCTGGGATTGACGAGTCACCCTGATAACTTGTCAAGTGCTTGGCGCCTCCTATCTTTCAATAACCAGCCTTGCATAGAGTATCTTGATTAATTTCACAGATAGAGGGCAAAGGATTATCTATATCTTATCTCAGGGGAGGAGGGGACCGTCCAGCCATTTAGGAGCTCATCTCTATTCTCCGCTAAGGACAGAACAAATCCCTTGAAAGGGAAGGTAAGATATCCTGAATTCAAGGAAAATTTGTAGTGATCTGATATACACAAGGAAAAAAATAAAAAAAACCCTGTAGTCAAATCATGCAATTTTTCCTCTTACTGTATAATATATACAATATTGCGAGCAATTCAGGTAATCTGCTCGATTTCCTGTTGCGGAGACAATATATCCTGACGGCGAGGGACAAAGGAAAAAAAAAAGACAAGCAGGAAGAAGAGAGAAAAAAGAGAAGAAAAAAAAAAAAAAGAACTTATGGTAGCATTGCAAAACTCTTTGCGATTATTCCTCCAGCCATAACTTCTCCTCTTGGGTTTTTTTTTAAGTCAGGTCTAAATATCTGGTCCGCTCTTGTGTATATCCGAGACGGCAAGAAAGTGAGGATAAAAAAGCCTTTTTCAATCCCACACCATTAAATCCGCACTCTGATGCATGTATACTGATTTTCTCATCAATGTTTGCTCGTTTAACATAAACGTCTCGTCAGCCGGTACATTTATCCCTGGAATAGAGGCAAACTTCATATACTTCCTCCACCTATCTATACGAGGTTTGTCCTGACAACAGGTATTTATCCCCTCATTTTGAACTATGCGACTTTTTCTCACGTATTATTTCGCATGTACAGATGTCGCATGTACTTGCGATAGTCTATGCAGTATTGTTACAGTTTATTTTAGGGAGGTAATACGTGTTAACCCTGCGGATCCACCACTGTTTAGGGAAACACCTTCCAAGTTGTCATCTCCTGGTATACTGAGCGTAGCGATTACCATAGGCATATACAATGCAAGCACGGTCCTATTTAAGTTTGTATAACCCTGCAATGGTTTCCCGCTGTAGATACTTTACATTCAAAACTGTCGGTGGAAGCATGCAGCCAAAGAAACATATCCACAGTAGGGCTTCCTTATCTGCTTAACAAGACTCCTTTTGACCAGCAAACATTTAACCCCATAGGCACGATATTTGATTCCCCTGATTAGATATATTTACACTGCAACAATTTTGTGACTTTAAAAATGTTACCGTCCTTGTCCATGCTGTGTCTCGCTGCTCTCCTACCAGTTTCGGGCTCTAGTGAGTCTCCTCCATATGCCTCCAAAGTCCTGCTGTATAGCCAGGGGGGATCCGTTGTGGACTAGAGCGGCGGGGGGGGGGGAGGGGGTGAGCTGGCCGAAGTGATATGAAGTGGCGGCTGGGGAAAGCTCCGTACTCAGAACGCGAGATGATAGCAGCACCGCACCGAGGGCTTCCGCATGGCTGGGCTGGGATCTCTCACCTCCCCGCTCCTAGCCATCTCCTGCTGTTTGATCGGCGGTGCGGTGAGCTTAGCGCTGGCAGGCCCCTCCCCTCAGGCGGACGCTACGTTCTCTCGTAACACATCCGCCAGCTGACTGCAGATGAAAAAAAAAAAAATGAGGAGGAATACTTCTAATACTTTTATTTTATTTTTTTACAAGAACAAAATCGCATACATACTGTGTCAATTAGATAATGTATGTGCTTTGATGGCTTGCATTTTTACAGATCGTCTGTCAGTATATCTGACAGAGGGAACTTAATACTCCAAAAGCTTGCATTAACATATTTTAGCGACCATTACCAGCCATTATTTGGACAATGCGTTTGCTTTATTCCTGTGTAAAGCAACCCTTGATGATATCTTGCAGTACACAGCCGCCACCATGTGGCAACATCTTAGTATTACTCTTACTCAGACAGTCCATTAATGGACACTGCCTGCACTCTTCAGATAAACCAAACACATGCCAACAGTTTTCTTTGCAGAGTAACATTAAAAACTAAAATCTGAAATTAATATCCAGATCACAGCCAGACTTCTTTTCTGAGCGGAGACCTTCACCTCAAGTAAAGGTAGCCGGAATAGCCAGCAACCGAATACAACAACTCCTTCCGCATCCATATAGGCATCCCCTGATCAACTTGCGTGCTAATAGCCTCAAGCACGGCGGCAAGTCTGATACCTAGCCCCTCCTCAGGATCAATACCCTGATCAGGATCATCATCTTAGGCCCATAGTACCATCAAAAGCATCCACAAATCATGTGCCTCTTCAAATACTCACCTGAAGTTCTGCACAGACTAAGGAACATCAACACCACATTGCCATCTTCCATACAAAAAATACTTCAAAGAGAACAACTTTTAAAAACCGGACAAGCAGCTCCCAATCACAGGAAGACATCTACTCGACCACTACAATTAGATTGCGCCTTGATTAACGCCAGGTCTGCAGTCAATCATAGACTGGAAGTACACGACTTCATCATCGAGAACAATGTAGACTGCCTCTTCATCACGGAAAGCTGGCTAACCTCTGACTGCAACACCATCCTCACCGAATTGGTGCCGGAAAACTACAGGATCCTAACCGAACACCGGATAGGGAAAAAAGGAGGAGGCCTAGCAGTGATCTTTAAAGGTCACCTGGATCTCACTAAACCATCAACTCAGAGCCCAGTGCCTTTTATGGAAACCCTGACACTACATCTTCAACCAACACCCCATGACACCACTCATATTCTACTGTGCTACAGACCACCGGGACCAAAGTCCAATCTTCTTTCACCCCTCACGGAATCCTTCGCAATGCACACCCTACAATTCAAAAATTCCTGGCACTCAGAGATTTCAACCTTTGGGCAAACGAGCCCAAAGACCCCATCGCGACTGCCTGCATTAATCAACTAGAAGAACTGGGTCTCCAGCAACTGATAAAGACTCCCACGCATGGGTCAGGACACACCCTGGACCTCATTTTCAAACAGAACATTGACGTCAACATACTCGACAACATAACATTGCCATGGATGGATCACCACGCCATCAAATTCAAAATCGCTACCAACATCACCAACGAAAAACAGAATCCTGTAACAACGCACTGGACCAGATCGCATAAAAAAAACTGTACTCCGAATCCTTCAAATCCACTCTGTCCAACAAGATAACTACAATAACCTTAAACCACTCTACGGAGGAAACACTCAACTCCCTGAACAGGGCATTGCTGCAATCAGCAGACTCGGAAGCACCAAAACGCAGGGCTCTCATCAGGAAGAAAAACTCTGGATGGTTTAATAGCTCCCTCGCCGTACTAAAGCAAGAACGCAGAAGAGCGGAAAGAACATGGAGAAGAAATACCACAGAGGAAAACCACTTTAACTACAAAGGTCCCACAGAGAATTATCGGAAAGCAATCTTCAAAGCCAAAAAGGACCACTTCTCATATGCAATCTCAACGGCCGCAAACCAACCACGGGAACTGTTTAAACTGGTTAATCAATCAATGAATCCGGGGTGTCTAGAACCCCCAGAAAGTGAATCCCACGATTACTGTGACAAACTGTCGGATTTTTTCATCAATAAAGTCAAAACCATCAGGGAAACAATCTGTCAGAAGAAAACATCCGACCTCAGCCAGCAAATACATAAAGAGGATGTCTGCAACATACCGCAACCGCCAAAATTTTCACTATCCCCAATTACCGTAGACACCGCAAAAAACATCATTAATAAACTGCGTGACAGTACCTCCCCTATTGACATCATCCCCACAAAACTACTGAAAGAAATGCTCTGACATCGTGGCTCCAACCATAACCCATCTCATAAACCGATCATTCTACGAAGGGATTGTTCCCAGCATCCTCAAACAAGGCATCATCAAACCTCTACTCAAGAAACCAAACCTGGACCCTCAGGATCCAAACAACCATAGGCCAATTACAAGCCTCAACACCATTTCTAAGATCATGGAGAAAGTTGTAGTACATCAGCTACAACTCCACCTGGATACTCAAAAACTCCTGGACCCGCTGCAATCAGGCTTCTGCCCGGGTCATGGAACAGAAACAGCTCTCCTCAAGATTTGGGACAACGCCCTCGAAGCAGCAGATGACGGAGAGCCATGTCTCCTCGTACTGCTAGACCCAAGTGCAGTGTTTGATACAGTAGATCACAATACTCTACTCGTCTGCCTCACAGAAGTAGCCGGAGTCCAAGACATAGATCTCCAATGGTTCGCGTCCTTCCTAGGAAATCGGTCACAGACAGTGAAACTAGGAAAATTGCTCTCCGAAACTCGGGCAGTCACCTGTGGAGTCCCTCAAGGCTCTCCTTTGTCACCGTTCTCTTCAACATTAACATTCGCTCACTCCTTCAAATCAGCAGATGCTCAGATCTCTGCTTCCACTCTTATACTGACGACACGCAACTTTATTTCCGGATCAATGGAAAAAAAGATCACCAACAACAACTTGAAAACTGCCTCAAATCAATAGAGGACTGGATGAACACTAACTCCCTCCAGCTGAACGAATCAAAGACAGAGCTTCTTATCTTACACCCAAATCATAAGCCCGCAACCAAAACCTCCTGGTCTCCACCAACCGTCTTTGGGCAGACTATCTCCCCAAAGACCAAAGCGAAGAGTCTCGGGGTTATTTTAGACGCACAAATGTCAATGGATGCGCAAATAGGAGCAGTAGTCAGTGGATCTCACCATCTGCTGTGCATGCTTCGCAGACTCATCCCTTTTATCCCAAAGAAGGGCAAAGCAGTGGTAGTTGGAACAATCATTAATTCACGACTGGACTACGCAAATTTGCTTTACATAGGATTACCACAATATCAACTTGCGCGATTACAACTGATCCAAAACACGGCGGCAAGGCTGATAACCGGGAAAAAACCCTGGGAATCCATCTCTCCTTCGCTGAGGAGCTTACATTGGCTAACTGTAAAAAATCGGATCACGTTCAAGACCCTTTGCCTCACCCACAAATGCGTGCATAGAGAAGCTCTGCAATACCTAATGGAGAAAATAAATCATTACACACCAAACCGCAGTCTTCGATCAGCCAACAAAAACCTCCTCCTCGCGCCCAAAGCCCGGTATAAATCCAAGGGGGATCGGAGATTCGCTGTCCAAGGGCCTCGGCTATGGAATGCTCTACCAATCAACATCCGCCTGGAAGAAAATCACCTGGCTTTTAGGAAAAAACTCAAGACCTTCCTCTTTTAGCAGATGATCAAAGCTCGCCACAGCGCCTAGAGGCGATTCAGTTCGCATTGTGCACTATACAAGTATT
This sequence comes from Lithobates pipiens, assembly GCF_037356315.1. Lineage (NCBI taxonomy): Eukaryota > Metazoa > Chordata > Amphibia > Anura > Ranidae > Lithobates > Lithobates pipiens. The sequence continues at coordinate 131,230,633 of NW_027507784.1, forward strand.
TCATTCATTCATTATGCACAACATGACTTTTTCTCTTTTTGTTTTATACAATTTTTAGTTTTTATACTTTGACTCTATAGGTATATATCTATAATTTGTGGTATAATATTGGCACACCGAAAGATTTAACGCGATATTAGATCGGGTATATACTCCCATTAAAAGCTGCTAACACATGTGGTGGTAACAAAAAGCATAGGGTGCCTCTAGAAACAGAAGGCAACTGTTGATTTTTTTTTTACATAGTTACATAGTAGGCAGAGTTGAAAAAGAAAGACACAAGTCCTTCAAGTCCAACCTATGTGTTTGATTTTATGTCAGTATTACATTGTATATCCCTGTAATTGTGGTCATTCAGGTGCTTATCTAATAGTTTTTTTTTTTAATTATTGATGCTCCCCGCTGAAACCACTGCCTGTGGAAGAGAATTTCACATCCTAACCACTTTTACAGAAAGAGCCCTGTATGCAGCTTAAGGTTAAACCACTTTTCTTCTAATTTTTAGCAAATATCCGCGTGTCTTATTAAATTCCCTTTCGCACAAAAGTTTTATCCCTACTGTGGGGTCACCTCACCAGTATGGAATTTGTACATTGAAATCATATCCCCTCACAAGTTCATTGCTCGTAATTGCCCTTCTTTGTACTCGCTTCATTTCCAGCACATCCTTCCTGATGACTGGTGCACAGAACTGGACACCATACTCCAGGTGCGGCCCGGACCAGAGAGTCTTGTAGAGTGGGAGAATAATTGCTTTATCCCTGGAGTTAATCCCCTTTTTAATGCATGCCAATATTCTGTTTGCTTTGTTAGCAGTAGCTTGGCATTGCATGCCATTGCTGAGACTATCATTTACTAGGATCCCCAGGTCCTTTTCCATCCTAGATTCCCCCAGAGGTTCTCCCCCTAGTGAGTAGATTGTATTCATATTTTTGCCACCCAAATGCATTATTTTACATTTTTCTACATTAAACCTCATTTTCCATGTCGTTGTAAACCCCATTAATGTGTTCATATCTTTTTTCAATGGTTCATCAAGTTATTGCCCTGCTTAGCACCATCTCAAATACAGAGATTGAGCTGTTTATCCCAGTCTCCAGGTCGTTTATGAATAAATTAAATAGGATTGGTCCCAGGACAGAACCCTGGGGGACCCCACTTTCTGCCCCAGACCATTCCGAGTACTCCCTATTTATCACTACCCTCTGAACTCGCCCCTGTAGCCAGTTTTCAATACATGTACTCTCCCTATGGTCCATGCCAATATACCTTACTTTGTACAGTAAACGTTTATGGGGAACTGTATCAAATGCTTTTGCAAAGGTTAATAGATCGGTTTTGCAAGAACAATTCATGAATCCGTGCTGATTACTGCTAATGATACCATTCTCATTACTGAAATCTTGTATATAGTGCCTTATCATCCCCTCCAAGAGCTTGCATACAATTGATGTTAGGCTAAAGTCCCATACACACTATCCGTTTTTCTGCTGAGTTTTTCATTCAGATTTACTAAAACCATATATTATGAGGTCAAACCTTAGGAGTTTGAATTTGTATACAATCAGGCAGGCCCTTGCACTACATGGTTTTGGTAAATCTGAAGGAAAAAAAACAGAAGAAAATCTGATAGTGTGTATGGGGCATAACTGGTCTGTAATTCCCAGGGGTATATCTTTGTCCCTTTTTATAATATTGGTGCTACCTTGGCTTTTCTCCAATCAATTGGCACCATTCCAGTCATTAGACTGCTTGTAAAAATTAGGAACAATGGTCTGGCAATTACTTGGCCGAGTTCCTTAAGGACCCTTGGGTGCAAGCCATCTGGTCCAGGTGACTTAGTAATGTTAAGTTTTTCAAGTCTATTTCTAATTCTATCCTCTATTAGCCATGAGGGTGCTTCCTGTGATATGTCATGGGGATAAACATTGCAGTTCTTATATAATCAAAAGAAAATACTTTTTAGAATAAATTTCCTTTAAATATTGTTTTTATTAGGGATTTGGCATCTTGGCACTGTTAAGCTGATAAAGAGAAAGAAAAACAAACATGAACATTGGAATTGCTGGAACATCATTATGACAGCTGCCCGACTCATCGACAAGCTGTAAACTCTAAGCAAAGATATAGAGCGCTTTATGTCGGATAAAGTCCATCGGTGGAATCTTTATAATATTGCAGCAGAACAAATAACATATATTATATACATTTTATGCAGTCTCTCACTTAAGCAATACAGTATATCAGATATTTGTAACATAAGAGGAAGAAAAGACCTATACAGTGCTTGTAGTGGCTGCTCTTTCTTACCGCCAGACCTTTCCCCTTGAACAGAACATGAAGACTTAGACAGTACATGAGGCATCCACCTCTCAAGACTTGGCCATATCCGAGTTATGGACTGCACACAAATAAGTTTGTTGTTTGGGATGAGAGTAATATTCATTGTCACTGCCCTTTGTACAGTCTCACTGAATAAGCCCATAGAGTAATTTTTAATTGCACCTTTGCCTTTTGGAAGCCAAGCATAAAAAGAACTAATAAATATACACTGAGAATTGATTTATACTTGCTGTATAAAATAAATAATAAAAACTGGACTAATTTAGCCATTCCACTATTAAAGTTCCATCACCTAAGTTTACTGAGAGAGGCACAGGGAAGTCTTTTATGGAGTAGAAGTCCATTTAGGCCTAACTGGAATGTGTGATTCAATTAAAACGTAGCTAAACCTTCAACTTGTTCATTGTTTAATTATCTTTACAGAACACCTGTTCACAGCACATTGATGGCAACCAAAGTATGCTTGAACAATATTCAGCTCACTAAGACATCTTCACTAAGGTTGCACGCCTCTTCATGAAACAAGACCTATGTTAGTGAGGCTTGAGGGGGACATCTGGTAAACGCTTTCAAAAGTTCTCAATATCACATTATAACACAGATAATAACGAGATCCAAATCACAGCCAACAAACAGAAGTCACTTATCACAGAGCCAGTTCCAATAAGCTGAAATCTGGTTGGCTGGTATAGGTTACTCCAGTTTGAACATCAATACTGCTTGTCTCATTCCCTTAATGAGCAAGTCAAATCATTTTTCAAGTGGCGTACCATACCATTTGCTTTGCAATTATTTTGCCATGATCCTAGGACATATTTTTCTTTTCAACATTGGTCTCACCTCACCACAACAAATTATATTTTTCTTTTTTTTTTTCTCCATAATATTTTTCTGATTTCAGAACTGAAATTCATGCATCGAAATGCAACATTTTGGCACATCTTTGAATGTTTGGCACCATTAATTGACTTTTACAACTAAGACACGAGGCTTCAGCTTTAAAATACAAAGGTCAAGGAATTAGCCTTTTTGGGAGGCTATGCAGCATACAGTTTTTTTTTTGTTTTTTGTTTGCCTTTTTTTAAATATTAGATTATAATAAAATGGGAAAGTGTATACCAACACTTCCAGATTCCACATCTACATACTTCCTGAAAATGCACGATCTAAAGATTGAAACATCAAGTCTGTGGAAGCTTTGATAAGTTGTAGGAAAGTCTGTCAAACAGTTCATAAGAAGGAAGAAACTGAACATTTTCAGTGAAGGAATTGAAAACTCATCTTGAAGACAAATACGAAATTCAGTGCTGAGGTTCTCTTGACTTTTGGCCATTCACTCCACATCATTTGGTACGGAGAGACATTCATTCTGAGAACCAGACCAGGAAGGTAACATTGAGATGTATCATTACTCACAGCTTAGACAAAGAAAACAAGGCCTGGTGATACAGAGGTCTCTCTTGTTCTAAACTCGGCTGGGAGGCAACGTACAATGAAGTTCACTTGTTTATTATTGAACCTGTTTCCATATGCGTTTTGGGATACTTCTTGTAAGCGATGGTTAAGAAGTCTTCCACTGCATCAAGACATATCAGGCGATCCTAAGACAAATCACAAATAGTATGCATTGTTACGCAACAGGAAAATATAGTCCAACTCTACCATTCTGACGGATTTCAAATAAATTAGGACTTCTTGCTATTCTTGTTCCAATGTGCACAACATATCCAGTGTACTTTTGCCTAGAATAGAATGCTATAAAATAGGATCACAGTCACTGATGTTACTACAGAATATTGTAGGTATGTAGCGATCAACTTGGGTACAACCAGCCTACCGGATTCACATGCGATTATCGCTAGCAGCTGCTATAGCCATTAGAAATAATTGTTCTCTCCTGATAGGGATGGCTTCCCCCTCCAGGAGCAGACAATGGCTTGGCAGGAGGGATTCCCCTGTCAGCACTGTCTAGGTTGATGGAGAAGTCTTGTGAATTTCTTCTCTGCAACCAATGGTTGCAGGAAAGAAATTCACCCAGTCTATGGCTCACCTAAATCACTCCCAATCATAGTTTTGTTGTGAGACAAAGTGCCACATCTGTGGTTATAATTATTACACAGAAAGATAAAGCATCAGACTTTCAAGATACCAAAGCAATAACGTATATAAAAAAATATTGCATGTACTACATATAAAAATACTTTTTGATAGATTTTTTTTGTATTTTATATGTACAGTACAGGGTTTTAAATGAAGAAAAAAATTTATAAAATGTATTTTTTTTTAATACATCTATTGTTTTAGTGCCTTGAAACTGCGACACTGTCTTTTGGATTAAAAAAAAAACAGGCCCCTCTCCTCATCTCCATAGCATTTAAAGAAGGTGTTCTTTAGTTCAGAGAGGTAAACTGGGAAGGGCCAATAACAGTCATAGATGCTGCTGCAGAGTCCACAGACGTCAGGCACTCAATGGATTTCTGGAAGGCACCAATTGAAAAGATATCACAAAATATTTTAAGAGGTATACCCCACGAACCAAAAGAAAAAAGGAAGCAAATAGGATATAATCATTTTTAAGGTTTAGGTATACTTTAAAGCTACTGTACAAGCATAATGTTACAAGTTAATGTCTTCCAGCCATATTGTTGATCATTTTATTGCTCTGGTCTACTATATTAGATTGAATAGAAAGGTAAAGTTATTCTATAAGCCCTTTTTCTACATAGCCAACTCCCAGGTAAAAGGTGACATATAAAACACTGGTGGCTGGTTACATGGCTGAAAATGCAGTCATATGAAGTGTGCCTTCAGCAAGGATCATGTGACGAATACCTCAGGAGCGGAGTTGCACTTGAAAATCAGGAATCAGAAAAATACACTTACCATAATATAGAGGTATCTCTCTGGTAAGTCCCATCCAGCTGGGAAAATGGTTGTCTCATCTGCAAGTCGTAAAAGCATTTCCATAGCTTTTTTCATGTTCTTTGGGCAACTGATGGTGCTTTGCTTTGTAACAGACAAAAGAGTTTCTGCTTCTTTTTGAAATCCTGGAACACAAAATCACATTATTAAACTCTAGAAGTGGAGTTAAACTTGAACTTGAGTCATGAACAATGTTTGGACATTTGAACTGTAAAAATAAAATTATCTCTAATGAAGTACCGTATTTATAGGCGTATAACACGCACTTTCCCCCTTCCCCCCTTTTCCACCAAAAAATACAGAGCGCCGCCAAAAAAGACTGAGCCGACTGCTCAGCTTCGCTCGCATTCCCGCCTCCCTGCCGTTTCTGGAGCGAGCGCTGCCGAAAAAGACCGAGCCGACTGTACTGTGTACTCGGCTTGGCTCCGCTTGCAGTCCACCCAGTCTGGAGTCCAGAGTTTCTAAATGCAGCTATCTCACATGGAGTACAGTTCATTAGTTAGATTTTTTACAGGAGAAATGTCCAAAAATTGGACATTAAAACTCAAAAAACAAAAATCTACATAATAAAGTGTAACATATAGTAGCTTGTTCTTTCCATATACTCTGGCAGGAGTTAGACCAACAGTAATGTTTTGAGATCTGACCCAAAAGTAGAGGTTCTTCAAAGATGGATGGTACAAAGGTTTCTTCAAGGGCGATTGTCCACAGATTTTACTACTCATCCATTGTTACCAACATAGTTTAATATTTGAGAAACACACACACACACACACACACACACACACACACACACACACAGCGAGTTGAAAAAGTATTCATACCCCTTATACATTTTCCACATTCTGTCATGTCACAACCAAAAACGAAATGTATTTTATTGTGATTTTATGCAAAAGGCCAACACAAAGTGGCACATAATTGTGAAGTGGAAGTAAAAATGATAAAATGGTTTTCAAATTTTTTACAAATAAATATCTGAAAAGTGTGGCGTGCATTTGTAAACTGTATCCCCCAGTGATGCTAGCCTCTCACCTTATGGATAGACCCAAATGGGTCTAGTAGTGCATTGATAAACAACCAGGCTGTTGCTGAATCTTCCTCAATGTGTCCAAGAAATCACTGCAGCTTTTCTCTGGTCTCCACAATCTTTTCTCTTATGAATAGACCCCACCGGGTCTAGTAATATATCAATAAACGATCAGACTGTTGTGAAGTCTTCCTCAATGTGTCCAAAGGACACCGCTGGAACCAGAATATACCCTTGATGAAGTCACAAGTGTTGGGAGGAGCTTGGTGACATCACTTCCAGTTACGGCCGTGACTGGAAGTCCCTATTTGTTTGACACTTTTTTTGCTGTCTGGCATTTCTATGGCATTTTAAATGTGAAAGATCATTTTAACTGTTAAAGATCTTAATAAATACAAGGAACATTTTTTTTTAAAACGCACTCACTATGGAGAATCTTCTTTTTTTGCCTTTAATTCCGTGGACCGTGAGAGGTTTTCCTTTAGGGAAAAGACCATGGAAACCAAAGAAAAGCTGCAGTGATCCTTTGGACACATTGAGGAAGACTTCTCTCATCAATGCACTACTAGACCCGTTGGGGTCTATACATAAGGTGAGAGGCTAGCATCAACAGGGGAGGATTTTTAGAAAGTTGCCATTGCCTTCTTACATCTGTAAAGTGGACTCCTACATTTGTCCCTCCCCCCCCCCCCCCCCCCCTCAGCTTTATTTGTCTACATAGGAATTTAGTGATTTACACTCTGAACAAGAGACCGATTACCTTTTTGAATCATTAGATTCCTTTGGATGCTCTTTATTATAATTGGAGCATTTCCACTGTATTATTCATTTTAGTTTGATGTGATGCACTTTATTGAATTTTATAATGAACACATTTCTATTGAACACATTTATAAGAGTCTCATTTAATGAGTGTCACTTGAGATATTCATTGATATTTTTGCTTATATAGCACTTTATTGATTGTTTATTAATTAGCGCGGCTTCACTATATATACACACACACACTTAGGGGTGTTGGCAACACTACAGAAGTTTAGCCACACACCTTATATTTAGCACTTTATTTACCATCAGCACTTTTGTGGTAGCGCATTAGTACTTTTAACAGTTTGCACTATCTATATATATTTTTTTTATTGCATGTGACAGCACTAAGGAAATTAGACTTTGCTACAATGTAAAAGTAGTGAGTGTACAGCTTGTATAACAGTGTAAATTTGCTGTCCCCTCAAAATAACTCAACACACAGCCATTAATGTCTGAGTGAGTAAACCCCAAAGGTTAGCCATTTTCCTGCCCTGGTGTCATGTGACTCGTTAGTGTTACAAGGTTTTATGTGTGAATAAGAACAGGTGTGGTAAGTTTGGTGTTATCGCTCTGTCAGGGCTGGCTTAGCCCTTCCTTCTCTAGGCTGGCCGTTCAGCTGTCGGCTATTGCCAGCTCTCTTCTCTCTCCACAGTTACCAGCTGATCCTGATGATGACCTGCCTACTTAAAGCCTTCCAGCTCATTTCACCTCTGCCTTCGCCTACATCACTAGAAACCATCTCCTGCGGTTTATTTAAAGACTGGCTTGCTGACATCCCTTCTGGCTCCTTATCCTGCTTGCTGTTGCTCTACTTGGATCCCAGACTTCTGGCCTGACTTATTACCCGACCTGGTTATTGAACTTTGGACTGGCTGACTACCCGATCTGGTTACTGGACTCTGGCTATGCTTGACTACGCTTTTTCTATTTACCTTTTTATTTTTATTAATAAACAAGTGTGATTTAATTGTACTTCTGTCTCAGTCTGATTCATGATTTCTGACACGCTCTCACTCTCATACTGGTCACTGGAAGTTCAACATGGAACTTCATGGCAAAGAACTCTGAGGATCTGAAAAATTGTTGCTCTGCATAAAGATGGCCTAGGCTATGGGACGATTGCCAAGACCCTGAAACTGAGCTGCAGCACGGTGGCCAAGACCATACAGTGGTTTAACAGGACAGGTTCCACTCAGAACAAGCCTCGCCATGGTCGACCAAAGAAGTTGAGTGCACATGCTCAGGTCATAGCCAGAGGTTTTCTTTGGGAAATAGATGTATGAGTGCTGCCAGCATCGTTGCAGAGGTTGATGGGATTTGGGGGGGGGGGGGGGGGGGGGGGTCAGCCTGTCAGTGCTCAGTTATTGCATGGCTGTCATCCCATAGGGAAGCTTTTTCTAAAGATGATGCACAAGAAAGTCTGCAAACAGTTTGCTGAAGACAAGCAGACTAAGGACATGGATTACTGGAACCATGTCCTGTGGTCTGATGAGGCCAAGATAAAACTTATTTTGTTCAGAAGGTGTCAAGCGTAAGTGGTGGCAACCAGGTGAGGAGTACAAAGACAAGTGCGTCTTACCTACAGTCAAGCATGGTGGTGGAAGTGTCATGGTCTGAGGCTGTACGAGTGCTGCAGACACTGGATAGCTACAGTTCACTGAGGAAACTATGAATGTCAACATGTTCTGTGGCATACTGTAGCAGAGCATGATCCCCTCCCTTCAGAGACTGGGCCACAGGGCAGTATTCCAACAGGATAATGACTCCAAACTCACCTCCAAGATGACCACTGCCTTGCTAAAGAAGCTGAGGGTAAAAGGTGATGGACTAACCAAGTAGGTCTCCAGACCTAAACCCTATTGAGCATCTGTGGGACATCCTCAAATAGAAGGTGGAGGAACCTAAGGTCTCTAACATCCACCAGCTCTGTGATGTCATCATGGAGGAGTGGAAGAGGACTCCAGTGGCAACCTATGAAGCTCTGGTAAACTCCATGCCCAAGAGGGTTAAAGCAGTGCTGGAAAATAATGGTGGGCACACAAAATAGACACTTTGGGCCCAATTTGGACATTTTCACTTAGGGGTGTACTCACTTTTGTTGCCAATGGTTTAGACATTAATGGCTGTGTGTCGAGTTATTTTGAGAGGGTAGCAAACTTACACTGTTATACAAGCTGTACACTCACTACTTTACATTGTAGCAAAGTGTCATTTCTTCAGTGTTGTTACATGACAAGATATAATAAAATTAGGGTTGCACCGATACCAGTATCGGTGCCGATACAGAGTATTTGCCTGAGTACTTGTACTCGGGCAAATGCTCCCGATGCCTGAGCCGATACCCTTGCATGCACGAAGAGGCGACTCCCGGAAGTCAGTGGGCGGAGCGCAGAATGTGTCCTAGCAGTGGAGAGCGAGTCCTGACAAGCTGGCCGCACTGGAAGGTAAGCTGGCCGGGGGAAGGGGTGTGCATCACTGCATCCGTGATACGGGCCTTCATATTCTTTAATGGAATTGACGGCCCCCTGTCGGAGATTGAACAGTGCAACGCCCATCTTAGTACACCCTGCAGTCGGCCTCAGTAAGCAGCAGTCACAAGGAGTCAGCGGACATCTTGTTACACCCAGCCCATATAATTCACTATCTATATAGGCTCGGTGTAACAAGATGTTTCGCTGCTGCCTTCTGACTGATGCTTACTGAGGCCAAGTGCAGGGTGTACCAAGATGGGCGTTGCAGCACTTGTATACTGGAGAAAGTTTAAACTGGTATTGATTGTCTCTCGTCATTCATCTATCATGCCAGGCTGCCAGCAATTGCCAATGCAATCAGTGCTGTATTTCATTGCCACTGCCTGCCCATCAGTTCCACCTATCATTGCCCATAAGTGCCACTTATCAGTGCCCATGTCACCTGTCAGAGCCAGCATATTAGTGGCAGTGCTTATCAGTCAGTGCCACCTATCAGTGCTCCAAAGATATCATTAGTCTGTATTGCGCTTTGAAAAGTATCGGTAATCGTATCGGCGAGTACTTGAAAAAAAAAAGTATCGGTACTTGTACTCGGTCTTAAAAAAGTGGCATCGGTGCAACCCTAAATAAAATATTTACACACACCCAAATTGTATTACTGATTAGTGTCAACTTTTTACACAGCATACCCAAGTCCTCGAGTATCTTTCTCCATCTCGTTCTCACTTCTCGTCTGGCTTGCCTCAGGGTGTAAATTTCATAGTTGAGTTTCTGCCATTCCTAGTTGTTGACAAAAAAGAATTATGACAAGTGAAGACAGAAACCCATACACACCATTTATACTTTGCATGCAAAGATTTAGGTTTAAATTTTCTTTAGAACAGAGACCTTTGATTATTTTTAGAACAGCAAACTGGTTGGTGTTGGTTTGCTTATGAGCTTGTATCATATGTTAGAGGAATACACCAATAGATACAAAATTAATACATTAAAGCATTGTAATTTAATATACAGCTATGCAACTCCTTTAAAATATAAAAATACACCCGCTGTATATTTCTGATTGTATTGAACTGCAGCAATTAAAATGTCAACGACTATAATATAAAATTGCCCCAATAGCAGTTCAGTAAATCAATAGTTTCACTCAACACACACACACACACACACACACACACACACACACACACACACACACACACCTTACTCTCAAGCGATTTAAAATGCCTTTAAGCCACAATGTCATTCACTCTCAATTGCAAATATGGAATATTAAAGAAGCTATATACAGTACATAAAGGCATTTAGTGCTCCCCATAAATGTGAGGTTGATGAGGTGTTTTTTTGTATGGCATGTGCTTTAAAATAGCAAAAAAGGGGTTCCAAAAACACAATGACCAACTAGAAAGCGATTTTGTTGCCACATAACTTACCTACTTTAGGATACCGTAGTACAAGTTAGCCATGGTATCTGATTTCACATGACACGCATTTGTTCTGCTTTTTTAAAATGATCTAAAAGTCTTCAAGGTACAGCTTAAAACACTGAACAAAATAAAACTGTAGAAATTGTTGATATTAATATAACCTTATAGGGAAAAATAATTTCCAAAATTCAGTAAAGACAGGCTGCTTGTAAGCCTTGCCGATAATGGAAAACCCAATTTCTTCCATCTAAATCACTTCCTGACCCTTTTATTCTTCCATCCCACACAATCAAGCTAGACAGAGAAATACCCAACATCAGGACATTGTATTTTGACAACAGGAACAGATGCTTTAAGAATATACTGATCAGCAGCTGCAGCCGCTAATCCACAAAAGTATTCCAACTTGTTAGTTCAGAAGAAGTCAATCTAACGATTGAAGGCCACACACTGATAGAAATTTTGGTTGCTCCTCGTTGAACTTTGATTGTCTATGGCCAGCATTACACTGCTAAGGTTTTCTTCACACTTGTCAGAGTGGTCTTACATGGTTCTCTTTAGTGGCATCTCTCTGTCAGAACACCCTAAGGTCAGTCCACGGCCCAGTACTCTGTCTATGCTACCTGGCTTGGCAAAATTGTCTTTTCCCAGCCCTCTAATATCTTGTATGCAAAGGACACCCAGATCTTAGTTTGTTTTCCTGAGATTTTCCCCTGTTTTGACCCTTTACAATGCCAGTGGGACTATTTATTTATGGAAATTTGAGAAATCTCATTAACAGCTCAATATTTTCTCAAGAATAATTCCTTTCCTCACCCTAATGCTGCGTGCACACGTCCGGACTTTGACGGACTTGGTCCGGAGGACAATCCGACGGACTTTGCAGCTGAGGTCCACCGGACTTTCAAACGAACTAACTTGGCCACACACGATCACTCCAAAAGTCAGACGGATTCAAACGTAATGACGTAGAATAAGGAAGTTCATAGCCAGTAGCCAATAGCTGCCCTAGCATCGGTTTTAGTCCATCGGACAAGCACAAAGACACGGATTGTCCACTAGAAAGCCGAGTCCAGCGGACAAATTTGAAGCCAGCTGAATTTCTAGGTCCGCCAGACTTTTGGGAAGAAAAAGTCCGCTGGAGCCCACACATGATCAAATTGTCCGACGGACTCTGGTCCACCGGAAAGTCCGATCGTGTGTATGTGGCATAAGACTTGCTCACACCTTTAACATGTTTAGGCAGCCCCACAAATGGACCATCTAAAACCTCTTTCCTAGTCGACCATTATTTAATAAGTCAACTCTCATAACCTCAAGCATTCATCATCTCTATTACCTATTGTATGTGTCCCTCCCCTCCTACAATGGAAGCTCATTTGTGTAAGACACTGTTCTTCTCATGTGTCAGGTTATGCAATTATGTTGCCTTGCGTGCGCAGTTTGCATTCTTAATTTTTTTTTTTAATGATGACTACACATTTACTGCTTAGCAACATGATAATAAAAAGATACTCTCTAGTCAAAACCATCTGCTTAGGGTTTCATTTTTTCATGCAGGCATAGCTAAAGTGAACCAGACCACCATTTGTTGATGGTAATCTGGGAATATTTGTATTTATTTCTTTGTAATGAGGAAGATATATTCCCAAACACACCCGCTGCAACCTGTGTAGTGTCAGAAATGTCTGAACTGTCAAAGTGCCAGTATTAAAAGGTTTCTCACAGCCACCAGCCACATTCAAACCCGTTTTGGAAGTAAAATCTCACTGATTATACATCAACTGGAAAGATAAAGAAAGCTGACAGCACAAAGTTCAGGAAGCTGAACCAGTCCATACAGAACCCCTGAAAACAGGCCATTGTACATCTACACATAGCCTTTCTTAGCCAGGGTTTCCCTAAGGCCGTTTCACACTGGGGCGAGGCAGGCACCGGCGGTTTAGCGGTGCTATTCGACCGCTAGCAGGGTGTTTTTAACCCCGCCAGTGGCTGGAAAAGGGTTAAAACCGTGTTGGAGGGTGACCGCTATTCCTTTGCTGTGAGGTCTGCCGCGGTGCGCTCCCTCCCGTCTCCTACCACTACGGTCTATGCTGTCCTGACAGAGCAGTGCTCAGCACATGGGAATACCTGCTGCTGGCAGAGAAGGAATGGAGCCAGGCAGAGCAGAGAGGAGGAGAGCGACTCTCTCCCATGTTTGAATCCATTGGCAGCAACTTCCCCCCACCGTGTGCGTGTCTGCCCCCCCCCCCCCCGGGTCTTCTCCTCCCGGCCAATGGGGAGCCACTTTCCGATTGGACGGAAGGAGAAACAGGAAGACATTAAGCGAATATTAGATCTGCTAATGACACACAACTGGGTGGGCTCAGGGAGCAGTGCTCTACGTCCCAAGCCCACACTTATTTGATGCCAATTAGAGCTTAATGTGTCCGGTGCCCTGCATGTAGATAAGGGGGCCTTACGTATGGACGGGCCGCCACTGCTCAGTCATGTGCAAGGAAAAAAAAACGCATTTTGCTTAGCTTACACATGATTAAATGGATGGAAGTCAGCAGAGCTTCTGCTCATTCACTAAGCTCTGGAACAACTGCACTTTGCAAAGTGCACAGTCTATTTGGCTTTATTAAATCAACGCCTGAATCTCCATTTGCAAAGTAATGAGAAATAAGTCTTCTAATCATACTTTAGGCTCTGCATGCATTCTTTTATTTTTAATTTTTTTTTGAGGATTCATTTTCCCTACAATATCTGAGCTTGCCAACATGTAACAAACAAGGTATAGACTATGTAAATAAAAATTCACATCCAAGGTTCTGTATAGCCAAGAAAGACTTTATATTCACATTTCTATATCGGAGGAATGGCTGCTCATCTAAAACTAATAGTATTTATCTGTAAAAATCTTCTGTACAAAGAAGTAGCTATGCAAACCACAGTCACTGAAATGCCAAAACCAATTGGCATTTCAGTGTCTATGACTTGAAAATATGCATCTTTGCAAACCACAGACATGCTGAAATAGAAATAGTTTTTTTTTTTGATGTTCTACATGATCTAGACATTTATCCCACATCTGGCTCTAGCTATATTTAGGAAGCATCTGTTGTATAGGGAAGCAGTAATTAGAGGATGCAAAGTTAAATATGGAGAGAGTGTCAGAAAAGTGTAAGCCTGATATACAAAAAGGAACGCGTTGAGAATCAGGTGATGAGCACAGAGCTGGGAATAGAGAAAACAAATTCCTTACAGATCTTCTAGCCAGTTCACATCTCATTAAACAGAGCAGCAATTAACCCTCATGCTGCAAACTTGGAATAGAGGAGGGATTATTTACCCACAGGAAAAAAAAAAGGCATAGTTAGATTAGAGTTAAAGTGCTGAAATTGTTATACAAGAATCTGTGAGAACAAAGAAGTCACAGAACTATGTGGCTTAATGGAATACTTCCATAATAGCCAGAATTAAACCACATCCTCTAACAATGTGGTTCTCAGTTTAAAACAATGTTTGGAGCAGAATACCTAGGAAACAGCTAAATACACGCACTGCAAGTGTGTTTTACCTGCAAAATACTTTTTAATGCTGTACAAACAGTCCTACAAAATGCACACCTCTGGTCATTTATTTTATAAATTCCTGGTTCAGCTTTTCTCCGCCAACTGTAGTCCCCTCCCTGCTAATTGCACAGAAGCGATTATACCATTTCATTGTCCAGTTAAGCTAGAGGTGAGGAGGTGACAATAAAATCTGCACTACTAAAATCGAGAGAAAAAAAAAAAAAAGTATCCCCTGCCTGACTGTACGGTATTGGGCAGCCCCCCCCCCCCAAAAAAAAATAATAATACACAAAACAGTACCCCTATGAGCATATTGTTCTTTCATTCTGTCCCATTTGTGAATGTGAGCTAAGTAAATTTCTGCAGATATGCCAGGTTTGCTTGGGAGTATATACTCACAAGCAATTGATAAGATAGGGAGATGGTTCACTTACCTGCATCACATCCCTGATATACTTTCTAAAATGTTGCTGGGCGTCTGTGAATCTGGTGTCGTTTAGGTATAGAATGCAGGAAATGCATTAGTTGTTCCTGTTGCCACATTACCAGCATGGGGATATTATCTGTAAATTTGGTTGGGTGTTTTTAGAGAGTTTGTTTCATTGTGCCCTTTTCTGCCCATTGAGTTTTGGCTAATGAAAGGGGAGCAATCTTGCTGCAAGGAGAACCAAAGCTTATATATTCCATGTCTGCACAAGTTGATTACCCTTTCAATGTATATGGCAGTATAGTAAACGGCCAGATTCTGGGAGCGCCACTCCACCTTTACCTTGGACCCAATCAGGGTATTTTTACTACTGCAAACGGCTTTCCCTTGCCAGGTGATTCTTATAAAATTGTCCTATGCCCTGAAAATTTGTTCCGGTGAGGCTCCAGCCCTCTCAGCCCAAGACGCAGACAAGGCTCTTGTTGAATGCGCAGTGACAAAAGGTCGAGGAACTCTTTCCCTTGTGTGCTCCTGAAAAGAGGACAAACAAGGCATCTGCTTTTCTACAGGTCTTGGTGACCTCAAGGTAGATAAGATTTCTTCTCACGTCTAAAAAACAACAACAACAAAAAAAAAAAATTCTCTTTCTTGGTCACCCTTTTCACAGTACAATGCAGTACAATGTCTTAGGATCTGTGGAATGTACTGGCCACTTCGGCAGAAATCCTGGATCAGTTTTCAAAACAACCCGATCCTTGGCTCCCTCACTGATAGGGCCTGTAACTCACTTATCCTATGAGCTGAGGTAATTGCCACAAGAATTTTTTTTTTTTTAAGGTAAGTAACTTAACTGAATTACCCTCTAGGGACTCAAAAAGGGAATTATACCAGAGTTTGAAGCACCAGGGACAGGTCCCAAGTTGGACAACTTCTAACCACTACTGGCCTGGACCTAGAAATTGATTTGAAGAATCTAGCTATAGCGGGATTTTCATAGAGAGAAAATTGGAGAAAAACACTGATAGCTGCTGTCTGTACCTTTAAGGTACTAACTGAAAGACATTTGTTGACACCCTCTTAAAAAAAATAAAAAATAAAATAAAATAAAAAAAAATTCTAAAATTGAACATCATGAGTTAATCATTGATTTTTCAATAACCACAAATTAAATTTTCTATTAAAGTTTTCTGCAATATACCAGGGTCTTGACTACTTTGTCAGAGAACCCCTGGGCGCTTAGTACCTTTTCTTCAGAAACCAGGCCATCAAGGTTAAAGAAACCACCTGTGGGTTGCGACACTGGACCCTGCGATAATAGCTCTTCTCTCTTTGGAAGATTCAGTGGAGGCTCTGAGACCAGAGTCTGTAACAGGGAAAAACATGGCCTCTTGGGCCAAAAGGGGCTATTAGGATAAGATCTGTTTCTTCTAGAAGAAACTTCCAAAGGACTTCTGGAATTAGCCCGATCGGCGGGAAGGCGTGGGAGGCAGAATGGTTGATTGATGATTGATCCACTTGGTTCAGAGAAAAGAACTTCTCTGTCTTGTGATTGTACTGATCTGCGAACAGGTCCACTTCAGGACATCTGTTGGGGAGACCTGTAAAGATTACAGAATGAAAGGACCAATTGTCTCGACATACCCGGTAGCGCTGATATAATCTGCCAGACAGTTTTGTGTCCCCTTCAGGTGCACTGCTGTAATTGAGGCTAGATTTCCTTCTGCTCATGATAAAATCTCCTGGATGACAGATTGAAGTATCCAACTCCTTGTACCTCCACTTGTTGGTACGCAACCGTAGCGATGTTTCAGATAGAATCTGGAGATTGTGACCCCTGGTTTCTGTCTGAAATGCCTGCCAGGCTCGCTGAACCGCTAGAAGCTCTCTCTGATTTGATGGAGCTCTTGCTTCCCTTGAGGACCATTTTCCCTGTGCCACTGTGTTGCTGAGGTGGGCTTCCCATCCCCAGGAACTCGCAACTATTGTGATCCTCTAGGAATGGACCATGGTAGACCACTTGTTAGGTGCAGGTGTGTCCTCCACCACAAGCTTCTTTTTACCCTTGAGGGCAACACAACCCTTGATTCCAGGGAACTTGCATCTCCGTCCCAGTTCTTTAGAAGAAACTGCTGTAATGGGTGTTGATTAAATCCTGCCCGTGGCACTGCGGGAAAGCAAGAAGTCATCAGACCCACTGGTCTTGAAACCTCTCTCAGCGAAACCAACTGATTGGTCTGTAAGGCTGACATTGTTTGCATAATTTTTGAGACCTTTTCCTGTGGGAGAAAAAAACTTTTTAGTCTACTGATCAAAATTCGTACCCCAGATATGTCACTTTCTGGGCCGGAATTAAGGAAGACTTCTCTTTGTTTATTAACCAGCCTAGAGATTGAAGGAAGTCCTGTACAGTCTTGAGATACGCTAATAACTTTTGGTATGACTCCGCCACCACTAAGAGGTCGTCCAGGTAAGGGATAATAGTTATTGCCTTTAACCTTAGCGGAGCCGGTGCCTCCCCCCAACGCCTTTGTAAAAATGCTTGGAGCTGAGGACAGACCAAAGGGGAGGGCTTGAAATTGAAAGTGCTGAACCTCTGTCCCCAACTTGACCGCTATTCTCAAGAATCTTTGGAAGGCTGGATGGATAGGAATGTGCAGATAGTCATACCTCAAATCCAAAGTGACCATGAAGCAGTTTGGGTAAAACAGGTTTTTTATTGAAAACACAGTCTCCATACAAATGTACTTGCTCCAATTTGGAGACCCAGGGCCCTCGCATTTACCCAATCTTGGGAAGGTGATCAATAATTGCTCTGGTGGCTGGCAAGAAAATTCCAACCTGTACCCATTGGTAACTAGGTCCAGGATGAGTGGACTTGAGGTGACTGCTGCCCATTGTGGGAGAAAAGCCCTCAACCTTCCTCCCACTGGGAGACAAGTCATTGTGGCTTGACAGGTTCTTGAGGAGGGTTAAACAAGACGCTCCTTCTACCTCTGCCCTTGTGACCTGTCCAATGTTACACTTCATAACACCCCGTGCAGGAAGAAAGGAAAAATATGCCCCCTTCACCTAGTCCCTACTGGTTAAAAGGGGAAGAACACTCACAGGATGTTCAAGCAAGTAAAATACACTTCAGGCTTACCTGTGAGGTGCTGGTGTTAGGGCCGGCTTCCACTGCCTGTGCAGGTATCGCAGAGGAGTCCATGCAGCCTCTGCTGGGTTTCACCGTTTTAAACACCAGCCTCCCAGCGTTCCTGTTCACGCCATTTTTAGAGACAGGAACTAGTGTCTTTGACGCCTGCTGATTACATCACATGCCCCAGAAGTGACATTGCCAGATACTTCCTGTGGGCCTGCTTGGAACACATAAGTTCCGCCCCTTCACATGTGTGGCTTCCTCTCTTCTCCTGCACAATCCAGCCATGCTGTTTAACAGGGAGAGAACAGCCGACTGCCACCATGCTGCTTGCGGACTGGAGCTCTGAGATGTACACCACGGTGTTGGCATTCCCCGTGCACTGAGAAGCAGGGACAGCAGCCACAAACCTACTGCCCTGGTGGATGTGCCGCTCTTGGACAAGAAGGTAGGAATACCGCCCCAAAAAACGCCACATGAGCCATGCTCATGAGACCTAGCGAAACCAGTTCTAGGAAACTTGTTTACATGTTCTCTGTCCTGGTAGGAGGAACCCTAGGTCTCATGGGCTGTCCTGGAAAATGCTTAGAGAAAACATTTTCAATGTAATCAGAAGCAGCTGAATACAACAGCAGACAGTAGGGACTCCTGTTTCCACGTTGCTAAGCATAAATAGAGAAATTGGATGAATTCCCTTGTTCAGTCTGAGTGTGGGGGAAGAGGGTTGAACAAGAGGAATCTATATGTGTATAGCCAACTTTAGAATAATTTACAGAATACAAGTGGATCTGTGAATGGGCAAAGGGAGAGCAGGAGCGAACACTGCAGCATAAATGGCTGAGAGCTGCAGCAGGCCAGAAGTATAGTATGAGTTATACTATCTGGCTAAATGAAAGGTAATTTAAATGAAATGTAAATTTACAATAGCTGGCATGGATTAACCCTTATTACAGGCAACACTATTTTTTACTACAACAATAAGGACTAAACGTGGTTTGCCTGGAGTACCACTTTAAAAACATCGTGATAATGTCCGGGAATGGTCAAATTAGAGTCAAGAGCTAAAGCCAATAGAGAATTTGTGGTTGGATTTCAACCCAACATGTAGTTCTTCAGCCAATCTGGAGCAGTGTTGCAAAGAGGAAGTACAGTGTCCAGTTGAGTAAAGCTGATAGAGACCAGACAGACTCAAAGCTGTAATTGCTGCCAAAAAAAATTTAGTAACTAAACGCTAATGTTAAAGGGGATACATATTAACATTAAAGTTATCTTGTGTAAATTAATTTGCAGAAATATCATTATTCTTTAAAGATTACATTTTTGTTGATAAAAAAAATAAATAAAATAAAATAAAGCTGAACTTTAATCAGCATATATTTTGCGTTACTAGGTTTGACCCCGCCCACCTTAATCATGCTAACAAAATAAAAAAAATAACCCTTTTCATTACATAAGTTATTCACACAAAAGCGAACAAGAACCATCCAACCTAGTAAGAGCATGAACCCCTCATCAAAAAGATACATCATGTAAGAAATCCAAGTCTCTCCCCCCCACCCCCCAAGAAGTACAGGAAGCATAGAAAAGGAATACATGTAGCAAAAAAAAAATGAAAGGGGATTGAAAAGAATCCCATAACAGTTAGGGAGCCCTGTCAAACATTGCAAAGAGAAAGTCCAGGCAAAAAAACAAAAACAAACGATGATTGCACTCCAGGAGTGAGCCCCCAATGATAGCTAGATGCCATTTAGAGTTGAATTGAGAGCATACAGGTGCGAGGGGGGGGGGGGCTGAGAGCATACAGGTGCGAGGGGGGGGGGGGCTGAGAGCATACAGGTGCGAGGGGGGGGGGCTGAGAGCATACAGGTGCGAGGGGGGGGGGCTGAGAGCATACAGGTGCGGGGGGGGGGGGGGGGCTGAGAGCATACAGGTGCGAGGGGGGGGGCTGAGAGCATACAGGTGCGAGGGGGGGGGGGGGCTGAGAGCATACAGGTGCGAGGGGGGGGGGGCTGAGAGCATACAGGTGCGAGGGGGGGGCTGAGAGCATACAGGTGCGAGGGGGGGGCTGAGAGCATACAGGTGCGAGGGGGGGGGCTGAGAGCATACAGGTGCGAGGGGGGGGGCTGAGAGCATACAGGTGCGATAGGGGGGGGGGCTGAGAGCATACAGGTGCGATAGGGGGGGGGGGCTGAGAGCATACAGGTGCGATAGGGGGGGGGGCTGAGAGCATACAGGTGCGATAGGGGGGGGGGGCTGAGAGCATACAGGTGCGAGGGGGGGGGGGCTGAGAGCATACAGGTGCGAGGGGGGGGGGGCTGAGAGCATACAGGTGCGAGGGGGGGGGGGCTGAGAGCATACAGGTGCGAGGGGGGGGGGGGCTGAGAGCATACAGGTGCGAGGGGGGGGGGCTGAGAGCATACAGGTGCGAGGGGGGGGGGCTGAGAGCATACAGGTGCGAGGGGGGGGCTGAGAGCATACAGGCGCAAGGGGGGGGCTGAGAGCATACAGGCGCAAGGGGGGGGCTGAGAGCATACAGGCGCAAGGGGGGGGGCTGAGAGCATACAGGCGCAAGGGGGGGGGCTGAGAGCATACAGGCGCAAGGGGGGGGCTGAGAGCATACAGGCGCAAGGGGGGGGCTGAGAGCATACAGGCGCAAGGGGGGGGCTGAGAGCATACAGGTGCAAGGGGGGGGCTGAGAGCATACAGGTGCAAGGGGGGGCTGAGAGAGTACAGGTGCGAGGGAGGCTGAGAGAGTACAGGTGCGAGGGAGGCTGAGGCACTGAAGGGCTTGGTGGGATGACTAGTGGGCAGATTTGGTGGGACAGCCAGTGGGCGGGACCCTGGGGAATGTTACTGGTCAGGCTTGGGGGGGGGGGGGGGCCCAGGCCTAAAGCTGTATAAGGGGCCCCACAATTTCTGATGGCTGCCCTGATGGGGCACCATTCCACTAACCAATACCAAAGATGGGGCACTATTCCTCCAACTAATACCAATGATAAGGATCTATTCCTCCAACTAATTCCAACGATGGGGTACTATTCCTCCTCCTATTCCCCTCAGGAACTATGTAATGGTTTTACTCCCACTGACCACCAAGCCTGAGGCACAGTTTACTTTACTACCACTGAACATTTTATACCCTCACTAGCCATGATCCGGCCCCCTAAAGATTGAAGGACAGTAAACTGGCCTTTTGTTTAGATATTACAGCAAACTTATGGTTTTCTTTCATTTTCAAACCTTTATAAATCCACAAACCTAAAATGTATTCCATGCAACCATTTATCGTAAGCAGAAAGCTAATATGAATGTAATCAAACAACCAAAAACTGTATCTCTGCACAATAGTAACATTACACTTTACTCACTTCAGAGTCTTTCTCCAATTGGCGTCTAGTCTGAATCCAAGTGTGCAGCATTCGATCGTCCACAGCCTCTGTGTGAGACAGGTCATGGGGGGAGCTCCACAGGTTTCTCTCATCATCATGGATTATACTTGTGGAGTAGGTCTGGATATTGTTGTTGTTGCTATTAAGGAATAAAGAACCATCAACATGTTAAAAGTATTCGCTGGGAAAATAAAATTAGGTAGATACGTTTATGCAATTTTTGTTTTAGTTTATCATGTTATAGTTCACAAGAATAGCCTTATCGGAAATGTGCATCTGCATACTAAATGTATGAAATGTGCAGGTATAGCTCTGTGAAACGCGGGGACAAAAAAGGTGAATGTGGAGCCTTAAAGTGGTTGTAAACCCTTACAAACCACTTTGACCTACAGGTAAGCCTACATTAAAGGCTTACCTGTAGATCCAAGAAATATCTCCTAAACCTACACGGTTTAGGATATATTTACTAAAAGACAGTCACCGCTGTCTACAGCGCATGTGCCGTAAACAGTGGTGCCCAGGCGCACTATGCCGTTAGTGGCAGCCCCCGTGCGCATGTGCGGGAGTGACATCATCAATGCTCCGGCACTGTGAGTGGCCAGAGCAGCGATACCCGGAAGAAGATGGACTCTCCGGACTACAGGGGACAGCGGTGACATCGCTGGCTCCTGTGTCAGGTAAGTGACACATGATGGGCTACTATGCGATGCATAGTAGTCCACTATGCTTTACCTTTGCAGGGAGACAAAGAAGAAGTAAACCCATCAGGGTTTAACTCGTTAAGAAACTTTAAAACATAATTTGATGTGTATAAAAAAAAAAAAAAAAATGTACAAATGAAAGATGCTCTATAATTCTGTGCCAAGATGTAAAATGGATTAGATGTGAAGGGTGTGGGTTCTAATTGAACCAAAAATGTTGATTTTTTTTTTTTTTCTGCATCAGTAAGCAAAATAAATTACATTTTTTGCTCAGCCATCATTTGCTCTAAGTGCACCCAAGGGAGACATACCGGATAAAAATGCCTTTTTAGTAATGTGTAATGCTAAGGCTGCCTTATTGTAAAATCATAAATCGGGTAGGTTTAGATCCCTCCACTGAGTCTGCCAGGTTAGAAACACCCCCTTTCACACTGCACAGAGGAACAGTGCTGAGGCTGTCAATAAGCTGGAGGTCCTTCCATCACCTTTTTTTTCTTGGTGCCTTAAGGCATGCTGGGTGACTGTATTTATACTAGTAGAACACATGTGCACATGCTCTTTGGCTGGAGAGCAGGGTCCCGGAGGAAGGGAGGCTGCTGCCCCTCCTCTGTATAGGCTACCATATGGCCTCAGGTGGTTGACCTGAGTGCCAGGGCCACAGAAGCTGCAACCCAGATGTCCTGCAGAGCTGACAGAGAGGGAGACCTACCTAGAAGGATCTGTTCCTGGGTACTGTGAGTACAAACCTAAATCTAGAGGCCTGTTCTATGGGGGCCGTCCCTGTAAACTAGCAAAGTCAATGGATGGGTGGCAGCTAAAGGGGATACTGATTAGTGTCCTGAAGAATTAGTGTTCATTGAGTCTGCTGCCAGAGCAAGAAAAAAAAAAAAAAAAAAACACACGAATGCCCTGTACACACGACCGGACTTTCCGGCAGAAAATGTCAGACGGAATCATTCTGTTGGACATTCCAATCGTGTGTGGGCTTCATCGGACTTTTTCCTTTCTAAAATTCTGACGGACCTAGAAATAGAACACGTTTCAAATCTTCCCTCTGGAACTCTGCCAGAACCAGTTCCTATCCAGAAAACTGCTCGTTTGTATGCTGTTCCGACGGACCAAAAACGACGCAAGAGCAGGTATTGGCTACTGATTAATTAACTGCCTTTTTCTAGTCCCGTCGTAAGTCATCACGTTCTAAATGAAATGATTGGACTTTGGTGTGATCGTGTGTAGGCAAATCCGTTTCGGCGGAACTCCGTTGAAAAGTCCTTCGGAGTTCAGTCCGGCGAGAAGTCCGCTCGTGTGTACGCGGCATTATTCTTCCATACTAATGCTGTATGGTTCAGCGGAGGATCTGCAATTCAGTTCAATCAAGTTAGGCCAAGTGAGAGTTCTCCAACTTTTAACTATGCACAGAAGAGGACAATCCCACAAATTCCTTCTTCTATGCATGTTCTACCAATAATATTTTTTTTTAATGATAGTCTATTGGTATTTTGGAAGTGGTTGTATTCCATTTTTATTCTATTCTTTTCTATTGTATTTAAATTTGAATTTATTCTATTTGGAATTTGAATTTCAGAAGATGGTTATATTCTATTTTATATAATTCAAAAACTATTTGAATTTCGTCCAAAATTTTGTTTCATTATTTCCGATTAATTTAAAATCGTTACCAATTGTAATTCGGATACATCTGAATTTACAAATAACGAAAAAAGTTTTGTGCGAATTTCAATTCAGGAACGAAACAAACCGCACATGTCTACTTGTACCACTTTGAGTTGGAGAGACCCTTCTCCCCCCTCAGCAGTTATATGGCTCAACAGAGAAGAGGCAATCGGAAGGACGGAGATCTCTTCCTTACCTCTCAAAACACAGAACCTACATAAAAACGACCAAATGTGGTTTTATTGGATCAATTTTGCTTTTTCAGACAAGGACCAGGCTCTGATGAGCGATTATTCATGAATTTGGGTACCCTCCATTATCACAGGTGAGAGAAGACCCTTATTATCCCTCAATCCCATGCTCAATCTCCCCGTTTAGTGGCAATCCCTTTTTCTTACATATCTGTGCCTTCTGTTATACTCTTCTTGAACCCCTTTCACCTCTTGCGCCCCCCCCCCCCATCTATTTTTTCCTAGTTGACCGTACCTTAAGGTCATTGTACCAGAAATTTTCTTACTTACAAAAAAATGCATATTTCATGTATTTCTCAGCTTTCATTTACTCAGCATACCGCCAGAGGCATACTACTTTTCTCAAAAGAATGTACTGACATATCTTGATAATTATGCCCTGTTCACATTGGAAAAGTGATTATTCTGTACAAACACTGAAATTAGAGTATTGTAAAGTAGCTTGATACTGCTTAGGATTTCTTTTTATATTGTACCAGAGCCTGGCTGTTCTAAAAGGATAAAGTGTAAAATAAATGCAAAGCATGTGATGCATTGTGACACATTGACATGGCGCCCTTCACAGTGCACAGTAGTGTGGTAGGAACGCCGCCATTGGTATGGATATCCCTAAAAAAAACATGTTAAACCTATCACAAAAGGCACAGAAAGCAAAGTGCAGTGCAGACAAAATGCTGAATTGGGACTTGGCACTCCAGCAATGCTACAGTCTTAAAAGCGGAGCTTCACCCAAAAAGAGGAAGGTCCGCTTTAGGCACTCCCCCCCCCTCTATGGCACATTTGGCATGTCATTTGTTTGGGGGGGAGGGGAGCGGGTACCTTGTGTTGACAGGTGCCTGCTCCAACTTCCACTCGGGCCGCCTAGGCGATCCGAGCAGAAATTCTCTCCCCCTCCCTGCGATCTTCTGGGACATGGCACAGGTCCCAGGAGAATGCTCAACCATTGAGGAGCCACAACGCATCTCAAATGCGCACCCGGCTGTGAAGCTGCAAGCTGTCACAGCTGGGTGCCCACACTTGTAATGGCAGCGCCGGGGAGAGGACAGGGAGAGAACCAAAAGATTCGGGCAGCCACATCGCTGGATCCTGGGGACCGGCGAGTGTTTATTAAAAATCAGCAGCTACACTTTTGGTAGCTGCTGACTAAAAAACAAAAACAAAAAAAAAAACACTAACGTTTGGCACTCCGTTTTAATATTGATATACAAACCATTGACTGTTCTAAAAGGCTAGCATGCCCCTTTTTCTCTCCCCCCCACCTCATGTGACAGTACCCAAGATGGAGATCAAGGAGAAAGTGTCCTTCGGAAGGGGGAACGAGCCTGACCCTCAATGGACCCTGGCACTCCCTTTGGAGAGGAAGTATGGAGGCATCCACTGTTTGGCCATGGAGCTCTGAAGATAGTGCTGCCAATCTTTGCCTGATCATCCTTATTTTTTGCAAAAAAAAAAAGATTCCCTTTATGTACTTTTCCAAGTCTGGAAGACATGTTGCTGGAAATATCTGAAGTCCTAGTCCTCTCTCCTTGTGAGCCTGGAGCAATAAAACATCTTTGAAAAGGCAGAAAGTGACTGGCACCCAATGTTATTTAAATCCTCCACTTCAAGTGGTTCTAAGGAATTACGGTTTTTTTTTTTTTTATCCCAATTCAGTCTCTGAAAAAAAAAAGAAAAGGAAAAAAACTGCAACATTGCTCAATATGGAGCAACACAAAATTCAGTCACTGCATTCCAAACGCTTCAAATATGTTTCATGTACACGTTGGAAGCAATACACAAATGCCATGCAAATTGTATCTCAAATAAATGTCTGCATGTTGGAAGGAAAACTTTGCATGGCCATGATTAATTAGCATTACATGGTAGCATTTCAGTGAAGTTATTCACCAGTCTCCATCAGAAAGTAGAAGACAAATACAGCTGTCTTCTTAGACGTGTGTGGAAGCATACACTGGGATCACGACAAGGCCACACTGTTAGGACTACATCTTGTCAAACAGATTTTCATTTTATTGAAGCCTAAAAACCATCCAATTTAATAGTTATAGTTTAATTATTTCCATTTCATATTTATTGTTTAATGTAAAAAATAAATACAATTTAGAAAAAGTTTGATATCTGATCCAGTATTCTTATATACCCACACTGTACTGTAGAATTTGTTTAATGAGCAGCTATAGTTAAAAAGTAATATGTACCTAACCCGAAGAAAAAAAAAAAAACGTAATAAAATTGCAGCTTACCAGTCCTTGGATATGATTGCTGCATTGTTTTCTTTGGCCACAGATGGATAAAAATTCAGCCGCTTTAGCAGGGACCATCGGTATCGATCAGCGTGTTGTCATTCCTGTCTGACAGACATCGATCGTTAGACCAACATCTGTCAGACAAGTTGGCAGACTTATCAATCAGCTGCTGCAGCCTCATTTGTGTGGATGGAGGATTTTGTGATTTCTCGTTTAGCCCGCTGGCTGAATGAAAAAAAAAAAAAAAAAAAAAAAAAAAAAAAAAAAAAAAGGGGGGTGGGGCGGATGAACCTATCCATCTATGGCCAGCTTTAGTTTTTACCTGGTGAGCTTGCCAGTAACACCCTCCATATACTAGGAAGACAACGATCACTCATTGGGGGCAGCGTTGACACCCTTGAACAGGAAATGTTAGGACTACAAAAACACCTTGTTCTCTTCTCCATACCATAGCGGGGGAGATGTTCTGTAGTCTACAGAGACCAGGCAGGGATAATAGTGCAGCAGAGGAGTATACGGGAATTTAGGAGCTCACTGGATTTCTGGCAAGATTATGTTTTTTTATTTTGAATGTATCGACCAGATTTGACAAAACACTTTGAAAGGAAGGAAGGAAGGAAGGAAGGAAGGGTTACTAAACTTACAACAGTAAAATCAGTCTGTATATGCATTAAAGCATGCTTGTTATATCATGCTTGTTGCACCATGCCAAAAGTAAAAAACAAACAAAAAAAAAAAACACCCACAACACACACACACACACACACACACACAGTGGGAATGAGCCCGTAAAGCACATGGATATTCAATTCAGGCTAAGTCTGCAATGTGCAAGCAGTGTAACCTCTACTGGTCAGCACAGCGCAGCCCAGGAGGAGTTTCTCCCAAGCTATTGGCTAAGTAACATTCATCAACTTATGTCAACGTGTTTGGACACTTTAATTGCTCATGTTAAAAAAGTCAATTTCAAAAATACTACTGCTGTTAGATAATATATTTAGTAGTAAATCCTTACATATATGCAGTGACGTGACTAGCCTCAGGTAATGCAGAGATGAAACCAATCCTACATACAGCACGTTGTACCAATTTATCTGCAGCACTCTCTTCTCTACTGCAGCTCAAAGTACAGAAACGTTTACAGCTTGTCTGAGCTTTAGAAGGGGAATGGCAGAAAGAAGGGGGGTTACGCTCTGTAAATCTCAGTGGAAGTGCTCTGAAATCTGATTGAAGGGCAGGGACACACACCCTTCACAGAGCACACAAGAATAGAGTGAAGATTGTCAACAACAGACTGTGTGCTGAAGCTCCGTCCCTGTCACCATTTTTCTCTTAGACCTTGTACACACGGTCGGACATTCTGCCAACCAAATCCATTGGATTTTGTCCGACAGATTGTGTCCGAAACTGTTGTATACACACGGTCGGACCAAGTTGTCGGAAAATCCGATTGTTCAGAACGTGATGACGTTATTTCGTTATGACGGGACTACGGAATCTCCGACCACGTGTACAAGGGCTTAGTGTGAGGAAATCCTGTCAGAAGTAAGGATAGCAGATAGAGGAAGGAAGCAGCACACAGAAGTGACACATGCTCTGAATTGAGACAAGTACACACTATAGAGGGATATGCTTTGTTCATATTTAATTTCAGAGGTTTACTACCACTTCTAATATAGGCGACTTAAAATAAACTGAATGTCAAGACAGCTCAAATTAGTGTAACAAAAACGGGGGGGGGGTTCCAAAGTTGCAATGAGGAAGGGAGGATGGGGGAAAGCAGGAGAGGGGGAGGGAAGGGTTGTCCAGTTTTCCAGTGGGGATTGGGAGTTAAGAAAATCCTTTAATCCTTTAAGCCGACCATAGATGATTCGAGTCTCAATCGGTTCAGCAGGGCCATCGATTGACTGCCATCGGCTATAGTCGCTAGCAATAACTGTCTTCTCCTGGCAGGGAGAGCCATCAGCACCTCCCCGACAGGAGAACACAATAGCTTTGTGGGAGGGATTCTCCCATCAACAGTCAGTCAACCTATGGTTGCAGGAAAGAAAATTGCAGCATCTGACCCAAGTCAGAATTTGTTGATAGTGACAAGTCGAGAGTATTGTTTATCTCCCAAACTAGGGGCAAAGTCAGGGTTGCTTATAAGAGGGGCCTAAGGCAGGCCATTGATGATGTGATCTCCTTTCCTGTAACCATGGGTTGCAAGAAAGAAAATCACATGATGTCCCCATCAACACTGACTTTTCTGATTGGGAAATCCTTCCTGTGGAGCTATTGTGTTCTCCCGAAGAAGGCAACCGTCCTTTCCGGGAGAACACAGTGATTATCGCTAGCAGCCATAGCCACTGGCAATAATTGCATGCTAGAGATCTGACATACCTGGGTAAATCAGCCTGTCCATAGATGGATGGAAACTTGGCCGGTCCCTGCCAAACAGGCCGAGATTCAAACCATCTATGACCGGCTTAAGTGTGATGCTATTTTCAGAGCTAGATTTATGGATGCCAGAGTTTTGAGGAATGGACCAATAATAGGGTGATTTTTTAGAGCTTTAATGTTATTTTCCTTTACCCTAGGAAGACAGCAAAAGGTTTAATGTGAGTTTGCCTATTCTGGAGCAATACATTGGTTCTACATCATTCCAGGACTCTAAAGTGGTGGATCTTTATCCCTGTACATCCTTGTTCAATGCTCTGGGCCGACTTGACTCCCTCCATATCTCAGCTAAGACATATTTGTCTAGGACCAATGCTATTTACGCTTTCCATCTGGAAATAAATGTAACAAGGGGTTCCCTCTCTCTTCTCCATGCCCACCTCTCTTAACCGGTTCCCGACCAGCGCACGCCGATGTACGTCGGCAGAATGGCACGGGCAGGCATATTGGCTAAAGATACGTCCAATCTTTAATGCCGCCCTGCCATCGCGAGCCCAGAAAAATGTGTCAAAAATGTCTGATGTGTCCACCATAATGTCGCAGTCACAATAAAAATCGCTGATCGCCGCCATTACTAGTAAAAAAATAAATATTAATAAAAATGCCATAAAACTATCCCCTATTTTGTAAACGCTATAAAACTTTTGCGCAAACTAATTAATAATCGCTTATTGCGATTTTTTTTACCAAGAATATGTAGAAGAATACGTATCGGCCTAAACTGAGGGGAAAAAAAGTTTTTTTTATATATTTTTGGGGGATATTTATTATAACAAAAAGTAAAAAATTATGCGTTTTTTTCAAAATTGTATTTTTGTTTATAGCGCAAAAAAATAAAAGCCGCAGGGGTGATCAAATACCACCAAAAGAAAGCTCCATTTGTGGGAAAAAAGGGACGTCAATTTTGTTTGGGAGCCACGTCGCACGACCGCGCAATTGTCAGTTAAAACGACGCAGTGCCGATTCACAAAAAGTTATCTGGTCTTTGACCAGCAAAATGGTCTGGGGCTGAAGTGGTTAAACATAATTTTTAACCCGGATATTCCGGATAGCCTTTCCTACAATAACATGCATCCATGGTCTCGGGCGGGCATTTTTCAACTCCGCCACCTAATACATCCTGTAACTCGCAAATGAATCTCCTTCCAAGATCGCCAAACCAAATTTGATATATCCAAAAAGCTTTTTTTTTTTTTCTTATCTTCAATTTAAACACTACTTCCATTCCGTATTGCCTGCCTTGGCCCTAGAAAAACCCAATGCCTTTGAAACGTTATGTGCCCAAGGCCCATACAAACCTGGTCTCATATCTTCTATATAGAAGATTCTCCATGACTCAAATCTGCCCACGCTAGATTCTCATGTATAGATGCGGAGATGGGCCAAGGTACTTCCAACCCCTTTATCCCTCCCTCAATGGTGGGAGATCTGGACCTCCATATCTAAAGCTTCCAGATGCGTGGAGCAGAGAGAGACAGCCTACAAGGTCCTCATGTTCTGGTATAGGACCCCAGAGGTTATCCATAAACATGATCCCTCTATATCCCAGAAATGCTGGAGATGCTTGCGAGATATGGGAACACACTACCACATCTTCTGGGATTGCCCATTCATTTTGCCATTTTGGTCCTCGGTCCAATCAGTGCTTCAGTCTGTGCTGGAGATGGACTTCCCAAAAGACCCGGCTCACTACTTGTTAAGCCTCCCAGTACCTGGAATATCTAAACATGCCAAAAAGTTGATGTCATATATCCTCTTAGCCGCCAAGAGAGTAATACCTACCCACTGGTTATCTCCCAACCCCCACGCAATTTCAATTGATCTTGGCTGTAGCACAGATATGTAGAATGGAACATATGACAGCGGTGACGCATGACTCCCTGCCTCAGTTCTCAAAGATATGGGATCCCTGGGACAACTCCTCTTTCAATCCCGAATCACTATCCTAAACTGCTGTCAAATCTCTTTTCTATATAAGATGATAGTGATATTTCTCAGCATCTTGTTTGCTTTTTCTTGTTTTGTTGAAAAACTTCAATAAACATACAATTCCAAAAAAAAAAAAAAAAAAAAAAAAGGGGGGGGGGGTGGATCATCTGGTGATATTATATAATATTAGGTGGTAGCTGCTCCAAACAAACTATTACCTTCTCTAATGAATGCGCCCACTGGGAGCATAGTATAAACTGTATTAGCTACATACAGTACACTGCTCTGTGTTCTGGCAGCAGGATGGGGACTTTCCATCCAATTTTTGGATTAAAATCAAGTCGGGCTGAGTGCTGCTCAGCCATTCACAAGAGGCTTTGTATTTTCTGAATAAATACAAGGCTCCCTCTTATTGGCTGAGGTAGAGAATGACATCATGATCTCCACCTCAACCAGTCACAGGAAACCTTGTATTTATTCAGAAAGTACAATGCGGATGAATTTTGTTCCGAGAGGTGGACTTGAAGCTCGTGTACCGCTGATGAAGCACAGCACTGTGTATTGTATGTAGCTGACGTTGCATACAATAACGAAGGTAATAGTCTAGACTAGCTTGGTCTAAAACTATTTTAGAGTGACAGAAGAAAAAAAAAAAAAAAAATAAAATAAAAAAAAGGGTGAAAAACTGTGCTGCAGCTGCCCCCAAAGCCCCACTTTTTCGTACCTGAACCCAATCGTTCCAGTGACAAGCATGAGCCCAGCAGCTCCAGCCATTGTCTTGGGTCCTCGTTGCATCGATTGATAGCAGCAGGAGCCATTGGCTTCCACTGCTGTCAATTAAATTCATTGACATGTGAGCTGGGGGGCAAGGCAAGCCCTGCTGTCTATATCAGTGGACGTAGCAGCAGGACTGGGGAGCACGTCCACACGAGTGCCCCCTCATGGAAAGGGTCTCTCTATGGGGGCATTAGAGGTGGAGCCAGGAGCGTAAAACCCTTGCACAGAGCAGGTAAGTATAACTTTTTTTTAAACAAACACACACTTCCTGGAATTCAGCTTTAGGCCCCTTTCACACAGGCACCTCCGCTAAGTGGAACTCTCATACTCGGGGGGGGGGGGGGGGGAATCTCTCCACTGAGCAGGTGGATGACCGGTTCATGTCCTCTCCGCTATGCAGAGAAGACACAGACACAGTGCTGCTCTCCCCCATGGGGCAATCAGATGGAAACAGACCACCTGTCCATTTGCATCCACTCCTATCCAGACAAATGGAAAATAGGACCACGGCTGTTTTTGGCAGACAGGATCAGATGGTGGCGGACACATGTCTGCTGATACCCGCCACTCCATAGAAGAGATTGGAGGGTCCGATCAAGTCCGCCTAAAAAACCTGATAAGTGGACCTGATTGGATAACCCATTTGAAAGAGGTCCTCTATAACTTCTGGTCATTAAAATGTATACCTTTGTGTGTCAGTTAAAGTGCACTACAAAAATGCATAAAAACCTGCAACAATACTTCTGCACTCTTGTTCAGTGGGACCACTCATACCTGCAGATTTTTTTTTGTTTCTGGTAGCCAAAAAGAACACGTTTTAACTTCTGTTTTACATAACTTTCAATATAAAGTGATATAAAAATATACAAAGTTTAAAATGCAAGGAGTCTTGCATAAGGATGGGCTTGGGCTTGTTCGCACACTCCACGTGCAGCGCCCGCCAGGAAGTCGCGGCACTAATATCTGCAGCCGCACATCGGGAAAACGTCTCATTGTCTGTGATCAGCGCAGTGCTGACTTCCTGGCAGGTTTTGCACGTGTAGTGTGAGAACACGCCCAAGCCCATCCCTAGTCTTGAAATACAAAGACAAGCTTGTCCTCTAGGTTTGATAAAATAAGGTGATCTATGCAGGTAAATCATTTCAGCTTTGAGCTGCATATACTGCAATAATGCTACTTAGGGGGGGGGTGGGGGGTCACCAAACCCCCCCCCCCCACACACACAGCGTGTCTTTCACGTACATAGTTTTTGTTATTAAGGCCTGATTCACACCTATGCAGGTTGCAGTTTCCATATTGCAGGTGGAATTTGCATTTTTCAATACACACTTTTGATCCATTGAAGTCTATGTTACCAAAAACAAGTCTCTGGCCCTTTCCATAAAAATGCACACATGTGAATTACATCTATAAGAAACCATGTTAAATGGACTATAGTGCGTTTCTGCAAAACTGAAAATGCAAAAAAATAAAAATAAATAAATAATGCATAGGTGTGAACCAGGCGTAATGCAATTCAATAGGCAATGTCCTAGCAAATAGAATTGTGTTTTGGTAATAAAGTGCAATGCTTGGGCCAAAGTGTACCAACCTTACTGTTCAGCGAATCCTGCAATCAACATGAATAAATTCTAATTTGGTGCATCAGCTGCCCCTCCTCCTCATTAACACCTGAGCTTAGTGTTGTGCAGTTCCTGAAGAATTCCAATTATTTTTCAAAAGGCTCATTCACACCTGAGCTTTGTGTCACATCGCTCCTGAATCTCAAAAAAAGTGCATGAGCAGTAACACACACTTTTGAGCCTTTAAAGCTTACCATCATCCCCATATTATTGTAGACAGAAAGAGAAGAAATGCCCCCTTGGGACTATAAAAAGGTAACCCCTAAAGTATTCTTTAAAAAAAGTGTCTCTTCTATAATCTCAAGAGCATTGGACTTTTAATATGTTGGAGAGAATCATGCATGTTTTAAAATTCTTAAATAGAAACATGACGTATGAATGCCAGATTTTATTTATGTGTTATGCCGCCTAACCATTTTTTTTATCATTTTATGGTTGTTACAAATAACATATTTAAAACGTAACCCTTTTTTTTAAATGTGCTTCTATTTAAAAGTCTATGGCGCAAAAAACATATACCGTAACTCCTATACTACAAGTTTGTATGTACAAAAGAAAAAAAAAAGGAAAAAATCTAATAAAAATACACTTACGCACAAAATGTTCATGGGTAGGGATGAGCTCAGGCGTGTTTGTATGGTCCACGTGCAGAGCCCGCCAGGAAGTCGGTGCAGCGCTAATCACAGGCAGTGAGACATTGCCCCCGATGTGTGGCTGCAGAGACCGGGCAATGTCTCACTGCCTGTGATTAGCGCAGCGCTGCGATCACTTCCTGGCAGGCTCTGCACGTGGACCATGCGAACGCACCTGAGCTCATCCTTATTCATGGGGGGATCATACGCAGCTGGAAGTTGTTGGTACTCCATTTGATTTTCAGTTTACAGGTTCCAGAAGCGTAATAAATGTCCTGAAGAAAAGGTGAGGTCTGGGCACTCCACATACCACAAGTATTAGGTTATTAAACCTGTCCAACAATCATGTTTTTCAGGACTCCTGACAGGCAAAATGCTTTCACACAAGATTCTTGGAGGGCCCAAGGTTGGAAGAAATGCAATTTTACATTTTTATTTTTTTTACAAAATAAAATTTTTTTTAAAAAAAGTACTTACTTGACTAAAGGCTGCTTCTCGTTTTTCGGATAATCGATGCACCCCAGTCTCACACAACAAAGAGCGCACAGCCAGTCCTTCAGCCCCATGGATTCTAGAGCAAGAGAGGAGACATGAAGTGAGCAGACTGAAGGCTCACCTTCCTCTTCTTTCCGCAGTCACAGCATATAAAGCGCCTATCAATATGATGATTGTCTACAGAACCAAACGCTCAGGTACAATGCACAGTCCAATATAATTGTTCAGCTCTAGCACAGAGTAAAACATTCTCTTGAAGAATATAAACTGGAGAAGGGGAGGTTAGTAAAAAGCTCAAGATCTCCGTCATGTGGTTAAGTAACTCTAACCTGCTTGACAATCAACCATTTCTAATGCTAATTACTTATTAGCATTTGTGTGGAAGGTTTTGTAAGAAGCACACCGCACAGCCTAGTGCAAGCTCAAACAAAACATTGCTGAATGGCCTGTCCCTCAAACTAGTTGTGTAACTGGAATTTTTAGTTTAGAGGATGATCTTGTATTGTAATGAAATGTTATACAATGTATTTTGTATTGAACTGAACAAACCAACGGGGATACCTTTCTTTGATGCTAAGGCTTCATACACACTATTAGATTTTCTGCAGATTTTTGTCTTCAGGTTTACCAAAACCATATAATATGAGGTCAAACCTTAAGGCTGGAGTCACACCTATGCATTTTTAGTGCATTTTGCAGATTTGCACAACAGAACGTGCTCCATAGGAAACCATGTTAAACGGACTGTAGTGCAAAATGCAAAAAGCACTAAAAGTGCATAGGTGTGACTCCAGCCTAAAACTGCATAGGTTCCAATTTGTATGCAATCAGACAGGGCCTTGCACTACATGGTTTTGGTAAATCCGAAGACAAAAATCTGCAGAAAATCTAATAGTTGTGTATGGGGTCTAAGGGAAATTCCTGGCATTTGTCCCTGGGATTGTTTCTGAATGCTGCAGGGTTTTTTGTTTTGTTTTGTTTTTTAGCCAGCTTTGTAAAGAAATTCGTTCAGTAAACTAATTTGTTTTTCAGTAGTCCAGGCATCTTAAAATTGAATTCGCATATGAAAACAGTTTTACCTGCCAAAAGGATTTGTATCACTGTCCATCAGGTCCTCAGATAGCATAGCCTTGTCAAGAGCGGGGACTTGATCTTTCTCTGGTGCAGTTTCATTTCCACTTACAGGTCTCCTCCCCTACCCTGGGACTGTATTACTGATTGCAGGGCTGCATTTTTGTCTTTTATATATGCTTGGAGTTCAGCTTTTAAAATTGTATTTGTAGACCATGTTTAAGAACTCATTGGGGTTTATTTACTAAAGCTAGAGAGGGCAAAAGTTGTCACAATTCTGCAGAAAAACTAATCAGCTTCCAGGTTGTATTGCTAAAGCTTAATTAAACAAGCTGAGGTTAGAAGCTGATTGGTTTCTCTGCAGAAGTGTGACTACTTTTTCATAGCTCCCAACTGTCCCTGATTTCAAGGGACTGTCCCCGATTTGGAGCAATGGCCCTCTGTCCTTCATTCCTCCTCATTTGTCCCTCATTTTGGTCTGATCCATAAAGTTGTATATAAAATGCACTTTTTATCCATCAAAAAGTGTTTCCCAGGGCTAAACTTTTCATCTGTTTTCTAAATTGCTGCATTTGTAAATTCCAAAAGCCAATATAAAGGAATAGTAATGGTTAAAAAAAAAAAAAAAATGTACTTGTGGGTTTAACCAATCCCCTTGTGAATGGTCTTAAACCACCACATGCTGCATGCAGGCAGCCCATGTAAGACACAGCTTCTCATCCCAATTTGACATTTGGAGCCACTCAGTCGCACACCTATTAAATTAGGGTGAGCGACTGTTCGTGCAGCTGCTGCATTACTATAAAATTACATCGGCTGCCTGTGTGCAGCAACTGGTGACTCAAGCTGCATAAACACACAGCCCATTCATGGCCTCTTGGTAATGAGGCCTTTAAGGAAACCTGTTGCTTAAAGCGGAGTTCCACCCAAAATGGAACTTCTGCTTTAAGTGATGGTGACCCCCTGACGTGCCCCATTTGGCATGTCATATTTTTTTTTGGGGGGCGGATACACTCTTTTTAGAGGCATCCAGCTCCCACTTCCTCCCGGGGCTCTGCAGCACCAGAAGGAAGTTCACCTCTCCCGCCCTCCCTGCAATCTTCTGGGACACGTCACAGGTCCCAGAAGATTGCCTGCCCGTGAAGCCACAGTGGGTACCCACAGTTAGCATGCTGGAGCCACAGAGAGGAGCAGGCCTTCGTACACTCGCATCACTGGACCATCTGGACCATGGGATGGGTGAGTGTCTGATTATTAAAAGTAAACAGCTATACTTTTTATAGCTGCTGCTTTTTTACATTTTTTTTTTTTTGGGGGGGGGGGGGGACTGTGCTTTAAGGAATGAAAGCCTGGCCATACATTATACAATTTTCCTTTTTAGCTTTACCAAAACCATATAATATGAGGTCACATCT
Organism: Lithobates pipiens; assembly: GCF_037356315.1. Classification (NCBI taxonomy): domain Eukaryota; kingdom Metazoa; phylum Chordata; class Amphibia; order Anura; family Ranidae; genus Lithobates; species Lithobates pipiens. Next base: position 131,267,397 of record NW_027507784.1, read on the forward strand.
AAACACTTTCAATTTGTATGCAATCGGGAAGGCCCTTGTACTACATCATTGAAGGTATAGCTTAAAAAAATAAAATAAAAATTGTATAATGTATGGCCAAAATGTCTGTTACTTGGCTGTCTTTGACCTACGGTAAATATTTGAGTCGCTCACATGGAATAAGCATTCAGCTACCAAAGTGAAGAGATATAAAGCTTCTCTAACTGAAATTTCCTACAACAAAAAATAAATAGGTGGGCTCTCCTTTTCAAGGCTTGATTCACATCTATACATGTTGCTTTTAAGCATTCCTGCAGTGTTATGTTTTTTTTTCTTTTGTTTTTTTTTACCACAATTTTGCAGCGAATTTTTTTTTTTTTTTTTTTCGTGGGGAAACGTTGTTGTCGGGCAGATTTAAAAACGGAAATTGTGGCAACATCACGGTGAAAACCCACTGCATGCTTCTGCAGCTTCTCCATTGAGATCTATTGAACAAAAAAAGCACAGTTTTGCATTAAAAAAAAAAGTCCCCGACCCTTTCCAAAAATGCAGAGGCACAAAAAAATGCATTGATGTGAACATGTTCCATAAGAACCCATGTTAAAAAAAATAAATGTCCTGCATTTCTGCAAAAAAGCATGCAAAAATGCATTGGTGTGAATGGAGCATAAAGCGGAAGTTTAAAGAGGAAGTAAATCCTGATGGGTTTTATTTTCTCTTTCTCTAAAAGCATAATCGCTGGTATGCATCGCATACTAGGCCTCTATGTTGCACTTGCCGGCAAACGAAGCCCATGATGTCACCGCTGGTGGCTGTGATCATCTTAACCCCTCTTCCTTCCAGGGCCGTGGACTCTGGCTCTGTGACTGCCCGGAGTTGATTTCTTCCATTTCTTCAGTGCGCACGCGCTGATGACAGCACAAGTGTATTTGTTAAATATCTCCAAAACCATGCAGGTTTAGGAGATCTTTCCAGTACCTACAGGTAAGCCTTATTATAGGCTTGCCTGTAAGCAAAAGTGCTGTGTAAGGGTCTTCTTATACTTTGCCTTCCCTAGTTCCTCCATTCAATTCTCATCAACCCACTAATGCAATTTTGAAATAAAACTATCCTATTTTCATTACCTTATTTTATACCCAGTGATGTCATCACTGGATCTCTGTGTTCCTCTATACAGTGCAGGCAGATCGTGGGTAGTAGAAGGGGCCAGCAGGGCTGTGTACATAATTTCCTGAATACATCCCTGCACCCTGCCTGGTGTCTCAGTACTCCAGTCCTCTAGCCCAGCAGTGGGCTGGCTCATGGAAGGGTTTATGCAAATATCAATGCCTTCATGGGTGGGTGTTAGTCTGGGGGAGTGGGCATTCCTCAGCAGGCTTCATATGCATGCAGATCACCCCAGGTAGCCACCCACATGTGAAGCTGAGCCTCCATCACTGAAATCTAATTAATGATAGGGTTTATGATGTGAAAGGGGGCTGCAGACACTTATATGAAAGGGCTGTGATCTGAAGGGGGGGGGGGGGGGGACTGAGGACACATATAAATAGGGAATCCGATGTGAGCGGGGGACTGTGTTGTATATTACTATGCATTGCCATAGCTCCCAACTGTCCCTGATTTGGAGCAATGTCCCTCTGTCCCTCTTTCCTCCTCATTTGTCCCTCATTTTGGTCTGATATATAGTTGCATAAAAAAGCACACTTTTTATCTTTCAAAAAGTGTTTCCCAGAGCTAAACCTTTCATCTAAATTGCTGTATTTTTCCATTTTTTTTTTTTTTTAAGCCAAATATAAAGGAATAGTAGTGATAACAAAAAAGCACTTGTGGCTTTGTTAGTTGCCCTTTAAGAGGGCATTGCAGGGGGCGTGTCCTATGCCTACATACGTTTTCTAGTAGGTATCCCTCATTCCCATCTCTAAGACCCCATTCACACCAGGGCGTTTTGCAGGCGCTATAGCGTTAGAAATAGCGCCTGCAAAACGCCCTAAAGAAGCTGCACCATTGTGTGTAGTGTGAAAGCCCCGAGGGCTTTCACATTACAGCGGTGTGCTGGCAGGACGTCAGAAAAAAGTCCTGCCAGCATCTTCTTTGGAGCGGTGAAGGAGCGGTGTGTTTACCGCTCCTCCATCGCTGCTGCCCATTGAAATCAATGGGGCAGCGCTGTAATGCCGCCGGCAAAACGCCGCTATTGTTGCGTATTGCCGGCGGTTTTAACCCTTTCGCGGCCGCTAGCGCGGGGTTAAAGCGACCCGCTAGCAGACGAAATGCGCCGCAAAAATAGCGGCGTTTTACCGCCGACGCAAGGTGCGTTGTGGTGTGAAAGGGGTCTAAATGTTGGGAGGTATGTGCATTGTGGTTCACTGCAAAGTAAGTCTTTTTTTTTTAAAACTCCGTTTTTTATTAATAATATTTGGCACAGACATATGTAATAAACAGACTGTATACATCTTTGTGGGATATAAACATAACTTGATAAACAATGACAAGCCGTACAACAATAATTGCCCTGTACCTCAGTTATATCAAAATCATATTCCACTTGTATTTTCTATTTCCACCCTCTCCCCCCACCCTCCCAACAACAACAAACAACCCAACAAAGAACAGATGCACTCATAAGGATGCCAATTAGGTGGGTATGAGGTCTAGAACCTCAAATCATCCTGTCAAGGGCCTAGAAATCCCATGGCAGCGCTATTTACCGCACAACAGATCATAGAGGAGCAGAATTACATGTATCTATCCCATCCACCCAGTCTCTCCATATTTTGAGGAATTTCCCTGGCTTACCCCTTGTTTCATACGTTATTTTATATATTGGCAAGTCTTGGTTAATCAAAGCTTTCCATTTGTTCAGGGAGACCAATGATGTGCGCGTCCAATGTAATAGGACCGTCTTCCTAGCATAATAAAGGAGAAAACGCAAAAATTGTTTCTGATGGTTACTAATGCCAACCTCCTCAAAAACTGAGAGGAGGCACCATTTAGGACTACAAATATTGGGGAGGTCAAAGGTAGTCGCCACAAAGTGGGTCACCTGAGACCAAAATGGCCTTATCCGCTCACAGTCCCACAACATATGTAGTAGGTTACCTTCTTCCCTACCACATTTATGACACAGAGGAGAAGGCAGTTTCCGCATACGGAAAAGGCGTAGAGGAGTATAGTATATCCTATGAAAAATGCGTATCTGGATCATTTTATCTCTGGCGGAAATAGCAGTGCTAAAATAAGTATCTAGAAGTTCATCCCAATTATCGTCCGACAGGTCAGGTACATCCCTCGTCCATTGTTGTCTCAGGATTTGCAGTCTAGAAATTTTAGGCTCATTCAATAATTTGTAATAATTGGAAACCAGTTTAGTATGTTCTGGTTGGGCAAGCGCCCCTTCCAAAGTAGAATTCTGAAAGGTAACAGCCCGGAGCCCAAGTTGAGACTCGGCCGCATGCTGCAACTGTAAATATCTAAACCTCCAGGATTCAGGTATACCCAACTCTTGTCGGAACGCCGGAAAGGTTTTGAATCTACCCTCCTCGTATAATTGGTGGACATATTTCAAACCCCTTTCGGCCCAATTGCCAGCGAAAGGGAGAGCTCTAAAATGTGGGAAAACCGGATTATTCCATATGGGTTGATTAGGGGAAATCGTGGGGTGGGGTTCAGGCACCAGTGTCTTACATATCTTAAAGATTTTGAGAGAGTTTGCAATTAATATCTGTACCCCTCCTCTCAGAAATCGCTCCTCTAAAGATCACATTTGACAGTGTTTCATAGGAGGAGAGCAACGCTGCCTCTGTTGCAGTAGCAGCATTGTTCAACTGTGGAAATAGCCACCAATGAACATATACCAACTGTGATGCATAGTAGTACAATCGCAGATTCGGTATTGCTAGCCCCCCTTTGTGTATAGGTAATTGTAAAGTAGCCAATGCAATCCGTGGATTCTTGGGAGACCATAAAAATGTAGATATCAAAGAGTCAATCTCTTGAAAGATCTTCTTTGGTACATACACTGGGCAATTCGCCAAGACATACAGCAACTTAGGGAAAAACACCATTTTAAATAAATTAGCCCTCCCCATCAATGTAAGAGGTAAGCCCACCCAGTTATTGAGTTTAGCCTTAAGAGAAGCTATACAAGGAAGAAGGTTATCCTGGACGTATGCCGAAATCGGCAGCCTAACCACCACCCCCAAGTATTTAAACGATGTTGTGAATTGAAGCGGACAATGTTGTGGTAAGTGGGCAGGGGACTCTGAGTCTAACGAAAATACAGTGGACTTAGTCCAGTTAATCTTCAGGCCTGAATATACGCCAAAATCAGTGATCAACCTCAGCATTTTGGGAATCGTGTATTTAGGGTTTGACAAGTAGAGCAACATATCATCAGCATATAGCGAGATACGTTCTTCCAAGGAGCCAATCCACATGCCCTGAAGTTCCGGAGAACTCCTTAATAACCTCGCTAGAGGTTCCACTGCCAGAGCATACAGCAGGGGCGACAGAGGACAACCCTGTCTGGTGCCCCTGTGGATTCTGAAGGGTCTAGAAATAATCCCATTAAGCCTAAGACGGGCAATAGGTTGATCATACAATATCCTAATCCAGGTGATAACATTCTGTCCAAAACCGAATTTTTCCATAATATATATAAGGTACGGCCACTCCACGGAATCAAATGCCTTGTGGGCATCTAAAGATACAATAGCTCGGGGGACAGACAATTTATTGGGGGCTTGTAAATTAGTGTATAATCTGCGAATATTACTATAAGTGGACCTACCAGGGATAAAGCCAGTCTAGTCCGGGTTAATAAGAGTACTAATGATGGTATTTAAACGGGTGGCCAAGATCTTAGATAACATTTTTAAGTCCGTATTAATTAACGAGATGGGTCTGTAGGATTCACAGTATTGTGGGTTTTTATTGGGCTTGGGAATTAATACAATTAGGGCCTCCTTCATAGATGATGGTAAGCAGCCTTGCTCAAAAATAGTCGAGTAAAGCTTTCTTAGTCTAGGGATTAGGACATCTTGATATTCTAAATACCACTCTATAGGGAAGCCATCTGGGCCTGGAGTTTTATGTTTAGCAAAACCTTTAATGGTAAGCAGTATCTCCTCGGCGGAGATAGGTGATTCTAGAGACATCTTTTGTTCTAAGGGTAGTACCGGGAAGTCAATTCTATCCACATATTCATATAATTCCGGGATGGTATAATGGGCTTGGGAGCGGTACAATTCCGTGTAAAATTTGTAAAAAGTTTCCACAATCTCATCCTGAGTATCCCTGAGAGTGTTTGAGGTATCATAAACACAGGGGATGAAAATATGGTCCGGGAGCGGAGCGGCCAAAAACGCCAGCAATTTCCCGCTTCTGTCCCCCATCTCAAAAATCCGTTGACGTTGGTATAGATTTTTTTTTTGTGTTTTCGAGAGCAGTGCAAGTTCATACTCCCTACTAACACTTTGCAGAGTTTGATAATGATGAGGAGAGGGATCTCTAACGTAAGAGTCTTCTGCCCCCTGTAACTGATTGGCCAGTGTTCTCAAACAATCCCCAGTCGCTCTCTTGAAATCAGATACTCCTTGCATATACGCCCCCCTAGAGACCGCTTTGAAAGCATCCCAGGTGATTAGTTCGGGGACCTCTTCCCTATTTTCCTTCCAAAAGTGTGTCACTGCGTCCCTACAAGTTGATGCTACCATGGTCTCCCGCAACCAATATGGGCTCATCCTCCACACACGCTCACCCAGGGCAATACCCGCTCTCATAGTCAGTTGTAGAGGTGAGTGATCCGATATAGCCCTGGGTAGATAGGAGATAGCCTCCACCTCTGGCAATGCAGCCCCAGGGAGGAAAAACATGTCCAATCTAGAAAGCGATCTATAGGATGCCGATGCACAAGAGAACGCCCGGGTATCCGGGTGCTTCCAACGCCAGACCTCCTTGAGGTCATAGGACGCAGCCCAGTCACTTAACACCGTAGATGATGGTCTAGTGCAACGTAGCCTATCCTGATCAGCATTCATGACCTGGTTAAAATCCCCTCCCATAATAAGGTGACCACGCAATATAGGGAGAACCACCGCCATGCAGGCTCCCAATCTTTGTAAATCAAATGGTGGGGGCATGTAAAGGTTTACCAAAGTATATAATACACCCAGGTATTGCAGTATGACCACTACATAGCATCCCTGCGGGTCAGTCCTAACCTCTAGTATCTGGACAGGTAGGGACCGTAATATGAGTATAGATACCCCTCTAGAATAGGTCGAGTAAGTGGCATGGAAAGCATGAGCAATATGCCTCTTTTTTAGGGCCATGACCTTTGAACCCATCAGGTGAGTTTCCTGAAGCATAATTATTTGCGCCTTAGTACGTTTCAAATAGTCAAAGACCAGTGACCTCTTAATCTTCGAGTTCAGCCCCCTGACATTCCAAGTAAGACAGTTAAAGCACATTCGTATAACGCAGTAGTCATATGAAGGGGGGAGAGGAGAGAGGGCAGGACAGCAAGAGGGTCCCACTCCCCCCCCCCCCCCCGACACATTATAGACAATAAACATAAAATAAAAAAGTTGAAACTCCCACCAATATTTTCGGTGTCGTTGCGTGCGTGCATCAGGTATACCAAGGAAAAAAAACAGGAGCAAACATCTCCTGGCTAACCTTCCCCATTCCCCCCTCCCCCCTCCCTGCTCATTACCCCCAACCATAACGAGCTTTAGCCCAAAAAGAAAACCAAAAAGGGAAGAAAAACAAAAAACTGTTTAGTCCAGGGAGTGACCAGTCGTTGCTCCCAGAATCAGTTTAGTAAAAAAAACTATGTCAGATCAGAAAAGAGGAAGCTTGTGCCTCCTCCGGCAAAACATATCACAAATAAGGCACCTGATACAGTAACCAAAGAAAGATATGCGCATCCCAGAGTAATTGTAGACGCCAGGTCCAGGTCCGCCAGCAGGGCAAAATGGCGGTTCAGTGTCAATTCCGGTGCTTTGGGTGGGACAACTTCAAAGAGAAACAAAAACAGAATAAAGTCAACCAGAAAGTACCGTATAGAGTGGTCATCCTCCGCCCTGTGTATAGAATTCCATCATAAACTGTAGGGAAGGCATACAACGTGACGGCCATAAGAAAACAGGCAGGGACCGGAATGTTACAGTCCATCCAACCAATCCGAGGCTTCAGTGGGTGAAAGGAAAAATTGTACCTTGCCGTCATTAACAACTCGTAATTTGGCTGGGTACATCATACTATATGGAAGATTTTTCTCTCGGAGGCGTTTCTTAACATGGAGGAAGGCCGCTCTTTGCTTTTGAGTAGTAGCAGAAAAATCCGGGAAAATGGAGATCTTTTTTCCGTTGTATTGTATATCTTGTAAGTTCCGCGCGGTGCGCATAATGCATTCTTTATCCCGAAAATGAAGGATCTTGGCTAAAATGGGTCGCGGAGGGGCTCCAGGGGGCATAGGGCGCATGGGCACCCTATGAGCCCGTTCGATTGCAAACAAAGGTGACAGTGCCTCCCGTCCCAACAGAGTGCTCAGCCATTGCTCCAGGAACTGCTCCGCGTCCTTGCCCTCCGCACCCTCAGGGAATCCCACGAAACGTAAATTATTCCTGCGCATTCGGTCCTCAAGGTCTCCCAATTTAGCAGCATGTTCAGTAATCTCTTGTTGATGTGTGCGGAGAGTAGCAGACATAGGTTGCATATTGTCCTCCACCTCACTGATTCTTTACTCCGCGGTGGAAATCCTAGTGCGAATCTTTTGCATGTCATGTTTAACAATAGAGAGATCCAGCCTAACCGTTTCGATCTGTGTGGTCAGAGTGGTTTGGCATTGATGGATAGCGTCCATAACATGCTTCAAAGTAAGTTCCTCCTCACCCTCTGCCGTTCTCTCCACCTCCGACCCCCTGTCCACCTGTGGAGTGGGATCCCCCGGGTCGCTGTCTCTCTCCCAGGCCTCACCCTCCTCCCAGGGGTCTACGGCCTGCTCTGCTCTCGGGGACGCTGGGGGGGGGGTATGCTGTCCATGCGGAGAATCCGCAAAATGTTCCCTGATAGTTGTCGGTGGTTTCGGCTTACCCGGAATACCGGAGGGCACATGTGAGTTCGCCGAGGGGCCGGAGTCAGCCTTCGCCTGTGCCTTGCCTTTAGAGGATTTCCCCGTGGTGGAGGACGCGCCGGCGCCATCTTTGGCCTTGCTGCCCGTCAGCGTGGCCGCCCGGTCCGCGGCGGATTTCTGGCTCGCAGGACCGTTCCGACCCATTCCAGCGGGTGCCCGTGAAGGTAGTGGGCAGTGCGGTGGTGGCTACGAGGTCGGTATCTAGGTAGGGATAACGGATGCTGTTCAGGATGAATCGGTGCCGGAGGAGCTCCGTAAGCTTGCTGCTCACATGTCCGCCGCTGGCCACGCCCCCCGCAAAGTAAGTCTGATGGCAACGTGTGGTGGTGTGCCCTTCAGCATAAATGGCACAGCATCACACAAATGGCAGTGCAATGATGTAAACAAGCCCAAAAGAAGGTCGAACCCTTCACTGCGCTAAATCTAAAGTGAAAATGAAGCATTTTGGATAGAATGTGGTTCACTTATAGGAATACCGCCCACACTAGCGGTCACTAGATGTCGAATAGAGCCCTGAACGTTTATAAAGCATAGTTTTGTGGTTTACAAATGTGCATTGTGCTCTGCTGGCTTCTGGAGAGTATTCTTTACTTCCTGATTGGTAAAATGTTGTCAGCAGGACAGGAAGTGAGGGTAAATCCCTCTAACCAATCCCTGATAGCAGTAAAAACCAAACACACGAAAACGATGATCATGCCACACATGTTGGGTACCACTGTGAGTACCAGAGTGAGAGCAATCATTCTAGAGCCATCATTCACAGTTAACCCTAAAATGATGATCTGTAAAGGTTTTTAAATCGTCCCTTATGAAAATTTTTGAGTACTTTAGTTTTTCGTCATTTCATAGGTGCAAGCAATTTTAGGGTTTTACATATTTGCTTTCTATATCCCCCATGAAACCTCAACTTTTATACTGTACCTAAAAATGTGGATAATATGTTGTGTTTGTATGCACTAAAATTTATCTGCGAGGTGTGTTTGTTTTTTTTGTTTTTGTTTTTTGTTTTTTTTTTAATATTGCACAATATTTACACTACTGTGTAAAGACAACTGCCACCATTTTATTCTACAGGATCTCTACTCTTAGAAAATATATAATGTTTTAGGGGTCTCATGTAATCTCCAGGCCTAATACTGTATGTCCTTAACATTTGTGAAAAAATGGGGGGGAAGTTCTGCCAGCAAAGGGTTAATAAGTGCAGATGGTAAAAGAGGGGAGTGGTAGCTGCCTACCCTGCCATGTAGGAGTACACAATAGGCGGAGCCATGGCAGAAAGGGGAACTGGAGCCAATACAGTTTTTATTTTTTCGTTTTATTTACAATTCCACCAAGGTCCCATGCCACCACCTTACCTACTCCTGCCACGTCAGACCTGTCAGGTGGCAGCGGCAGGCTCTAGCCTTGGTACCTTTTGGCACTGAACTTCCCTTCCATTCCACTTACAAAGTAATCCCACACTGTGTGTGTGTGTGTGTGTGTGTGTGTGTGTGTGTGTGTGTGTGTGTGTGTGTGTGTATGTATGTATGTATATTACTATGACAGGGGGAGGGTGAGTGCTCAATGTATGCTGCACCCTAGTAAATAGTCAGGATGGGGCAATGCTAACAATAGATTATTTATTTTTATTTTTCCTCCCAGGCTTTGGGGGTGCAGCAATTGGCCTGCAGGTTTTGCAAATTAAATTAAACTATATTTCAAAACTGCACAGTGCATAGCTCCCAACTGTCCCTGACTTGGAACAATGTCCCTCTGTCCCTCTTTCCTCCTCATTTGTCCCTCATTTTGGTCTGATCTATATAGTTGTGTATAAAATGCACTTTTTATCTTTCAAAAAGTGTTTCCCAGTGCTAAACCTTTCATCCAATTTCTAAATGGCTGCATTTGTACATTTTAAAAGCCAATATAAAGGAATAGTAGTGGTAAAAAAAAAAAAAAGATCCCTTGCAGATTTAAAGGGGTTGTAAAGCTTTGTTTTTTATTTTCTAAATGGGTTCCTTTAAGCTAGTGCATTGTTGGTTCACTTACCTTTTCCTTTGATTTCCCTTCTAAATGTTTTTTTTCTTTGTCTAACACAGCCTGGGCAGTAGGGGGAATCGGCACTGCACATAGTGATTGGGTTGTGCCCTGCGCACACCTATGTGGTCAAGGTATTTATTTTTTTTCTACACTCACTGCCCATGCATTGGTGATCAGTGGCAGTGTTTTTAACCCCCTTACCCTGTTTTCCTGCATTGGTGGTCAGTGCAATGTTTTTTTTCTAACCTGCAATCCCCCTTCCCATATTGGTGATCAGTGCCAGTGTTATTTAACCCAACCCCCCCGCATTGGTCATCTCTGGCACAATATTTTTTATAAATCCTCCCTACATTGGTGGTCAGTGAAGTGTTTTTTCACCCTATTGTTAGTGAGGAGCAAACCCCTCCATTTCAGCACGCAGCAAGTGACCTAGGTCCACATGTCACATGGGCCTCAGATATTTGGTGGACTATTAGGGCCTATCCTGTAACCATGGCGAAGTAGGGTTGACACATGTCCAGGATTCAGCCGGAGTTTTGAATCATGTGCCCATGCTTCAGGCCCCCTGAAACCTGGACACATATTTCACACATGAATGTAGCTCAGAACAGGGCCTGACAGGAGGGTGAGGGGGCACTATGAGTGGTGCATTACTATTCTCTTTGGAGCGCCCAAAGGTATCCCAGGTCTGTTATCCTATAGCAGTGATGGCGAACCTTGGCACCCCAGATGTTGTGGAACTACATTTCCCATGATGCTAATGCACTCTGCAGTGTAGTTGAGCATCATGGGAAATGTAGTTCCAAAACATCTGGGGTGTCAAGGTTTGCCATCACTGTCCTATAGTGTATACTAAAAAATAAATAAAAAAATGTGCTGTGCACCGCAACCCTATGGAGAAGACATGAGCCCTCTCGCAGGAGGTGTTCCCAACCATTATAGGTTGTTGCTATCAGTGATCAGGGAAATGGTTAAAAACCCGTAATTCAAGCACATGTTGCAGAGAGAGAAATCTATGTGGGCTGTGGACTGAACAGAGGCAGAACAGCTATCCCCTAATCAGCCCTGTTCTGGAGCAGGCTCCCTAGTGGAGTATTTGTTGACTATCTGTCTACACACACTCCCGTCTTCTCTCCCTTTTTTATACAGCCAGGACTTTATTTGTATACTGACAGGTGGGGGTCAGTCTACCAGACCGCATTGTGTGTTTAAATGCTGGGTGCTGCAAAGCAACTCTGTGCCCAGAACCCTGCTGCAGCTCTTTAAAGTCAGCGGGTGCCCAACGCCTGTGGCGTGCAAAACACACTCAAAAACTTCACCTGGTGCCAAAAAAATGTGCACACACATAAAGAGTGAAACACATGTAGCACTAACCCCTCAAGGAGCTGCTGGTTATTTTTGGGCTTACCATTACCTTCCACTTCTTCTTGTTTCACGTCTAGGGGATGTCCCGTGGTAGATGGCCAAGTAACTTGAGACTGACAATAGATCCGCTTGAATGGATTTTATTTGCAACTTAAACCATAGAATAGTCTTTTAACTTGGGTTTAGAGGGTTGGAAAGGAGTTCAGGTACTCTCAAGATCAGTCTATAAACATTAGAGAACTTTGACGGCATCCAGAGAATAGCCATTCACAGCTGGATGAACACTCAGGTTGGACAGTCCCTCTCTCACAAGGCCTAGCAGCCAATCAGGTGTTTACTCAAGAACAAAGTCTTTATCACCGACGTTGTTGCAGTACACGTAGGGAAACTAAGCTGTAGAACACTTGTAGGATACCTGGATCTTTCAGCCTGCTTGGCAATATCCACAAGACCGGCTTGTCTCTGTTACTTTAGCCCTTCCAGGCTCTTGTTAAGAAAACCAACCCATGCGTGGTGCTCTTCGAAAGAGTCCTCCCCTGGAATGCTCGAAGTACACTGGGTCTCTCCCGAACCAGAGACAACACCCATCCACCTTGGAATCCTTCTTTCTTGATCATACATCACGGGACACAGGAGCTTCATTACATAGTGGGTTATATAGGCACCTCTGGTGATTGGACACTGGTTGACCCAATTAAAGAGAATTCCTCCCCTATATAACCCCTCCCATTAGGGAGGCACCTCAGTTTTTTCGCCAGTGTCTGGTCGATGGTCACGTAAAACTTAGCTCTATGCGGGTCCCGGCGAGGGCCGAAGGGCTACAACAAACCGGATCCATACATCGGGCCGATAATTGACTCCCAAGATGGTATGGTACCCGGGCCTCGTCTGCCGAAGACACGAGGTTTTGCCTGTAAGTCCTCTCCATTGGAAGACTGGACTCTGGGACAACCAGACTTGGGGTACTGTTTACTCAGGGCGCCCGTAAGTTCTGGCAGAGTTTTCTACAAGGCCCAGGTAGGAGAATCTTTTCGTAAGATTCCCAGATACGCCTGAAGGTTGGCTAACAATACCCGCCGTGATGGGTGAAGGCTGGAATTGGTCTGAAATCAGCAATTCCTGCGGCGGGGAACAGGTATGGGAAGTCATCCTATATATTTAATATATGAATGGATTTCTTCATTTTGAGTAGTTGTATGTCTTACCTGGTTTCCACCACTTGAGGGAGTAAGAGCAAGCCTGATGCATACTTACATGCCTTTCAAACAAACACGCTCAGTGAAATGCCTGGTCCTCCCAGCTATCACGTTTCCTTGCAGTCCCTGCCACAATACAAATAAAAAAGGGGTCCCACGCAGATCAGGGGGTCCCAGGTCACTCCTTTTGGGTTCCCCTTCCCCCCTCCGGATCCCGCGGTCCTCGTGCACGCGCGCGGGCGCGTGCACGCGCGCCGGGCGCGCTCCCGGCCTAATAGGGAGAGGGGGGGGGGGTGTGGTTGCCAGCTGTGCACAATCAAGTGCTCCAGGCTGCTATGCAGGCGCCAAAACGGCCGTTTTTAAAAGCCCAGAGCGTCAGGGGACTGTAAGGTGAGACACAGGAGCTGTGGGCTGTAAGCATCCGTGGGATTGGATCCAGGCGAACCTTAAGACACCTACTCAGCATCATATTGTGCAGTTAAGCTTATATTGATTTATTGTGAGACTTTAAGCACAACAAAGTGATTGCATTTTACACTAGTAACTCTGCTTTGTAGCTCAGTACTATGTCTCCTCGTAAGAGGGTTTCAGGGGCAGGTAACAAAAGCACTGGCAGGTCACCGCCTAGGTCTAGGGGTTCTAAAGGTGCATGCAGATTACCATCCCCCTCTGCAAGAGTGGAGCCTGCATCTCAAGACGAGTCAGTGCCCCTTTCAGGCTTTGCAGCCTCTCCTAATGTCGCAGCCCCGGTCTATGTCACGGAGGACTCCCTTAGGGCTTCATTGGAGAGTTTTGAAGGGAGGATAATGAATTTTATTTCTGCTTCCCTAAAAAATAGCAAGAAAAGGGGTAGATCCCCTCCCTCTGCTGAGATTCCTCTCTCAGACAGTTGCTCTGAAAATGAGGAGAGATCCCTATCTTTGGAAAGGGATCATGAGCAGTCGGATCAGTCAGAGGATGAGGAGTCAGTCCCCTCCTCCCAGGCACTCAGAAAGCAGGTGCAGTATTACACTGAATTGGTGCGTACCACGTTCAGAATGCCAGCTGCTGAAGTCGCTACATCCTCTGTCTCTTCCCTGGGAGTCAGAAGGGCCCCACAGACTGCTTGTTCCTTCCCAATTCATCCTTTAATGGCTGACTTGATGTATAAGGACTGGGGACATCCCGATAAACTGTTTTCTCCTCCCAAGAGGTTTTCTATGTATTATCCCGTGGAGGAAAGTTTCACCAAGAAGTGGGGGGCCCCATCTGTGGATGCGGCTATCTCTTGTGTGAATAAAAACCTAACTTGTCCTTTGGATAATGCGCAGGTATTTAAGGATCCAGCTGACAAAAAGCTGGAAACCTTGTTAAAAGCCTCCTTTTCCATGGCCGGCGCTGTGGTGCAACCTACAGTCGCAGCCGTGGGGTTGTGTCAGTTCCTTAAGGAACAGGTTAAACAGATGTTTGAACTCCTTCCTAATGAGGAAGTAGAGAAATATGCAGAGATGCCTCACATCTTATGTTTCATAATTGATGCGATTTTGGATTCTGTCCAACAAGCATCACGTTTGTCCCTCATGCTGGTACACATGCGTAGGGCTCTATGGCTAAAGAATTGGGCTGCTGAGATGTCATGCAAGAAGCATTTGGCTGGGTTCCCATTTAAAGGGGAACGGTTGTTTGGAGAAGAATTAGATAAATTCGTCCAAAATATTTCGGGAGGTAAATCTACACTCCTTCCAGTCAAGAAGAGTAAACGTCCTTCTTTCAGGCGTACTCTCTCTCCTGAAGCGTCAAGCTCTAAACAGTGGCGACGGCCTTCGCAGCCCTCCTCGGCTGGAAAGCCTCAGGGCCGAGCCCAGGGACAGAAGAGGACTTGGGGGCGGAAGCCTGCCAAGCAGACCTCCAAGACATCCTTGTGAAGGGGCGCCCCCGCTCGGCCGAGTGGGGGGAAGGCTCCTGCAGTTTGCAGGCGCCTGGCGGGAAGAGATTCAGGACAAATGGGTGATCTCTTCAGTATCTCTGGGCTACAAGCTAGAGTTTCAGGAGATTCCACCTTCTCGTTTTCTAAGGTCAAGGATCCCCAGGGATCCGATAAAGCAGAAACCGCTATTTCTGGCCTTAGATCAGTTACTATCCCAGGGTGTGATAGTAGAAGTGAGCCCGAAAGATCAGGGTTCAGGGTTCTATTCGAATCTCTTCACCGTTCCAAAACCAAACGGAAGTGTCAGACCTATCTTGGATCTGAGAGACTTAAACCAGTTTCTACACATCCAGACCTTCCGGATGCAGTCAATACGCACTGTGGTCTCCTCCCTGCAGGGAGGAGAATTCATGGCATCAATAGATATCAAAGACGCATATCTCCATGTGCCAATATTTCCCGCACACCAGAAGTTTCTGAGGTTTGCGGTAGAGCAGCGCCATTTTCAATTTGTGGCCCTGCCGTTCGGCCTAGCCACGGCCCCTCGAGTCTTCACGAAGATTCTAGACCCTCTCTTAGCAATCTTAAGAGTTCAGGGCATAGCCGTCATGGCTTACCTAGACGACTTGCTTCTCGTAGAGAGAACTGCAGCGTGCCTAAGTCGCAGCGTCACCAAAACGCTAGAACATCTGGGCCGCCTAGGTTGGATTATAAACCTAGAAAAGTCGTCTTTACAACCGACCACCAGGTTGGATTACCTGGGTCTGATTATCGACACCACTCAAGGCAGGGTGTTCCTTCCAAAACCAAAGGCCTTGGCCATTGGAGATCTAGTGCACCTGATTCTGGGCAGAAGATCTTCCGCCATTCGGTTGTGCATGAGACTGTTGGGAAAGATGGTCGCCTCTTTCGAGGCCGTTCCATTTGCCCAGTTCCACTCAAGGCCCCTGCAAAGATGCATCCTTGCGATTTGGAACAGGAAGCCCCAATCCCTGGATCTTCCTATGCGTTTATCCCCTCGGGCACGCAAAAGTCTTGTCTGGTGGTTACAGACCAAAAATTTGCTGAAAGGCAAAACCTTTCTTCCCCTCTTATGGAAGATTGTCACCACGGATGCCAGCCTGACAGGCTGGGGAGCCGTGTTGCAGGAAACATGCTCGCAGGGAAAATGGTCTGCGACAGAAAGTCTGCTGCCCATAAACATCTTGGAGATTCGGGCAATTTACATGGCACTCAGAGAGTGGTCTCACAGACTGCGAGGTTTCCCAGTTCGGATTCAGTCCGACAATGCCACCGCGGTGGCTTACATCAATCACCAGGGCGGTACCAGAAGTCTGGTGGCCCAAAAGGAGGTGAATCGCATACTTGTCTGGGCAGAAGAGCATGTTCCGTGCCTCTCTGCAGTCTTCATCCCAGGAGTGGAGAATTGGCAGGCAGATTATCTCAGCCGCCAGCAGTTGTGCCCAGGAGAATGGGCTCTGCACCCCGAGGTGTTTCAAGACATATGTCACAGGTGGGGCACTCCAGACGTGGATTTGTTTGCGTCCAGATTCAACAGGAAACTGGACAACTTTGTGTCAAGGACAAGAGATGCACTTGCTCAGGGGTCAGATGCTCTGACAGTTCCCTGGGATCAGTACAATCTGATCTATGCCTTCCCCCCGAACCCGCTGTTATCGAGGTTCTTGGGAAGGGTCAAGAGGGAGACGAAGCCGGTCCTTCTAGTGGCCTCGGCCTGGCCCAGGCGACCATGGTTCGCAGAAATCATGAAGTTGGCAGTGGGCAGGTCATGGACCCTCCCTCTCCGGCCAGATCTGCTCTCACAGGGTCCAATTTACCACCCTGCTTTACGCAGTCTGAATTTGACGGTCTGGCTGCTGAGACCCACATTTTGAGAGGCCGTGGTCTTTCGGGGCCAGTCCTCTCCACTCTGGTCAATGCCAGAAAACCGGCCTCCAGGCGTATCTATTACAAGATCTGGAGGGCATATGTTTCCTGGTGTGAACCCAGGAGATGGCATCCCAGAAGGTATGTCATTAGCAGAATCTTGGCCTTTCTCCAATCAGGCCTTGAAATGAATTTGGCCATAAGCACCATCAAGGTGCAGATTTCGGCCCTATCGGTCTTTTTTCAAAGATCGCTTGCATCACATTCCCTAGTACGGGCTTTTATCCAGGGGGCTATGCGGATGAGACCGCCAGTCAAACCTCCGGTATGCCCATGGGATCTGAATTTGGTTCTCTCGGCCTTAGAAGCCCAACCATTTGAACCTCTGCATCTGGCTTCCTTAACTCTCCTGACAAAGAAGCTGGTGTTCCTAGTAGCCATATCCACGGCTAGAAGGGTATCAGAATTGGCAGCTCTTTCCTGTAAAGAGCCCTATTTAATTATCCATAAGGACCGAGTGGTCATGCGTCCCAACAGGTCCTTCCTACCTAAGGTAGTTTCAGGTTTTCACCTGAATCAGGATGTAATCCTACCATCCTTTTTTCCAAACCCTCAGTCCATAGAGGAAGAGTCCTTACACACTTTAGATGTGGTTAGAGCAATCAGTCTTTATCTTCAGGCAACTGCTCAGATAAGGAAAACTGACTGTCTATTTATTCTGCCGGAGGGCCCTAAAAGGGGTCAGGCAGCGTCAAAGTCCACTCTCTCGAGGTGGATCAGACAGGTTATTTCTCAGGCCTATGATTTAAAGGGGAAGATTCCTCCTTTTCAGGTGAAGGCGCACTCTACTAGGGCTGTAAGTGCTTCTTGGGCAGTGCATCACCAGGCCTCCCTGGCTCAGATCTGTAAGGCTGCGACTTGGTCATCAGTCCACACATTCACCAGATTCTATCAGGTGGATGTCAGAGGGCAAGAGGATATCGCCTTTGGGCGTAGTGTTCTGCAGGCTGCAGTTTAGGTCCTCAGGTCCCTGGCGGTCTTCAATTATGATCTGTGTCTCCCTCCCCTCAACCTGAGCATTGCTATGGGACATCCCACTATGTAATGAAGCTCCTGTGTCCCGTGATGTATGATCAAGAAAATAGGATTTTTATATACAGCTTACCTGTAAAATCCTTTTCTTGAGAGTACATCACGGGACACAGGGCTCCCGCCCCTCTTGGGTTTTACGTGGTTTCTTATTGCTTTGCTACAAAACTGAGGTGCCTCCCTAATGGGAGGGGTTATATAGGGGAGGAATTCTCTTTAATTGGGTCAACCAGTGTCCAATCACCAGAGGTGCCTATATAACCCACTATGTAATGAAGCTCCTGTGTCCCGTGATGTACTCTCAAGAAAAGGATTTTACAGGTAAGCTGTATATAAAAATCCTATTTTAGTTCCCTTGCCTTGGGCTAGCCAGCCCCGAGGCATTAAAGTTGGGTGGATCCACACCCCAGGCCATAGCCTTCGTGGGGGCTGGTCAGCAGGACCAGGACCATGTACTCAACACTTCATACTGGACCGGAACCCCGAACCACGTGACGTCCGCATCTTAAATACCCTCTCCCAGAGGGCACAGCGAGAGCGCCACTGACCTGATTCCGAGAGAGAGTAAATTAAACCCCCAACCAGACCATAGTTCCTTGCCTGCCACCAGAGACAGCGCCCCCCTGTGGCCAGGCTGAACATCTCACAGCCCAGTCAGACTAACGCAGACTCAAATTTAGGCAAATGGACCCAAACCAAACTGTAGTTTGGGTAAAGTTACATTTTGAAAAACACATAGCGCATGCTCTTCAGGAGCCCGCAGCTACACACAAAAAAAGTGCAACAGGTACACAAGCCCTCTGAAATCAGAGGGCCTTGCCCTGAATCCCCCAGGGCATTAGCTCCAGACAGGGACAAGGACACTTAAAACTTGGTCCATCTGGCTGAAACCAGGCGGACCCCGTTCTTTGGAAGGTCTGCCGAAACAGACCCACCAAAATACTAGACGAGGCTCCCTCGAAGGGAGACCCCAACCATGAGAGATGGCAAACTACGCCAGCCTAGGACATGGCAGGCTGCACACTGGGATCAGGTGGGCTGTGTATTGGGCACCAGGACACTAGAGGGTACTGGACGGGACATAGTGATGGCACATGAGCATCTAGGTTCTTCCTTTGTAGAAAATAAAATGACAGCTGGTCAAGGAAACTTGAGCTTGTGATAAATCAAAGAGACTGGCGTCTACAAGTAAAGATCAGGGAAGCCCGGAAACGCAGGCTAGACGTAGGTGCAGGGCTGGCATGACAAATGCTAGGTAGCCCCTTATAGGGTTAAACTGAAGAATAGAAAGAGGGAGGGGTGGAGCGGCAGGAGAGAGAGAGGAGAGGGCGGAGCGCCATATAAGGAGGGGGAGGAGCTGCAACAGGAAGCGTGGGTCACAAGTGTGGAAGTTGCCTGGCTGGCAGGACGCACAGGTACAGCGCGGGCTACACGGCGGCATTGCGGGCGGGACGGGTGGTATTTTTGGCTGCCAGGGACTTCGGGAGGACATTGCCTACGATGGGGGACATGGAGGAGCTTTTTGAGCGGCTCCGTGCGGCGGCGGGAGCGCGAGGGACGGACTGGCTGCAGGAGCAGGTGGCGGCCATTACACGTGCGGCGGCGGGGGGGCCTGTAGAGGGGGGGGATGCCACACCACGCGCTCGGCGGTCCAGGCCACCGGAGCGCTTCTCTCCTGGCCCCTCCACCAGAGTCCAGCGCCCTCCCAGGAGCCCGATAGCGGACCCGCCGGCCCCCCCCGCGAAACGGTCATCTGCGGGGGCTAGGGGGGGGTCCGGGCGGAATCCTTTTCATGGGCGGGGCTCGGGGAGTGGGGGTTTGGAGCCTGCGGTCACCCCCTCCCCACCGGCGCGGTCAGTTGACGGAAGGAGCACGGTTCCCCTTGCGGCCGCGGTGCTGCCGCCGCACGGGGAGACACGGCGGAGGAGTTCCAGAGCCACACCTGCGCGTAAGCTACCAGACGCGGCGGGCAGGTCGGAGAGGAGTGGAAGCGGAGCCCTGAGGGTGGACGGGAACAGGCCTACGGGGCCCGCACGGGTGCGCAGTGCGGGTGCCTTGCTCGGCAGGATGGTTGGTCGGGCCTATTGCAACGACGGAGCGTCTACCAGCAACGCTGCTACACCCCCGGGCTGCCCAGCGGCCGGAGGGTCTGCGACGCCTATGCCATCCGCGGCAGATGTGCGTTCCGAGGGGGAGCTGTCGGGTTCCGAAGAGGAGGTCCTTGGTCGAGTGGAGACGGCTGGAGGTTCCGGAGGGTCGGCTGACGGGAGGGGACCCACGCAGCCAGGTAAGGGGCTTCACTTTCATGCTAATGTTTTGCCTGATGATGTGGGGTGTCTGTCAGGGGGAGTGGTTGGGAGCGGGGCGTGGGGCCGCGCGGGGGTGGTGCCGCGGGAGGCGGGCGGGTTGCCTGCCTCCGGCGGGACCCAGGAATCGTTGCAGGCGTTGTTGGGGGGTTTGAAGGATCTGCTGCAGAGGTTTGCTGACGGGGCTTCTGGGGGCCCCCCGCAGGTGGCGCCTTGGGTGGGTGGTCTGGGGTCTGGGTCCAGTTCGGGTTCACTTCTGGGGGGTGGGGTGCCCCAGGGAGGGGGTGCCTTACTAGGGCCAGGGGATGGGGCATTCGGGTCGCTGGCGTTGGGCTCGCCCTCAGGGTTGCAGGCGCCGGTGGCCGGGACTGTGGAGGTAAGTTCGCAACAGGAAACGCCGGTGGCGGGAGCATCCTCGGTAAGTATGGGGGAGGAGGTGGCAGCGAAAGAGGCCGCGGCTCGGGTTGATTTGGTTCGGCTTGCCGACGCGGCTAAGTGTGAGGTTTATGTCTGTTATGAGGGGCCGTTGGGGGCGCATCTCAAGCAGGAGGTAAGGGACAAGATCAAGAAGGGTGAGTATGTGGAGATCTTTTCGTTGCTTCCCCTGGAGAAGTTCAATTTGGACAGGGTCAAGCCTGATAGCTCTAAGAAGGACGATGAGGAGAAGAGGCGGTATCGGCTGATACCGCGGACCTTCCCTAATTGGCTGCAGGCGTTTGCCATTTTGGCCAGCGTGATTGGCGAGACAGCGCCGGAGCACTGCTCGGCTCTGTTTTGTTACATGGACGCTATCGGGGAAGCGCATAGGGTGTATGGGGGTACGGCTTGGCTGCGGTACGACGAGCAGTTTCGGCAGCGGCGGGCGGTGCGGCCTGATATTCGGTGGGACCACAAGGATATCAGCCTTTGGATGCGGTTGATGGCGTCGGCGCGGACGCCTTCGCAGTTTTTTCAGGGGGGGGCCGGGGGTACCCCCGCCTCTGGACTTCCGGCCGGTAAAAAGATGGGCGTGTGCTGGCAATTTAACGAAGGGGCCTGCAAGTTCGGGGGGTCCTGTCGATTTAAACATGAGTGTTCCGGTTGTGGAGGCACTCACTCCCTCTCCCGTTGTTTTAAGAGGGGCAAGCGTACTGGGGACCCTGCGTTCAAGGGGAGCAACCCCGGTGAGGGTGGAAAGGATGCGTCCTTTTCTAAATAGGTATCCGGACAAGGGGGCTGCGCGGGTGCTGGGGGAGGGGTTTGCGGTGGGTTTTCGGATTCCGTGTTCGCTGGAAGTGGCTCCCCCGGTGGCTAGGAACTTGAGGTCCGCCTTGCGGCATCCGGGGGTGGTCAGCGACAAATTGGCTAAGGAGGTTTCCTTGGGGAGGATGTGTGGACCGTTCGTGGAGCAGCCTTTGCCGGTCTTGGTGGTGTCGCCGTTGGGGGTGGTGCCTAAGAAGGAACCCAACAAGTTCCGGCTTATCCATCATCTGTCCTTCCCAAAAGGGGGGTCGGTGAACGATGCTATCGATCCCGAGGCCTGCACGGTTTCTTACACGTCGTTCGATGCGGCGGTAGGCTGGGTGCGGCGGTACGGTAAGGGGGCCCTTATGGCAAAGTCTGACATTGAGGCGGCGTTTCGGCTGTTGCCCGTGCACCCGGAGAGCTTTTGGCTCTTGGGGTGTTATTGGCAGGAACGGTTTTACGTGGACAAGTGCTTGCCCATGGGCTGTTCCGTGTCCTGTGCCTTGTTTGAACTGTTTAGTTCATTCTTGGAATGGGTGGTACGCGATGTGTCGGGCTGGGCGTCGGTGATTCATTACCTCGATGACTTTCTTGTCGTGGGCCCCCCGTCCTCCAATGTGTGTGCGATCCTTTTGGCCACGTTGCAACACATTGCGGATCGCTTTGGGGTGCCGTTGGCGGCCGATAAAACGGAGGGGCCGGCCACGGTCTTGAGTTTTTTGGGCATTGAAATAGACACGGAGGTTATGGAGTGCCGCTTGCCGGACGACAAAGTCGAGGGACTGAGGCAGGAGCTGCGGGAGTTGGTCGGCGTGCGGAAAGTGCAACTGCGGAAATTGCAGTCGGTCCTGGGTAAGTTAAATTTTGCCTGCCGGATCATTCCGATGGGGCGGATATTTTGCCGCCGGCTGTCGGGGGCTACGGCGGGTGTCCTGGTTCCAACCCACTTCATTCGGTTGACACGGGATCTTAGGGAAGATTTGCGGATTTGGCAGACTTTTTTGGAAGACTTCAATGGACGGTCGGTGTGGATGAAAGGGCCGGTGAGTAATTTTGACGTGGAGTTGGTGACGGATGCGGCGGGGTCCGCGGGCTATGGGGCCTTTTTTCGGGGACAGTGGAGCGCAGAGGCGTGGCCCAGGTCGTGGGTGGAGGCGGGGTATGCGAAGAACCTGGTGCTGCTGGAATTGTTTCCGGTGGTGCTGGCGATGGAGCTTTGGGGGGGGTCGTGCAGGGATCTGAAGATCAGGTTGCACTGTGACAACATGGGAGTGGTGCAGGTGATCAATCGGATGTCGGCTTCCTCGCAGCCGGTGATCCGGCTGCTGCGCCACCTGGTGCTGCGGTGTTTGCAGGCTAACATATTTTTGTATGCCGTTCATGTGCCTGGGGTGGACAATAACGTGGCTGATGCCTTATCTCGATTCCAGTGGGAGAGGTTTCGGGCGTTGGCTCCGGAGGCGGCGAGAGATGGGATCCCCTGCCCGGGGTGGCTCTGGGAGGTTGCGTTGGACTCGCCACGGACTGGATCAGGAGGTCGGTGAGCAAGGCGACCTGGGCGGCGTACTGTAAAGTATGGAAGGAATGGCTGGATTTTACACGGCTAGCGGACGCTGAGCTGGGTGGGAGTGGTGAGCAGGGGCTTTTGGTGTTGTGCTTTGTGGCTAGGGTGATGGAACGCGCGGGGTCGGTGTCCTTGATTGAGCGCAAGCTTACGGCACTGGCGTTTTGGTTTAAGTTGCGGGGGGAAGTTGATCACACGAAGGATTTTTGGGTCAAGCAGGCGGTTAAGGGGTACAAAAAGGGCAATCCGCGGAGGGATATGCGGAGGCCGGTGACATTCCAGGTTCTACAGGTTGTCTGCGGGCGCTTGGGGGAACAGTGCACTTCGGGTTACGAGGTGCGGTTGTTCCGAGCGGCTTTTTCGTTGGCCTTCTTTGGGGCTTTTCGGGTTGGGGAATTGGTCAGTCCTGCTAAGACGGTTGGGGGGGGTTTGTTGGGTCAGGATGTGACCTTGGGGGCTGATAGGGTGCGTTTGCGCCTGCGTAGGTCCAAGACAGATCAGACTGGGATTGGGGTGGATGTATGGTTGTTTGAGCTGCCGGGGTCGGGGTTATGCCCAGTGAGGGTGGTTTCGGAGTTCCTGAGGGTTCGGCCGCAAGGGGCGGGCCCGTTGCTGGTGCATCAAGACGGCACCTTTTTATCCCGTTTTCAATTTGTGGCGGTGTTTCGGAGGTGTCTGCGGGCTGGGGGTTTGGATTGCACTCAGTTCGCCTCCCACTCCTTCCGCATCGGGGCAGCCACTGAGGCGGCCAGGTGCGGGTTGGACGAGGCGGTGGTCAAGAGGATTGGGCGCTGGGAATCTCGGCGTTTTCGGTCGTACGTGCGACCACATCTGACGTAAGGGGTGTTCAGGGTTTGGGTTCATGTTTTGTAGCAGGCGGGGGGGGGTGGATGTTTTGGTGGGGTCGTGGTTGGGATTGGTATAGTTGCTCTAGTGTTTTTGTTTTTCCTTTCAGATGGAGGTCGCGAACGCCTCGTCTGGATATTGGGGCACTCCTATGTTTTTTGGGGTGCCAGGAGAGCAGATGTCAGGCCGGAGGGAAGGCAGCTGGGGATTTCCCGGGGGGAGGCGAGTGTACGTTGGTTGGGGATTCCTGGGCTTAAATGGAACAGGGTGGTGCCGGAATTTCTTCGGTACGCCAGGCTAGATAGGCCCCCGGATGTGTTGGTGCTGCATGTGGGGGGTAACGATTTGGGGGCCCGGTCTACCAGGGACATTGTGTCCGATGTAAAACGGGATTTTCTCATGCTTCGGAGAGATTTTCCGAGCATGGTGGTGATCTGGTCGGACATCGTTGCACGGACCGCGTGGCGTATGGCTCGCTCTGTGGTTCGAATTAATAAGGCTAGAATTAAGGTTAATAAGGCCCTGGGGAGGTTTGTGTCCCGGAATGGGGGGTTGGTGATACGGCACACGGAGTTGGAGGTAAATGTGGGCATGTACCTCAGGGGGGATGGTGTGCATCTCACGGCGGTGGGTACTGACCTGTGGACTCTGGGAGTGCAGGAGGGGATTGAGCGGGCTCTTCGGGTGTGGAGGGGCCCTTAAGGCTAAGGGGTCATCCTTGCGGGCTGTGGCGGTGTCTTTGGTCTTTGACGGGGTAAAACAAATTAGGTGATGGAACGGTGTGGGGGGCTCATAGGTCGTATGTGCCCCTTTTGGTGTATCCCAGCGGAAGGGTAGGCTGGGATACGGGTTTGGTTACACTGCGGGAAGGTGGGGTTGTCTCCGGGCTGTTAAACGACCGGAGGCCTTGTATGGTACAAATTTGGTCCCGCAGTGGGTTTTTGGTTTTGGAAAATAGTAACGTTAAATGGAACCGAGGTACCGTCAAAGACCAAACGACTGGGAGTTGTAATTGCTGTTGCAATATGTATATAAGTATGTTTCTATTATAACATTAAAGTTATTTATTTTATTTTGGTTAAAGTTCTGGTTAAATAAAAGGCTGCTATGGCCAATTTATACTCCAAACTCCGGTGTGGTCTATTTATTGGGAATGGGAAAAGGTAAAAGGGTATTGATACAGGTATGGGTAAGAAAACTTACGGAAGGGGTAATTACCGAATGCATAGGTCAAGGGAAGCCCGGAAACGCAGGCTAGACGTAGGTGCAGGGCTGGCATGACAAATGCTAGGTAGCCCCTTATAGGGTTAAACTGAAGAATAGAAAGAGGGAGGGGTGGAGCGGCAGGAGAGAGAGAGGAGAGGGCGGAGCGCCATATAAGGAGGGGGAGGAGCTGCAACAGGAAGCGTGGGTCACAAGTGTGGAAGTTGCCCACCCACCCGCCCCTTTATTTTGAGTTATTGTACTGTTGTTTTCCGATTGCTGTCGGGTTTCTCATTTTTCTTGCAGGTTCGGTGGTGGAGGTCGTCATAGCAGTGGAAGGCGGTGTCTTTGGTCTTTGACGGGGTAAAACAAATTAGGTGATGGAACGGTGTGGGGGGCTCATAGGTCGTATGTGCCCCTTTTGGTGTATCCCAGCGGAAGGGTAGGCTGGGATACGGGTTTGGTTACACTGCGGGAAGGTGGGGTTGTCTCCGGGCTGTTAAACGACCGGAGGCCTTGTATGGTACAAATTTGGTCCCGCAGTGGGTTTTTGGTTTTGGAAAATAGTAACGTTAAATGGAACCGAGGTACCGTCAAAGACCAAACGACTGGGAGTTGTAATTGCTGTTGCAATATGTATATAAGTATGTTTCTATTATAACATTAAAGTTATTTATTTTATTTTGGTTAAAGTTCTGGTTAAATAAAAGGCTGCTATGGCCAATTTATACTCCAAACTCCGGTGTGGTCTATTTATTGGGAATGGGAAAAGGTAAAAGGGTATTGATACAGGTATGGGTAAGAAAACTTACGGAAGGGGTAATTACCGAATGCATAGGTCAAGTACTGCCCTTTACTTTTTTACAGAAATTACATTCACAATCCTAATTAAATGATTTGCAATCTAAAGGCAGTCGTTTCCTTCTCATTAACATGAAAAGGAGTGGAATAGAAATGATCTTACACAAGCTACTTGTGTAACAAATATATTTGCATATCACAGATTGCTTCCAGCAGAGTTTGAGCTTACAGGCAACATACTAGTTAGGGAACCTGTTTTATCTGTTCAGAAGTAACCAACTTTAAAATGTAGAAATGAATGAGAGGGGGAGTTTTGGGACTTTAAGTGCTAGTTCACAATCGATGCAGTGCCGTTCAGTTCCGTGTGCTTTTATTCTGCACTAAAAATGCATGCACAGAGCTTTCCATGTATTCCAATGGCTCTAGTTCACACCATGCAGTCAGTTTCCGGTGCAGAAACTAACTGAAAACTGACTGCATGGTGTGAACTAGAGCCTTTGGAATACATGGACAACTCTGTGTATACATTTTGTGCAGAAGAAAAGCCCACGGAACTGCATCTGGTGTGAACTGGCCCTAAGGCCTGATTCGTACCTATGCATTTTGCAAATTTGCACTACAGAACAGGGCTGGAACAAAAATTTTGCCCTGGACTTCATCCAGACTGGGCCACTTTAATTTTGCGAACACGCACAAAAAAAGTGTGTGTATGTATATATGTGTGTGTATATATATATATATATATATATATATATATATATATATATATATATATATATATATATATATATATATATATATATATATATATATATATATATATATATATATATATATATATATATATAATATAATATAATATAATATAATATAATATAATTTTTTTTTTTTTTTTTTTTTTATTATGGGGGGTAGAGGACACAGTGTGGGTGGAGGACAGAGGGGGACACTGTGGGGCTGGGGTGGAGGACAGAGGGGGACAGCATGGGGGGGGGAACAGGAGAGTATCATGGGGCCTCCTATGATCCTGTTGGAGCCTTTACTTTGACAGGCTGTCGCTCAAAGTGGCCCACTGGGAAACTCCCGTAGTCTCAATGGCCAGTACATGCCTGCTACAGAAAGTGTTCCATACAGTGGCGGAACTACCGCCATAGCAACACATGCGGGCGCTATGGGGCCCGCAGTCAAGTGGGGCCCGGTGAGGACAGGCGCCGCGGCTCCGCGGGAGATAGCCGGCGGCTCCGCGGGAGGTCCGCGGGTAGTCCGCGGCTCCGCGGGTAGTCTGCGGCTCCGCGAGTGGTCCGCGGGCAGTCCGCGGCTCCGCGGGTGGTCCGCGGGTAGTCCGCGGCTCCGCGGGTGGTCCGCGAGCGGCTCCGCGGGCGAGAGTGGCCGGTCCGCGGGTGGTCCACAGGCGGCTCAGTGAGTGAGAGCGGGCGGTCAGAGGATCCGTGGGAGGCGGATGAGAGTGGCCAGTTCGCTGGTGAGAGAGTGGGCTGGCCAATCAGGGAGCTGACAGGCGGGGAGCATAGAGATGACATCATCTCTGGCCGCCCTGCATCCCTGCAGTGCAGTTCCCCCCTCACTGTGCAGGCAGCCAGGAAGCAGAGAGCTGACATTATTATCTCTCTGCTGTCTGACTGATAATCTGCTGCCTGACTCTGTGACACAGCAGGAAAGTGGCAGAGCAAGTGACAATCCATAATGTGTGGCAGGCGACGTGGCAAGTGACAATCCGTAACGTGTGGCAGGTGACGTGGCAAGTGAAAATCCATGACGTGGCAAATGACAATCCATAATGTGTGGCAAGTGACAACCCGGGACGTGGCAAGTGACAATCCATAACGTGTGGCAGGTGACATGGCAAGTGACAACCTGGATGTGGCAAGTGACAATCCGTAATGTGTGGCAGGTGACGTGGCAAGTGACAACTCGGGACGTGGCAAGTGACAATCCATAACGTGTGGCAGGTGACATGGCAAGTGACAACCTGGATGTGGCAAGTGACAATCCATAACATGTGGCAGGTGACGTGGCAAGTGAAAATCCGTGACGTGACAAGTGTCAATCCGTAATGTGTGGCAGGTGACGTGGCAAGTGACAACCCGGGACGTGCAAGTGACAATCCATAATGTATGGCAAGTGACAATCTAGGATGTGGCAAGTGACAATCTGTAATGACGTGGCAAGTGACAATCCGTAATGTGTGGCAGGTGACGTGGCAAGTGACAACCTGGATGTGGCAAGTGACAATCCGTAACATATGGCAGGGGACGTAGCAAGTGAAAATCCGTGACGTGGCAAGTGACATTCCGTAATGTGTGGCAGGTGATGTGGCAAGTGACAATCCGTAATGTGTGGCAGGTGACGTGGCAAGTGACAACCCGGGACGTGGCAAGTGACAATCTAGGACGTGGCAAGTGACAATCCGTAATGTGTGGCAGGTAACGTGGCAAGTGACAATCCGGGATGTGGCAAGTGGACAATCCACAACATGTGGCAGGTGACATTCTGCAACGTGTGACAAGTGACAATCTGCATCTGGTGGCAGGCGATGTGGCAAGTGGACAATCCGCAACATGTAGCAGGTGATGTGACAAGTGACAATCCTTAATGTGTGGCAAGTGACAATCCAGGACGTGGCAAGTGACAATCCATAATGTGTGGCAAGTGATGTGGCAAGTGACAATCCAGGACGTGGCAAGTGACAATCCATAATGTGTGGCAAGTGACGTGGCAAGTGACAATCCAGGACATGGCAAGTGACAATCCATAATGTGTGGCAAGTGATGTGGCAAGTGACAATCCAGGACGTGGCAAGTGACAATCCATAATGTTTAGCAAGTGACGTGGCAAGTGACAATCCAGGACGTGGCAAGTGACAATCCATAATGTGTGGCATAATGTGTGACTTATCTATCTTGGCAAGTGACAATCTGGGATGTGGCAAGTGGACAATCTGCAACATGTGGTAGGTGACATTCCGCAACCTGTGACAAGTTACAATCTGCATCTGGTGGCAGGCGATGATGGCAAGTGACACGTTCAGGGATCCCACTGATTTTGCATTATCGTGAGTTGAACTATTTCATTTTATATAACAGAACAGAAATTGGTTAGAAGGCCTGGAGGTCTGCAATGTGTTCCCTTCAGGGGCTGCATACAGTATACTGCATACTTTGTTGTTCAAAATTAATATAAGCTGTTGCCTGGGTACTGTGCCACATGGGTGTGGTAGTCTGTTGTTCAATGGCATTAGTTCATTTTTTTTTTTTTGGTGGGGGGGGGGGGGGGGGGGCCCATGCAACATTTTGCTATGGGGCCCTGTGATTTCTAGTTACGCCCCTGGTTCCATAGGAAACAATGTTAAATGGACTGTAGTGCAAATCTGCAAAAAGCACTAAAACTGCATAGGTGTGAATCCAGCTTTAATGAGGCACAATGAATGTGCTTCCATCCCTGATTCAGGTAAACAAGAAATAAATGTGGGACTTTGAATGAGGCAATTGACTTGTGGCGGTAGAGTGGTTGGTAAACATTATTTGTGACGGTGGTATGAAACAAGTAAAAAAGTAATTATATATGCACGCACACATGGCATGAACATTATGGACACATTGATGCATATATGTCAGCACATGAGAAGTAATGAATAATTATTGATAAAATGGTAGAATTGCATTTGGCAATAAGGTGAATGATATAAATCTTTTTGAACATGATTAATTGTAGATATAGTACAAGATATTTCCTATTGACCAGCATTGGTAAACCATATGCAACAGAGCTGCTGTAAAAACAAAGGAAGATGCACATATACATTAAGTACTCAATACATTTTTAATGTATAAAAGGTATATATGGGCCAGTGAATAGGTAACGAGCGCCAGACTTGACTGAGCACCTCCATTTAAACTCGATGCGTTCAATGGTTATATGCCTTTCATCAGGAGTTGGGTACAGAGATAAACTGTAAATACAAATGGGTATGTAGTATTAGTTAATATATTCTACCCCTGAGAGGAGAAAAGACCTCATGGGGAGAAAGGGTTCTATACTCGCAAGCAAACATCCACATAGCATTCCTGATCACCACAACACATTCCACATTTGTGGAGATGATTACAAATGTAGTGTTCTTAAAAAAAATTATAAGAATATGCTAAAATAAAGTGAAAAGAGTGAGAAAATGTGAAAAATGACATGAGTAAGGGGAAAAAAAATAAAAATTAATAAGTGGTGTGTGTGTGTGTGTGTGTGTGTGTGTGTATATATGTATGTAATATACACACACACACACACACACACACACACACACACACACACACACACACACACACACACACACACACACACACATATATACATATATATTATATTTGTTTAATGTGTCAAAAAAAGGTCTTGAAAAAGAATGTGTGCATAACTTACGTGTGTATCCAGTGAATGGGCTATGTGTGCTACCTCCCTGGTGTAAAGCGCATAGTGAAATGGTAAGGCAATCACCTGCTTATGTAATCTGAGTGTGGGGCGGCTCCCTGGACAACGTCGAATGAGAAAAGGAGTTGACGGTGAGCTCCACCACTGGTGCAAGCACCAAAGTGAAGCCATGCCAACCCCATCTCTGGCGTGAGATGGATTGAAAACGTCCCTGTGTCGCGGCGTCAAAACATGCCACCAACAGGTCGAAGCATGATGCTGATGCATAGGAGGGCCCCCTGCCAATATCTCAAGAGAGACATGGAAGGGAAGCACTGCTACACATCACAGCTCCGGAATCAAGACAAAGAACAGGCGCACCCCATCCCCAACCCAGACCAGCCTCAGTGTGGATAGCGTCATTTAGAACAACAGAGGTTGAGTAGGAAAATATTTTGGTATGTAAGTAAATTGTAATTGGAAAAAATGGGCATGGTATAAAGGCGTTGGCAGGTCACTAAATAGAAATGGGTGTCTTCCACCCAAAATTTGTGAAGAAAAAGAAATATGATGTGCCAAACACCATAGTGACAGAAATCATATAAATGTATGATTAATTGTAATAAAAGAAATGCATACATTTAACTCACAAAGGGTAATATGACATTTTGTAAAGTAAATATTTGTGCATCGTCTATGTGTTGTTGTGCCAGCTGCATCAAATGATGTTAAAATGGATATGCAGAAGTTTCTAATTGATGCCCAATAGTGTGCGCCAAAATAATCCAGCATGTTAAAAATGTTTTTAAATGATACAACATTACCACAGTGGTATAAATACTGTATTGAAGAGGGAGCTTTGGTAAGGTGAGTATAAAGCAAAACTTAATACTCACCTCTGTTCCAGAAAGCTCCCTTGTCTGTGTCAAAATATTCTCCTCTGGCTTCTTCCAGGTTTAGGGTCTGGTGGAGTCGGGATGACTATTTCATATGCATGCGCACTGGAACAAACTAATTTTGGGTACTGAGGTCTGCTGAGAATGTATACTATAAAGCGTGTCCTTTTTTTAGCCTACAAATCATATTCCGTATGTTGGCCTTTTCCTCTGCAGCTAGTACTGCTCAAATAACTCCTATAAATATTCTGAATAGGTGATGGCTAATGGTTTGTGAAGCTGAGTGATTCTAAGTATATATATATATATCTAGATTCACCCACTTTATTTAAAGCGGTAGTAAACTCACACTTTTTTTTTTTTTTTTTTAAAACCAAATAATCTGCAAGGCAAAGGCATAATGAGCTAGTATGCAGCCTATACTAGCTCATTATGAAATACTTTAGAACGAGGCGCCGGTATCCCACCCGATCCACGGGAGCTGACATGTTGCCTCAGCATGTCTTCTGGGTATCGTGGCTTCGGCCACTCACAGCTCCAGAGCCGCGATACCCGGCATGCACGTGGCAGTCTTTTTCCCGGCAAGGTCTGGCTGGGCCTTAACAGAGCATGCACCGCATTACATCAGCGGCTGCATGAAAAGTAAGAGGTTTAGGAGATCTTAATTTTACCTACAGGTAAGGCTTATTATAGGCTTACCTGTAGGTAAGTAAAAAAAAAAAAAAAGACTATACAACCACTTTAATGCGATTCAAAATTTTGTAAAAAAATTATAGTTTTGTTAGAAGTACAACAGCAAGCAATGCAAAGTTGCTTTATGGTATGAACTAGCTATATGCATTATACCTTTCTATGCAGCAAGTGGTGCTGCAGTATTATAGTGTGTATCTATGATATGATGTAATGGGAGGAAGTATTATTTTTCCTCTGTGTGTACTTGTTTGTGTTCAGTTCCAGTTCCTTTCTCCATGCTGATAAAGACATGTTCTGCAATCCTCCATGAAAGTAAAGCGTATTGCTGTATACAAGAAGCTTCCAGCACAACAGATTATGGGCCCAGTGCACCCAATCACTGGAAAGAGAACTCTGCAACTCAGTGAGTACTGTATAGAAACTGCTGAAAGATAGCAAGCAGTTCATATGTGAAGTTTGCAGTTGAAAAGCTGAACAATGCCAATTACCAGCTGTGAAAGTTTCAATTAGAAATGTTTCTCAGCAAGGATGACTTATGGCACGTGATGAATACAGACAGATCCACAAATGGTGAGAAGGAGGAATGGGACAGGAAAGACAGACAGGCAAAAGCAACTATAAGATTACTAATGGAAGATGACCAGCTTATCCACATAAGAACAAAGAAAATGGCCAAAGATATGTGGACTGCATGAGTGTTCAAGCCTCAACAGTAAGCTATTTCTACTAAGAAAGCTTTACAAGATTACACTAGAAGTCCTGCAAATGTGTGTCCACGTAAATGCTATGCTAAAGATCATAGTGCAGCATTGAAGAGGACATCAAAGATAACCATACCGTTTCCCTTCCAAAGACATATACTGCTCTTATTAACACTTTAGCTAATGTTGGAATATGTCAAAGACAAATTAATTAATGAATATGACCAAAAGAATGAAAATAAGCACCGTGATGAGAAATCTCTTAAGATTTACAAATGCACAAAGCACAACAAAGAAACCAGAGCCTGTTTTCACTGGAAAAGTACAGATCACTTAAAAAAGGACTGTTCTATCTGGAAAGGCAAGCAGCGAAAGTTAAAGCTATCAACAAAAGAGACTCAAAGCAATCACAAAGGAAACTGAAGATACATAATGGAGGGACACCTTTAAAGTAACACGTAGCGGCAAGCCACAACGCTGGTGCATAGACTCAGATGCGACAAGCCACATGACTAGCAATGAGACCTTCTTCACAAATATTGACTACAGTGCGAACGACAACGTCTTCCTAGCAAACGGGAAAAGCATCACGGCAGAAGGTAGAGGCCAGGGCTTCCTGTACTGCATTACACCACAAGGCAAGCAGAGTATCCTTGTAAAGAAAGTGCTGTATGTTCCAGAACTAGAATGCAGCCTTCTATCAGTGAAAAGTCTTGAAAACAACGGTCGCATAGTCAAGTTCCAGGGTGATGAATGCACAATTCGCAAAAACAAGCGATTCCTCGCAAAAGGAAAACTGGATGATTACCTATACAAGCTCATCACCACAGACCAGCAAGCCAATATAGTCTTTAATAACATACACAGAAAATGTATTCACTTATGACACAGGCAGCTGGGGCACAGAAGTCCAGAAGCTATACAGAACATTAACCACTTACCTATAGGGCACTTAAACACCCCTCCTGCCCAGACCAATTTTCAGCTTTCGGTGCTCTCACACTTTGAATGACAATTACTCAGTCATGCAACACTGTACCCAAATGAATTTTGTGTCCCTTTTTCCCCACAAATAGAGCTTTCTTTTGGTGGTATTTGATCACTTCTGTTTATTTTTTATTTTTTGCGTTATAAATGAAAAAAGACCGAAAATTTTGAAAAAAAAACCCACATTTTTCTTTGTTTCTGTGATTAAAATTATGCAAATTATTAATTTTTCTTCATAAATTTTGGCCACAATTTATACTGCTACATATCTTTGGTAAAAATAACCCAAATTAGTGGATATTATTTGGTCTTTGTGAAAGTTAGAGAGTCTACAAACTGTGGTGAGAATCATACAAAATTGATCACATCTGATGTACTGGTGGCCTATCTCGTATCTTGTGACCCCCAACAAGCCAGGAAAGTACAAATACCCCTCAAATGACCCCTTTTTGGAAAGTAGATATTCCAAGGTCTTTAGTAAGAGGCATTGTGAGGTTTTTGGCATTGTCATTTTTTCCCACAATTCTTTGCAAAATGAAGCTTTTTTTTGTTTTTTATTTTTATTTTTTTTCCACAAAATTTTCATGTAATAGGTTATTTCTCTCACAAATAATGCCCCAAAATACATTCTGCTACTCCTCCTGAGTATTATGATACCACATGTGTGGGACTTTTTCACAGCCTGGACACTGAGAGGCCCAACATGCAGGGAGCACCATCACGTGTTCTAGGAGCATAAATTACACTTGTTGACTACCTATTACACTTTTGAAGGCCCTGGAGCACCAGGACAATGACACGTGGCACTGATACGTAGCACAGATGGCACGTGACACTGATGACAGATGGCACTAATATGTGGCACTGATGACACGACACTGATGTGGCACTGATGACGGCACTAATACGTGGCACTGATGACAGATGGCGCTAATACGTGGCACTGATGACACTTGACACCGATGACCGATGGAACTAATATGTGGCACTGATGACAGATGACGCTAATACATGGCAATGACACGTGGCACTGATGACACTGACAGATGGCCCCAATACGTGGCACTGATGACACTGACAGGTGGCACCAATACGTGGCACTGGGGACGGGTGGCACTGGAGACAGGTGGGCGTGTGTGTGTGTTTTACTGTGTGTACTCAGTCACAGACGCTGCAGCAGTTCATCTCTCCCTCCTCACACGCTGTCTCTGTGTGAGGAGGGGAGCCGGCGATGAGAGATGATCTCGTATGTTTACATATGAGATTGCCTCTCATTGGATAGCCCGATCGAGTGCTAAATGGCCGTTGTGATTGGCCATTTAGCACGATCTGTGATTGGCTGTGTCAGAGGGACACGGCCAGGGCAGGACTTACCATTGGGCTTGACTGGGCTCAAGCCCATGGGCCCCGCCAAATAGGGGGCCCCGCCGAGATACATAGCCGAGTGTACTCGGTTCAGCTCCGCTCACAGTCACGCCCAGTCCCGCCCTATGATGGACATAACACAGGGACTGGGTGTGAACGTGAGCCAAGCCGAGTACACTCGGATACTCTCTGCTCCGCTCGGGACTGCGACAGGACCCGAGAGCTGCCAAGAGGACCCGAGAGCTGCCAAGATGTATCTCGGCGACGCCATTTTTAAACGTCAAGACTGCAATGACAAGGCTGCAATGACACTGGACAAGGCTGCAGATGGACGGGCAAGGCTGCAGATGGACACTGATAAGGGTGCATTGATGGGCATTTAAATGTCATTTTTTTTTTCTCCTTAAAATCCCCTCCTAAACTTCGTGTGCGTGTTATACACCGCTGCATGTTATACGCCGATAAATCCGATAATGTATAGAAGGTAGGGCCCGAAAATAACTCAAGCCCAGGGGCCCCCACCACTCTAAGTCCTGCCCTGGACACGGCCAACACAGAACTTCCCCGATGCGCGCCCACTGCGCGCATTAGGGAAGTAAACAGGAGGATGGCCTCCCGGCAGTTAGCGTCCGCTCTGTAGCCGCCTTTTGGCTATAGGACGGGCCCAAAGCGGTTAAAGGGGTTTATCAGAAGATTTAACAATAGTGTCTTGCAAAGTGCTCATGAAATACAAGTGCTGTATTGAAGCAAAAGCAACACATGCCTCCCCCCCCCCCCCCCCCCACAGGCATCTAAAAAAAAAAAACAACAAAAAAAAAAAACTACCCACCCCCTGCAGCTTATACACAGTGATGTATGCAATCCAATGAAAACTCCCACTTCAGGCAGGAACGGATATCTATTGACTTTCATTGTTGTTTGTTCCAGGTACACAACTACTTATCTGATGAAACACAAGAATGAAACGTAAGAGAAACTTCAAGAGTTCATTGCCATGTCTAGCATCAAGTTTTAACAGAAACCAGGAATAATACACACTGACGATGGGGGAGAATACATAAGCAAATAAGTGACCTCATATCTGAAGAGACAAGAAATAGTACATCAGACAACCACACATACACTCCTAAAGAAAAAGTTGTAGCAGAAAGGGAAAAATCGCACTCTTAAAGAAATGGCCAGGTGTATGCTGTCAGATGCCCACCTACCTCACAGGTACTGGAGAGAAGCAGTCATGACTGCAAACTATCTACAGAACAGACTACCCTCAAAAGCCAATAAAAGTACTCCATTTGAAATGTGGTATGGATCAAAGCCCAGCATATATTTGGATCTAAAGCATTTGCCTATATTCAGAGCCACAGTGGGCATTCTAGTGAGCAAACTAAGGGTTATAGAATTCTACACCCAAAGACTGACAAAGAGACAATAAGCCGTAGTGTTTATTTTGATGAGAGCCCATCACCAGAAACACCAATCCTTGAAAGCTGTGAAGTGAATATGTCACGCAAACCAGAAGAAAAGGTCAACCAAAGGAACCTGTGCAGGAGTCAGAACAAGAGGTGTTAGTTACATTGCCTAAACCAAGTTTCCCACCAGATCTTGCTGAACTGTCTGAAGTCAGAAGATCCATTTGGACTACAAAGGGGATACCACCCTGCAAGCTTTCATACACTGTCAAAACACACAGCATACTTGAACCAAATTCCTGGGACGACATAGAAAAACTGCTAAACCGTGAAGCCAATACATGGAGAAATGCAGCAGAAGAACTAAAGTCACTTCAAGAAAATAAAACCTGGACACTCACAGAGCTCCCTCCTAACCACAAAACTAGGAAGTAAGTGGACTTTCAAAGTAAAGTCAGACACAGAAGAGAATATCCACAAATACAAAGCCAAACTAGTTGCCAAGGGTTACTCCCAGAAATTTGAAAATGACGATGAACCATTCACTCCTCCCATAAAACACCCCACCATCAGAAGGCTTCTTGGTGTTACATTAAAACTACTTTCCTATATGGAGACATTAAGGAAGACCTTTTACGTGAAGCAACTACCAGGGTATGGACAAGGAGACAACCTTCTGTGTAAACTTCAGAAGAGCCTCTATGCTCTGAGGCAACCTGCAAGGATGTGGAATGAGAAAGTGAAGTGCTTACTAGAGAGGGTTTCTCATGAAGTAAAGCAGACCCCTGTCTCTATTTCAGAAATCAAGAAGACAAATGGATATACATATTTATGTTGATGACATTATAACCTGTTTTGAACAAGAATGGGATTACAATCAGTTCACAAGCTCAAAGAAAATTTTGAAATCAAGGAACTTGGGAACATTAGCTACTATGTTGGAATCCAAATAGAGAAAGAGAAGATGGAAGTTATCTGCTCAACCAATCTCCGAAAATAGTTGAAATTTTAAAACCATTCCATATGCAGGATGCAAAGGAAGTGAAAACTCCTATGGAACCAGGCTATCTAAAGAGCTATGAAGAAGAAAACTTGCTACCCAACAATGACACATATTTCAGAGCTATCGTTAAGCTGCTATGTTTAGGAAAGTTTCAGATCCCTGTCAGCGTGACTGGAACATGTAAAAGTAAAAAGAGTGACGCAGTACCTCAAAAGAACAATTCAGTTGAAGTTACGGTTGTCGGCAACATCAGATCCAAAACTGATGGGATATGTGGATGCTGATTGGGCCAGGGATTGCGCAGACCGCAAAGTGTATTAATCTTCCAGTATGGGGAAGGAACCATAAGTTGGTCTAGTCAAAAGCAAACAAATGTCACTCTATCTTCAACTGAAGCAGGGTAACTTTCAGCAGCACACACATGTCAAAATGTGATATGGATTTTTGAACTTTTTGTGGACATTGGGATAGACATGTCAAAACCAATTCCCATTTTTGAAGACAACCAGGGGTGTATAAAGCTTACACAATCAGGGTTAATCCTAGAAGCACACACACCAACGTTAAGTATCGCCTACTGAGGGACCATCAAGAACAAGGTGTTATTGACCTACAGAAGAGATGACTACTGATGCACTCACCAAGCATTTGTCAAAGGAACGTCATAATTATATCCAGAAGAAGCTGAATGTAATTTAATAAAGAACATGCTGTTAAGAAGGGGTGTTGGAAGCACGACAGTAAGTAATGCAATGATTCTTTATAGTGTGAATAATATACAGTATATGCATTTATACCTTTCTATGTAGCAGGTGGCAATGCAGTATTATAGCGTGTATCTATGATGTGTGTACTTGTTTGTGTTCAGTCCCTGTCTCCATGCTGATAAAGACATTAATTGCAATCCCCCCATGGAAGTAAAGCATATTGCTGTATACAAAAAGCTTCCAGTGCATTATTTCAATACTCTGCACAACAAGTTTTAGGTTCTAATAGCTTTTGAAGTTAATCCAAAAATGATTATGCATGCATGTTATTACTTCTTAAAATAGCACTAGCTCATATCGTCAGGTAAATGCACATAATATCAACATCATTGCCAGAAGAATTATTGGGCAATTCACTGAACTATAATGCATATGGCATTTTCATATTCATCGGTTTGACTTGTATTGTACTTCCCATTCAAATGTTAAGCAATGATACTAGTCTTCATGGAATCCTGTCTTACACTTTTGTGAGTGGAAGAAGAATAGCAAATGGAGGTAGATAGGCTGCTGGGATATCAGGCAAATTTAGCTCTTTTTGCTTCCTCTGTAATCATTTGAGCAGCTATTGATTTATTTTGGCTGTGCGTTATCTCACAGGTTGCAGTTTTGACTGCTCCCCCTGCTTTCTGTAAGTTTCCAGAACATAGGGCTGGGAGAGTCAAATACTTGAATATTTATTGTTCTTCAGCCAATCCCTGGGGAGGTTTCTCCAGTAGGTGGCTAGGGAGAATGTAAATAGTCTGGGATCTGGGGCAGCCAAATTCTTGTCCTGCTGAAGAAGTTCCACAGCCTCGGGGGGGGGGGGGGAATGGTAAGAAATATATTGCGCTGACACCCAAATAGACAGCAGCCAGCACAGCAACCCTAATTTATCAGAGTCATCACCAAGCTCTTCACTTGTTTACTAAAGCACAATATATGGTTGAAGACATATCCCACTGAGACTTGTGGATATTGGTTTTTCTAAGCTGAGCCCGGATGGAACCTTCTTCAGTACATGGAGGCATCTCTCATCTTGGTTTAAAGTACACATGTGGATGATCCATTCATTGGTGTTTACACCACAAGCTTTTGCGACTCATTGGGTGTATGCCCATTTGGGGCCATTTGTTCCGGTAAACCTTCTTACACTCAGTGGTGGCTGTCTTTCATATCTACTCGTGCTATAAAGGACTATATCTTTCAATTTGATCCAGTCCTACCTTTATAAGATCACAATTCTTGACTTTATTTTTCACTCTATGGACTTTTTTTTTTTTTTTTTTTTTTCATGGTCATTTTTCTATAATTTTGCAATTATGCCAAAGATCTGTAGAAAATGATTTGCTGCCCACATCCCTGGATAAGTAGATACAAAAACATTTTCCTTTTTTATATGACTTTAAAAGGCAGAAAACTCCAATATCAAAAAACATATACAGACAACCATTTGACTCTGTCAGGTATGAAAATAGGACCGAAAATTCCCAATACGTTTCAAGTTTAGTTGACGGTAATCCTCTTCTTCAGGGCATGTGGGTCAGTAACGAATATTAGTTGTCTACAAGTAACAGAGAACAGAAAGCAGTTGGCATTTATCAAACCCAAACACACCACAGATGAAGCAGGGATACAGCTTAGGTTTCTAGGGCATAAACAAAAGAGGAAAAGCTGTTTACCACAAGGTTGTGCATCGTTAGATGGTATGTTTTTATGTATAAATATAGAAAACTGGTCATTTAGAACACACACACCTTTTTAAGTGGCTAGTATATTGGTAACGGGCAGACGAGGAGAAAGGGGTGTACGAAAGGCCGGTCACATCAGATATCTATAATGACATGACATTTATAGTTTAATATAGGCCACACAGATTTTGAGCCAAGGATATATATATATATATATATATATATATATATATATATATATATAATATTATGAAAAGTGCAGGATTGTACCCAAGAATCAGATTTTTTACCTATGGTCTTGTTGAAAACTGCTCAGTCTACACGGTGCAAGAGGTAGCATGAGACTGAGCTGGAAAGTGTCCGGCTTAAGAAGGCATCTCCTTGTAATTATCTGTATTCCCCCACAGCTGTGACTGAAACGAGGGCTAGATCAGAAGGAGCAAATCCCTGGCGCGCAGGCCTGCCCCCAGGAGCAAAAAGGGCCAAGACAAGTATCGGAGCTGTTGAACAGCATCGCAATGGGGCGTGATGTCCAACAATGACCCGTGGCCACAGGGGGTGCCATGGCAACTAGCAGACACTTGGCCAGAGGCGCCCAATAGATAGGCCGACCGTGTCAAACTGATGACACAGGCCACCCCTGTGCGCAGAGTGGATGATCCTGAAAGGGTCTGCCGCACCTCGCCCCCAGTGGCTATTGGTGTAATGGCAGCAGAGACTAATCCCAATGTTCACAGAACACAATACAAAGACAAATGAGCTATTGCATATAAAAAAGAGGAAAATTAATCAGGTCTGGACCATATAAATACAGTATCCATCAATTATGCATTAGTATGCTTTCTTTATAGATATCTGATGTGATCTGTTCGGCCTTTCATACATCCCTTTCTCCTTCCCCCGTTACCAATATACTAGCCACTTAAAAGGTGTGTGTGTGTACTATCTAAATGACCAGTTTTCTATATTTATACATAAAAACATACCATCTAACGATGCACAACCTTGTGGTAAATGGCTTTTCCTCTTTTGTTTATACCCTAGAAACCTAAGCTGTATCCCTGCGTCAGCTGTGGCGGGTTTGGGTGGACACAAAGTGCCCTCTGTGGCTGATCCTGATTCCGGGCCTGCCGTGCCTTTTCTCCCCATGGTTGTTCTCCAGCTCGTGTGATATATGGCAGCAGATCCTTCCCCATTTTTAATAGGATGCAATATTGGTGATATCTAAAATACTGTATATGGTCAGTGTCAATATTATTAATACGTTTTATTCTATAAGTTTTTGTATTTATGTATAATGATGAATGCTTACTGCTTTCTGTCCTCTATTAATTGTAGACAACTAATATTCATTACTGAACCACTATCCCCTGAAGAAGAGGATTACCATCACTAAACTTGAAACACGTTGGGCATTCCCTGGCCTTTTTTCATACCTGACAGTCAAATGGTTGCCTGTATATGTTCTTTGATATTGCATCTTAGTTAAATATGCATCCAAGCTTGATTTTTATCACGCTATACCTCCATGTTTTTAACTTTTCAAATAAAATGTAAATATGTTTTCAACATTTGACTGCTAAGCAGTTTTCTGCCTTTTAAAGTGATTGTAAACCCCACAGACCACTTTTCCCTACAGGTAAGCCTAGATTAAGGCTTACCTTTTAGGTGCAAGAAATATCTCCTAAACCTACACGATTTAGGAGATATTTGCAAAAGACAGGCACCAATGTCAACAGCGCATGCAGTTTCTAACAGCGATCATGCCGTTAGTGGCGACTCCTGCGTGCATTCGCGGGAGTGATGCCATCGCGGCTCCAGCCAATCGCAGCACTGGAGCCGTGATATCCGAAAGGAAGATGGACGCTTCATGGAAGAGGGGAAAGTGGTGACATTGCAGGCTCCTGCATAGCGATGCATAGTAGCCCATTATGCTTTACCTTTGCAGGGAAACAAAGTAAAACCCATCAGGGTTTACTTCCTCTTTAAAGTCCCATAGAGGAAAATGTCGTATTTGTATTATTTTTATATGGCCATTATTACTGCGTAAGATTCATTTATTATGAGCACTAACAGTCATTGGTTATATATATATTTTTTTAATTCTGTAGCCTTGCAGAATTTTTTTTCACTAGCACTGCACATTTGTTGTTATCACAGCCTCGAGGGTGACTGCTACCCCTTTGGAGCTGTTGCATAGCTGGGTGGCCAATTCCAATTTCAAGTAAATTCCTTTAAAGCCAGCTAAGGATATAACCTAATGATCTGGTCCAGAGAACTCGCTGAAGAGTGCCCAGTAAAAGCAGGAAAGTGTATAGCTTTCCTGTGGCATTGTGAGTCCTTCACTGGAGAGTGTCAGGTAAATGCTGGGAGTGAGCAGCTTTCCTGTAGCCAGTGCCACAGAGAGCCTAGAGTAAGCTATGCACTGTAAAGTTTTCCTGCGAGAATTAGATGTCTGGTGGAAACTGAGAATTTTTCAGCGTTCCTAAGACATTGTGAGTGCTGACCTGAGCTCAGGGTCTCAGATCTGACCCCCCACCCTTCGTCCCTGGCATAGATTATCCCAAAAAGCCTAGCATATTGAAGTATAATCCTCAGTGTTCTCCATATCACCTTAACCTTTTTCACCTGTCACAAGTTCTTCAAGCAGTAAATCTAAAGTAAAAAGACAAACTGCTAGACTGTTGTGATTGACAGCCTCTATACTGTTTAGGAAAGAACTAGTTAATATCAAGGTTTCCTGCATGTGTTGAACATTTTTAGTTTCATAGGACTCACTTTTGATGTATTTTGACATAATTACAAGTATTTTCCAGGTATCTGGAACCTTTTTCAGTTTAAGTATTGCCGTCTATATTTGCCTCGAAATAATTTTTTTTTCTTCTGTGTGAAACCTGTCCATGTGTGGAGAACAGTGGGAATGGAAGTGAAGAATTAGTTATTTATTTCAAGAATTTAGATAGCACAAGTCACATAAACCCCAGAATTCAAGCAGCTAAACTTGATCTAGGGTCCCTATCTCACATGCATGAACAAACTAGGGCCAATAACCCACCAACATGCCTTTGGATTGTGGGAGCAAAACGGTACACAGAGGAAACCCACACAAGCACAGGGAGAGCATACTGTACAAACTCCATGCAGGTGGTGTCCTGGTTGGGATTAGAACTAAGAACCCTAGTGCTAGAAGATAGGAGTGCTAAGCAGTCGCATGCTCTCTGGTGAGAAAAAGCACAGGAAACAACAAAGGTGTGAGCGTGGTGCATGGTTAACAGCAGTGACTCTTTCCTGAAGGGCTACCAGAGGAAACGCCCCCCCCCCCCCCCACAACGAAGTTAATTATTGCATTTCAACATTAGATGCTCATGTTGTCTTATGCAAAGGATAACTCTTAAAATGGCTAAAATTATCTAGGCCTGATGCAGAATATGTACAGTATTAACCACTTCAATACAGGGCACT
Organism: Lithobates pipiens; assembly: GCF_037356315.1. Taxonomy (NCBI): domain Eukaryota; kingdom Metazoa; phylum Chordata; class Amphibia; order Anura; family Ranidae; genus Lithobates; species Lithobates pipiens. The sequence continues at coordinate 131,310,285 of NW_027507784.1, forward strand.
TTTTTGAGCTTTCAGCGCTGTCGCATTTTGAATGACAATTGCGCAGTCATGCTACACTGTACTCAAATGAAATTTTTATAATTTTTTTCCCACAAATAGAGCTTTCTTTTGGTGGTATTTGATCACCTCTATGGTTTTTATTTTTTGCGCTACAAATAAAAAAATACTGAAAATTTTGAAAAAAAAAATGTTTTTTTTTGTTTCAGTTTCAAAACTTTGTAAATAAGTACGTTTTCTCCTTCACTGATGGGGCTACACTGATGGGCACTGATAAGGCGGCACTGATGGGCACCAATGATGTGGCACCAATGAAGTGGCACTGATGAGGTGGCATTGATGGACACTGATAGGCGGCACTGATAGGCGACACGGGTGGACACTGATAGGTGGCACAAATTGGCACTGATAGCTGGCACGGATTGCCATGGATGGGCGGCACAGATGGGCATGGATAGGCGGCACAGATGGGCATGGATAGGCGGCACAGATGGGCACGGGTTGGCACTGATAGGCGGCACAGGTGGGCACTGATAGGCGGCACAGGTGGGCACTCATAGGCGGCATTGGTGTTATACTGTACTAATGGATGCCAATCAGTGCCAAACAATGCATGCCAATCAGTGATGCCCATTGTGGGCACTGATTGGCATCCATTATGGGCACTGATTGGCATCCATTGTGCTGACTGGCATCCCTGGTGGTCTAGGGAGGATTACCTTTTCCCTGGTGGTCTGGTGGCGTCCCTGGTGGTCCAGTGTGGGCATCCTCGGGGGGGCTGTGCTGATAATCGATCAGCACAGACCCCCCCCCCCTGTCAGAGGAGCAGCCAATCGGCTCTCCTCTACTCGCGTCTGACAGACACGAGTGAGGAAAAGCCGATCACCGGCTCATCCCATTTACACTGTGATCAGCCGTGATTGGACACGGCTGATCACGTGGTAAAGAGTCTCCGTCGGAGACTCTTTACCGAGATTGTAGTTGCCGGGTATCAGACTGACACCCCGCACCAACGATCGCCGCAATGCGCGCCCCCGGGGGCCCGCAGCGGTTCATAATCCTGATCACGTCATATGACGTCCGATCAGGATTATGAAACCACTTTGCCACCGTCAATTCCCTATAGGGCGGGCGGCAAGTGGTTAAGAAACCATAATATCTCTTTATTAGAGCAAAAACCTCAAAAACCTCAAATTCAATTTGTAGTGCCGTTTTTCAGTAGTAATTGTCAACTCAAGTTTTATATTTGTGATCTTCCTTGCACCAGGCCAAAAAATTTAATTTTTTGTAAAAAAGAAAAAAACAAACAAATATTCAACCAAAGCTTTTTTTTATTATTATTGGATAGAGCAGGGGAAGTTTTTATTCTCAATTGGGATTTTGCCATTTGTGTCCCTGTTTGTGAGATTGTTGGGGCGGAAGTGATGGAAAAACCTGTCCAACAGGTCTCTCCTTTCTGCTCCTTATTTTATGCCAGTCATCATGATTTATGATGCAAGTTGATTTTATACTCCATCGCTGCCAAGCAACAGTACATTGTACATTTTGAGCATGTACTAAATCCAGAACAGTGATTTTACATTCCAAAGACCAGCTGGTAGTTAATTGGCTCCAATCTAAATTGGCCAGTATGTATATATGTAAGGGAGGGACCTTAGATTGTAAGCTCCTTAAGGACAGGGACTGATGTAAATGTAATGGTGCTATATAAGTACCTGAAATAAATAAAAATAAATATACAGTGTCTTGAAAAACTATTCATACCCCTTGATATTTTCCAAATTTTGTCATGTTACAACCAACAATGTAAATGTATTTTATTGGAATTTTATGTGATGGACCAACACAAAGTGCCACATAATTGTGAAGTGGAAGGAAAATGATAAATGGATTTCAACATTTCTTAACAAATAAATATGTGAAAATTGTGATGTGCATTTGTATTCAGCCCACCTCAGTCAGTACTTTTGTAGAACCACCTTTCTCTGCAATTACAGCTGCAAGTCTTTTTTGGGGATGTCTCTACCAGCCTTGCACATCTATCGAGTGACATTTGTGCCCATTCTTCTTTCCAAATTAGCTCAAGCTCTGTCAGATTGAATGGAGAGCATCTGTAAACAGCAATTTTCAAGTCTTTCTACAGATTCTCAATTGGAATTCGGTCTGGACTTTGACTGGGCCATTCTAATACATTAATATGCTTTGATCTAAACCATTCCATTGTAGCTCTGGTTGTATGTTTAGGGTTGTTGTCTGCTGGAAGGTCAACCTCTGTCCCAGTCTCAAGTCTTTTGCAGACTCTAACAGGTTTTCTGCTGAGATTGCCTGTATTTGGCTCCATCCATCTTTCCATCAACTCTGACTAGCTTCCCTGCAATTTTGGTCTCATTTGACCAGAGCAACTTCTTCCACCTTTTTGCTGTGTTCCCCACATGGCTTCTCACAAACTGCAAACAGGACTTCTTATGGCATTCTTTTTGCCACTCTTCCATAAAGGCAAGATTAGTGGAGTGCACGACTAATGGTTGTACTGTGGACAGATTCTCCCACCTGAGATGTGGTTCTCTGGAAAGTCACCATGAGCCTCTTGGCTGCTTCTCTGCTGAATGTTCTCCTTACCTGACCTGTCAGTTTAGATTTGCAGTTGTGCCATACTCTTTTCATTTTCAGATGATGGATTGAACAGTACTCTGTGAGATGTTCTAAGCCTGAGATTTTTTAAAGCCTAACCATGCTTTAAACTTCTCTACAACCATATCCCTGACCTGTCTGATGTGTTCCTTGGGGGCTCTGAGTGCTGTATTTATACTGAGATTAAATTAAATAAAAAATAATTCCCGTTATGGATTAATAATGGATATTTGTTTTTGGTTGTAATATGACAAAATGTGGAAAATTTTCAAGGGGTATGAATACTATTTCAAGGCACTGTAGAAGCTATTATTAAAGTAAATGTAAAGCCAAACCATTTTAGATATAGTAGTGAATGGTTAAAACCCTCCATCTGTTTGTCTTTTGTCATCTGTGTACTGTTCAAAAGATTCCCCTTTGTTTCCCATCCTTTTAGACACAACAAGAAGTGTGGACAGCTCTTCAAAGTGAGGTAAATATTCTCTTAGTTGTCACTGGAAGATATCCCATCTATTTCTGTTTCATAAATTTTTGTACACAGACTTTCATTCATCCATACATATATGCTGGCCTTGACTCTGTGAGCCACCTTTGCCTGCCTCTGCCATGCAACCTGCTCTACCCACTCCCGGATGGGACTTGCCTGACACAGCCTTGATTTGCACTTGCCTTTTTTTTTTTTGGGATATTTTTTGGTTCCTGTGATACTTTAGTGGCTTTGGTGGGTGCATGATTATCCTAATTTTGCTTTAATTATTTATAGGAATTGGGGAATGCTTTTCCTTATTATATTATCTATTTATTTTCAATGATATGGTCTTGTTACAGATATGCATTTTGGATTTCCGCATCTCCTGAAGAGGTGAACATTGTTCGTGAACTGTGTGGATAATTTTTAGTACTTGGTTGTTTTGAAATGATTTGTGTTCTATAGTGTTACAGACCTCAATGTTTATATGTTTTTATTTTTTGATTACATGGCTACTTTGCATCCTAGCTGTTAATTTTTATAAGCAGTCAAAGATGTGATATTTTTACATAATGTGGTAATAATATTTATAGTGCAAGTGAACCAAAGTCCCAATGCCATCATATTTAATCATATTTATTGTGGCCACACCAGATACTGTTTTCAGACACCCCCCCCCCCCCCCCGACCCCTTCAATACAGTAAAACTGCACATTTTGGAGAGTGACCTTTTTAATGTGGCCAGCCTAAGGAACACCTGTGCAATAATCATGCTGTCTAATCAGCATCTTGATAGGCCACACCTGTGAGGTGGATGGATTATCTTGGCAAAGGAGAAGTGCTCACTAACACAGATTTAGACAGATTTGTGAACAATATTTGCGAGAAATAGGCCTTCTGTATAGAAAAAGTCATAAATCTTTGAGTATAGCTCATGATAAATAGGGTCAAACACAAAAGTGTTGTTTATCATTTTGCTCTGTGTATTTTACTGTATTTATGAGGCTTGATCTAATTTAACACGCCATACTGTACTGCATTTTTTACTGTATTTATGAGGCTTGATCTAATTTAACACACCATTCCATAACATAAAGTAAGTTGAGATCCACTAACAAAAACTTACCGGAAGGAGCATTGCTGCATAAACTTTTGCTGATGAGTTGTTTGGGTACTTGAAGTGCATCATGAAGGTGAAAACCTAAAATGAAATATATAAAATATATTGTGTAAGATTATAATCACGGTTCTATATTTGGCCTTTTGTAGAAACAGAATTATCTTGAAATGTAGTCAAACAATTTAACAAAGCATATGTAACCAAAATATGTAAATATTATAATGCAAAATGTCTTTGGCTGTTTTGAAGTGTTAATCCATGTGCAATAATGAGCAATTGAAACATTCTCCTTTAGACACTAGTTATGTGGACATGCTGGCCGAACTGTAAGAAAGTTGGTCAGTACAAAAAGTCAACCAATCTTCTTCAAAAATGTAATATAATCTTCAATCCAGAAAATGAGACGACCCTCTGCATAGTCCCTAAACAGCAATTTGTCGTTCTGTAATAGCTAATACTAAACCATATGCAACAAAGCAGAGTAATGCCCAATGTACTAAATAGAACTTTGTCTGCATTCCTATCCATAATACTTTGTATACATTTAAAGCGTAGCTTCAGCCCAAACATTTCTTTTTAATTTGAGTAATTTTCTTTATTAGGATTCGAGATAGGAAGGCCTGAAAAAAAAAAAAAAAAATCCTGAAATAATTGGAAAAAATAAACAGAAAAAAAAGAACAGGGAAAATAATCCTGTTTATTTTTTCCAATTATTTCAGGATTTTTTTTCTATTTTTTTTTTTTTTTTTTACAGAAAAAAGTGTGGAATATGTTATTTTATGACCTGGTATTCAATAATATAACAAGAAGACCTTAATGAAAGTTTCCTGAGACTTTATGTAAAGCATTACATTTATTGAAAGTTCTCTCAGACGAAGATGAACAAATCCTGGAATACAATTCTAGTAACACTGCTCTTCTCAATGCAGTTTTCAAACCAGAGAAATATGCATATCTTCCACTAGGGAAATATATATATGCATATCTTCCACTACAGAGGAAAGGCTTCAGTTTAGTTTGCTTATGGGTTTTATATTGTACCTCTTACAGTTGGGTGATTATTGGGATGCCAGATGATAGTTTCTGTCCTCTGAGGCTTTAATTGGCAGGTAAGAGGGTGAATTTGTCTGACAAATTAGTTTATCTTTTTAACCTTTAAATGATTCCTATTAATGTGCTCCACCATCACAGCATAATGTTTACCTATAGTTTTGCTCAGTAAATTGTTTGTTCCTTTGCTCCTTTCAGTAAAATGGTGAGACCAAGATCTAGATTTTGGAAACCTTTCCACAGTGCAATTTCTGCTGAGAACAAAGCTACAATTAGCAAATATTGTGAGAAGAAATCGTATTTTCCACAAGGATGATAAAACACATCTAGGTATGCCAGAGGTGACCTATTGACATTTAAATACATCGTGGAATGAAATGATGAGGACCAGAATGAAAGTGCAAGTAGCATTTCCCCCTCTCATTCCAGAAACACTTTCTGTTGCTTCTGGATCATCACAAAGTGTTTCTTCACCAGTAGCATCTACAAGTAAGAACTTTTTACAAACAACTGCCTCCTAAAATTATACAATACCTTAAATTATAGAGAAAATTACACCTGAAAAATCAGAACATTTATCAAGCCCTTCATAGAGCAATATATGCTTCTGGATCAGCCTTGTCAAGAACTGAACATGCATATTGGCAGGAAGTTTTTATATTCTTATGAGGGAAAGGGTTACCTGTTCTCATGTGTAGTGATGGACAAACTGCCGACGGGACGTTTCGCGAACGCGGCCGATAGTTCGCGAACCGGAACGTTCGCTGCGGGCCCCATTGACTTCAATGGGAGGCGAACTTTGCAAACCTACAAGTCAAATTTGCAGCCACAAAATAATTAATAGCTGTGCAAACATAGTCCCACCACATGGCCAATGACATAACACATGTATGAGGTGAATCTGGGATCGACAACTACAAGCATTCTTTTTTTTTTTTATATGGGAAATCGTTGTGACAATTCAGGACTGTGGAGCGCATGAAGGCAATGGAGGAGAGGGAAGGTCAGGGACCAGGGTAGGCAAAGAAGAGGGTGCAGGAGATGATCACTAGCAGCGTGACATACAGCAATGACACCTGCACCGTGATGGAGAGCACTGACATCAGCAGTGTGATATACAGCACTGACAGCAGTACCGTGATAGAGAGCACTGACATCAGCAGCGTGACCTAAAGCACTAACACCAGCACTGTGATATACAGCACTGACAGCAGCACTGTGATATACAGCACTGACACCTGCACCGTAAGCAGCCCCAGGAGGAAGTCAGCATAGCACAGGGATGGTGGGAGCCCCTCATAATGAGCATAGCACAGGGATGGTGGGAGCCCCTCATAATGAGCATAGCACAGGGATGGTGGGAGCCCCTCATAATATGCACAGCAGAGGTACAGCCCCAGGAGGAAGTCGGCACAGCACAGGAATGGTGGGAGCCCCTCATAATATGCAGCCCCAGGAGAATGTCAGCATAGCACATGGATGGTGGGAGCCCCTCATAATAAGCAGCCCCAGGAGGATGTAAGCATAGCACAGGGATGGTGGAAGCCCCTCATAATAAGCAGCCCCAGGAGGAAGTCAGCACAGCACAGGGATGGTGGGAGCCCCTCATAATAAGCATAGCACAGGGATGATGGGAGCCCCTCATAATAAGCAGCCCCAGGAGGAAGTCAGCACAGCACAGGGATGGTGGGAGCCCCTCATAATAAGCAGCCCCAGGAGGAAGTCAGCACAGCACAGGGATGGTGGGAGCCCCTCATAATAAGGAGCCCCAGGAGGAAGTCAGCACAGCACAGGGATGGTCGGAGCCCCTCATAATAAGCAGCCCCAGGAGGAAGTCAGCACAGCACAGGGATGGTGGGAGCCCCTCATAATAAGGAGCCCCAGGAGGAAGTCAGCACAGCACAGGGATGGTCGGAGCCCCTCATAATAAGCAGCCCCAGTAGAAATATGACACCGCTCAACCTCTTCAAAGAGGAGGGTATGGGCATATAGTACGGTGTGCTTTTTTTTGGACAAGGAAGTGAGCCAAATGAAGAAAGAAGGTCTGTGTGCTCGATTAAAAAAATTGTTTATAGACATATATACATGGTCTACTGGTCACATGTGTTGAATTCCTCCAAGATCCATGCCTCATTCATTTTTAGAAATGTGAGGTAGTTAACACTGTCGTGAGCTAGGCAAGTACGCTTATCGGTCACGATCCCCCCTGCTGCGCTGAACGTCCTTTCGGACAGGACACTGGATGAGGGGCAAACAAACAGTTCGATTGCAAATTGGGCAAGCTCTGGCCAGAGGTCAAGCCTGCCCACCCAGTAGTCCAGGGGTTCATCACTCCTCAGAGCGCCCACATCGGCCGTTAACCCGATGTAGTCGGACACCTGACGGTCTAGGCGTTCCCTGATGCTGGATCCGGATGACACCTGTCGATGGGTCGGCTGAAAGAATGACCTCATATCCGAAGTCACCAACACATCTTCAAACCGGCCTCTTCTTGCAGGCGCTGTTGGATTGGTACCCGCAACTCCTTCTCTGGGAGTGGGAATTGCTCCTCTGCCAGCGCACGCAAAAGCAGAATCCAGCATTTCTCGAAGCAAGGCCTGGAAGTGCTGCATTCTGACAGCCCTCTGTGACGGCGGTAACATTTCCGCCATTTTGTGTTTGTACCAGGGGTCTAAGTACGTTGCCACCCAGTACTGGTCCTTGACCCTTATGCTTTTTATACGGGGGTCCCTATTAAAACACTGGAGCATGAAGGCCCCCATTTGCACTAAACTGAAAGCGGTGTGGTGGCCTGGCTCCTGCTCATCATCCAGGATAATGTCGTCCTCTTCATTCTCCTCTCCCCATCCATGCACAACAGGGGTCCCAGAAAGGTTTAAAGCATGCTCTTCTTGCTCCTCCTCATCCGCCCCGGCACCATCCTCCTCTGACTCCTCTTCAGACTCCTGTTGTTGACTTGTCTCAGATAGAGTAGCCCCCCCTGGGAATTCATCCAGCATTGCGACTTCCTCATCTTCCCGCTCCTGCTCCTCCACAGCTTGATCAATGACACGACGCAATGCACGCTCCATAAAGAAGGCATAAGGTACCATGTCACTGATGGCGCCATGGCTGCGACTGACCAGTTTGGTGATCTCCTCAAATGGCCGCAGAAGTCTGCATGCGTCGCGCATGAGCAGCCACAGGCGCGTTGAAAAAAACCCAGCTCCCCAGAACCTGTTCTGCCACAGAGTTCATACAGGTAGACGTTAACTGCACGTTTCTGCTGGAGCAGCCTATCAAGCATATAGAAGGTTGAGTTCCATCGCGTCGGGCAATTGCAAATAAGACGTCTGACCGGCAGATTGTGTCGCCGCTGAATGTTAGCAAGGTGAGCCATGGCCGTGTAAGATCTGAAATGGGCCGAGATTTTCCTTGCCTGCCGCAAGATGTCCTGGACCCCAGGGTATTTGACAATGAATCGCTGCACGACCAAGTTTAAGACGTGGGCCATGCATGGCACGTGCGTGATTTTGCCCTGTTTCAATGCGCTAAGCAGATTGGCATCGTTGTCACACACCACTTTACCAACTGTCAAATTGAGCGGTGTTAGCCACTGATCTGCCTGTGAACACAAAGCTGAAAGGAGTGCCGGGCCAGTGTGGCTCTTGGCTTTCAGGCACAACAGACGCAGCATGGCATGGCAACGTCTCACCTGGCATGTCGAATAGGTTCTGGGGAGCTTGGGCGGCGCAGCGGAAGAGACGCTAGCAGCGGAAAAGGAGGAGTCAGCCGAGGAGGAGGGAGGAGGATGGAGTAGGTGGAGGAGGAGGAGAAGAGCCAGGCCTGCATGCAATCCATGGCGGTAAAACCAAATCTACACGGGTGCCACGGGTTACATGCTTGACGGCCGTCAGAAGGTTCACCCAGTGGGCAGTAAAAGTGATATACCTTCCCTGCCCGTGTTTGCTAGACCACGTGTCTGTGGTCAGATGTATCTTGGCACCGACACTGTGTGCAAGAGATACATTCACTTGCTGCTGAACATGGCCATATAGCTCTGGGATGCCCTTCTGTGAGAAATACTTCCTTCCTGGGACCTTCTATTGTGGTGTTCCAATGGCCACAAATTTACGAAAGGCCTCAGAGTCCACCAGTTTATATGGCAGTAGTTGGCGGGCTATGAGTTCTGACAAGCCAGCCGTCAACCGTTGGGCAAGAGGGTTATCCGGCGTCATCATTTTTTTACGCTCGAACATTAGGCCCACGGAAGCCTGCCTTTTTGCAGAAAAACGTGAGCTTGGCGTGATGGAAGGTGGAGTGGAGGACAATTGTGAGGAGGAGAAGTAGAAGACGAGGCTGGACGGTGAGAGCCTGGAGTGTGGCTTTGTGTGTTCTGTTGCTCCCACTGGGCTCGGTGATGGCTGCTCATGTGCCTTCTTAAGGCGGTCGTCCCTAGGTGAGTGTTGGGCTTACCGCGACTAATGCGTTGACTGCAAAGATTGCAGATGGCAACGCTATTGACAGCAGCGGACACGTTAAAAAAAAAGCCCACACTGCGGAGCCATGTGCCGTTGTCCTGGGAGCGCCAGATGTGACCGTACATGGTCGATGACTCGCTCCTGATACATTTGCAGTCTGCTTTGTCACTCCTGTGCAATGCAAGTTATTCCTGCTTCTCCTCCCTATCTGCTGGTCCATATCTCCCTCTGAAATCCCCTCTTCCTCTCTTGTGGGCACCCACGTGACATCACTAGACACGTTATCATCGACGTCACCTTCCCCACCGCTATAAGTAGAGATCTCGGAGTAGGCAGCAACACCAGGGACCAACCTCCTCCTTGGGCTGATCTGGGTACTGTCAGACTGCTGAGTAGCGGTTGTTGCTACCTCCTCTTCCTGATCCAATACCAAGAGTGGCTGCGCATCAGAAATGTCTTGATATGGATCGGAAAATAATTCCTGTGACTCAAGCGGAAGGTATGTGGTGGTGGTGGTGTTTGTTGGTGGTAGTGTCTTTGGGGGTGCACATAGCAGAGAGTGAAGAAGAGGATGCAGATCGAGAGGATGAGGAGGGTGCAGAAGAATAAGGCTGAGTGAGCCACTCAACCAAGTCTGGTGCATCCTTTAAAGTAATTGGACGCACCTTCTGCAACTTCCCACTTTGGCCCAAGCCTGTTGCTCCTGCCCTACCCCTACCACCCCTGCGGAAGGGCCTGCCTCTTCCACTGCCTGTCATTTTTTAAATGACCCTGTGACAAAAGTCTCAGTCCCTATACTGATGAAGGACTGCTGCAGTATAGGGCAGCGGTCAGCAGTAGTGCACCTCAACCCTATGTATTGTGGACCTATACCAGTCCTTATAGAATAGCAGACTGTACCTCACTCAACCCTATGTACTGTAGCACCCTATACCTTACCAGTCCTTATAAGGACCTTTGTGGAACAAGTAGGTTGTGACTGATTAGCAGACTGCAGCAGAAGGGCAGCAGTCAAGTATAATATTCTTTCTATATTTGGAAGAATATTATACGTTTACAAGCCTATTACCATACCACTGATACCAGTCCTGAAAAGAACCTTTGTGGACCTAATATAGTAACAACTACTGATTAAACTGACCCTCACTGCCTCACACACAGCTTCCTGCCTGTCCCTATATAAACTGACAAAACAGAGGCTGCTGGAACAATAACTGGTTACTGAAATAGCACTTTTGTGGACCTGATAGTAACAGCTAATGATTAAACTGACTCTCCCTGCAGCACACACCGTCCTGTCCCTTTCTCTAAACTGACAAGACACTCAGGCTGCTGCAACAATCACTAGCACAGCACTGCCTCAAACCTATATCCTGAACTACACCTAACACCTATACCAGTCCTGAAAATAACTTTTGTGTACCAAATGGCTAGCGATTTGGGTCACTGCAATCTGTCCCTGCTCCACACAGCAATCTCTCCCTATAGTGACAGAAGAAAGAATGTAAAATGGCCGCCGGATCGGGTGTATTTATAAGTTAGGGGGAATGTCCAAGTGTCCATGTGCTGTAATGTCTCAATTGGCTGTCCTGTACCCCATGATGGATGTGTCATCATAGGTCAAAGTTCTTTTACACAGTAAACACGGAAGTCCGCCGGGCGAACCGTCGGCAATAGTCCGCCGATCGGGCGAATCGCGAACAGCCGAAATTCGCCGCAAAAACGACCGCCGGGCGAACAGTTCGGCCATCACTACTCATGTGTAGTTGAAATGTTCTTAACATATACAGGCCTTGTTACTCTATTTGTAATAATACAATTTTAATAAGCAAGTTTAGTTTATTTACTGAATCGGCTATCATTTTATGAATAATACTTCTGTATACACTGCAGTTTGTTCCCAGTGTAACAAAACGACTTTCAATTTGTAAAACTACATACACCACAAAAAATTTTTTTTAGGAATAAAACAGGGAAAATTGTTTCAAAATTTCCAGAAATGTTACATCTCTAACCACTATGCATCAATGGTATTGAATAACCACACAGTCAATCAGGCTTACGTCATTCTACTTTCAACCTTAGCTAACTACTTTGTCAGCATCAATATTGTGAGGCAAGAATAGAAAATAGTATCCCTTAAAGGAAGTGTGAAAACTTCTAAACTTGCTGCTGACCACTAAAATTGTTATACTTGGAACTCCTTATCAATGTGCTATGTTAGAGCAAATGCGCTTATTTCCAATGGATCTTCAGAATGAGGTTGTAAGGACAATCTAAGAAAGCTGTAGCACTAGTGGTGGCTATATATATACACACACACACACACACACACACACACACACACACACCCGACATCTTGTTTAGTATAATGGTTGTTTAGAATCATAACTTTCAGAAACAAATTTGCATAAAAAGTGTGGTTTAATCAATATGTTTTCCTTTGCTGTGTTAAAGGGTTTTAATTGAAAGAAAGATAATTAAGAAAATGTAAACCATGACCAGCCAATCATTTATTGCTACATACTGTCAGGGCAGCCATCAGAATTTTTTGTGCTCCTTATACAGGTTTAGGTCTGATCCACCCCCCCACCCCAGATGATGACTCCGTAGTCGAAACGCGTTGGGATTACTCCTCTGCAGACATCTCTTGCACATACCTTTTTATATATGCTGTTTTTATATCCTCGAAATGTGAGTGTTTTTTATTCACCTTTTTATATTAAAGCTATTTTCATGACAATATTACGCTATGTTGGATTCCTAGTTTTATGGTTCTATGTATGATATCATCACGCCATCCTTTACTGGATAACCATGTACCTTTGCCAAATTAATGTTGCGGTGCAAGTTGAGTCGATGGACTACCTACATTCATTGGGTTGAATTCCATCCATAAGCCTACATGACTTGGGGGGCATATGCCTAGCTAAGTCCAAGTCTTCTGGTAAGCCCTCTTACAATTCCACAGTGGTGGTGGTGTTGCATGTATGAAGAGTACATCTTGGAAGGTTTTTACCTAATTTGGCATTGAATTTTATCTTTTGGGACTTTAATAGCACTTGCACTGTTCTATGAATAAGTTGTGTGTGATTCTATATTTATTTTCACTTAATAGTGTTTATAATTTTGAGCTCACGGAGCATTAGCAATTTTGGCCTTGTTTTGTTTGTCTTAAGAGATGACAGAGATAGAGATACACACTTTAATACTTTGCTATATCGCTACACGTAATTTTTTTTCTTTGTGAACATTCATGTGAACTTAGCCTTAACATGTGTAGCGGTGGTATTTTCGATACAAATGCTATTATTTTTGTAAATTGGTCTGAAGCTGCAGTTTGGCTCAGACTAATTATGTCAAAGTTCTGGTTTCTGTACCAGTTCAGCTGGGTTGTGCTAGTTTCCACTTGGCTGTGGGTGTCGCTGTCACCACCCGTAAGTGTTGGAAATGCAACAGGCTGAATGCATTGGGTACCCCTTTTACTCGGAAACAGCCGGTGAGAGTGGTTTACCCACTGTGCATTCTGGGTAAGGGTACTTAAGGTACGGGCAACATATTTTTGGGGTTCGCTATCCCGACCTCATAGCCCTTCTGGCCTGAGGTGTGTGTGTGTGTGCAGCCTTTCTCTGTGTCGGGCCGGCTGGCCCGAGGCTTTGCAACTGAAAGGGTGGGCCCAAAAGTCTTGAGGCCTTCTGATCCAGGGGTGGTCCTGTGCTGTCTTGCCTACGTGAAGAAGCTAATCGACTGGAGGATCCAGGGGAGGACTCTTTCAGGAGAGGACTGAGCAACAAGGCTGGAATCTCTGGAAGAGCCTGGAGACTCAGTTGGAGGATCACCTATCGCACAGTAACGCCGGATTGGCTGAAAGAAACTGGTACTGTGTGACAACTCTTTAACAAGTTGCTGGCTGTGGCAGAGGATTGCACAACCATTCCGTTGAATTGACAAGTCTGTGGCAGAGACTTTATTCGAGCATCTCATCGGCTGCTAGGTCAGTGGCCTATCAAGTGCTTGCCAGATGCAGCTTGTGGAAGCTGTTTGTCCTCTGGATCAAGGAAATACCTTTAACCCGCAATTACAAGGTACCTAAATCCCCCTTAACCCTCTATTGCAAAATTCATGTTCTTTCAAATAAATATTTGGAAAAAGGACTAAGTGTTTGAGCTAACATTCTTTAATCTACTCTACAATGGGACCCCTAAGATGGACACGGTGAGCAGGTGAGGTAACAGTAAGCCCAACAAAAACCAGTAGCTCCTTCGGGGGTAAGTGCTACACATGTTACTCCAACCAAAACTTCCACTGGGAAGACTATGGACATTACCATACCTGTCAGCCATCAGATATGAATGGGTATACTGAGCAAAATATCCTAGTACACACCTACATATTCCCTGCTCATTCCATGGACAAAGCACAGCATTGCACCAACCTGAACATTGCTTATCTTGCTAAGCCATTCCTGTGAACCCCTCCTTCCATGAATGAAACGGCCACGTGGGGCAGACAGAGGTAAAAAAAAAAACCAGACACTTATTGCTTTCCTGCAGCCTAACAAATATTCCATACGTTACCATATGTTACATTACAGAATGTAGAGTGCACTTTCTCCCAGGAATTATCTGATGTTGAAACATAAATATTACCATCTGAAAGCTATAGATGTAGTATCATCAAGTGGATGTTATTAGATTGGGCTGCCAAATGACTACATTTTCTAAAAGATACCGTTATTCAGCTCTGCTCGTAGATGTTAGCATTCCTTTGCTGCTTATGTATAAACCATTCTGTCTTTTCATCTATGACTATCCCCTGCTATGTACTGTATAAAAAAAAAAGCATGCAGAAAAGTGATATATAAAAAGTTTGATTAAATTAATATGGGAAGGGAACCATAGCCAAACAGCAAGGGAAGCAATCACCACTCATTCGTTTTTATTTTTTATTTTATTTTTTTCCTTTTCTAAGAGGAAACAAATTGGGGCTACCATTACTGACCACCTTCTGAAAATTTTAGTTATTTGGTTGAACTCCTTATCTAAATACTTAAGTGTCAGTTACACAGAAAGTATTCAAATCGTTGGATCGCAACATCAAACAAGACAACTTGCATTTACAAAAGGAGAGGTCTACAATGTTAGTGTTACTAAACCCAGGACCCTGCATTCACTATATCTGGTCTCCCACAGTACACACAACATGAAAATGCAACCATTTTAGTAAATATAAACTTCTAAATACCTTTTCCCGTCTACAGTATATAGCAGTCTTATGACTTATATGAGGGTCTGCGGAAAGCTTGTAGGAGGAGTCCTCATTCTGCTCTCACTGTCCTATGAGGCTGCAGGACCCTTGACCCTCAGTCTGGATAGTGCTGATTGGCCCTATGCTGTTCACATGCACCCTCCCAAGAAAGAAAAACTCTCTTGCAATGCACAATTAACTGAGCATGTGCAGTCTCTCCAAGACTCTGATATCAAGAGATTGGTTCATGGAAGGCAGCATCAAAAAGCCTTTTTACACATAGCACAGGTTTAACCCCTTAGGCTCCACGCGGAGTATAACAAGCATGCTTTACTGCATATACAGAATGATTTTACTGTTGTGGGTTTTAGTAAGACTTTAACCTACAAAATTTGTCAGTGCAGGATTAATTTAATGGGATCAAACCCCCAGCCTCCCGTCCATTCATTAGAAGGCATTAAATAAAAGCTTACTTATGATCAAAATGTAAAACCATATATTAATTTCTACATTATATTTCAATGATTCCTAGCCTACTCCTATTAATCAGAACAATTTTGAAGTTTGCAAAATTACTTTGTGGCAATTTTACTTATTTACTTCCTTGAATTCTGTGACTTATAGTCACTATGCTCTGCGGGTTAGTCTATGCTGTGTAACATGTTTCACAGAACCTGCCTCCTGAACTAAAGAGGTTCTGAGAAGAGGAGTTTCAGTCAGTACAAGAATCTGCTTGCAAGCAGAAAGGCATCATGGGATATGTGGTACTTTAAAACCAACATTAAACAGTAGAGGAGAAGCTGCAATACAGGGAATCCAGGAAGTTGTAGAGAAGTGATCAGCAGAACTCAGAAATAAAATTTTATCAAGTAAGCTTATAATGAATGGTAAAAATGAACTATTGTTTGTATTGCTATTACAATGTATATGCAATAAAATTAAAGTGTATGCTGTGACCATAGAACTCCTTTAAGTCATTTTATAGAATGTTTGATAAAGCCCTAACTTATTTAACCTTGTGTAGCACCTTGATGTTTAGGCAGGGCTGCTATTAAATTTAGTTGTCAGACGATAGTTGCCTTGGCCAATTGTTAGGAGATCAACTGAATTATCCCTAACTCTGGACTTACTGCACTTTTCTCTTCTGTCACTAGGTGGCACTGTAGCTGGTGAGATTGGATAAGACAATGGCATAGCAAGGGAAGATTAGGAATAAATGGAGTGGGTGTCTCAGCCGATGGGCAGGTATTTTCTTGGGTCCCTTGGCCTGTTGGGAGAGCCTATTTATTTGGGTAGAGTTAGGTGATTGGGGTTTTGTGCCATGTGGACGGCTGTCTGGATGGACGTCTGTCATGCTGCCCTGGACTGCTAGGCCGTAAACCTGAGGCCTATCCCGGGAGCATCTAGCTGCCAAGCTGTCTTAGGGCCTATCCAGAAGCAGGAGAGCAGCTTAGGGTTGGGACTACGGGCTTGTAATCCAACCAGAAGTAATGGTTCCGCCAGCCAGGGAGCCAGTTGTCAGAGGTAGAGGTGAAGCTGTCGCCACTAAGGAACCATACACCTTGTTACCAGAGACCACTGCGAGTAAGCTGAGACCAGTATCAGAGCAGACTTCTCCTTAGCTGGGGATGGTGAAGAAGTGGGAAAACTTCATCAAGTGCCAAGTCAGGGACCCAGCGGGACAGCAGAGGTGATGCTTGCAGAGCATCAGTGAGTGCCAAGCCAGGGACCTAGCGTGTCAGCAGAGGTGATGCTTGAAGAGTATCTGTGAGTGCCAAGCCAAGGACCTAGCAGGGAAGTAGGGGTGGCGCTTGAGGAAGATACTGAGTGCTAACAGTGGAGGAGCTCAGGGGATCCAGTGCCTATTGGATCTGAGGTCTAGTGAGAGAGACTGGGAGCTCATTGAGTGAAGACCCACAGTGAGTGATGGTGGGGTAAGCTGAGAACTGTTCATGTTGCAAATAGTTGGATACAATTACCGTTAGTAACTTCTACAAGATTGTTGCCATAGGAGACAGTATCCTACCTATACAGAAGCGGCGTCCAGCTGGAGGCCTTCACCTGTATGGCTGTCTGCCTATAGAAGTCTCAGAGTCTGCCAATTAACCGCTTCTCGACCACCTCTTGCTGATTTACGTCGGCAGAAGGGCACGTACAGGCAGAATCATGTACCTGTATGTTGCCCTTTTAAGAGGCGGCAAGGGCAGGCGCCTGTGGGAACCTCCGTGAGTTGGGTCGCGGGTCCTGCGGACTCTATAGCCGCGGGGATACCCGTAATCTCCTCATGGAGAGGAAGAATGGGGAGATGCTAAAGTAAACAAGCATCTCCCCGTTCTCCCTAGCAACAGTGTCACTGATTTCTGCTCCCTGTGATTGGAGCAGAGACTCCTACACTGCCACCTAGTGGTTAACCCCTTCACTGCCAGTGTCATTTACACAGGAATCAGTGAATTTGTATAGCACTGATTGCTGTATAAATTACAATGGTCCCTATTTTGTAAACGCTATAACTTTTGCGCAAACCAATCAATTATTGCTTATTGCGATATTATTATTTTTTTACCAAAAATATGTAGAAGAATATGTATTGGCCTAAACTGAGGAAAGAAAACTTTTTTTTTAATATATTTTTGGGGGATATTTATTATAGCAAAAAAAATGTGTTTTTTTTTTTTTCAAATTTACGCTCCTTTTTTTTGTTTATAGCGCAAAAAATAAAAACCACAGAGATGATCAAATACCACCAATTTTGTTTGGGAGCCACGTCACAAAGGATGTCAGCTGTCCCTTACTCTGGAGGTCACCATTAAGCCTAAAGGGGCCCGGGACTTTGCTACACTTGTTTGAATGCAAAATGTAACCCCTCCATTGATGGTACAGCAATGAATCATCCAGACTTTGCTATTTGCAGAGTTCTAGAAGCTAGTTAATAGGATTGGTTAGGTTAGCTTGTCCCTAAGCAGAATTTTTTCTGAGTGCACCGTTTATGTATTGGATTGACCCTTTTCTAAATATATCATATGGGATGAAAACTGTTGCCATGGGGACAGCACAGACCCAGGATGTTGCATACTGGGTGTTCCATCACTGCAGCATCATGGAGCCTCAGCAGTTTCATCCTAATTAGCGAGCAGGACACTTGGCACAGCTATACCGCAGAGTCGGCTGGAAGTACAGGAAAATCATTATATTCAACAACGCCTGCTGCATCTGCAACTGTAACCTCTCAAATATTTATTTTTATATATTTATGCTTTTCCTTATTGTGAGTGACTTTATTTACCCTTTATTAGATATAGATTCTAGAGGCAAAGATGTGTAAGGGTGTGCAACTGCCACTAGGGAGTAAGACAGTTATTTATAGTCTATTGTGAATCTTTCACTAATAGCAATTTCTTATGACAGATGATCTTATAATGACTTCCAAATCTAATAAACATGACTTTCATTGACCCTTCCCAAGTCATTATGCTGGTTGTGGTGGTGGTAAGGTTAAGTTCCCAAATGCCCTCTGAGCTACTGTTGAAAAATTAAAATGAACTCTAGTGCTGAACATACAGTGCCTTGAAAAAGTATTCATCCCCCTTGAAATTTTCCAAATTTTTTTCATGTTACAACCAAAAACATAAATGTATTTTATGTGATAGGCCAGCACAAAGTGGTGCAGAATTGTGGAGTCGAAGGAAAATTTTATGTTTTTTAAAATGTTTTTTTAAAATAGGGCGGCACAGTGGTGTAGTGGGTAGCACTTTCGTCTAGCAGTAAGAAGGGTCGCTAGTTCGACACTACCTGCCTGGAGTTTGCATGTTCTCCCTGTGCCTGCGTGGGTTTCCTCTGGGTACTCCGGTTTCCTCCCACACTCCAAAGACATGCTGGTAGGTTAATTGGATCCTGTCTAAATTGTCCCTAGTGTGTATGAATGTGAGTTAGGGACCTTAGATTGTAAGCTCCTTGAGGGTAGGGACTGATGTGAATGTACAATGTATATGTAAAGCACTGCGTAAATTGATGGTGCTATATAAGTAACTGAAATAAATAAAATAAAATATTTTACGAATAAATATCTGCAAAGTGTGGCGTGCATTTGTATTCAGCCCCCTTTACTCTGATATCCCTAATTTAAAATCTAGTAGAAGCAATTGTCTTCAGAAGTCACCTAATTAGTAAATTGAGGGTATAATTTAATCTCAGACTATATACAGTTGTTCTGTGAAGTCCTCAGAAGTTTGTCAGAGAACCTTAGTGAACAAACGGCATCATGAAGGCCAAGGAACACACAGACAGGTCATGGATAAAGTTGTGGAGAAGTTTAAAGCAGGGTTGGGTTATAAAAAGTATCCCAAACTTTGAACATCTCATGGGGCACTCTTCAATCCATCATCCAAAAATGGAAAGAGTATGACACAATTGCAAACCTACCAAGACAGGGCCATCCACCTAAACTGACAAGCCAGGCAAAGAGCGCATTAAGCAGAAAAGCAGTCAAGAGGCCCATGGTAACTCTGGAGGAGCTGCAGAGATCCACAGCTCAGGTGCGAGAATCTGGCCCCAGGACAACTATTACTACTCATGCACTCCAAGTTTGGCCTTTATGGAAGTATAGCAAGAAGAAAGCCATTATTAAAAGAAAGCCATAAGAAATCCTGTTTGCAGTCTGTGAGAAGCTATGTGGGTAACACAGGAAATGTGTGGAAGAAGGTGCTCTAGTCAGATGATATCAAAATTTAACTTTTTGGCCTAAAAGCAAATGCTATGTGTGGTGGAAAACAAACACATTACATCACCCTGAACACACCATCCCCACCGTGAAACAGCAGGGACAGGGAAGCTGGTCAGTTGATGGGAAGAAAACCTGTTAGTCTGAAAAAGACTTGATATTGGTGTGAAGGTTCAACTTCCAGCAGGACAAGGACCCTAAATATACAGCCAGAGCTACAATGGAATGGTTTAGATCAAAGCATATTCATGTATTAGAATGGCCCAGTCAAAGTCCAGACCTAAATCCAATTGTGAATCTGTGGCAAGACTTGAAAATTGATGTTCACAAATGCTCTCCATCCAATCTGAATTTTAGCTATTTTGGAAAGGAATAGACTTATACCTGTAATTGCAGCAAAAGGTGGTTATACAAAATATTAACTCAGGGGGCCTGAATAATGCAAATGCATGCCATGCTTTTCAGATATTTATTTGTACAAAATTTTGAAAGACATTTATCAGTTTCCTTCTACTTCACAATTATGTGCCACTTTGTGTTGGTCTATCACATAAAATCCTAATACAATACATTTGTTTTTGGTTGTAATATGACAAAATGTGGAAAATTTCAAGGGGTATGAATACTTTTTCAAGGCATTGTACATAACTAAAACAGTAGTCTGTGACCCCTGCATGGGATATGTGTTATTTGCGTCTGGCCAATATAAACAATATTTCTGATTTTTAGTAAAGGGGAAAAAAAATACTGCATGGTGATTAAACCTGGTTGTTGCTACTTGTTTTCCACAATCCCCCAACAAACATAAATACTCACCTCTATCACATGACCATTGCTCGGTCAGTTCTCGGCCTTCTGTAAGTCACTGCTCATCACTCTGTCCTCTAGTGCTTACTGGAGCACTGGGCTGGAGAGTGGGGTGAACTCAATTAGTTTTGGCTCCCAGCTATGCACTGAGAGCCAGAGCCAGCTGTCAGTGGATCCTGACAATATGGTCAATCTTTGGCTCAATAACAAGTCTAGGGGTGTTCTTCTTGGTGTTTTTATTTTTGGGATAACTGGGATGGGGTTGAAGGAATTGACAGGGATACTTCTTATAGAACTATGTACAATAAGAAGACAGTTCAAGCACACAATTTTCTTTTTTTACAGCAATCAGAGCAGAGTCCTTTCACAAAGAACTAGATAGACTTAGCTCTTCAGGACACCTGCCAATGTCCACTCTACCCAAGCACACAGCTCATTCCTTAGCACCAGGGGTGGCAGCAGCCCAAACGCCTCTAAATCTCTCACAGCAGTCTGTACTCACAAATGACCAAGGGCAATTGATTGCTACCTTCCAACATCCACGTGACACCTTTCTCCTGTGATACCAGAGTAGATCTTCAGATCACAGCCCCTCAGTCAGTTCTCTGTAACTTTAGCAGCCAGGCCCTCAGGTCACCCACCTGAGGCCTCGCAAACAGCAAGCACATGGCAGTGCTGCCCAGAGGGCAGCAAGTTCTCCAGGCTGTGTTCCATCCCTGAAGGAAAAAAAGACTGCTTTGTGTATTTATATAGACTTTCAGCAGTGGGTGGGGGGGGGGGGTCCCGGACAGCCAAGTCTCTCGTGCAACAACGTTGGATCTAGATGGACCTCGGGTAAGTATTAGGTAGGCTGAAGGGGGCTGCTGCACACAGAAGGCATTTCATCTTAATGCATAGAATGCATGAAGATTAAAAAAAAAAAAACCTTCTGCCATTACAACCACGTTAATGTGTATTTTGGTGGGTTGCGAAGTGTCCAATATGTAGGATACATGGTATAGAATTTACACCAGCCATGTCTTATATAAATAAATATGTTTGTCTTGTACATTGGTCTTGTATGAGATCAGAGTGTGTTTGATAATGTGATAGTTTGAAAAACAAAGCAATCTGTCTCACAACAATGTGTGTGGAGCAAGAACAGGAAACAGAACTTCTATACGATTCCTCTATGCTGTTTAAATTTATGAAAAACACAATCCCCCACAGCAAGCAGCTTGCTATGGGGGCACCTGAGCTGAGCCGTAGCTCCCTGTATCCGTTTAGACATGGAACCACGGCCCAGCCCTCTTTCCCTCCTCATTGGCTCATTGACATTGACAGTGGCAGGAGCCAATGGTGCCGCGCTGCTGTCTCAGCCAATGGGTGAGCCAATGGTGCCACGCTGCTGTCTCAGCGCATAGGCATAGAGACTTTTTTACAGTAATCTGTTCATCCGTGCTAATTTTGTTGAAGAAAACATTTTCATCAAAATTTTCATCAGCAATCTTTTTACAGTGACGAAAACAAAATGAAAAGTGCACCACGTTTTAGTCCACTGATGAAAACTATCACGAAAATCAATTCCATTTTTGTTAACAAACTAAAACAAAAATAAAATGTGAGGGAGGAACATTTACCCTCATGAACTTCTGGTTTCCATGGAGCTCTGTCTGTATAGACCATGAGAGTGCTTTCATTCCCAGCAAGCGAGTCTGTAGCGTGCTTGGCAGTTAGCACTGTGCCTCCCCTCAGACCACCATGCAGAGCACTGTGCAGCATTACAGGCTTCTCAGACCACCATCCCAGAGCACTCTGCAGTGTTACAGGCCTCTCAGACCACCATCTCAGAGCACTGTGTGAAGCATTACAGGTCTCTGACCACCGTCCCAGAGCACTCTGCAGTATTATCGGCCTCTCAGACCACCATCCCAGAGCACAGTGAAGCATTACAGGCCTCTCAGACTACCGTCCCAGAGCACTGTGCAACATTACAGGCCTCTCAGACCACCGCCTCAGAGCACTGTGCAGCATTATAGGCCTCTTAGACCACCATCCCAGAGCACTGTGAAGCATTGCAGCCCTCTCAGACCACCATCCCAGAGCACTTTGCAGCATTACAGGCCTCTAAGACCACCGTCCCAGATGTTGCCACCATATTACTCCTATTGTCTGTTATCAGCCAGGTCACCCGCCTTATTTCACTCCTCTGGTGTACGGTTGGTACCTCTATAGGTCAGGTGCAAGCAAGCCAGTAGATCCTCAGGGAGATGGAGAAATATATCCCATAGTGCAGTAACTTAATGTCACCAAAAAACTTTTATTCGTTAAAATATTTTAATTACAGACCGACTCAAAAAGCCATAAGAATCCTCCAAAGCCCTCAGGTACAATTAGGGTGAAAAAAATATAATAATAAAGGATCAAAAGAAAACAGAAATAAAAATAAAAAGAATAAAAATCAAAAAACGGAAGTCCAAAAAACAGCAAAAATCATAAAGACGAAAAAAATAAAAAAATTAATAAAAAATCTGATAAAAATACTAAGTTGATTAGAAGTCCTTAGGAAATGGCCAGGACCAAAAATATCAATTAGTTGATAAATTCATAAATTAATGCAGGGGACAGAGGTAGCTCAATTGAATATGTCCATTACATCAGAACGTCTTGGACACCCTGGTTTGATCAAAAAGAACAATGTCCTCATGCACTGAAGAAATAAAGGAGAATAATATGCTCTGGTCTGTATACCAGGAAGCAGCGAACAGACAGCGTGCGTTCCAGTTGCGTTCCCGCAAAAGAGAACCGTTCAAATCGAGAACAGATTATAAAGAGTATAAAATACGCAATCTTATCACATGCCGTAGTACACACGTTACATATGTAATTGAATGTCCTTGCAAATTACAGTACGTGGGTAGAACCACATGCCCCCTACATGTACGTATAAGAGAGCATATCCATAATATTAAAAAAGGTTTCCCCAAACACAACCTTTCTCGCCATTTTGATCTATTCCACCAGAGAGATCCATCATGTCTTGTCTTTTATGGAATAGAGTGTATAAAAAATAATTGGAGAGGAGGTAATAATACCACTCTCCTATCTCAAAATGAAACTGCCTGGATATATCGCCTTGGAACCCTTGCCCCCAGAGGGTTGAACTTAGACATAGATCTGAATTGTTTTATAGCCAACCCATAGGGACTCAACTGATAATGTACCCCAAATACAGATAGAGTCTTCACAAAATAAAATTCTGATGATAAAAGTATCATTTAATGTACTCCTAGGGAATAGTATGGGAAAACAGATATCCCTATCCCGAACTTTCTCCCCCCTTTTTATTTAAGGAAAAATGTTTTTACTAAAAAAAAATTTTCACTAAAAGATTTTTTTATCAAAAAGGTTTTTTTACTATTAAATTTCTTATTAGATATTTTATATTTTCAATGTTATATACAACCTACCCCTTTTTTTTGTGTTCTTTGGGAAGGTGGACGTTCTTTGTGTGTTTGCATGTGGGGGTAAAATTTAATCATGAGGTCACTTATGCTTCATGTGTCATCAGTGGAAGTATAAGGAAGTTTAGATTTTTATTTCTGTTTTCTTTTTATCTTTTTTTTCACCCTAATTGTACCTGAGGGCTTTGGAGGATTCTTATGGCTTTTTGAGCCGGTCTGTAATTAAAATATTTTAACGAATAAAAGTTTTTTGGTGACATTAATTTACTGCACTATAGGATATATTTTTCCATCTCCCTGAGGATCTACTGGCTTGCTTGCACCAACCGTACACCAGAGGAGTGAAATAAGGCGGATGACCTGGCTGACAAGAGTTTGGAGATTGGGATTTACACGCACAACTACCCCCTGTGGGTACAGGGATCCGGTGAGTGGGGACCTGAGTGGGTGAGCACAGAAGTCACTAGCTTGTTTGAATGAGCACTAACGTCACCTTATGGTCCACCTGCATGAAGATTTGCTGTATATATAGAAGCTTTCTTCTAAATAACTTTTTTCTAAGGAACTTTGTATGATACTTTATAGACTTTTTGCCTATTATAGTAGGGAGCATAAGCTCCCTTTGCACTTTGGTCTTGCATAAGCTTATTGTCACTTACATTAACTTATTTTTATTTATTTATTTTTTTTGATATTTTGCAATTTTTGCACACTTTTTGCAATTTTGCACATATTTGCACATTCCTTGCACTTTTGCACATTTTTTGCAAATTTGCACATTTATCCACCTTTTTTTACCAAAAAAAAAAAAAAAAATTTCACATATGGTGTGGACTTTATTCAACACCCAGCTAATTGGATTAGGATATCTGCTATATCAAGTTGGAGGTTTTTTGGCTTATTGTATTTATAAAATAAGGACTGTATAAACCGTGCATAGCTAGATAAGTGGGTAGTGACAAAGCTATATAAGTCAACCATTATCCTATCATTTTTCTTATTTTATTTCAATATATTGTTATTGTTTGGTTACGTCTGATTATGTGCTTATGATGTGATATACCCTTATCAATTTTCATTATCCCTACCATATAGTACCCTTATATAACCAGTAGGCGTATAGGGGAAAAGAAGGGGGGTGGTTGTACCATACCCTGTGCCTGTTACTATACACCTAAGCAAAGAGAATTTCTTCAGGTGGTCTGGACTATACAGTCTGGGTTTCCCCTTTTGTTGTTAATATTGGAATTTTTCTCCTATTACTTAAAGCGGAGGTCCACCCTAAAGTGGACCTCCGCTCATCGGAACCCTCCCCCCCTCCGGCGCCACAATTGGCACCTTTCAGGGGGGAGGGGGGTGCAGATACCTGTACAGTACAGGTATTCTGCACCCACTTCCGGGATAGCTCTCTGCGGAAAGGGGCGTAGATTACGCCCCTTTCCGCAAGTGCCCGCCCCTTTCCGCAAGTGCCCCGCTGCCTGCTGGGAAACACACAGATCCCAGAGGCAGCGGGGACCGTCCTTATTGCGCAGCGCGATTCGCGCATGCGCAGTAGGGAACCGGGAAATGAAGCCGAAAGGCTCCATTTCCTGATTCCCATACCCAAGAAGGCGGCGGCAGCACCCGACAGACGATCTAGAGATCGGCTTCGGGTGCCGACATCGCGGGCGCGCTGGACAGGTAAGTGTCACTATTTTAAAAGTCAGCAGCTGCAGTATTTGTAGCTGCTGGCTTTTAAAAAAAAAAAAAACGCGGAGTCCCGGCGGACTCCCGCTTTAAGTGATATAGGACTAATATAGTAGATAGATCTCAGATCACCTTATGTGACAAGGGCGTACCCTTTATTTACACATTTTTAAGGGAGCGCCAGGGTCCCTATCCTAATCTATATATCAGTTGCAAGTTCACTGCCTCTAAGGGGGCTGAGAATTAAGTGGACGGCAGCAACCTATTAGACTAATACCACAGCGCGGCTTGTTCTTCTATATATTGTTTTTTTTTATTAGTTTGTCAGTCAACTTTGTAAATAAGTACAGTTTCTCCTTTACTGATGTACACTGACGAAGAGGCACTAATATGCAGCACTGATGAGCATTGCTAGGCAGCACTGATATGCAGCAATGATGAACATTGATATTCAGCACTGACGAGCACTGATAGGTGGCACTAATGGGCACTGATAGGTGGCAACTATGGGCAATCATAGGTGACACGGATGGGTGGCACTGATGGGCAGCACTGATGAGCAGGCACTGCTGGGCACTGAAATGTAGCACTGACTTGCATCACTGATGGGCACAGATTGGTGTCACTGATGGGCATAGATTGGCATCCCTCCTGGGCACTGTTGGGGCAGCACTGATCATCAGAGCACTGATGAGCAGTGCTCTGATTATCTGTACAGGTCTCCCCTGTGAGGAGATACCACTGATCAATTCTCCTCTTTTCATACTCTGTCAGTGTGAAGGGAGGAGAGCAAATAAATGGCATCTCCTTGTTTACATGTGATCAGCTATGATTGGACACAACTGATCACATGGGTAAAGAGCTGTGTAACTGGCTCTTTCCTGAGATCGGGGTGGCGTCATGTGCCAGGGGCACAGCGTGCCCCCTGTGGGTGTGCAATTGCAATGAGACGGGGTGACATCATATGATGACAGCCCAGAACAAGAGATCATCTCCACATTGATCTTTACTAATAATTCCATTTGAAAATGTAGTATCAATCCTTCTGTAGAAGTCCTTATGAAATTGATCAATAATACTAGTGGGAACGGAACAATACCACTTACTGTTTTCAAGGACTTTGTTGCACATTTGGAGATACTGTATATTGTCCATAAGGACAATACCCCCCCCCCCCCCACCCCCTTTGTCGGACAGTTTGATGGTTATGTTGGGATTATTCATTAATTTGTGACAAGCTTTCCTCTCTCCTTCAGTGAGGTTGCTGGATTCTTTTTTAATTTTAAGATTTCTAATTTCTTCACATGTAAGGTAATGATGGCAGCCACATTAGCGTTCAAATTAAGAGGAGGGAATTTATCAGATTTCTTGTTGTTAATGGTGGAAGTATGGGTGGGCACTGGATCAGTTGGTTCTACTAAAGTAGTTGTTCCATATCCAAGAACTCTATAAGGTCTTGT
The DNA here is from genome assembly GCF_037356315.1 of Lithobates pipiens. Classification (NCBI taxonomy): domain Eukaryota; kingdom Metazoa; phylum Chordata; class Amphibia; order Anura; family Ranidae; genus Lithobates; species Lithobates pipiens. The sequence continues at coordinate 131,337,372 of NW_027507784.1, forward strand.
TAATCCTGATCTTCTAAAAGGGAGATCAGATCCTCAAGAGCATTGACATCCTTCTCTCCATTGTTTATATTGTTAGTGGATTTCTTTTTATTGTATGTTTTTAATTTTAACTTTCTAGCAAAGTCAAGATTTCAAATTTATCTAAATTGTTATCAGGACAGAAACGTAAGCTTTTCATAGGAAATTGTGTTTCTACATTAGAAGATGTATAAAACAAAGTTCTGATCCCCAGTTTAAAATGGAGGCTACAGATCCTGTCCACTTGCGGACTGCCCACCATACATCTACTGCGGCAGGGCGGCTGTTCTGTGTTAGATGACATACCCATTACTTCCAGTACCTACCTACTTCCACTTCCCAATGATCTTTGCATTGTAGTGGTGAGTATTTAAGAAAGAGGAAAATATATATATATATATATATATATATATATATATATATATATAATTTATGAGAAAGAGAGTATTATATATTCTCGTTAAAGGTCTTTCTTGGAGTGAAATTCACAATTGATCTCAGAGGGTTACATTTATACTGAGCAGTTTGGGACATGATGCAAAATAATTCTCTATGCAAATCATACTAGCTTTGTATTTGAGAAAATTATTTACAATCCTTGTCAGTATGTAGCTGGTGAAGAAGCATAACCCTTTTTGCTTGCCATGCTTCCAAACCTCCTAGCATAAAGATTTCCTCCAGGTTATAATTATTGCATAAGGGGGTAAATGTGATATATCCATTGTATTGTAGCATTTTCTTTATATAAACATATTTAGTTGAAGGGGTAAAGTTAGCAGTTATAGTTGCCCAAGTTGTCCATCTTCTAGAAATTGAACTAGGGAGGGTATGGAAGTGATTGTGGCCAAAACTGCCTGAATTTGGTTAATGTTACCCTATCTGACTACAAATTGCAACTGAGAAGCTAAACAGTATCCATAGAATTTTCAGTATGTTTACCCTTCCCACCACAGATGGGTTAAGTAGGTTAAATGATAGGTTCATCTTTAGTAACATGTTACATGTTACACCCCTATTCAGGGTGTTTTACAATGCATGTCAGCTATACTTTGCATTGCAGCCTCATACTTTTTCACTAGAAGCCACAAAAGTGAGTTTTGTAATTTCTCTCTTTATATTTATATTTTGACCTTTTCTGTCTCCCTGGAACTTCATCATACACATGTCAAGAAAGTTCTTAGCCGGCTCAGACAACACAGACTTTACGCAAAATCAGAAAAGTGTTTAATCTGAGAAACAGAGCATTCAATTATTGGGATTAATTTTCTCCACTGAAGGATTCAAGATGGATCCACAGGCAGTTTCTGCTATCCTGGACTGACCCGCTCCAACTGATATAGGATTTCAACATTTTATCTACCAGAGGTTCATTAAGGGATTTTCTGAAAATCATCGCCCCTATTACATGATTAACCGATGAGAACATGCTTTTCTGTTGGTTTTCCGAAGCCCAGACTGCTTTTGAAAGGCTAAAGGGACTGTTGACATCTGCAACCATTCTAATCCATTCCAACCAGCTCTTCCTTATATCCTTGAGATCGATGCTTCCGAAAACACAGTAGGTGTAGTTCTATCACAGCAGCAGGAATTTAAGACTCTGAACCCCATAGCATTCTCCTCACATAAGCCCTCTCTCTCTGAAAAGAACTCTGATGTGGGAGACCATGAATGTGGAAGAATGGGGGTACCCCCTGGAAGGGGCAGCGCATCCCATCCTGATCTACACTGGTCATAAGAACTTTGAGTACCTAAAGGCCAGACTTCCAAGACTGCCAAGCGACTGAGACCACATCAAGCCAGGTGGGCACTCTTCTTTCCTAGAATTGTGTTTCACATCACGTACAGACCTGGATCCAAGTGCCCTGTCTCGTATTTTCGATGACCCTAAACAGCCACCTTCCTGCGATTACCATCCTATCAACCAGGAACTTATTATTATTACAAGCGGACCTTTTAACCCAGGTTAAACAAGCATCAGTTGGGGTGACACCCCCTCAGGAGTTCAGAACTAAGCAAGAGTTGCTGTGGTTGGAAGAATTTTTTTATTTTTTTTTGTGCCTGAAGAGGTCTGTTTACCAGTACTCAAGCTCTGTCATAATCATCCACTAGCTGGTCACTTCGGGATCGGTAAAACCACCTATTTAATCCAACGCCTGTTCTGGTGGCCAGATCTGGTCAAGGACTGCAAAGATTATGTCAGCTGCTGTATCAATTGTACAAGAGCAGTATAAACAAAGCCTAGAGTTTTCTCGGGAGAGAAGCAGGCCTAGGATGCCCATGGGTGGGCGCAATTTCAGGAAAGGAACATTTGTGTGCGCAGTCACACAAGCCTAAGAAATCCTGCCCATGACCAGTTAGCAGGTACGCATGGTAATAGGACAATTTTAAAAACTGCACTAGTGCAGTGTGTCAGTGCCATTTGGTCTATTATGTTCCTGTTATCAGTTCCTGCTGTTCTTCTGTTGCCGACCTGATCCTGCCTCTGACTCTGCCTAAATGCCACCTGTACCGACCCCTGGCTTGTCACTAGAATACACTTATGCCTACTCCTTCTGCTCATCCGCTCTGCTATTACCAACCCTGGCCTGTCTGCTGAGTACTCTCCAGCCTTCCGTCTGAACCTGGTCTGCTTGCTAGTTGCTGACTTGGACTGTCTGACTCTGCCTTGTGCCTATCCTGCATCCACACCAGCCTATCTGCATCCTTGACTGGCTCCTGTCCCTCTGTCAACGTGTCCAGTCCTGTTATCCCTGCATTCCAGACGCATGCTAGCACCTGCCAGTGAGAGACTTTCCAGGCACTGGCGCCCTCCAAATATCCGTAAGACCTAGTTCAGTGTGCTATTAGTTTGAGGGTTTGGAACTTGTTGAATAGGTTTGTGTATGTCTAGTAAGGGGAATATGTGTATTTTTTGAAGTTCCATCGATATATATTTTAATAACAAGGAGATTAAACTTGTCTGCCAGAAATTTAGCAAAACTTTTTAGAAACTCAGGACCGTTTGAGTGTAATAGAAATGTTGGTCAAAATGCAAGTAATGGAATAAATAATGCAAAGTATAAAATTATTTTCACCTTATGGTAGATCAGGGTCTGCCTGCAGGAAAAAGGATGCTTACTCCACGCAAGTAATTGATATTATAATAGAATTATAGTATAGTATTAGTATTAGATAGTATTTTAGAATGCTGGAATTGCACTTTTTTTTTTTTAAGGAAGCGTGCACAGTCTTTAGTAATATATGCCTCCTGAAGACAGACCACTGACAAAACATAGTATGTTTTTTTAATTGGGTCACAGAGAACTTTCACATTCCAGAAGATAACGTTAAGATTTGGTATACTCCACATGGTATTAATCAGGAAATATCATTATGGGAAAGAAACGGTTGTATGCATTTGTAATTCCCTCCAGATGAGAGTTTGCACAGGTAACTTCCAAGACAATTAGGAGTAGCATGGGGTAAGAAAATTGAGTCTCTTCTGCAGCTTGTCAGTCACCATTTAAAAGAAAATAGTACGAAAAACAACAAACGCAGAGAAAAACGCAGGTGAGTGAAAAAACATCCACACAAGGTAACATGGGAGATTACAGTGAAGGTAGCTTGACAGTCAATGTCGGCAACCTCTGGAGTAGGGGTGAGCTTCGTGTTTGAGTCGAACATACGTTCGACTCGAACATCAGCTGTTCGGCGAATTCCAAACATTATGGGCCGTTCGCGCCAAATTCGTGTGGCGCTCACGGCCCACAATGCACTGCGATGGCGCAGTGCATTGCTGTCTCATGATTGGCCAAGCATGCACTGTGACCCTGCATGCTTGGCCAATCACAGCGCCGGCAGCGAGGAGAGCCATGATTGGCCACAGGCAGGATGCCTGTGGCCAATCATAGCTCAGGCTGTGTACTACACGCCCCACACTATATAAGGCCGCCAGCGCGGCGGCCTTGTGTAGTGTGTTGGCGTCTAAAACAGTTAGTGGGTGTTCTGTGTACCTTCAACACAGTATACACCGATCGTTATCGGCCGATTTTTCGTTCTTGCTCTTCTGTAGTGGTTGTTGTCTGCGTGCCCTGACCGCAGTATACACCGCTATATTCACCTATATAGCTAGCGATATATCTATCTTTTATAATGGAGCTTGCAGTCAGTGTTAGGAGCTTGTGCGTGCTGTCTGCGTGCTCTGAACCCAGTACACACCGCTATATCCACCTATATAGCAAACTATCTTGCTCGTTTTAAATAGAGCTTGTAGTCAGCGGTAGGAGCTTGTGCGTGCTGTCTGCGTGCTCTGAACCCAGTACACACCACTATATCCACCTATATAGCAAACTATCTTGCTCATTTTAAATAGAGTTTGCAGTCAGCGGTAGGAATTTGTGCGTGCTGTCTGCGCGCTCTGAACCCAGTATACACCGCTATATCCACCTACATAGCTCTTCTCTATTTGAGCCATCTGCCATCTGCAGGAGTTATTGGAAGTTGTGTGTGCCTCCAGCACAATATACACTACCCAATTGCTGTTTTTCCCAACTCCTTTCAGGCCATTACCATGTCTGGAAGGCCAGCAAGGAGAGGCAGACAGGCGCGAGCCGATAAGAGGGCAAGCAGGCTCTGTGTCTAGAGACAACAGTGCTGGTCGTGGACGCGGTGCATCGTCATCATCAGCACGTGGCCATGGGACACGCTTGTCCTTCTTTTCGGCAGCTGGACATGTTGAGCCGCAACATGCCAACGACTTGGTAGAGTGGATGACCAAGCCCTCTTCATCCTCCTCATCCTCTCTCACTCAGTCTCAGGATACTAGCAAAGCAGCTGCCAACGCATCGTCTTCCCTCCTCTCAATGTCATCATCAGTGACTCCTTCCCTAGACCCACCACGTCCTCCTGAGGAGTCTCCTGAACTCTTTGAGCACAGTGTTGGGTACATGCTCCAGGAGGATGCCCAGTGTTTTGTAGGCTCTGATGATGATACTCAGCTAGAGGAAGGCAGTAGCATGAATGCAGAGAGAGGGGATGCTCAAGAAGGACAGCAATCTGGCAGTCATGTTCCACACGCTGCAGCATACTGCCAGGTTTGCTCCAGCGATGAAGAGGGAGGGGATGATGAGGGCACTGACTCCACCTGGGTGCCTGGTAGGAGAGAGGAGGAGGAGGAGGAGGAGGCACATGTCCAACGAGGCAGGATGCCCTCCGGGGGCCAGCTTAGGGGCAGCACACCGACTGAATCATACCGCAGAGCTCCGCCTGTGCAGGGCGCTGCCTCTGCGCATTATTCTAAAAGTTCTTTGGTGTGGGCCTTTTTTGAGACGAGTGCATCAGATCGCACCGCTGCTATTTGCAATGTATGTCTCAAGCGTATTTCACGTGGCCAAAACATCAGCCGCTTGGGCACCACATGCTTGACCAGACATATGTTGACCTGCATTGCAGCTCGTTGGCATACCTCAAAGACCCACACCAAAGAACAAAGCGGACCTCTCCTTGCTCCTCATCAGCTGGGATCTCCAACCCCACTAGACCTTCAGTCCTCTCTGAAACCTGCTCTGAGAGGAATGAAGGTGTAGAATTAGGTGTGTCACAGCCAAGTGCTTCCTGGCACTCTGCTAGCAGTACACCCACGTCCGATTATAGCAGGCAAATGTCCCTGCCCCAGCTGCTGGACCGGCGGAAGAAGTTCACTCCCAGCCATCCACATGCCCAGCGGTTGAATGCTAGCTTGGCTAAATTGCTAGCACTTCAACTGCTGCCTTTTCAGTTGGTAGACTCGGCCCCCTTCCGTGAGTTTGTACAATGTGCGGTTCCTCAGTGGCAGGTCCCCAAATGCCACTTTTTCTCATGGAAGGCGATTCCGGCTCTCTACCGGCATGTGGAAGGCAATGTCCTTGCCTCGCTGGACAGGGCGGTCAGCGGTAAGGTGCATATTACCGCTGACTCATGGTCCAGCAGGCATGGACAGGGACGTTACCTGTCTTTCACGGCCCATTGGGTCACTCTTCTGGCAGCTGGGAAGGATGCAGGGCAAGGTGCAGTAGTGTTGGAGGTTGTTCCGCCACCACGTCTCCAAAATGCTACTATTGGTTGTGACACACCTCTCTCCTCCACCCCCTCCTCTTCTTCTTCCTCCATGGCCTCTTCCAGTGCTCTGTCCTCAGAACCAGCGGTGCTCCGTAGGCGTTCCAGGGGCTACGCAAGTACGCAGGCAAAGCGATGCCATGCCGTGCTTGCGCTGGTTTGTTTGGGGGACAGGAGCCACACTGGGGCGGATGTTTTGTCAGCTCTGCAGGGGCAGGCCGAGAGGTGGTTGACGCCACCCCAGCTTAAGCCAGGAATGGTGGTTTGCGACAATGGCACCAACCTCCTCTCCGCCCTCCAAAAGGGACAACTGACCCATGTGCCCTGTGTAGCTCACTTCCTTAACCTGGTGGTGCAGCGGTTCTTGGGCAGGTACCCGGGCTTACAGGATGTCCTGAAGCAGGCCAGGAAAGTCTGTGTTCATTTCCGCCGATCATTTAATGCCTGTGCTCGGCTAGCTGAGCTCCAAAAGGAGTTGAACCTGCCCAAGAACCGCCTTATATGTGACATGCCCACCAGGTGGAACTCAACGTTGGCCATGCTGCAGCGGCTGCACACGCAGCAGAGGGCCATCAATGAGTACCTGTGCGACTACGGCACCAGGACAGGGTCAGGGGAGCTTGGTTTTTTTCTCACCCCGCCAGTGGGGCATGATCAGGGATGCATGCACTGTCCTGTCACCGTTTGAGGAGGCCACAAGGATGGTGAGCAGTGACAGTGCATGCATCAGTGACACTGTACCTCTTGTCCACCTCTTGGAGCATACGCTGCGTGGAATAATGGACAGGGCACTTGAGGCAGAACAGAGGCAGGAAGAGGAGGACTTCCTTGCCTCTCAAGGCCCCCTTTATCCAGACAGTGTTCCTGCTGTGCCACCCATCACACAGGAATAGGATGAGGAGGAGGAAGAGGAGGAGGAGGAGGAGGAGGAGGAGGATGATTGTGTCAGCATGAAGGTGGAGGCTGGCACTCAGCATCAGCAGCAGCAGCAGTCTTGTAGGGATGATTTACAGTCCCAAGAAACCAGTGGACTTGTACGTGGCTGGGAGGAGGTAGCTGCGGATCATGTTGTCCTTAGTGACCCAGAGGACTCCGGACCGAATGCCTCAGCTAACCTACGCTGCATGGCCTCCCTGATCCTGCAAAGCCTGCGGAAGGATCCTCGTATTCTTCAGATCAAGGAGAGGGACCATTACTGGCTGGCCACTCTCCTTGATCCACGGTACAAGGGTAAGGTTGCCGACCTTATCTTGCCATCGCAGAGGGAGCAGAGGATGAGACATCTCTGGGAGGCCTTGCAGAAAGGTCTGTGCAACACGTTCCCAGAGACTGGGAGGTTACAAACTCCTGGTCCTGGACAACATGTTGCTGAGGCATTGGTCAGAAGGAGCGGTGGAGAAGGTGGCCGTCTGACTGATGCTTTCAGACAATTTTTTAGTCCGCAGCCCCAAGGTATGATCGGTTCCAGCAACCATCGCCAGCGTCTGATTTACATGGTGCAGGAATACCTAGGGGCAAGGTCAGACTTGGACACCTTTCCCACTGAAAATCCTCTGGCTTACTGGGTCTTGAGGATGGATCACTGGCCAGAGCTTGCACAGTATGCAATTGAGCTACTGGCCTGTCCTGCATCCAGCGTTCTTTCGGAACGCACCTTCAGTGCTGCTGGTGGCTTTGTTACCTGATCATAGGGTGCGCCTGTCCACCGAATCAGTTGATCGACTGACCTTCATCAAGATGAATCAGTCTTGGATCACCCACAGCTACCAAGCACCTGAAGCTGATGTAACCGAATAATTTTTTTGGAAATATCACATCCCTTCAAGACTGCCTATGCTGATGCTGAGTGACTGTCCTGTTATGTTGATTGTCTATCCTCTTCCTCCTCCGCTGATATGTTGGAAGAACATTTCTGGTTCTGGGTGATGCCATCAGCCCAATTTTTCTGCCCCTGTTTAACAGGGGCGTTTAATTACAATTTTTGATGCAATGCTTTGCAGCAGGGCTAATTCCTGCAATAAAACTAGAGTATATGGGAGAGGTTGCAGTGTGGTGGCACCAGCACCAGTGCCTAAGGCCCAATTTTTCTGCCCCTGTTTCTGCCCCGTTCCTGTGCCCACCCAGAGTAACTGTGAGGACTTATAGTGTTGTGGCACCAGCACCACAACCACCAAAGGTCAATTTTTCTACCACTGTTCAACAATGGCATGTAATTACAATTCTTGATATAATCGTTCACAGCAGGGCGCTCCAGCGCCAACCAAGAGTCACTTTGAGGGCTTACAATGTTGTAGCAAAACCAACACCTTGTTCCGCCATTTCTGCAGAGCATATAGGGCAGGCCCCTACTTTCAAACATCCAACTTACAAACATCTCCTACTTGCAAACGGAAGGAGACAACAGTAAGTGAGATGAAAAAAGATGGACGACAAAACAAATTATACAGGGGTGATAACCCTTCCCTATGTTTTCCAAAAAGCTTAAAAATAGTTTTTTTGACTGGAGCTACACTTTAAAAATGTACCAGTTCAAAATTACAAACAGATTCAACTTAACACAACAAACCTACACAGTCCCTGTCTTGTTTGCACCGCCTGTATACTGCTGTTCTGAGTATATAGGGCCTGGGGGCCACACACATTTCCTTTTTTTAATATGGGTACGGGGTTCCCCTTAATATGCGTACAAGACCCAAAGGGGCTGGTAATGGGCAGGGAGGGCTACCCATGCCATTTTTCTCAATGATTTTCAACCATATTGCAGGAACCAGATATAACATTAAAACCGCAAGCAGTTTTAAATGATGTTATTTCCGTTAAATGTCATTTTTTGTGCAGGGACTGTTCTAAACACGGGAAACACGTGGCACTTCACAGGCATACTACAGACACCCCCCAGGCACGATATTTAAAGTTATTTAATATATATATATATATATAAATATTTAAAATATTTCACTTTTTTTTCACTTTAATCGTCATTAAAATCAGTGCTCCCGCCAAAACGGCCATTTTTAAAAACATTTTAGGCATTGACCCATGTCCCCTGGGGCAGGAGCCAGGTCCCCAAACCCTTTTTAGGACAGCATCTTGCATATTAGCCGTTAAAATTAGCATTTTTAATTTCGAACGTTCGAGTCCCATAGACTTCAATGGGGTTCTAAAGTTCGTACGAATTTGGGGTCCATTCGAAAGTTCTGGTGCGAACCGAACCGGGGGATGTTCAGCTCATCCCTACTCTGGAGTGTAATTGTGAAAAAGTCAACGATAGCACCCTTTTAAACAATAGGAAAACAATGATGTTTAAGTCCATAATCAATTTTGAATCCCAGCTGAGAAATAGTGCTACTTTATGACCATTACTCGTGCTAATAAAAGGTCTTTCTCTAGTTTTTTTGAGTGGGAGCTCGCTGTTTTTATAGTTCAATCATTTTATTACTAAGGTTCTGGGAGGGTTCCCCAGAGGGAAAGTTTGGCTTGGGACCCTATAAACAGTGGATTAATTACATTTTGAAAGGACTGTTTTAAGTGTGAAGATTTAATACATTTCATTATTTAGGGATACCAACTAATCGCGTATTATTTTTCCAGAGTCAGTTTTCAAGGTAAAACAATCAACTGTAATTAACTTTTACATAGTTAGTCAGATTGAAAAAAGACATCTAGTTCAACCAATAAAATAAAAATAAAATCATACAATCCCATATATACAACCTACAGTTGATCCAGAGGGAGGCACAAATTCCCTCCTGGGTCAACTTTCCCTATAATGGTTGGTACCCAGTTATATTATGTACATTTAGGAAAGAATCCAGGCCTTTTTAAAGCAATCTACTGAGCTTGCCAGAACCAGCTCTTGAGGGAGTCTATTCACATTTTCACAGCTCCTACTGTGAGGAAACCTTTCCGTATTTGGAGATTAAATCTCTTATCCTCTAGATGTAAAGAGTGCCCCCCTTGTCCTCTGTAATGACCTTAAAGTGAATAACTCAACAGCAAAGTTAAACGTACACAGCAATGCCTCCTTATTTCAAAGTTCAAGTATCACATCATGACGTTTCAACAGAATTTTTTTTCTTTACTCCACACAGAGGACCAATGATTCTTCTCCCTTGCCTTAGCTACACAGAGGAGGCATGTCTAATAACTCCTGGGGGAATATAGCCAAGGATGCCATACTCCACTGGATTGATGGAACCTGTATACTGACTACAGTACATGGTGATCTCTCATTAACCCACTCTCCAAAGAAATCCAAGGCATGACTTCTAGGTCTCCCCCCAACTGAGCCATGCCTCCCAACACCATACTCTTTAACATGCGGTCTCCTGACTAGAGAAAAGCATTTATCAAAGAGAGGGCAGACCAAGACCACACAGGGAATGTCTTAAGGTAAATTAACAATATACTCTTAGGGCCGGTTCACACAGCGAGGCGATGCGAGGCGACACGGCTCGCCTCGCCTCGCTCCCGCAAGTCGCCCCCGTTCTGTACAATGGAACCGTTCTGAGAGGAGCGACTCGAGTCGCTCCGACTCAGAAAAAAGGTTCCTGTACTACTTCGGGGCGACTTCGGGGGCGACTTGCATTGACTTCTATACAGAAGTCCTCTGCAAGTCGCCGCTGAGGTCCCCGCAGGTCGCGGCGAGGCAAGTCGGAGACGCCGCGCCTCGCTGTGTGAACCGGCCCTTAAGTGTCTTCTTTTAATGATACTGCCATTTCAGTGAAAACAGTTAAACAAGTGGGGTGCAAAAATCCTCTGCAATGCTGAAAATATCTAGCTCTTGTGAGTAAATTATCAAAATGCTTTCAGCTGGCTAAGGTGTTAATGTTTGTTTGTTTATTTTCAAATCTTCTAACCCTGAGAAGTTGAACTTTCCTTCACAGAGTAGAATTTTAGGTCTAGCTTCTCACAAGGAGTAATGTGCAGGTCCAGTGTGTCTGCTTATTGAAGGAAAAGTATGGCCAAAGCTTAGTTCAGCACTCCTGTGACCCAGAATCAACCAACAGTCAGCTAAAGGTGTAAAAAGGTTAGGTATTATACTCTTCTTTTCTTTGTCTTCCATGATGCAGGGGATGACATCATCCTTTTAAAAAAAAAACTGGGGAATGGTGATTACACCAAGTTTCATGGGAAGATGCTGCAGAACAGTGCTGGAAGCACCTTCTCAGCAAGTTTTGATTTACTCTAAGTTCTCCAGATCTCACCAGAAGAAGAATGACTGCATCCTCGCCACAGTGCAGAAGATGGAAGCCAGAAGAAAAGTGAGTATAACATCTAACCAGGTTATTTTTTTTAAATTCGACCTTACATTTTAACTGCAAGGTACATTTAAAGGCTAAATGCTTCTAAACGCTTGAAGAAGTATTCATTTTATTACATGCTGAATGGGGGCTTGTTTACATCTGAAGAATTGACATGCATTCAGCAGCATTTTTCAATGTAGACAAATTTCAGAATTTTAAAATGAGAAATCCACTGGTTTCAGTAGAGTCTGTTCACGCCAATACCCTGGAACATGTAGTGGGGAAAAGCCTCTGAAAGCTGAATTTTGAGTGCCATGACCTTGAACTTGTCCTCTAAGACAATTTAAGTTGAGTCTTTTAAAATGTAACATGATTCAATTTTGACGTTTGTCAGTACATAAAACTCAGAGTTGTGGTGTGAACAACTTATATTGTGCTACCCATCACCTTAAATAATTTCTTGAGCACCGTGCTTCCCTGTTCCCCTCATGCAGTTTAATACAACATTGAAAAAAATTACATAAAAGTGGGGCAGAACAAAGAAGAACAGTTATTTAGAAAGATGCGTAGTATATATTTTTGCATCTGTTTCTTTCTGCAGTAGTTATTATTAGAATCAATATTACGATGGGAGTTGCCAAGCTATGAAATTTCCAAGACACTGTCTAAATCTTCCCATCTGGGAAAAAGGAGTAAAAAAATTGTTTCTTGCCCTCTCTGTACAAAACATGAAAATATTTGGCTTTAAAAACATTTTGTACTTTAAAATTCAAGTGCCTTTTGCACTATTATTTATAATGTAGCCAAGTACACTTTGTATGAATTCTGCTTGGCACCTGGAAAAGGGAATGATTGAAACACAGTGAAGGGTGAATCTCCCACTATCTCCAGGAAGGGCCTAGAGATGTGTACTTATTTTGCATAGGGAGGTGTCCATGGTGTGCATGTGTGGGAGGAAGTAGGAGAAAGTGTTGTGCTGTGCTGGGCAGACCACACAGGGGATCAATGATGGGTAGTATGTGCTGTTATAAAACTGCTGGCAGAAGGGGTTGTGGCCCTCTAGGGGTGCAGGCTTGATAAGTGCATGTAACATTTAATGGACAATGACAGTGGAAAATGGCATGCTGCATTACCTTTTTCAGGAAAGTATGCCTGAGATTTCAATAAAGTCCCATACTTCTGCTACCCTTGGTGAATGCAATTTACAAATATCTACATGTAGCCCCCTCTAACAATAGGTAGGTGCTGGTAATAGGGTTTTACTAGAAAAACTGTCAGCACAGGCAAATTTAGGCAGGCCTATGCTGCAAGCTAGGCCTGTCTGTTTTGATCTAAGGGCTGGGAGTGGTCAGAGTAGCAGTGGGTGTGGCCACCTGTGCTCTAGTTCTGAGGCACCTTCCCTGCTTCTAGGGAGAAAGTTCTGGAAGAGGGAGAGGGCCTAGGACTGGAGTGGCAGGCAGCTTGTGTGGGAGCCCTGACCAATCCCCAACTGGATTTGGCAGGGGGTGGGCCTCCTATATAAGCTGAGGTAACATGCCACTGGGGGGAGTTGTCGGCTGAGTGAAGTGGAGGATAGAATACTAAACAGCAGCAGGAGGGCACCCCCATCTGGGGTGGGGGGTGTACTGATCGCAGGAGGAGGCCCAGGGAGAGCTGTGAAAGAACTTTGCCATTACATATTCATTGGCAATGTCTTTATCATCACACGGTCATTGATAAAGAACTCCTGGAGCAGAGGGGCAGGTGAAGCTGTCAGCGAGTATGGTCAGGTCAAGTGCTCCATCAAGGACTCAGGGCAGAGAAAGGTCGGGGAGTGTAGCACAGTGGAGGGCTAGATGTGCCAGGAAGTCTGTGAGGGAACTTTGCTTTTACACAGTCATCAGTAAAGTCTTCAATTTGTGCCACTATACATATAAGTGCTTACACCAAAAAGATGTCAATGTTTACTTCTATCACAATCTACCATAAACAGTAAACGGTGTCCATTGATTCCAACAAGAAACAAAAAATAAAGTCCAAAGTGAGTCCAAGCAAAAAAGTGATACTTCAACACCAAAGTGAATGATTGTGCCTCCTCTCCACCAGCATGTATGTGTACAGCTCACTCACCAGAACCTCTTGACCACTTTTACAGGAAGCCAAGAACAGCCTTTGGTGATCTCTTGTTGGCAAGTTCTGGGTTCAGAACACTCTTCTTCTATCCACTCACATCCAGCCAATGACTTCAATGTAGGGAAGGCATCCAGAACCAGAACAGCAATAATGGTCCTCTGGTGCAATTAAACACTCAGCATAAAGCTTTAATAAAGAGGAGGAGAGGAGAGAAGAACCTCCCACGGTGTCGTATGTGGAAAATATATTAAGAACAAAGTTAAATTGCAAATAAAAAAGGGATTCACTGTGATTAGTATTAGTAATAAAGTCCCAAAATATAAATCTGGGACTTGATTTAAAAAAAATAAAATAAAATCTGTGTATACCAGGATAAATCCAGCAATATGTGTGATATGTCTAACCACTCACCAGAAAGTGGAAAAAAATCCAGAATCAAATAAACATCACCCAATGTGTTTGGGAAAGGTCCTTCACAATTGTACCTCCACCAATCTATACACTCACTAGATGGCAAACAATGATATGCCTTAGACCGTTACTCTGAAGTGAAGAGTCATCTTGCTCTAGTGCTCACTTTTTCTTTTTTGTTTCAAAGTAAAATTGCACTTACACTAGGATAAAGTCGTTCCAGCATTACAATCAGCGTGGAAATGCTGGTTTGCATTCCACCTGCGTTCCAAGTTGGCAGAAGTGATGTGTCCCGGAAGTCCCACCCAAGAACATATTCTTTAGCACAATTCATAACCACCATTTGCTTCACAATTTTTGTCCTTTTTGTGCAGGTGTAGGACTTTCTAGCCCTATTGTTTAACCAAGAAATGTTCACACCATAATGTTGTGATACGGAGCATTAATTTAGAACGTTTCCACAAAAAACCCTGCATAAACGGTTAAAATGCTTGATTACAAGCAATTTCACAGGAAATGCCATACAAAATACCTGTAAAAAAACATTTCCACCTTCAACTAAGCACTTTCAAAATGTTTGATAGCACTTTCTAACACTCGTACATTCACATATGCTATTGTAAGGCCTTTTCACACATTTCTAGTTTTTGGAAACGTCAACTATATCAATATTCCTAGTCATATAAAACATTTTAGCTGTTATCTACTCATTGTAGACATTGTGTTACTTTTTTTTTTCTTCCTTGATCACACATCTTTCTCTGTCTTAACATTTTTATCCTACAATTCCTCATTTGTATATTGCAGTTATGTACTTAACATGTCACATGATCCAACTCTAATCACCCATGCTACTGCTAACTCTGCTCTTTACACCGGTATAGTGTGACTCACTGCAGGTTCACACATCATAATTTAGAGATCTCGCTCCATTTTCCTCAATCTCTGCTGCCCCCACCACTAGACATCTCCATAGCAGGTCTATTTTCTCCACACACGTCAACATATACGTCTGTACTCCCACTCCCAATAGCACACATCTCCCATCACACACGTACAATGCTGGACAGGCTTCTCCAATATTACCATTCTATGCCTTTATTGTTACTTGTACCTTTTGCAGATTCTACACATTCTAGGCTGCACAGTATAGAGTCCTCTCTGCATACCTTACAGCACGACGACCAACACAGCCTTCATTATCTCAGTGTAGCTACAGCCTACCATTGACTCAACTATAGAATGCAGAATTCATACAGAGAATTGTATGTCCAAACATTTTTATGGCAGCGGTGGCAAAAATTGCCAAGATCGTGAACAATACACGAACCCTAGTCATTCCACTGTGTTTTTTTTTTTTTTGTTTGTTTGTTTTTAAACCTGTAGTAAAAAATGTATTTTCAAATTGAGCTTTACAGTCACATTGCACATCTTAGGAAAGAGATGCTCCTAAAGTCATACTCAAACAGAACTGTTAAAGAGCTAACCATAATTCAATACAAAGGCAGGTTACATCAGTACTAATTTACTCCTAGCTAACTAGTTCTTCACTTATTGTAAGCAACTGGTGATATTCTTTAAAGGCATTGCACAAATGGTGTGGCTGGTGCCATCTGTCTACGCATGAATAGAAGACAGCATGACATCTATTGTGTTGAAAAGGCAGCCTTGTGTTAATTATGAGACACATACAATACAAAAAAAAAAAAAAACCATGGTATTGTGAAATATCATATGAACAGAAAGAGAGATGGACAGAAAGAGATGACAGCAAGCCAGCTATAGATAGATAGATGGTACTGATAGATGGTTTAAATGATAGACATAACATTCTAGATAGATAAATAGATATGGAATAAGAAGCTAGTCCTTTTAGCTTGAAGCAAATGCAACTGCATTAGAGAGATTACTGTTCTGCTTTTAAAGAATTGCATATTCTTAATGTCCTTATTTGTGAAATGAAGGTTGCCTGGATATAAATGCGATGGATTCATTGCTGCATGGACCCATACATAGATGATATGATAGATATTTGTATCCGTACCTTTTGTTTTAGGATCAAATCCATCCTTCTGCAGAGCAGATTTCTCTGCAGGTTGCGGATCCCTCATTTTTTCCAACTGAAGACTGTGCTGAATTCACTTGATGCTCAGTGTGTGACTGCAAAACTGCACAGGCAGCAGCTGAACCAACACAGGTGGGGAGAGGGGGGGAGAAGGAGAGCTGCAGCAGTACCGTCAGTCCTAGAGTGTTATAATGCAGCTGCTACCCATACTGTAGATCTTGAATGTATAAGCCCCTCTGATACTTGAATCATGAGTGTTATACAATTGATTAACACCTTATTATTGAACTAGATGGAAATGATAGTAATCAGATACCATTCCTACAGCGGTAAGATCTGATAAAAAGCAAGTGATGCATTGCTTGCAAAAAAATGTATAAAGGTGCATTGATAAATGCTTTAATTTATTGCAAGGAATAGTCTTTGCAAAAGAGGATGTTCCAACCTTCTGGTAAAAAATAAAATAAAATCACCAATGTCAATAGAATATCATCTCTGATTCTGTGGACAAAAATAAGTAGTTTCTTTGTTTGTGGCTCATCAATCTATTAAAGCGGGAGTCCGCCATTTTTTTTTTTTTTTAAAGCCAGCAGCTACAAATACTGCAGCTGCTGACTTTTAAAATAATGACACTTACCCGCCCAGCGCGCCCGCGATGTCGGCACCCGAAGCCGATCTCTCGATCGTCTCTCGGGTGCTGCCGCCGCCATCTTGGGTATGGGAATCAGGAAGTGGAGCCTTTCGGCTTAATTTCCCGGTTCCCTACTGCGCATGCGCGAATCGCGCTGCGCAATAAGGATGGTCCCCGCTGTCTCTGGGATCCGTGTGTTTCCCAGCAGGCAGCGGGGGACCTTCGGAAAGGGGCGTAGATTCTGTGGAAAGGGGCGTACCTTCTGCAGAATCTACGCCAGAAGTGGGTGCAGATACCTGTACTGTACAGGTACCTGCACTCCCCTCCCCCCTGAAAGGTGCCAATTGTGGCGCCGGAGGGGGAGAGGGTTCCAATGAGTGGAAGGTCCACTTTAGGGTGGACCTCTGCTTTAAGTCGATCATGAAGAAGTCACAAGTGGGCCTGGTAGACACTTGTGGACAGATGCGTCCACTCTTTATGAGAAATCTGCCTGTTTATGGTCACATGAAAGCCTAAGGAATATTGACAATTTTCATCTTGGGAACCAAACTCTAAATTGCAGAAACTGAAAGTCATTGGAGTCAGTTTGATTTTACGCATCAGATATTTTAAGCTGAAGGGGCACAGAGTTGGTCATGCATGAATGCTTTGTGTTACAGGGAAACTCCACTTTCATTGGAAAAATAAGGGAAAAAAAAAAAAAAAAATATATATATATATATATATATATATATATATATATATATATATATATATATATATTTATATATGTAATGTGTATAGCATATACAATTCTGACACAAGGTGTATTGTAATTCACCACTTCAGCCCCAGAAGATTTGGCTGCTGAATGACCGTGTTATTTTTTGCAATTTGAGACTGCGTCAATTTAACTGACAATTGCGCGGTCGTGCAACATTGCACCCAAACAAAAGTGATGTCCTTTTTTTTTTCTGTGGTTTTTATTTTTTGCGCTATAAACAAAGAAAGAGCAACAATTTTGAAAAAAATAGCAATATTTTGTACTTTTTGCTATAATAAATATCCCCATTTTTTTTTTAAAGCAAATTTTTTCTTAGTTTAGACCGCTATGTATTCTTCCACATATTTTTGGTAAAAAAAAAAATCGCAATAAGCATATATTGATTGGTTTGCGCAAAAGTTATATTGTCTCAAATATAGGGGATAGATCTATAACATTTTTATTATTATTATATTTTTTTTAACTAGTAATGGCGGTGATCTGCAATTTTTATCGGGACTGCGACATTAGGGGACACATCGGACACTTTTGAAACATTTTTGGGACCATTGGCATTTATACAGCAATCAGTGCTATTTAAATGCACTGATTACTGTATAAATGTCACTGGCAGGGAAGGGGTTAAAACAAAGGGGCCATCAAGGGGTTAACTGTGTTCTCTGTGTGTGTTTCTAACTGTAGGGGGAGGGGACTGACCTAGAGGAAGTGACAGATCGTGGTCCCAAAATAATAGGAACTCACAATCAGTCAAGCATCTCCTCACAGAGCAGGGATTTGTGTGTTTACACACACACACACACACACACACACTTTCCTGTTCTGCCTCTCGTGCCCGCAATCGTTTGAGGCTGGTGGTCATCGCGACCATCGGCCATGAGCGTGCGCCTGCTATCCCGATCCCGCAAGCTGATGTAGACCTACGATGGCATGTGGGATCGTGCCGACCTGCTGGGGGAAAAAAACGATGGCTGGTCAGCAAGGGGTTAAAGGGTAACTCCACTTTTGTGGCAAAAAAATAGCAAATAAAGAAAAAATAATATAGCGTATACAATTGTGACACAATTCATATTGTAATTGAATGTTATTAAAAGTTACCTTTGCCTTCCAAATTGCAGCGCTGTAATTTTCTGTAAAATGCAATGCAAAATGGCAACCTGGAGGCATCCTGTACACAGAACGCCCACCCCCCCAGAAATGTAATTTACTGCTTGTGTAATTGGCTCACTGATTTTCCCAGAAGTCTGCACTAAGATACAAGTCATATTTTGAGCATCCCTGCAACAGTTATTGTATTTTTAATGAGATACTCCCAAAAGGAAAGCACATCTAAAGGGATGCAGCAATTTCCTCATTTGAGCCCTGCAGTTGCAGCAGGTGACTAATAATTATAAAAACACTCCCATACAGACAAACAAACAGCTATTTCTTCAGACTAACAAAAGGTAGGAATTTGCAACAAAGTTTGTTAAAATCCCTGCAATGTGCATTGATCACCTAGAGGGGAGTGTTTATTTTTTCCTCGACAAAGGTGGAGTTATCCTTTAAGTTTTGCTTTTTGGCTACAATAGATGTCCACTGGAAAGAAATGTTTTCCTTGAAAAACTTTTACACAAACAGAGTACTAATAGGAAAAGGTGTAAAAAATGCAGTCACCTGTGTTGTCACCTGAGCAGGAAGTGAAGGCAAATCCTCTAACAGTAACAACTGTTCCTATGACAATTTTCTAAGATGAGAATATGTTCATTTTGCAGAGATTTCATTTTATTAAATGTTGCATCACCAGGTCAGGAAATAAGGGTAAATCTTCCCAGCAGGACAAAGAAAGTTTTAGCTTTAAATACACCCTTAAGTACTTTTGTCACAAACCTAGGTCGGCACGTGACGAGTGCTTTTGAGAGGTGCAGCTACTCATACAGTATTAACCCCACAGCACCATAAGATCAATGCTGGAGGGGTATCCCGTGAGGAAGGGGAGTAGAAGAGGAGTTAAGATTTCAAGGAACATAGGGGGTTATTTACGAAAAGCAAATCCACTTTGCATTGCAAGTGCACCTGAAAGTGAGCTTGGCAGTGCAGTCACTCTAAATCTGAAGGGTAGATCTGAAATGAGGGGAAGCTCTGCTGATTTTTTTCATCCAATCATGTGCAAGCTAAAATGCTGTATATTTTCCATGCATGTCCCCCCATGGATCTACAGCGACTTTACTTCCAAGTGCACTTGCAGTGCAAAGTGGATTTTCCTTTAGTAAATAACCCCCATAAGCATGCACCAGCAATATAATACACTGTTCATTCATGTAAGTATCGTTCCTGGTACTGATTTAAAAAAAAAAATCACCAGATTTCAAACACATGGCTCACATCCTGTTATTCCTGTCAGCTGAAAAAATATGAGCTGCCTTATTCTGCTTAACAGGGCAGCATATGGCAGCTTATATAGAGTAACAGATTTCCAGCACCATTATCCAAGAATAGTTCATAGGTGCGTTAGCTCACTATTAGGCCACAAGTGAACATGCATTGCATTTAAATGAATGGGCTGCCTAACACACTGAAGTGCAATTTTCTATTTTCTGCAATGCAGTCAGGGCTAGTTTTACATCTCAGGAGTAGGGATGAGCTCAGGCGTGATCACATGGTCCACGTGCAGAGCCCGCCAGGAAGTCGGCGCAGTGCTGAGCTAATCATAGGCAGTGAGACATTGCCTGATTTCTGCAGCCACGCATCGGGGCAATGTCTCACTGCCTGTGATTAGCTCAGTGCTGCGCCGACTTCCTGGCGGGCTTTGCACATCTTTACTTTACTCAGGATATATAGGCAGAGAATTCTGAAGCCCCCCCGTAAGACCAACTTTTTTTTTTCTTGATAAATTACCTCCGATTTTTTGTAAAAAAAACATACTAAAATAAATTTTAGGGCAAACAAACACAATAAACTACCCACATTTTTAGTAAAGGCGAGGTTGCACCGAGTAAATAGATGCCCAACATGTCAAACCCTAAATCTGCTTTTGGCATATTTTATAAATCCATCTGTGTAATTATAAAAGCTTTTTATTAAATATCTTTAACCACTTGCCAGGGGTGGACTGACAACTCATGGGGCCCCCGGGCAATAGGAGATTATGGGGCCCCCAGGCAATCCGAGATTATAGGGCCACACAGTATACACACACACACACAGTATATAATTACACAGTATACACATACATGTACACACAGTATGCACAGACATGTTTCTATTGGCTGAGAAGGTACTGGAGAGGTGGGGCAGCTATAATCTCAGGATTTTTAGACCAAAACGATGTCGGTAAGGGACATTTCAGAGACAGATGTAAAAAAAAAACAGATTTTTACATACTGTCCCTGGTTTTACTGAGGCAGGCAACCCTGATGGGGCCCCCTAGTGGCTCGGGGCCCTCAAGCAGTGCCCGAGTGGCCCAATGGTCAGTCCGCCCCTGCCACTTGCCTACCCGGCATGAACACCCCCTTCCTGCCCAAGCCATTTTTCAGTTTTCAGCGCTGTCGCATTTTGAATGACAATTGCGCGGTCATGCAACGATGTACCCAAATAACATTTTTATAATTTTTCCCCCACAAATAGAGCTTTCTTCTGGTGGTATTTGATCACCTCTGCGGTTTTTATTTCTTGCGCTATAAACAAAAGAAGAGGGACAAGTTTGAAAAAACACAATATTTTTTACTATTGGCAAAAAATAAATATCCCATTTTTTTTTTTTTTAAACAAATTTTATCCTCCGTTTAGGCCGATACGTATTCGTCTACATATTTTTGGTAAAAAAAAAATGCAATAAGCGTATATTGATTGGTTTGCACAAAAGTTATATCGTCTACAAAATAGGGGATAGATTTATAGCATTTTTATTATTTTTTTGTTTTACTAGTAATGGCGGCGATCTGGGTTTTTTTTTTTTTTTTTAATTGTGACTGCGATATTGCGGCAGACATATCGGACACATTTTTGGGACCATTCACATTTATCCAGCGATCCATGCTATAAAAATGCATTGATTACTGTATAAATGTGACTGGCAGGGAAGGGGTTAACACTAGGGGGTGATCAAGGGGTTAATATGTTCCCTATGGGAGTGATTCTAACTGTGGGGGAGGGGACTGACTGGGGGAGGTGACCGATCGGTGTCCCTATGTACAAGGGACACACCATCAGTCTACTCTCCTCTGACTGCACATGGATCTGTGTATTTACACACACAGATCCACGCCCTGCTCAGTTACTGGGCAATTGCGGGTGCCCGGCGGACATCGTGGCCGCCGGGCACAGGCAGCGGGACCCCAGTGGCCACAAAGGAAATTGCATCATATTACGGCAGCCCAGAACAACAGATGCTTCTTGCTGCTGTCATATCACAGTGGGCGGGCAGGAAGAGGTTAAACTTAAATGTCAAAATGTTTTAGAAAAATAGCTGTATTAACTAATCAGGATTGCATTAGGTCAGGTTCACACTATTGCAAATTGGATGCAAAATCTCCGCAACCAATTTGCAATAGCAGGAGATTGTGACCGGCCCTCTATGGAAAAGTCGGGCTGAAATCGGAAATGAAACGGTGAACCAGGATGCACAGGACCCCTATTGTGAGCCTCATCGGCATTAGGTGTGAACCGAGCCTTAAAAAAAACGTAACTTTCACCACATTTTGCTGGCCAAAGACCAGACAACTTTTTGCGATTCGGCACTGCATTGCTTTAACTGACAATTGCGCAGTCATGCAACGTGGCTCCCAAACAAAATTGACGTCCTTTTTTTTTCCCCACAAATAGAGCTTTCTTTTGGTGGTATTTGATCACCCCTGCGGTTTTTATTTTTTGCGCTATAAACGAAAATAGAGCGTCAATTTTGGAAAAAAACACATTATTTTTTACTTTTTGTTATAATAAATATCCCCGAAAAATATATATAAAAAAAAATTTTCCCTCAGTTCAGGCCGATACGTATTCTTCTACATATTTTTGGTAAAAAAAATTGCAATAAGCGATTATTGATTGGTTTGCGCAAAAGTTATCTCGTTTACAAAATAGGGGATAGTTTTATGGCATTTTTATTAATAATAATTTTTTTTTTACTAGGAATGGCGGCGATCAGCGATTTTTATTATGACTGGGACATTATGGCGGACACATTTCTGACAAATTTTTTGGACCATTGTCATTTATACAACAATCACTGCTATATAAATGCAGTGATTCCTGTGTAAATGACTGGCAGTGAAGGGGTTACCCAGTGGGTGGCAGTGTAGGGGTTAAGTGTTCCTAGGGGTGTGTTACTAACTGTTGGGCTTTAATTTAGTAAACACTGATCCCTGCTCCAATCACATGGAGCAGAGATCAGCGTCACTAGTTGCCGTTGAAAAAAGCATCTCCCCGTTCTGCCTAGCATCTCTCTGTTCAGCCGCCCCGTGAGACGATCGCGGGGTATGCCCGCGGCAATCGAGTCCGCGTGACCCGCGACCGGACTCATGGGGGTCCCGACCAGCGCGCAAGCGCTCGCGATGGCAGGGCGGCATTAAAGATTGGACGTACCTTTACGCCAATATGCCTGCCCGTGCCATTCTGCCAACATACATCGGCGTGCGCTGGTCGGGAACTGGTTAACTTGGAATAATGAATAAAGACATATAAAAAAAAAAATACTTAACTTAAGCTAAATTTAACATAACCTCTTCTGTGTACATCTCCTTGGTTGCATCAGGCTCCTGTCATGCCAGCCTGAGCACACCTTAGCTATAGCTATACGGCCCTGCTGTCCAATCCATCTTCCTGTAACCCCTGTCAATCAAAACAGCTGAGTGCATTACAAAAGGGGTTTCTGGGGATTCATCTTAATGTGCCAGACCAATGTGTTTTGGCATGTGACCTTACATTTGTGTTTGCAGGCATACAGCATAGGGTGCTACTGCACTGTACAATACTGTACTGTATGCTGCTACTGCATCAAGACAAAGTGAGTGAACCTTGCCATCCTATCATAGGAGGTCCCTGGAAAAGGACATGATCACCAAGTACAATTACAGGAATGCAAGGCAAAGCAGAAGAAAGGCAAGTTATCATATATTTGATTTTCAACTTTAGATGACTGCACACTTTAAACTTTCAAGCATGCTATACATTAAAGTGGTATAAAACCCCAAAACAAAAATATAATATATTACAGCTTACTATTAAATGTAGTGGATGCATCTATTTTCTTTTTAGCCATTATTTTCACTTGGTGATTCGGATAGTAACACACTTCCTGTCTTGGGATGTCCCCAGTCCACTGAAGACAAAAAAGAGGATTCCTACTGTGTCAGCATAGGCAGTGTGGTGGTCCCATCCCTATATGTAGAACAAAAAAGTACCCCCTAAATGGAACTTTGACAGACCACCAACACATGCAAAGGAAGTATAAAATATCATATTTATTAATACACAAAGTAATAAAACCAGGGACAGACAACTAGCATCTGAACAATAGGAATATGCAATACAATACAAATAGAAAAGACAATAGACCATATAACAACACTTATGTTCTCATAGGGATTGGATACCCCAAGACCCGACGCATTTCCAGTTTTGCTGTAAAACTTTCATCAGGGGTGGAGAGTAAAGGAAAAATACAATATGGTAATAGCTCATGATTGAGCCACTCCTCAGTGAGAGGTAGAAATATTAGTTAGTACACAGGCAGCCAGACCACAATGTCAAATCCCTAGTGACAACCATAGATACCCATAGATGCTGGCCCCTTATTGAGAATACCTAGGAAGCAAAGATGTGTGGTATCCCGTTTGGTTATAATGCTGCCCAAACAACTTCTGCATGAGGGGGTTTAAATACTGGCCCACATAGTTAGGGGACCTCCTAAAGGCCACATTTTGGACTCGGATATACCTTGGTGCGGGGTCCATTTTACCCCGCATCACCTTAGGGAGCCAGTGGATATGTAATTTGCAGTACCCACTTTAGCTTGCACTTCCTGCGGAGGGATGCGCTGATATCTATGGTCATCACTAGGGATTTGACAGTGTGATCTGGATACCTGTGTACTAACTAATATTTCTACCTATCACTGAAGAGTGGCTCAATCATGAGCTATTACCATATTGTATTTTCCTTTACTCTCCACCCCTGATGAAAGTTTTCAAGCAAAACTGGAAACACGTTGGGTCTTGGGGTATCCAATCCCTATGAGAGCATAAGTGTTGTTATATGGTCTATTGTCTTTTCTATTTGTATTGTATTACATATTCCTATTGTTCAGATGCTAGTAGTCTGTCCCTGGTTTTATTACTTTGTGTATTAATAAATATGATATTTTATACTTCCTTTGCATGTGTTGGTGGTCTGTCAAAGTTTCATTTAGGGGGTACTTTTTTGTTCCAGTCCACTGACGGAGCAATGAAGACATCTTTGGAAAGCAGCGTTGTCAGTCTGGGGAGAGGGTGCAGTTAGATGTGCTAGCAGATTCACATGGATTTGAATAAAAAATTAAAGCTGAATTTCAACTAACACTTTAAATGCCGTTACAGCATGAGTTTTATTCTTCTTCTTGGATAAAGGTTTTCCATAAATGTAAAAAACTGACCATTATAACCCCCCCCCCCCCCACCCCGTCATTTTCAGCGCTATAACTCCCACTTTTGTTGGACAGCTTGGTCTGTGAAAGAAAGTTGAAAAAATAACTGATTTACTGCCAACTGGCAGGATCATGTGTAAAAATTATGAAAAAAAACCCTAAAAATGGAAACCAATGCAGACACCACATTTACAAATGGGTATACTACTATATTACATTTTGTGGGGGGTGGGGGGTAGTTACCGCTTTAATGAGTTACTAAATACAGACTAAAAGGTGTTTCCTTAAGTTGAATGATGATGGCTATAATGGTAGAAACAGTTAAATAATATAAAGATCTTTTACTTAGTTTGGATGCGGTTACGGATATAAGTAATTACAGCACTAACAGATGCAGTTAGCAGGACCTCATTCTTTGTGAAGCCTCACAATTAGCAGTTAGTCTACCGATTCTCAAAAAGATGTTATTAACTCCTGGCTCATCTGTTCTTTGAAATTACTTGAAAGTAAAAATGTAGGCAATACTCTGCCGGAGTAAATTTTGATATGCAAGCTTTCAATCCCCAGTTCTCGTTGCAAGGCAGGGTTCCATAAAATTACTCGGAAATCAAACTTCTACATACGGTGTGCACAAATACAGTAAGCATCAAAGAACTGGTGTCTGACAAAGAGAACAGAGAATTTTCAAATTCTTTCCCCCTGAAATATATTACCAGGGGTTTCACCTGCATTTGTATCTTCCTCTTGCTATCTATGACTAATGAAAAAATGCAAATATAATACAGAGCTACGCCCTTAAATAAAACACAGCAGCTAACGCGGCAAACAGACAATTGCAATACTAGTGATAATAGTAAAAGTGCAGCGCTAAAACTTTAAGTGGACAAAGACCATTTGAATAGGTCTCACATCCTAGGAGTCAAAGTACTGATATTTACAAAGGAAAAATGGTCTTAATTTGCCAGCATATTACATTTACCTTTAGGCTTCTATTTAAAGGAGAATCAACAATGGCACACAGACCCTGTAAAAGGCCCCTAAAACATTTTTTGAATGGAAAAATTAATGAAATGTCAATTGCCAGTATTTTAAACAGTATCAGTTCTTCTTTGGAAATATTACATAATACATCCTGCAGCAAAAAAATTTATAAAAATGTTGTTAGCACCCCCCCCCCCCCCCCCACCCTCTGACTGTCTGGTATATATTTGGGAGGATAGTAGGGATTTTAGTGGGTACCTTGTGCAAGGTCTAAGTCCCCTAGAAAATCGATGCCAGATCCTTAATTCAAGCATGCAATCTGGCTGGTCAGGAAAGGGGAGGACAAGCGTGCTCCCCCTCCCCTCTTGAACAATACCAGGCCCTATGCCCTCATTATAGGGGGAATCTTGCCACAGGAGACACCCTGGCAAAGCACCTTATCCCCATATTAATGACAGGGACAGGGGCCTCTTACCCACAACCTTAGCCAGTGGTTGTGGGGGTTTGCAGGTAACCCAAATAAGGGGGCTCCCAGATACCACCCCCAGTGTAAATGAGTACCTCTACTAATTCATAAAAAGGATAACCTAGACATCCAAATGTTTATTAAAAAATAAAAATCCCCCCAAAAAGTCACTCATTATAAATATATCATCAATCATGATGCCTGCCAACTCACTGAATTTAAAAACCTGACAGACCCAGTGTACATAACAGTAGCCTGACAGTACTGCTTGCCTAAAACCAGCTCCGCAAGCTGTCATCAGCTATATAAGGGAATGAGGGATGGTAGTGGCATCATTGATAAAATGTTACCATGGCCATATTTGAGCACTGTCATTGCCCAAATATAGCTAGTGTCCAACATGGCTGGGACATGGCTGGGAATTTATGACCATGTAAGCAATGTGCCAGTGGCAGCAGCGGTTTCTAGGGATGCGGATGGTGCCAGCACCCTTAGGAATCATTGACAGGGGGAAGCTGTTATACATAAAAGTAGTAGAAATACCACTTCTATATATAATGCTTGACTTCTACTAAACAGGGGCCAAACAGCAAACGTTTGGGCATTCAACCCTAATTTCAAGCTAAGCTAATTTCCATGTTTAAAACCTCATTTGTGCAGATTCGTCTTTAATTTTCTTTTTTTTTCTTGTCAAATTTGTTTATTGAATAATAATTTGTTTATTGAATTTTAACAATTAGCATACATAAGTACATATGGTGGCAGCAAAAGAAAAGATCACATATATGGTAATAATATTGAGTTGTAGTTCCAACATAAACTAAAAGTAGTTTTAACTAAACAATTTTAGCATAGATCTAACTACTCAAAAGATTACATCATTCATTGTATATAACAGGATAAAACCAACTTAGACCAGGTTCAGTTTAGATCAAATAAAAAAGTTTAGATCAAAAAAAAATTTGATCTAGCTTTATAACTTTCCTTCAAAATTCCTTGTAACTCTATCCACGCATCCAATATTTTGCATTTGTTATAATAACTGTGTATAGTAAGTAGTAGAACCAGGATCTTGGATTTTGCTAAGGAAACTTATCAGATTGCAGGATGGAAGGTTTTCCAGCTAACTAGAATACAGTACATATGGACTTTAGTTTACCATCCATCTCTGTGCATACATCCTAATTAGGCACATTCTCTTTATTCTACATTGTGTGTAAAAAAAAAAAAAAATCCATTTGTAATATCTGCATTTTTAACCTTGGTTATACTGACCAAGGATACCGGAGCATTACACTAATAAATATACATTAAGCAATCATTTATTACTGGAAGAAGCCAACCACCACAGAAACTACTGTATGTTGTGAAATTATATTTTAAATGTAGGGACCCTGTCTTCAAACCTTGTGTAATGAGTTTGTCATTTGGTTTATTTTCCTAGGCAAATATAGAAAGACAGTGCTATCACTTATATTTGCCCAGTGTTATTTTTACACCACACTGATAGCTGCTGCACTAATTTTTTGAATTCTTCCGTGGTGCAGATTTAATTGTTTTCTCAATGGTTTATTTTTTGCCAAGTCTTCCAGGGGACCCCTAAGTGTTTAGCTTTCCCTTGGATATCATTGACGTGAGATTGTTTTAATGCTATGCATACTGCCACATTGGTTGCTTCGGTTTTAGGTACAGGTGCCAGAGGTCAGACTTTTGACAGTAAGTACCGCGTGAAAGTTGTGTGAATCTTGTGCGCAAAAATGTAAAAATAGACCCCATAGTGTGGTTACACAGACATGAAGGCCATTATTTCACTCGCTGCCTGTGCGCCTATATGGCAGCAATGCAATGCTGTAGGGCAACTGAGCTGAAGTTCAGCCATGAAATGTCTAAATCAAGCATCCCTTATTACATCTAATGACATTGTTTATGTAATCATGTTACATGAAAATGTTGAATATCGAAAACCAGCTTTGTTTTTTTAAACCGTATGCAAATAAATTACATAAAATAAACCATGTAAAAAGAATGTACACAAAAATTCTGTCTTTCTTTTTTTCTATGTAAGATTTTTTTTTTAACAATGCTTCAAGTACAGAAAAATAACCTAATAAATTATAATAAAAATAGCACAATATTAACTCAGGTGCATATAATTGTTATAGCAGTGCTACTCATATGTATATAACATACAGGGTGAAAAAAAAAAAAAACAGTTGACAGATGGTGTGAAAAGAGTCCCAGAAACCCCAGATAATAATCTTGCTGTGTCACACAGTAAGTATTCCCACAACGAAGTCCGTGTGTCACGCACGGGGTTCACACCCACCAGGGATGGATATATTGGGCACGGATAGCAGTGGCGGCTGGTGAAGTTTTAGGATCCCCGCCCTTCCTTTTTGACCCCTCCCACTTGGTGAAAATGGGCATGGTTCCAGCAAAATAGTGGGCATGGCTCTAAGGTGGTGTGGTTAGTGTCTGAGATAAACGAGGGACGGAAGGAGAGGGAGAGAGGGATGGAGGGACAGCAGGGACAGATCCTACACAACAATAGAAATATGTGTATTCTAGAAAGTTTAAGCAGATAAGATCAGCAGATAAAGATATTTCAAACACCTGGTGTTAGCACTTCAATCATCCCGTCACCATGGTTGTTATGGTGTCAGGATGATTGAAGCACATTATTTCTATTATAACATTGCAATATAAAATGAAATCATTCAACTCACCATAATGCAGAATCAGTGGGAGCCCTG
Source organism: Lithobates pipiens (assembly GCF_037356315.1). NCBI lineage: Eukaryota > Metazoa > Chordata > Amphibia > Anura > Ranidae > Lithobates > Lithobates pipiens. Next base: position 131,366,487 of record NW_027507784.1, read on the forward strand.
AGCGTGTCACTAGCCACGTCACCTGCCACCAGATGCCATCAGGTGTCCCCAGCGGAGTCCCTCCTTACATGCAAGCCTGTGTCCCATGAAATGCAGCCTGTGTCACCATCAATTGCAGCAGTATGTGTCATCACCAAATTGCAGCAACATGTGTCACTATCAATTGCAGCAGCATGTGTCACCATCAAATTGCAGCAGCATGTGTCACCACCAAATTGCAGCAGCATATGTCCCACCAAATTGAAGCAGCATGTGTCCCACCAAATTAAAGCAGCATGTGTCCCACCAAATTGAAGCAGCATGTGTCCCACCAAATTGAAGCAGCATGTGTCCCACCAAATTGAAGCAGCATGTGTCCCACCAAATTGCAGCATCATGTGTCCCACCAAATTTCAGCAGCATGTGTCACCTTCAAATTTCAGCAGCATGTGTCCCACCAAATTGCCGCAACATGCGTCCCACCAAGTTGCATCAGCAAGTGTCACCACCAAATTGCAGCAGCAATGTCACTGCCAAATTGCAGCAGCATGCGTCCCACCAATTTGCAGCAGCATGCGTCCCGCCAAGTTGCAGCAGCATGCGTCCCACCAAGTTGCAGCAGCATGCGTCCCACCAAGTAGCAGCAGCATGCGTCCCACCAAGTAGCAGCAGCATGTGTCACCAAGTTGCAACAGCATGTGTCCCACCAAGTTGCAGCAGCATGTGTCCCACCAAGTTGCAGCAGCATGTGCCCCACCAAGTTGCAGCAGCATGTGCCCCACCAAGTTGCAGCAGAATGTGCCCCACTAAGTTGCAGCAGAATGTGTAACCAAGTTGCAGCATCATATGTCAACAAGTTGCAGCAGCATCTGTCCCACCAAGTTGCAGCAGCATGTCCCACCAAGTGGCAGCAGCATGTGTCCCACCAAGTTTCAGCAGCATGTGTCCCACCAAGTTACAGCAGCCTCACATCAAACCCCTCCTTACTTACCTTGCAGTGTGTTGTCCTCTCCAGCGATGTCTCCTCATACTTCCTGGTTCCTGTCTCCTGGGCGCAATTGGAGAGAGAAAACAGGAAGTGACATCATCTCCGATGTCAATCAAATCGCCTGGCTGTAGTAATATATACTACGAATGGGCGGAAGCTACTCGGCACTTCACAAAGCACCGCAAGGCGGGCTAAACGCCCGCAAATGAAGCGCCATGTCTGCAATCTCGTGATTGCATAGATCTTCCCATAGGTGCAATGTGTCCGACATCCGAACACAGTGCACTTAAGGACTATGGATGGGCCGCCCCTGACAGATAGATATACCACAGCTGACCTCAGCATCAAGACAGGTGTCACCATTTATCATATGGATTCCACTGGTTTCTTGGACAGAAGAAAGGCTCCAATAGTGTAATTCCGTTTTCCGTGTATTCAACAAAAGTTTTTCACACAAGGTTATGTGTCAGCACAGTTTAAAAGTATAATGGCAATTATGATGGCCGTTCCTCACAGCACAGTAGATGCTATAACTTACATACTGTAGGAAGCAGCATCCACTGCTTGCTTCCTAGTAAGTCACTTCCTGGCCGTGGAATGCACTCATCACTTACGGTCGTCGTAAGGTCACGCCCTAAATTATTAATATTGTTATGCAGTTGTAGTATTTATTACTGCAATCGTGATAATTCTTTTTTGAAATCTGACATATTTATAGCACTGAGATAGTGGAAGGAGGCCTAGAACTCACTATATTTAAAAACAATAACAGAAAAATAACTGTTGATCTACCAGTTGTCTGGTATGATTCTTTCTTTCTGCTTGAGCTGACAACAAGGTGCTGTTGCTGCCCTAAAATCCCTACCACCATTGTCAGATCTGCCTGCTTGCACAGGTGCTTTAAATCAGAGTCAATGGCTTGGTATTTTGGACAGCTATTTTATCTAAGAGAAATTCCCAAAACATGGCGTGTTGGGGGTACTTGAGGACAGGGTTGAGAACCACTGGTCTAGAAAGGTAAATTTGAGTCATCCCTTATTAAATCTTTAAAAAAGACTAACCTGAGGCAAGGGAATGACCAACTTAAATAGCATACTATTAAACATAATATGGTTAAATAAATAACATTTTAATACCATTGGCAATCCCTCATATCCTCACCAATTAAAGGACGGCACAGTTAGCTCCATTAACTTCTTACCATACCACCATTAATGTTCCTTTTATAGGTTAGTGTTGAAGCATATCTAGTAGCTCCAATGGCAATTGACAATATTCTCTGGACCCTCTTTGCTTACCCAATATTCAGTCAATCCCCTAAGGTTTACAGTAAAGAACCCTCTACATACTTTATTCTACATTAAACCTTATTTGCCATATAGTTGCCCACCTCATTAATTTGTTGAGATCTTCTTACAAGCTTTCCACATCCTGCGCAGAAGTTATTGCCCTACTTGCATGCTCAATAACTCTTTCAGTCCCATATCCCACGACCAGGCCTTAGACCTCCGCAATGCTAGTCTGCTCCCAGTGTCCCGGGGAGACCGACTGCTAGAATGGAGGCCAGGGCACTGACCCCCTTGCCCCTGGAGGACCAGTCACCTAACCAAGTACCGTGTCTAATATCTGGTAGCTGTAGTTGTTCTGGTCTTTGGTTAACCATTGCAACGACTTCCTCTTCCTTACCTTGCCGAATTAACCGTTCTAGTTCTGTTACTCATACCCCATAGTGCTATTACAGCCCCAGGTTTTTTAGGATACACCAAGATCCAACATGCACCCTATTAAATAACTTCAGACCAGGTTCAAAGCGGTAAAAACTAATTTTCTGAAAACTTGGCATAACAGTTACAACAGAGCACAATGTGCTATCCCTGACTAAATCTAACTGTGGCTGCCACAGCAGCCCATGTCCCATGTGCCATAGGCATGTGCATAGGGTGTGTCAGGTGTACCTGGGCATACCCTAATCCCCTCCTGCAGCTCAGATTCCTTACTGCCCTGGCTCCCCCCCCTGTACTGTCGGCTTCCTTCCTCTTTTCTCCTGCTGGCTACTGAGGCGTGTATACACAGGGGGATGTTTTAGAATGAGTGGGGTAAAGGGCATGTAAATATGTCATTTAGCAGCCCCTTCCCTTTCTGAATGAACACAGTGAGTGATCAGTACTGTGTGTTTGTCTTTGAAGTGCACACCCTAATGCAATAGGCTGCGCACACCTATGATACCTGCATAGGTAAAGTCCTCAAGGCCAAAGTCCATAAATGGAAGATCCAGAAAGGTAGTGTCCATCATAATAGTATCCCAGTGAGCCAACGTCCACTGCAGTGGACAACAGGTGCCAGCAACCCTCTTGTTCCTCTATACTTCCGGTCCCCTTCTCTCTTCGGGACCCAAATCCCTCACCTTTTTATAATACACAGGGTGGGAAGCTAGAGCCCAGAAAAGCCTGCAAACTTAACCCGGAGAAGGGGGTAAAAGCATTAAAAGCATTAACCTCTTCTCCCTGACTTGGGCAGCCAAAGCTGCCTAACTACCCACAGTAGGAAACCTGCCTACACGTCAAACACCTAACGCGGACCTCATGCGTGCTCCTTAACTCTCTCCGTTCCACACCTTGTGACCAGGCCATTAATCTCCGTCACGCAGGTTTGGATCTGGTCGTCATTGAATAGCGACTGCTAGGGAGGGAGCCAGAACAATGATCCCCTCGCTATTGGAGGACCTGTCACCTTACCAGGTACTACACCTAAGGATTGGTTGCTTGTAGCTTCTTCCTTCACTTGGTTTGCCTATAGCAAATATACTCATCTTCTTGACTTGCTGAGTTACACTTATGTAACGATGTTACTTAATACCCTGTAGTACTTTATAGACCCTGGTTCTTTTGGATACACTAGAGCCCACTTGTACCCTTTGAATAACTTCAGACCAGGATCATAACATTAAGGTAACTTTACTGGAGAGATGCAGCATAACAGATTAATATGAAAAATGTCCTTTGCCTAATCCTGACTAGAATAATGCAGTTGCCCATGCCCAGGCATACCTCCATGAGGTGAGAGTCCATAAAAGCATTGTCCATGGTTTAATGTCTTCTGAAAACCCTGATTTCTTCAGTAATACCAATGACTGCACTCACAGGTAATGCTGGAACTCACTGGACCCACCGCAACCCACCTTTTTGGACCTCAGGCGTCCCCCTTTTCATAGAACAGGCTGGCTAAGACCAAAAGCCCAGAAACTAAGAAACACTTAACCCATTTCCCAGCCTAGGCCAGCTGCTGGCTCACATACTGTAATTCAACCTGCCTACATAATTTTTGCTTTCCTATTTTAGAAAATTGGGAGGTATTCGTGATGGCTGTGTGAATGCTCAGGCAAATCCAAAAAGGTCCATACTTCCCATCATAGTCGTTCCTCTTCAATATGTCCGTCATCTCCAACATCTCTCCAAAAGACATATTTGAGGCCTTAAATCTCCTCGATCGGGACGTTTCTGGCTCCGAGCTTTCCTCGTCCTCCTCCTGGTTACTAGTATGCTTTGTATGCACCTGCTGTGTCTCCGCATTTGTGCTCTCCCCACTGCGCCAAAAGAGAAGGGGTGGGGAATAGACTAGAAAGAACGTTAGGGGTGGGCGAAGTTTCACGCATGCACACTGTATATAAACCGCATGTATGTACGATCTGTGAGCAGAGGGAGGAGCTGACGCGCCGATCGTTCAAACGAAGGTACATTTTTAACTTTGTACATCACTAGCCTATACTGCTTCTAGATTGAGGCCTATATTGGGACAAGATTAGGAGAGTTTAGCCTGACATTAGGGTTTGTCTTGTGTTGTGTCTTGCAGATAATAATATGGATGGGTTTAACGACCGCAGCTTTCTCCCCCTGTTCATCGACAAGTAGAGGGAGCTGCCCTGTCTGTGGCAAGCTAAACATCCCCACTACAGCAACAAATTAAAGAGGCAGGTAGCGATGGAGAAACTGCTGCAGTTTGTGAAGCCAGTGGTCCCCAGGGCAGACATCAACTATTTAAGAACAAAAATTGGTGGCCTGAGGAGTACATATCTGAGGTAGCGCAAGAAGGTGCAGGAGTCCATGAAAACTGGAGCTGCAGCAGATGAAGTTTATGTTCCCAGGCTGTGGTACTATGAGAGGATGCATTTTGTGGCAGACCAGGCTGAGGTCAGGGAATCTCTCTCTACTCTACTCTTCCATGCTTCCTTCTATGCTTCATTCCACCCCTGCTGAGACTTCCGAAGCCCAACCTGGGCCTTCCAGTCAGGAAGGTGTGGAGGAGCCCAGCTTGAGCCAGGTATAGTATTGTTCTACATATTTTTGGAGTAAAAATGAATGATGTTAACTTGATTGTTTTTATATATAAATAGACAGTAGTGGCCAAAATATTTGGGCTAAGAATGAAAAAATGCTGGGCTCAGAATAATAGTCTTTTCTATTTGTTAACAATTTGCAACAGTCAAGAGCTGAAAATTGTGTGTGTTTGATGAACCAAAAACTAAAACGATGTCCTTTTTACATACACAGGAAGACCTCAGCCAGGAGGAGGGTGTGGAATGCGGCAGCCAAGGTGGCTGTGGAATGTGGCAGCCAGGAGGAAGCAGGGTAAGTGGCAGCCAAGAGGTGGGCAGGCCTAGGAGCCTGACTCAATTCCAAGTCCCTCCCCTCCGTCTTCCACCCAAAAGAGCCAGAAAGGGAGGGAATGTGGAGGAGTCAGCGCTCAAGATAATTGGGGAGGCTTCTGCGGCCCTCAGAGCCACCCCCACATATCAAGAGGCCTTTGCCGCCTTGGCTACGTGCAAACTGCAGCAAATGGAGGAGGGACAACACCTCGTGTGAGGAACTAATTATCCAAACTCTAAATAAGTGTGGTCAAACATTCCCCCCTCATTATGAGCCTAGACCTGCATCTTGGAGTGAAGATCGTATATATAGGTGGTGCGTTTTAGTGGTGCGTTGTGTTTTTTTTTTTTTTATTGTACGTATATATAATTATTTCTTATGTTTTTTATAGATTCTACTACTTTGTAAATTTAAGTGTGCTAAAATGGATCATCCCTGAAGGAGTAAGATAACTCCGTAACGCGTAGGTTACATTGGATGCACAATATTAACGCAATTTGACCTTGTTTGTAGAATGCTTTGAATACGCCTATATACAATGTCATAGAAGTCTGTTCTTTTTGAATAAGATGTAGGAAGCAAATGTTTTCTGGTTCTATAAATCTATGCACATGGAGGAAGTAATGTGTCCCTTTCTCCTGTTCAGAAATGTATGTTAATATATTATTCTTTGTTTATGTTGAAATAAAATTATTTTTTTATATATTTTTACCAAATCAATTGGTGTCACAGTCTATGCTTAAAAAGTCCCACCTTTTTAAGGGGAAAACTTCTATAGTATTTCATGTTGGGATGTTGGCTACTATTAAGCGGATCTTAATTTATACCTCGCACAATTCTGATTTTAAACTCTAAATAAGGGGTTGAAGGGCCAAATGACACAAACAACACACTTGTGTGATTTGAACCATGCTCCTCCTACTTCTCCTCCTCCTTCTGCCACACCTCCAGCACCACAGCAACAGCCTGGAAAGAAGCGTGGAAGGAAGACCAGAGAGTGATGACCTGGGTTCAGTCTGGTCTGACAGAAGATGCAGGCTCTTGTATTACCACAGCCTGGGGACATAGATGTCATCTGCTACTGTTTCGGGTTTCTTGGACTTCTGGACCAGACTGTTCTCCCTCAGATATGTACTCCTCAGGCCACCAATTTTTGTGTTTAAATAGTTGATGTGTGCCCTGGGGGCCAAAGGCTTCGCTAATTTCCCCAGTTTCTCCAGCGCTGCCTCTCTCTTTATTTGTTTATGACACCTAAATAAAGTTTTTTTTTTTTTGTTTCAAGAAACACTTGCCTATGTGTTTTACTTCAAAAAGGACAGGTACATTTCAAAAATACAAAGTCAAATGAAAAAACAAGGGGCACCAACACCAAATAACCTCCTAGAGATAAAAAAATAAAACAATAAAATAAAAAGATAATAATGGTGTTATGGTAATTTGACACACAAAACACACCAAAAAAATACGAAGATGAGCAAAATGTCAAAAAGGAGATCTTGATTAAAAAACCAACCACAAAATGTAAACAAAAAAAAAATGATTGGGGAGATCTGATAAATACAAATATTGTATTCATGAAATCAGGAAAAATAAAGAAATACGTTTTGGAGAAGTGTGTGTGAATATGAGCAGAAAAAAAAAACTTAATTTTTGTAGCATTATAAAGAAAAAGAGAATGCGCTGCATTAAACAATTTTTAACATTGCAGTGTGACAAATGTGCTATATCGATTACGAATGCTAGTTTTACCTGACTGAGCATCTCAGAATTTATTCTGAGCACGCGTGGCACTTTGTCCGTCAGACTAGGCTACACACGATCGGAATTGACGTGCATCGGATCATGTTGTCGGAAAATTTTAGATCCAGCTCTCAAACTTTGTTGGTCGGACATTCCGACGGAAAAAGTCAGATGGAGCCCACACACGGTCGAATTATCCGACAACACGGTCCGATCGGACATTTTCCATTGGAATGTCCGACCTTGTGTACCATACCTGCAAAGCAAATACAAAAAAATAGTAAAAAATAAAACATTTTTTAACGCAATCCGTGCCTAAAATATATATATATGCCGAAGCATGGGGGCATCTGCCCCAAAAGTTACGAGCAATTGCTCCTCCCCCATGCTTCGGCATATATGCTCTTTTTTTAACTGTGGTGGTGAAATCACCACCAACAGCACTGGAGTCACGGCTTTATGTATCGTGGGAGCAAATGCTGTTGCTGTCAAAATAAATAAACCCGCACTGCAGCTGAATGGCATAACTACTAAGCAAATGATGGTTAACAATAAAGCACACATTACAGTATAACATACCATACCTACAAAGCAAATACAATAAAACATGGTAAAAATAAAACCGAGAGAGCGCGATAGATATAGAATAGTGAGCGAACAGTAGAGCAGACAGTAGGGAGCGGACATGAGAGAGAACAATAGAGAGGAGAAAAATACAACCACAACTATTTTTGGATTATTTTTTATTTTTTTTGTGTTTTGGTGTGGTTTTTTTTTTTCACTTTTATAAAAACTGTATAAAAAAAACTGTAAACTGAATGTTGCAGATTAGGGTCTCTTAAAATGTGATGGCCATCACATCTTCTGAGACCCCGAGACCCTGTGTACGTGTGCCTAGGACTGTGTGGTGCTGTACCCTATGCTAAAACTCCACAGTCTGTGGTAGCATTTGAAACATTCACCAATGCAGAGACCAGGTTGGCCAGGACAGGAGGGACAATAAAAGCGTGTGTCACGCCTAAATCCGTGATTGCTGCAGACACAACATCTTTTTTGGGGGTTTCTTTGGGCAGGGGTACCAGGGAGGACAAAAGGAAAATGCCTTTCATGCAGCCGGCTCGCTGCATTTGGATTGGGAAGTTGGGCAAGAGTACCATCTGGAAACAGAAGGGTTTTGACGATCTCTTCCTGGAATTTAAGGAAGGATCCAGCACATTCTGAAACTCTGTATAGCACATGAGCAGTCAGCAAAACCAATTGAAATAAGTATACAGACACTTTTTTTGTACCAGCATCTGGCCTTACGGGCAATTTGGTATGGTGCCAACAACTGGTCGTTGAGGTCCACCCCTCCCATGTTAAGGTTGTATTCGTGGACACAGAGGGGTTTCTCCACAACACCAGTCGCCGTAGGAATTTGGACTGCCGTGTCTGCTTAAAGGGAGGATAGAATGAAAACATTTTGTGAATCCCTCCACTTCACTGCTAACAAATTATTACACCTCAAGAAGGCTCTCTCCCCCCGACTTCCCCCGTTGGGGGAAGCCCCGGCAATTAGATCGCATGGTGCCACATGCGCCAACTCCACAATCAAAAAGGTGACTAAAAAATGGCACGCTCGTGTAATAATTGTCCATGTACAAGTGATACCCCTTTCCCAATAAGGGTGACACCAAGTCCCACACTATCTTACCAGCGCTTCCTATGTAGTCAGGGCAGTTCTTCGGCTCTACGTGGCAATCTCTTCCCTCGTAAACCATAAAACGATATGTATAGCCTGTTTCCCTGTCACAGAGCTTATACATCTTGAGCCCATATCTGGCACGCTTGCTGCGAAGATACTGTTTGATAGATAAGTGACCAGAAAACGTAATCAGGGACTCATCAATGAAGACAACTTGATCGGGAGTAAAGAAGGGTGCAAAACGTTGGTTAAAGTGGTTTACGAGGGGCCGAATTTTGTAGAGTCGATTGTATCCAGGGTCGCCCCGAGGGTCACCCTGGTCATGGAGGCAGAGAACACGGGCACATGATGAATTGGGTCAGTGGACCAATATGACCCCAACTCACTCTTTTTGGTTATGCCCATGAGGAGGGATAGGCCCAGAAAGGTCTTAAATTCGGAAACCGTAATTGGTTTCTAATCTCTGAAAAGGGGATCTCTATAGAGATCTTTGGTGAAAAACATTGAATAAAAATCAAGTGACGTAAAATGTTTCCACCTTAATTCTGGGTTGGCCAGTGAATGGGGGAAGTACGGGTGCTGCAGAAGTGGTGGGCTCCCAATTAGGATTGGTGAATGCAGTAGGAAGGGCACTATGAGCACGACGGGCCTGTGTTTGTCTTCTTCTTGGTGGCAGCGGGACACTACTTGCGCTTGCCACCTCGCGAGCTTGAACTGCACTTATGGGACTCGCCACGTCACCACGTGTTACTGCAGTGCTGGATGTACGACCAGGATGTACACGGTGCAGCTATCTGTTAGGGTGCTGCTGTCGTCTACAGGATCGTATTCTGAGCCTATATCTGACAGATGAGTGACTTTCTCTTCACATCTGTCATGCTCAGAAATATGTAGGCCTCTTCACTAGTGTAAATTCGATTTGACATTTTGGTCTCTAAATTTAGTGCTACACTAGTGATTCTCACAGGTAAAAAAGCTCCTGACTATTATCGACTGATGCTACCAAAAAACTGTTAGCGTTCACAGAGATCAGGCCTGACTCTACGAACGCTGCAATTATGTGTGTTGTGTTTTGTAAGTGACAATGATCGATTGATACAGCACTTGGATATGCTGGGCTGGGTGGAGGGGCTAAACGCAGGTGCTAGCAGGTGTCTGGGCTGATCCTGCTAACACTGCGTTTTGGGAACCCTAAACCACTGGGGACACTAGTATACATCTGATTGGTTAAGATATTGTTCTGTTCAGACACTATACTACTAAGGGAGGCGTATGGTGCGTGCGTGGGTGTTAGAGGTACTGGCACTGATCTGACGCTGCCTGGGGTGACGCAGACCCTATCTGACGCAAAAACCTTACTTTGAACACCCGCCGGGTGATCAGGGGGTTAAACCTTTATTGGTTAAAATATGGTGGGTGCCCTGACTATAAAAACTAGCTAAACTGCGTCACCCGTGACACTTATACTGTGATCACAGGTGACAGGGAGTAATCAAGGGGTTAAACCTTTATGAGGGGGGTTAAGGGGGGTCCCTAGACCTACCTGTGCCTAATACTAATTACCCTAACACTGATTTTTGGCACTAATGACACTAATACATTGATCAAAAAAAATCTGATTGCTTTACTGGGTGACACAGTGACAGGAGGTGAAGGGGTTAATGGGGGGGGGGGGGGGGGTGAATTCTGTGCCTATGTGACCTGGTGTCAGTATAGTGTTGGAGTACTTACTTGGATGTCTTCTCTCCTCTCGGTCTTGAACAAAAAGACTGACACGAGGAGAGATGACATCACTTCCGCTGTCAGTGTTTACAGTTACACGACAGGGGAAGGATATCATTCGTCAATACCGATCACCAGGTCCAGGCCAGATATCATTGGCCTGGGGATTGATCAGTTCCTGATCGAATCCCATCACCGGAGATGGCGGGGGGCGCACGCATGTGCCCTCCAGCCTGCCGTGCGCATCACGTAATATAACGTGATTTTGCGAAGCCGGGCCAACCTGCCACAGTAAAACTGCAGCAGCTGGTCCGGAACCGGTTAAATCATGCTAAATATTGAGCGTGTCTTAAAGGGGGTATGGTTTAATAGAGTCTGAGATGACTTACATAGTGGAAAATGTGTTAATATATAGGGAATGTAGGTAGGTCAGGGGTTTGGGGGGATGGAGAAAAGGGCAGGGGGTGAGTTAGGATTGGGGGGGTGAGCAGAGTTGGGATATAGAAGAGGGGAGATGAGCAGAGTTGTGGGGGGTGATAAGAGGGGGGTAAATAGGGTTAATGAAGGGAGGGGTTATAAGCATAGCTGGACTGTTCCAGGCTGCTGGAGGGAAGACACTGAGACAGGAAGGTGAAGAGACAGGCACACAAAAGTTGCACAAAGTTTCTGCACAGGACAGTGAGGAGACAAATTTCTATAGGACTTGCAGTGGCTGTAGCTTTTCTGGTGCCAGGCATGGGTACCTGCCTCGGGTATCTCTCCTGTCCACCACCACACCCCCCCTCTCTTCAATAAGCCAGAGACTAGCCAAGCATAAGGGTGCGGTCCTGCAGCTTCATGAGCCACAGGAGACTCCAGCACTTTCACAGCTGATCACAACAGTCACAAGCTGAGCTGGGAAACGACTGCATACTAAAAGGAGCATGAGTGGTGGGCATGAGTAAGTGTGACAGGGGGGCACATGGGACCCCTGCAACTACACCATTGGTGTCGTCCGGCTGCCATCCGCACCATGCGACTCTTATGACAAAGCCTATATTTAAAGATTTTGCCCATGACATCGGTCTGATGTCCGTGAATGTCCTGGGCAAATCAGGAATATTGGCAACTATGCACTTCTATGCTAAGCTAAAGTAACTTAGCAGACCTAGCTCAGCCTAGACATACCTGCAATCACATCACTGATAAAATACTCCCAGTTTACCTCGCACACACTCCACAGAACAGCTCAGACCAGGTGCTATTTCAGGTAGGTGGGGTGGATTTCCAAGGCTGGGGGCCACCCCATCCCACCCACACAAGCAGCAGAGTAGCCAGCAGAGAAAATGTTCTGCCTCAGGGTCCTGCAATCCTGCACAAGAGAGCCAGGAAATGGTAGTGAGAGGATATTCCAGTCCCAATTGTGTATAATGCAATGGTAGCAATGTTATTCTGCCTTTTGATCTAACACTTTTTTAACACATAATACCAGTAATAGTAACCTTTAAAAGGTGGGCTGGGTACCATCTCAGAGGCTGGCCACACCTCCTCCCTGTGCCCCAGCCAATTAGACACTGCAAGCCTCCGCATGGTGTTCATTTGAAGTGACATGTAATGAGAGTGTCTGATCTGAGCCTCTGGGGGAGGAGGTAGGGGGGAAAGATAGACTAGCAATCAATGTTATGCTGCTCTGTCTCTTGGCACCCTGCACCTGAGCTCCGACCTCAGTCACTAGCAAGGCTGTCCATGACAGAGGCAGATTTTCAGAATTCAGACTGGGACATAGATCTGATTTCCATAAATGTACTTTTCAATCTGTGACTGTTGGCAAGTATGTACAGCATATGCTCTGACCTCACTTTCTTCTTCTTATTATCTTCATATATATATATATATATATATATATATATATATATATATATATATGTAATGTTGGAATGCCGACAATGACCCCTCGGCCTTATATTTTTTAAAGGATATTTTGTTCTTTCGTAAATCTGTTTAATTAAAAGTTTAGCCACCCAGGTTTACACTTAGCTCTTATATATTTGTTTGCTCATTGGAATGCACTGGCTATTAACTGTATTTAATATGCTCTTAAAGCACTCCCATTTTTTATCAGTGTTCAATGTTTCTAGAATTTGATCCCATTTAATATCTGGTAGTAGAGTTGGGCAAACAGTTTGAGCTGAGAAAAATATTATTTCTGACAAAACATGCTTCACAATTCAAACCCTATCTCCAACTCCAATGAATTAGGAGGGCTCAAGGCTTTGAGCCCGACAGCATGGGCATGCGGCTGCCTCTCCCTTTATTAATAAGAGGATAGAAGCAATATTGCAAATATTTAGGGCTATATACAGGTTAATGTATTTGGGTTAATGTCCCTTTAAGAGAATGGCAAATTAGGCTGGGGCGGAGTTAAGGGTCGCAAGGCTACTGGTGATATTCCAAATGGTCATGAGACCCATGGGGAATATTCTAGAAAGGGGGCTTATTATATATAGGACCCTCTCACAGGTGCACTCACACCTGTTCCCAACCAGGCAGCAAAGGTGCAACAAGCTTCCCACCCCCCCTTCTCTTTTCGCTAAGCACGTTTATGTGGTCTGTCACCCTACGTGATGTAGGGGGGACTTTGGTTAAAAGATTTATGTATGCTCGAGTCCTTTAAGACTGAGCTGTTTTGAAGTTGATCGTTTAAAATATAAGAATTTTATGATGCAATAAAATTAGCAGAATATGATTATTATTTATTTGCAGTTATGTGGAGCTGCCAATTCTTTGGAAATAAGTGTGTTAATTCATTATTTAAATAGGCTATATAAGTTTTGGTATTCGGGCAGGGTAGGTGCGGCCTGCATTCCCATGTTTCTGGTGAAGACCGGTTACTTCCATAGTTTGCACCTAGGCAAGAGTTAGTTCCCATCGTTATATACAAGTAAATGTGCAGTGATCCAGATCTCTAAGAATTTTTTACACACACAGAGCAGGTAGCCTGAGATTATATACACATGATGTTTAAGCAAACAGAGTCCATATAATATAAAGTGTCCATAAAGGATTTTAGTTAGAGATGAGGATCCGATGGCAGGGAGTTCATACACACAGGGCAGCCCCAAAGGAAACAGAAACCATGTTCCAAACTGTAAAAGATACACAAAAGGAGAGGCGCCTCTGGGTTTAGATTTAAATCTACACCCAGAGGCGCCTCTCCTTTTGTGTATCTTTTTTAGTTCCCATCGTGCATGTGCCTCAAATGGCCTTCATCATTCTAGCTAGCTTAAATGTTTCTAAAATCCTAACTCCAAGATATTAACCCCTCCCTCTATCTTTCTCTTTACCACCCTCCTCTAAGTAAGTTCTGGTTTGCAAAAAAATACACATGATGTTCCTTCTCTTGCCTTCTGTTTAGTTCCTATCGGTGTACATATCATTACCTACATGATGGAGATACCACTTACTGATTTAGGAAACACTTCCAGCAGTCGGGTCCCCCTTCATATGCTCCAGAGTCAGGAGAACTCTTGGGGGAGGTGGGGGGGACAAGTGTCCAAGAAGATAAGGAGTAAAGAAAAATGTCTGGACCCCAGGGCAAGAAATGAGCTTGGCTACACTGCAGGATGGTTTAGGCAGATGTGTTTTAAATGAAGACTGAGAAGGTAATTGATGCACAGTGCACTATTTACATTTTATTTTTGCCCTGAGTTGGGCTTTAGAGGAAAGCTAAGGCTAAAACTAAAAGTTAAAAATAACTAAATAAATAAAACCCATCTGTATTTTTCCAGTTTGTATCCGCTTGGGGCGATTTTTCTTAACGATCTGTCTTGAGTACACAACAGAAAGAAAGAGGAAACCTCTCCAAAGTGAGTGTAAATTCCCTCTTGGATAGTTGTCATCGGAGCAGTGTCCCCATGCACTGGACAGAATTAGAGCCTGCCCATAACAAATGTGGGTCACAAGCTCATTCTGCTGATACTGACAGCACACTGCTTATATATTTTTTCTACCTCAGGCTCTCTCGGGAAAGGGCTATAGCTGATCCTGGCTGTCAAATTTAATGGCAATCATTGGCTCTTTGGCTTACAATGACCACTAACTGGAGAGATCTACATAATACTATTATATAAACCTTTCTGTGTTTCTGTTTTTACTGCACACATTCAGAGGAGAAGGCAGAAAAAGTCTACAGAAAGGACAAACTTAATTTTTACATTGATAGTTTAAAGCCCACCTTTGGACTAATTTTAATTTAATGGTCCACCTGGAGGTGTAAAAAAATAAAAATAAACTTACATCTTGCAGTTCACACCTTTGTTTCTACATGTCGAAATCTGAGATTTCTTTTTATCTGCATATCTAAAAAAGCAGTACTGGGGTGACAATATCAGTTTTTGCCTCCAGTTTATAATTGTCTGATGAGTCACAGAATTCTCTCCCCTATTCACAGATCTTGTTACAGTCACTGAAAGCAATGAAAGGACTTTTCTCAACAGAGGACAAGGGAAGACGGTGGTACTGGTTGGGAACTATTTCACAGCAGCATCACTGATGACCCAAAGCTATTAATTTTCTCAACGCTGGAAGTTTAGACAAAGGAAGAGGACGGTGCATCCCTGCAGTGAAGATTTCTACAGGATCCAGCTGCCTGCACAACGTGGAACATCCTTCATTACTTGTAAGTTAGCCCAGTTAGGTTAAAGAGAATATTTTTTAATGGCTAAACTTTGGCTTCAAAATCACACACAGTTGTATTTTCTAGCATTTGGGTGACGATTTGAATTGAACCATACAGTTGGATTTTATTTTACTAAAACAAATGTCTAACTGGTTCCTGTTAAACATATGCGATTTGTTCTGTGCTAAATTAGTTTTTCAACAAATTTTGACAAATTTGTTAATTTGGAAATATCCGAATCTCTGGGTTATTTAATCCTAGAGGTTCCTTTCTTCATGTTTGAGAGCAAGATCTATTGCTTCCAAGTGATTGAAAAGAAAAAAATGACTTGGGTATGGAATATTATAAGTACAGACACACCATCATGTGTGGTTACTGTAAAAACATGTATACGAACAAGAAACCAATTCTACCAGATGGCAGGGTCTTCAGACCCCGACATTTTGGGGATTTACTAAAACATTTAATGTGAAAATGGCTTAATGTAGCTTAACATGTAATAAAGTGCTTAAACCTCAATCACAATTTTACACACATTACTTTATTAACAACTGCCCTTGCACAAATGCATAGTACCTAGGTAATTCATTATCTACAATTATTTATATAATAATATATTTAATTTGTACAATATCACAATACCTATATGTGAAACACTTATTCTATATCTTATTATTTCTAGGTGTGGCCACGAACCTTCCCTCCTGTTCCTCTGGTTCCCCTGAGGGAAACTCCAGTAACTGTCAATTCTTGTAAGTCAGTGATTGGTGCCCCCGTGAGGCCTTCCCCTTCTCCCCCACCCAATTCTGGTGGGTGGGTGGAGTGGGTTTAAACAGCAGGGCAGCGGACCCAGGATGATCCTTTGAGAGAAGACAGAAACTTTTTTACAGATCTAAGTTATGCTAACCAATACATTTTTTGATATAAAAAAAGTTTTTGAAATTCTTTTTTTCTTTTCCTTTGATTGTTTGCAGAATACATAATTAAATCACCCCTCTTTGGCTCTGTCCCTCCCTGAAGAAGACCCTGAAGGTCGAAATGCATCGGGGTAGCAGGGGTGTTTTCTGTAGTTTTTGAAAAATTGCTGTATTTGTAAATTGTTCTTGCAATTACTTTTGTATCAAGTGATGCATGTATCTTTTATCCATTGATATGCTGTAACAACATGTACCAGAGTCCGTATTTTAAATCTATGATGGTGATTATGCCCTTTGAACAAACAAAATAAACATACTTTTATATATTAATTTCTGCTTCTTGCCACTGCCTGAAAACCCCAAGGGGAATTCATCTTTTTATTCTCTTTAGAACTTTAAGGGGTGTGCAGCTAGCTCATTATTTATATATTTTTTCATGCACTTTTTCTTTCTTACATTTATTAAACCTCAATCAATTGCCCTGAAATTTTGCACAGCCTAAGACCTCAACTTCCCAAACCTATCCAAGAAGTTTCATGCAATTCGGTGTTACATAAGGTAAACTAGGGACATTAAGCTTGTTTTTGGGAGCTTAATGTGGCTAAACATACAAATAAGACCTTAAATGTTCACCAATTTCCTCCAAACTTCACACAATAGAAGACTCTATCCATGCCAACATATTCTGGAAATTTCAGCTCATTTGGTAACTCACACCAAATGTTATTCACATTAAGCTATATTTTACAACGCTAAAACATTTCATGTAAAGAGCTTAATGTACCATAATGTGCCTTAACCTCAATCAATTGACTTGAAACTTTGCACAGCCTAAGTTCTTAACTTCCCAAACATATGCAAGAAGTTTCATGCAATTCGGTGTCCCACAAGGCAAACTAGGGACATTAAGCTTGTTTTTGGGAGCTTAATATGGCTTAACGTACAAAAAGGACCTTAAATGTTAACCAATTTCCCCCGAATTTCACACAACAGAGGAATCTATCTATGCCAACATATTCTGACAATTTCAGCTCATTTGGTAAATCACACCAAAAATGATTCACATTAAAGTGGAAGTAAACCCATCGATTTAAACAGTTAAAAAAAAAAAGCATGCCGGGAATGCTAACTGCACATTGGCTGTGCTCTCAGCCAAACTATCAAACCATCCAATGGCTGGTGTCATAATGAATCACATGTGCAGCACCATAGCAGTTGAAGATTAAACAGAGGCAAAGATGGCAGCTTCCTTGGCTGAAAACGATAGGGGAGTTTACTTCCACTTTAAGTTATATTTTACAATTCTAAAACATTTAATGTGAAAATGGCTTAATGTAGCTTAACATGTAATTGCCGAAACCTCAATCAATTGCCCTGAAACTTTGCACAGCCTAAGACCTCAACTTCCCAAACCTATCCAAGAAGTTTCATGCGATTCGGTGTTCCATAAGGCAAATTAGGGACATTAAGCTTGTTTTTTGGGAGCTTAATGTGGCTTAACGTACAAATAAGACCTTAAATAATAACCAATTTCCCCAAAACGTCATGCAATAGAAGACTCTATCCATGCCAACATATTCAGAAAATTTCACCTCATTTGGTAAATCACACCAAAAGTTATTCACATTAAGCTATATTTTACAATTCTAAAACATTTAATGTAAAGAGCTTAACGTAACATAATGTGCCTTAACCTCAATCAATCATCTTGAAACTTCGCACAGCCTAAGTTCTCAACTTCCCAAACATATATAAGAAGTTTCATGCAATTCGGTGGCCCGAAAGGCAAACTAGGGACATTAAGCTTGTTTTTTTAGGGCGCTTAATGGGGCTTAACTTACATTAAAGTGCCTAAACCTTAATCAATTGCCTTGAAACGTTGCACAACCCAAGCTTTCAGCTTCCCCAAACCTATTCTAGATGTTTCAGGGATTTTTGTTTTCCACAAAACGAGTGACATTAAGCTTGTGAAACCTCTACCACCTTCGGTGTAGTGGCTGTAATGTGGGACAGCTAATGGGGGAATATTGTGAGTGTGTGTGTGTTGCTCACAAGCCATTTACTAGGGGTTTCTTGGCCAGTGGTGCATGCTGGAGAAGTGCATATATACTTAGGAGAATTGCCATATGCTCTTCATACATGAAAAAATATCGTTATAAACCCGTGCTGTGGAAATAAACTGTGAACAAAATTTATCTTAGGGCTGCTGCTGTAGTGAAAGGTAAGTACCCCAAAAAGTGAAAAAAAGGTTTTAAACTCAGCGCTGCACCTATACCCTACTGTTGTGCTAACATACATTAACATACTGTCAGAAACCATGAAACAGACTGAGACAGAAGTACAATCAAATCACACTTGTTTATTAATAAAAATAAAAGGTAAATAGGAAAAAGCGTAGTCAAGCATAGCCAGAGTCCAGTAGCCAGATCGGGTTGTCAGCCAGTCCAAAGTTCATTAACCAGATTGGGTAATCAGCCAGGCCAGAAGTCAGGGATCCAAGGAGAGCAACCGCAAGCAGGATAAGAAGCCAGGAGGAATGTCAGCAAGCCAGTCTTTGAAACAAACAGCAGGAGATGGTTCCTTATGATGTGACCAGCACAAAGGCAAATGAAAAAGTGAGCTGGATGGCTTTAAATAGGCAGGACAGATGAGCATCATCGGGAACAGTTGGTAACTGTAGAAAGAGAAGAGAGCTGGAAATTAGCCGACAGCTGAGCAGCCAGCCCAGAGGAGGAAGGGCTAAGCCAGCCCTGACAGTACCCCCCCAATGACCCCTCTCCCTCGGAGGGCCACCGGGCTTGAGGGGAAACAGTCTATGGAACTCGCGGAGGAGGACATGGGTATGTACGTCAAAGGGATGAAACCCAGGAGCGTTCCTCCGGACCGTACCCCTTCCAATGCACCAATGCACCAGGTACTGTATGCGCCCACGGAACCTACGGGAGTCAACAATGGATTGTACCTCATACTCCTCATGGTTCTCAACCTGAATAGGGTGAGGACATGGCACCGAGGTGGTAAATCGGTTACAGACCAACGGTTTCAATAAGGAGACATGAAACACATTTGAGATGCGAATACTAGGAGGAAGGTCCAACACGTAAGCTACTGGGTTAATCCTGCGAAGGATACGGAAAGGCCCAATAAACCAAGGTGCAAACTTCAGAGAGGGAACATGAAGCCAGAGGTTGCGAGATGACAGCCAGACCCTGTCCCCAACCTGGTAGGAAGGCGCCGGCAGGCGTCTGCGGTCAGCATGGAGTCTGTACCTATCATTAGCATGACGCAAAGCCTCCTGGACTTGTACCCAAGTGGAATGAAGACCACCGAGATGCTCCTCTAAGGCAGGAATACTCTGCGGAACAAACGAGTCAGGCAACATGGAAGGTTGGGAACCATAATTCGCCATAAATGGAGACAATCTGGAGGCAGAATTCAAGGCACTGTTGTGAGCAAACTCTGCCCAAGGTAATAGGTCAGACCAGTTGTTATGATGGTCAGAAATATAGCAACGTAGGAATTGCTCCAAGGACTGATTGGCTCGTTCTGCGGCCCCATTAGACTGCAGGTGATACGCAGAAGAGAACGCAAGCTGGATTCCCAACTGTGCACAAAAGGCTCGCCAGAACCGGGAGACAAACTGACTGCCCCTATCCGAGACAATCACCTTGGGTAGCCCATGTAAGCGAAAGATCTCCCGAGCAAAAATGGAAGCCAGTTCCTTAGAGGTGGGCAACTTCTTAAGTGGAATACAATGACACATCTTTGAGAACCGGTCAACTACGATAAGGATAACTGTGTTGCCTTGGAACTTGGGCAATTCCACAATGAAATCCATAGACAGGTGAGTCCAGGGCCTCTCTCCATTGGGTATGGGTTGTAGGAGGCCCACTGGAAGGTGTTGTGGAGTCTTACTCTGAGCACACATGGGACAGGCAGCTACGAAGGCAGTAACATCAGACCGTAGACTAGGCCACCAGAATTGTTGGGAGATGGCCCAAATGAGTTGATTCTTCCCAGGATGGCCAGCTGCCTTGGGAGAATGGTAAGTCTGGAGCACTGCAGTACAGAGACTCTCTGGGACAAAGCAGCGGTCACAAGGTTTATCAGGAGGAGCATGGACCTGAGCAGCAAGAATTTTGTCACCCAAAGGAGAAGTAAGACTGGTGCGAACCGTAGCCAAGATACGATCAGGAGGAATCATAGGAACCGGAACTGACTCCGACTTGGAAGTGGAGGAAAATTGTCGTAACAAGGCATCAGCCCTTACATTCTTAGTACCAGGTAAGAATGAGACAATATAATTAAAGCTCGACAAGAAAAGAGCCCATCGCGCCCTTCTGGGAGAGAGTCGCTTAGCTTCGGACAAGAATGTAAGATTCTTATGGTCAGTAAGAATAAGAATGGGCACAGTGGTACCTTCAAGGAGATGTCTCCATTCTTTCAGGGCTAAAATGATCACCAACAGCTCTCTGTCACCAATCTCATAATTGCACTCAGCAGGTGACAATTTCTTGGAAAAGTAGCCACACAGATGCATAGCGCTCTCAGAGTTAGGACGTTGAGACAGAAGGGTGCCAACTCCAGTCTCAGAAGCATCAACTTCTAGGATAAAAGGCAATGTAGGATCAGGATGTGCCAACACAGGAGCAGAAACAAAGGCAGCCTTGAGAGTCTCAAAGGCCTTAATGGGCTCTGGAGACCAACTCTGTGGGTTACCGTCCTTTCTGGTCATATCAGTCAGAGACTTGACCAGAGATGAGAAGTTACGAATAAACTTCCGATAGTAGTTGGCAAAGCTCAGGAAATGCTGCAGAGGACGTAAACCCACGGGTCAAGGCCACTGTAGGACTGCCGACAGTTTCTCTGGGTCCATCGAAAAACCAGCAGTGGAAATGATATAGCCCAGGAATGTAATCTGTTCACGATGGAACTCGCACTTCTCCAGTTTACAATAGAGATTGTTCTCTCTTAGTTTCTGAAGTACACGACAGACATCTGTGTGGTGGCTCTCCAAAGGACTTGGAAAATATGATATCATCGAGATAAACCACCACACACAATTGCAACAAATCTCGGAGGACATTGTTAATAAATTCCTGGAAAACTGCCGGGGCGTTACAAAGGCCAAAAGGCATTACCAGGTATTCATAATGGCCTGTTCTGGTATTAAACGCAGTTTTCCACTCGTCGCCCTCCTTAATGCACACGAGATTGTATGCCCATCTGAGGTCAAGCTTTGTGAAAACCGTTGCTCCATTGAGGCGGTCAAATAACTCTGTAATCAATGGAATCGGGTAGGCATTCTTAATTGTGACACGATTGAGACCCCTATAATCTATACAAGGTCTCAGTTCACTGCTCTTTTTTTTCACAAAGAAGAAACCAGCACCAGCAGGAGATGAGGACTTCTGGATGAAACCTCGAGAAAGTGCGTCAGCAACATACTCCTCCATGGCCTTATCCTCCAAGACCGACAAAGGTTAAACCTGGCCACGAGGAGGTATGGCACCAGGTTGAAGGTCAATTGCGCAATCATAAGGCCGGTGTGGAGGCAAACTACTGGCTTGACCTTTATCAAAGACATCGCCAAAATCACGGTACTCCTCCAGCAGGGAGGGGAGTGAAGCGGTGCACAGGACCTTGGATACCTTCAGGAAGCATGTCTCACTGCATTGTGGTGACCAGGAGAGAACCTCAGCACGGAGCCAATCAAAAGAGGAGAACCAGAGACACTGGATGGCTGCTGGAGGTATCTGTTACTGGAAAGGACCTAAGGAGCAAGTCTGGTATCCCTCCTACTGAAGATCTTATGTTTATTCCCTATTCAGCTGTTTCTCTAATACCCAGCACCAGCCTGTGCTCCTATTGATTCTGCACTGTGGAATACTGAAAGAGACTGGTGAGTCTGGAGTTATGTTCTAATCTAATTTTGCCATGGATGTTCTCAGCCCTATACCTTATGTCAGTTATTGAGTTCTCCAATAAAGCATTTAAAAATGTACTTAAAATGACTGGCGCCAAACCTTTCTTTGATTGCACAGCCCTTCACTGGTCTAGGATCTGCCCGAGATCAAAATGTCAGTCTTCCCTGCCTTTGGGTGTCCATGCTATGCCTCTGGGAGTCAGGGGGTGCTGTACTTTTTTTTTGGGATGTTATCCATTTTTCCCAAAATTCACACAATGGAAAACTGTATCTATGTCAGCATATTCTAAAAATCTCAGGTTGTTTGGTAAAACAGACCAAAGGTTATTCACTTTTAACAATTTTATTATAGTCCTGAAACATTTAATTGGAATAGCTTAAAGGGTAAGTTCACCTTTACAGAAAATCTGTAAGGTGAACTTACACTGGACCCCCTCCCCACACAAGTTCGCCCAAGGGAGACTGGCTCTCCAACGGGTCACTCGAGAAGAGGAGGAGCTAGAAGAGGAGGATTGGTGCTACTCTGTGCAAATCCAACTGCACAGAGGAGGTAAGTATGAAATGTTTGTTTTTAACCACTTCAGCTCCGGACCAATAAACACCTTAAGGACCAGAGGTCTTTTTGCAATTTCGCACTGCGCTGCTTTAACTGGTAATTGCGCGGTCATGCAATATTGCACCCAAACGAAATTTGCGTCCTTTTCTTCCCACAAATAGAGCTTTCTTTTGATGGTATTTGATTGCCTCTGCGATTTTTTTTTTGCGATATAAATGGAAAAAGAGCGAAAATTTTGAAAAAAAAAGATATTTTCTTCTTTTTGTTATAAGAAAAATCGAATAAACTAAATTTTAGTCATACATTGAGGGCAAAATTTATTCAGCCACATGTCTTTAGTAAAAAAAATGTCAATAAGCGTATATTTTTTGGTTTGCGCAAAAGTTATAGCGTCTACAAACTAGAGTACATTTTCTGGAATTTACACAGCTTTTAATTTATGACTGCCGATCTCATTTCTTGAGGTGCTAAAATGGCAGGGCAGTACAAATCCCCCCCAAATGACCCCATTTTGGAAAGTAGACACCCCAAGGAAATTGCTGATGGGTATGTTGAGCCCATTGAATATTTATTTTTTTTGTCCTAAGGGATTGAATAATGACAAAAAAAAAAAAAAAAAATTTTTTTTACAAAAAGTTGTCACTAAATGATATATTGCTCACACATGCCATGGTTATATGTGGAATTGCACCCCAAAATATATTCCGCTACTTCTCCCGAGTATGGCGATACCACGTGTGTGGGACTTTTTGGGAGTCTAGTCGCGCACGGCACCCCGAAAACCAATCACCACCTTCAGGATTTCTAAGGGTGCAAATTTTTGATTTAACTCCTCACTACCTATCACAGTTTCGAAGGCCATAAAATGCCAAAATAGCACAAAACCCCCCAAAATGACCCCATTTTGGAAAGTAGACACCCCAAGCTATTTACTGAGAGGCATGTTGAGTCCATGGAATATTTTATATTTTGCCACAAGTTGCGGGAATATTACAAACTTTTTATTTTTTGCACCAAGTTGTCACTAAATGATATATTGCTCACACATGCTATGGGCATATGTGAAATGACACCCCAAAATACATTCTGCTGCTTCTCCCGAGTACGGGGATACCACATGTGTGGGACTTTTTGGGAGTCTAGTCGCGCACGGCACCCCGAAAACCAATCACCACCTTCAGGATTTCTAAGGGTGCAAATTTTTGATTTAACTCCTCACTACCTATCACAGTTTCGAAGGCCATAAAATGCCAAAATAGCACAAAACCCCCCCAAATGACCCCATTTTGGAAAGTAGACACCCCAAGCTATTTACTGAGAGGCATGTTGAGTCCATGGAATATTTTATATTTTGCCAAAAGTTGCGGGAATATTACAAACTTTTTTTTTTTGCACAAAGTTGTCACTAAATGATATATTGCTCACACATGCTATGGGCAGAAGTCAAATTACACCCCAAAATAAATTCTGCTGCTTCTCCCGAGTACGGGGATACCACATGTGGGGGACTTTTTGGGAGCCTAGCCACGTACGGGACCCCGAAAACCAAGCACTGCCTTCCGGATTTGAATATAAAATGCTATAAAAAACAAACTAACCAGAGTCACCCGTAACACTTATACGGTGATCAGTGGTGAAAGGGTTAACTAGTGGCAATCAGGGGGTTCAAATTTTTATTAGGTAGTATATGGGGGTCCCTGGCGCTATATAAAAACCTGACGGGGAACCTAAATAACTAACTGGCTAACCAGCGTCACCAGTGACACTTATACTGTGATCGCTGGTGAAAGGGGGTGAAAGGGTTAACTAGCAGCAATCAGGGGGTTAAAACCATTATTGGGTAGTATATCGGGGTACCTAGCGCTATAAAAACCTGGCGGTGAACCTAAAAAAATAACTAGCTACCTAGCGACACTGATGCAGCGTTCAGAAAAATTATCGCTTAGTGACACTGGCAAAAGGGGGTGAAAGGGTTAACTAGCGGAAATCAGGGGGTTAAAACCATTATTGGGTAGTATATCGGGGTACCTAGCGCTATAAAAACCTGGCGGTGAACCTAAAAAAATAACTAGCTACCTAGCGACTGTAGCGACACTAATGCAGCGATCAGAAAAACGATCGCTTAGTGACACTGGCAAAAGGGGGTGAAAGGGTTAACTAGCGGCAATCAGGGGGTTAAAACCATTATTGGGTAGTATATCGGGGTACCTAGCGATATAAAAACCTGGCGGTGAACCTAAAAAAATAACTAGCTACCTAGCGACACATGCAGCGATCAGAAAAATGATCGCTTAGTGACACTGGCAAAAGGGGGTGAAAGGGTTAACTAGCGGCAATCAGGGGGTTAAAAACATTATTGGGTAGTATATCGGGGTACCTAGCGCTATAAAAACCTGGCGGTGAACCTAAAAAAATAACTAGCTACCTAGCGACTGTAGCGACACTAATGCAGCGATCAGAAAAACGATCGCTTAGTGACACTGGCAAAAGGGGGTGAAAGGGTTAACTAGCGGCAATCAGGGGGTTAAAAACATTATTGGGTAGTATATCGGGGTACCTAGCGATATAAAAACCTGGCGGTGAACCTAAAAAAATAACTAGCTACCTAGCGACACTAGCGACACATGCAGCGATCAGAAAAATGATCGCTTAGTGACACTGGCAAAAGGGGGTGAAAGGGTTAACTCTAGGGGCAATCAGGGGGTTAAATCTTTATTGGGGGGTGATAGGGGGCTACCCTGGACCTAACACTAACTGTCCTGACAGTTTTTACTGTCACAACTGACACTGAATGCATTGATCAGTAAAGAAATGATCAATGCAATCAGTGACACTGTGACTGGGGGGGGAGGGGGGGCGGGGGGGGGATCGGGGGGCGATCGGGGGGGGGATCGGGGGGGGTTTGTGTGCCTGTGTGTACCTACATGTCAGTGTAGTGTTGGTGCACACTTACTTTTACTCTTCTCCTCGTAGTCCGGTCAAAAAGACCGCCCCGAGGAGAATGACATCACTTCCTCCTTCCTGTGTAAACAATACACAGGGGAGGAAGCTTCTCATTGGCCAGGAGCGATCCAGAGGGGGTGGCCGAAAACCAACGGCCATCCCCTCATCACGGAGCGCTCCTGGACCGAATCGGACCGCCGTAAACAGCGGGAGGGGGTCCGATCGGACCCCCCACCCGCTGGAAGGCAATCACGTAGATGTACGTGATTGTGCCTGCCTGTGCCATTGTGCTGACGTACAATGGCAATACGGCGGTCCTCAAGTGGTTAAAAAAGAAAAAGAAAATATACATATGCTTTAAGCAAAATGTCACTTGTTTCCTTTGTGGGAAAGCAAAATCCATACTCAGGATAGGTTTGGGAAGATAAATACTTTGGTTGTGCAAGGTTTCAAGGCTATTGATTAACCACTTGCGCCCCGGAAGGATTTGCCCCTTTAATGAATAATAAATATCCCCAAAAAAGTAAAAAAAAAAGTCTTCATCAGTTTAGGCCCAATATATATTCTTCTACATATTTTTGGTAAATAAAATAGCAATAAGCGTATATTGATTGGTTTGGGCAAAAGTTATAGCGTCTACAAAATAGGGAATAGATTTATGGTATTTTAATGGAATTTTTATTATTTATTTATTTGTTACTAGTAATGGCGTCAATCTGCGATTTTTAGCGGGACTGCAACATCGTGGCAGACAGAACGGACACTTGACACTTTTTTGGGACCATTGACATTTATACAGCAATCAGTGCTAGAAATATGCACTAATTACCAGGCGCATCGGGTCTCCCACTGTGCAGCGGGCATGTGCCTGCTATGGCTCCTAAAGGATCTTTCTCCAGTGTTGTCACATGAGAAGATATAATACAATATTTACAAAAATGTGAGGGTGTATTCACTTTTATGAGACACTGTACCTCTTTTGTGCAGTGTTTTTTTACAGAGGAGTTCTGATCCTCCTCTTCTCAGTTCCCTCCCTGGTACTCCTGGCTGCTCCCTCCTGCCAAATGCCCCCACAACAAGTGGCTTGCTATGGGGCACTCGAGCCAAGCCACAGCTTTGTGTTTCCATTTAGACACGGAGCCATGGTTCGGCCCGCCCCCCTCTCTCCTGATTGGCTACCTGACTTTTATTGACAGCAGTGGGAGTCAATGGCGACACTGCTGTGTCTCAGCCAATTAGGAGGGAGAGTCCCATATGGCTGAGGCACTCATGCACATTGCTGGAAGGGGCTCAGGTAATTATTAGGGGAGCTGAGGGAAGTTGCTGCACACAGGTTTTTTTTTTATCTTTTTGTGTTAATGCATAGATTGCACCTTCTACAAAAACTTTAAACTACATTAAGCTCCCCAAAAAACAAGCTTCACCACTTGCCAACCAGCCGCCACAGTTTCACTACAGCAGCATGGCTTGGCTGGACGAAATTACGTTATGTTACGTCGCTTCGCCCTGGGCCACTAGGGGTGCGCACGCCGCCAGAGGCACGCGAACATGCCTGCTGCTCGCCCATGACTGCGATGACCGCCAGGTACCCGCGATCGCTCGTGAAACAATGAGAACCAGGATCTGTGTATGTAAACAGCGATCTCTCATTTCTTCTAGTAAGTCCCATTCCCCCTTCAAAAATGTGTCAAAGGTGTTCGATGTGTCTGCCATAATGTCGCAGTCTGGATAAAAATCACAGATCGCCACCATTACTAGTAAAAAAAAAAAATAATAATAACAATTCCATAATTGTATCCCCTATTTTGCAGACGCTATAACTTTTGCGCAAACCAATCAATATACGCTTATTGTGATTTTTTTTTTTTTACCAAAAATATGCAGAAGAATATATATCGACCTAAACTGTGGAAAAAAAAAATTTTTATATATATTTTGGGGGATACTTACTATAGCAAAAGGTAAAAAATATTGTTTTTTTTTTTCAAAATTGTTGTGCTTTTTTGTTTATAGCGCAAAAAATAAAAACCGCAGAGGTGATGAAATACCACCAAAAGAAAGGTCTATTTGTTGGAAAAAAGGACGCAAATTTTGTTTGGGTACAACATCGCACGATCACGCAAATGTCAGTTAAATCGAAGTGCCAAATTGTAAAAAGTACTCTGGTCAGGAAGGGGGTAAAATCTTCTGTGGCTGAAGCGGTTAAAGGGATTTTAAAGTCAGAAGGTTTATTTATCTTAATGCATTCTATGCATCGTAGGAAATCTCTACGTGTTTCGTGGTCAGAATACTACTTCATCAGGAGCAGATGCATTTTTGGGAGGATCTATGATGGGGTAGAAAATACCCAAGATAGTATGATGGTAGAAAAGGGAGACGTATGGAACAAGGATAAAAAGAGGGGGGAGCACAACGGACCCCAAACACTCTCACTTCGCTGTTGTAAATAGATAAAATTGTTAATGATATCAATAAATGGAGGCAATATAGAGGACATCATCCCCGGGAGCTGAGGAGGTGTCACAATCAGGAGCGAGGCCGAGATGCTGAGAGGGCTCCCCTTGCGGCCGAGTGCAGCACAACCCTGAAGATGACACAGGGATGCAGTGCCCACAGTAGCACAGGTTGCCAGGTAGCAGCAGCAGAAGACAAGAGCTGAGTAAACAAGTCTCCGGGGGCAACCGTGCTAGGAAGTCCAAGAGAGGGATAACAGAAGTCCAGTAGCAGAGTCAAGGCCAAGCCGAGGTTCAAGCACAGAAGATCAGTCCTAGGATCAGAGCAACGGGTCCTGAGCTGAAGACTAGAGAGCAGGAGTCTAAGCCAAGCCGGGATCGGGTGCAGGGAGCAGACAAGGAACGTCGGGTACAAGCCAGAGGTAAGAGCCAGGAGAACAACAGGAGCAGGTCGAACAAGCCGGGTCGGTACACAGGAGATCAGACAGCAGGAATCACGGACACAGGTACACAGGAGAGCTGACGATAATCCAGTGATGCAGCACTGTCAGGCGAACGTTTAAATAGGCAAGGTGCCTAGGTCACGTCGTGAGCGCGTCAAGGCGTTCGTACGGCTACATCGAGTACATTATGCGTTCGTATCATCACCGCGTACGCATGCTTGATCAGACGTAGCGTTGGGCGTTCATCTTGGAACTACATTGCGCCTCCGCGTGCGCTGACGCGCGTTAACGCGAACGTACCTCGTGAGGTTGCGCCTATTTCCCTGACAGTGCCTCCCCCCCAAGGGGCAGCCTCCGGATGCCTAAACGAGACCATTTTTCAGGATAACGGCTGCGAAACCTGTGTATAAGCCTAGGAGCATGTACATAACTTGCAGGCTCCCAAGAATTCTCTTCAGCAGAATACCCCTTCCATTTAATTAGAAACTGGATTGTCCTACCTCTCCGACGACAGTCAAGGATAGACTCAACTTCGAATTCAGTTTCATCGCCAACCTGAACTGGAGGCGGGGGCACTTCTTCTCTTCCTGAAAAAGGACTGAAGATAACACGTTTAAGAAGAGAAACATGAAATACTGGATGGATTCTGAAAGATTCAGGCAAAACAAGTTCAAATGCTACGGGATTAATCTCCCGTTTAATCTCGAAAGGACCCAGGAATTTAGGTCCCAATTTCCGGGATGGACATGGCAGTTTAAGATTTGCTGCTGAGAGCCACACCTTGTCCCCTGTCTTAAAGGTAGGGTTAACTCTCTTCCTTTTGTCTTAATGTCTCTTGTACTCTTCCTGAGTAGTGATGGCCGAACGGTTCGCCCGGCGGTCGTTTCGCGGCGAATTTCCGACTTTCGCCGTCCGCGGGTTCGAACGCCTTTTTCCGTCGTTCGCCCCGGCGGACTTACGTGTTTAATGTATACAAGAACTTTAACCTTTCGTGACACGTTTATCATGTGTTACAGGACAACCAATTGAGACATGACAGCTCATGGACACTTGGACATTCCCCCTAACCTATAAATACACCCGATCCGGTGGCCATTTTACATTCTTTCTTCTGTCACTGTAGGGAAAGGATCCTGTGTGGAGTAGGGACAGAGAAAACGCTAGCTATTTGGTACACAAAAGTTCTTTTCAGGACTGGTATAGGTGTTAGGTCAGCAGCCTGAGTTTCTTTTGTCAGTTTAGATAAAGGGACAGAGCGCTGTATGCTGCTATTTTAGGGACAGCTCAGCCAGATTAGTCTTTCTTCATCATCATCATCATCATCATCATTAGCTGTTACTATCAGGTCCACAAAAGAGCTGTTCCAGCTAATCGTTCCAGCCTACTCTTTTTTGCCAATTTGTATAGGGACAGGCAGGAAGCAGTGTGTCAGGCAGTGAGGATAATTTTAAAGACTTGCTGTTACTATTAGTTCCACAAAGGTTCTTTTCAGGACTGGTATCAGTGGTACGGTAATAGGCTTGTACACGTATAATATTCTTTCTTCCAAATATAGAAAGAATATTATACTTGACTGCTGCCCTTCTGCTGCAGTCTGCTAATCATTCACAACTCACTTGTTCCACAAAGCTCTTTATCAGGACTGGTAACTTGGTCTGTCTAGGGTGCTACGGTACATAGGCTTGGGTGCGGTACAGTCTGCTGTTCTGTAAGGACCGCTATCGGTCCACAATACATAGGGTTGCCGTGCACTACTGCTGACCGCTGCCCTATACTGCAGCAGTCCTTCATTGGTATAGGGACTGACGTACAGTCTGCTAATCACTAACACACAACCTGCTTGGTCCACAAAAGTTCTTATAAGGACTGGTAACTTGGTATAGGGTGCTACGGTACATAGGCCTGAGTGCGTTACAGTCTGCTGTTCTGTAAGGACCGCTATCGGTCCACAATACATAGGGTTGCCGTGCACTACTGCTGACCGCTGCCCTATACTGCAGCAGTCCTTCAGCGGTATAGGGACTGACGCACAGTCTGCTAAACACTAACACACAACCTGCTTGGTCCACAAAAGTTTTTATAAGGACTGGTAACTTGGTATAGGGTGCTACGGTACATAGGCCTGAGTGCAGTACAGTCTGCTGTTCTGTAAGGACCGCTATCGGTCCACAATACATAGGGTTGCCGTGCACTACTGCTGACCGCTGCCCTATACTGCAGCAGTCCTTCATTGGTATAGGGACTGACGTACAGTCTGCTAATCACTAACACACAACCTGCTTGGTCCACAAAAGTTCTTATAAGGACTGGTAACTTGGTATAGGGTGCTACGGTACATAGGCCTGAGTGCGTTACAGTCTGCTGTTCTGTAAGGACCGCTATCGGTCCACAATACATAGGGTTGACGTGCACCACTGCTGACCGCTGCCCTATACTGCAGCAGTCCTTCAGCGGTATAGGGACTGACGTACAGTCTGCTAAACACTAATACACAACCTGCTTGGTCCACAAAAGTTCTTATAAGGACTGGTAACTTGGTATAGGGTGCTACGGTACATAGGCTTGAGTGCGGTACAGTCTGCTGTTCTGTAAGGACCGCTATCGGTCCACAATAGATAGGGTTGACGTGCACCACTGCTGACCGCTGCCCTATACTGCAGCAGTCCTTCAGCGGTATAGGGACTGACGCACAGTCTGCTAAACACTAACACACAACCTGCTTGGTCCACAAAAGTTTTTATAAGGACTGGTAACTTGGTATAGGGTGCTACGGTACATAGGCCTGAGTGCGTTACAGTCTGCTGTTCTGTAAGGACCGCTATCGGTCCACAATACATAGGGTTGCCGTGCACTACTGCTGACCGCTGCCCTATACTGCAGCAGTCCTTCATTGGTATAGGGACTGACGTACAGTCTGCTAATCACTAACACACAACCTGCTTGGTCCACAAAAGTTCTTATAAGGACTGGTAACTTGGTATAGGGTGCTACGGTACATAGGCCTGAGTGCGTTACAGTCTGCTGTTCTGTAAGGACCGCTATCGGTCCACAATACATAGGGTTGACGTGCACCACTGCTGACCGCTGCCCTATACTGCAGCAGTCCTTCAGCGGTATAGGGACTGACGTACAGTCTGCTAAACACTAATACACAACCTGCTTGGTCCACAAAAGTTCTTATAAGGACTGGTAACTTGGTATAGGGTGCTACGGTACATAGGCTTGAGTGCGGTACAGTCTGCTGTTCTGTAAGGACCGCTATCGGTCCACAATACATAGGGTTGCCGTGCACTACTGCTGACCGCTGCCCTATACTGCAGCAGTCCTTCATTGGTATAGGGACTGACGTACAGTCTGCTAATCACTAACACACAACCTGCTTGTTCCACAAAAGTTCTTATAAGGACTGGTAACTTGGTATAGGGTGCTACGGTACATAGGCTTGAGTGCGGTACAGTCTGCTGTTCTGTAAGGACCGCTATCGGTCCACAATAGATAGGGTTGACGTGCACCACTGCTGACCGCTGCCCTATACTGCAGCAGTCCTTCAGCGGTATAGGGACTGACGTACAGTCTGCTAAACACTAATACACAACCTGCTTGGTCCACAAAAGTTCTTATAAGGACTGGTAACTTGGTATAGGGTGCTACGGTACATAGGCTTGAGTGCGGTACAGTCTGCTGTTCTGTAAGGACCGCTATCGGTCCACAATAGATAGGGTTGACGTGCACCACTGCTGACCGCTGCCCTATACTGCAGCAGTCCTTCAGCGGTATAGGGACTGACGTACAGTCTGCTAAACACTAATACACAACCTGCTTGGTCCACAAAAGTTCTTATAAGGACTGGTAACTTGGTATAGGGTGCTACGGTACATAGGCTTGAGTGCGGTACAGTCTGCTGTTCTGTAAGGACCGCTATAGGTCCACAATAGATAGGGTTGACGTGCACCACTGCTGACCGCTCACCTATACTGCAGCAGTCCTTCAGCGGTATAGGGACTAAGAGTTTTGTCACAGGGTCATTTAAAAAATGACATGCAGAGGAAGAGGCAGGCCCTTCCGCAGGGGTGGTAGGGGTAGGGCAGGAGCAACAGGCTTGAGCCAAAGTGGGAAGTTGCAGAAGGTGCGTTCAATTACTTTAAAGGATGCACCAGACTTGGTTGAGTGGCTCGCTCAGCCTTACTCTTCTGCACCCTCCTCATCCTCTCGATCTGCACCCTCTTCTTCACTCTCTGCTATGTGCACCCCCAAAGACACTACCACCAACAACACGACCACCACCACCACCACCACATACCTTCCGCTTGAGTCACTGGAATTATTTTCCGATCCATATCAAGAGGACATTTCTGATGCGCAGCCACTCTTGGTATTGGATCAGGAAGAGGAGGTAGCAACAAGCGCTACTCAGCAGTCTGACGCCAGTACCCAGATCAGCCCAAGGAGGAGGTTGGTCCCCGGTGTTGCTGCCTACTCTACTTATAGCGGTGGGGAAGGTGACGTTGATGATGACGTGTCTAGTGATGTCACGTGGGTGCCCACAAGAGAGGAAGAGGAGGGGAGTTCAGAGGGAGATATGGACCAGCAGATAGGGAGGAGAAGCAGCAATGACTTACATTGCACAGCAGGGACAAAGCAGACTGCAAATGTATCAGGAGCGAGTCATCGACCATGTACGGTCACATCTGGCGCTCCCAGGACACCGGCACATGGCTCCGCAGTGTGGGCTTTTTTTAACGTGTCCGCTGCTGACAATAGCGTTGCCATCTGCAATCTTTGCAGTCAACGCGTTAGTCGCGGTAAGCCCAATACTCACCTAGGGACGACCGCCTTAAGAAGGCACATGAGCAGCCATCACCGAGCCCAGTGGGAGCAACGGAACACACAAAGCCACACTGCAGGCTCTCACCGTCCAGCCTCGTCTTCTACTTCTCCTTCTCCTCTCTCCTCACAATTGTCCTCCACTCCACCTTCCATCACGCCAAGCTCACATTTTTCTGCAAAAAGGCAGGCTTCCGTGGGCCTAATGTTTGAGCGTAAAAAAATGATGACGCCGGATAACCCTCTTGCCCAACGGTTGGCGGCTGGCTTGTCAGAACTCATAGCCCGCCAACTACTGCCATATAAACTGGTGGACTCGGAGGCCTTTCGCAAATTTGTGGCCATTGGAACACCACAATGGAAGGTCCCAGGAAGGAAGTATTTCTCAGAGAAGGGCATCCCAGAGCTATATGGCCATGTTCAGCGGCAAGTGAATGTATCTCTGGCACACAGTGTCGGTGCCAAGATACATCTGACCACAGACACGTGGTCTAGCAAACACGGGCAGGGAAGGTATATCAGTTTTACTGCCCACTGGGTGAACCTTCTGACGGCCGTCAAGCATGTAACCCGTGGCACCCGTGTAGATTTGGTTTTACCGCCACGGATTGCATGCAGGCCTGACTCTTCTTCTCCTCCTCCTACTCCATCCTCCTCCCTCTCCTCCTCAGCTGCCTCCTCCTTTTCCGCTGCTAGCGTCTCTTCCACTGCACCGCCCAAGCTCCCCAGAACCTATTCCACATGCCAGGTGAGACGTTGCCATGCCGTGCTGCGTCTGTTGTGCCTGGAAGCAAAGAGCCACACTGGCCCGGCACTCCTTTCAGCTTTGCGTTCACAGGCAGATGAGTGGCTAACACCGCTCAATTTGACAGTTGGTAAAGTGGTGTGTGACAACGGTGCCAATCTGCTTAGCGCATTGAAACAGGGCAAAATCACGCACGTGCCGTGCATGGCACACGTCTTAAACTTGGTCGTGCAGCGATTCCTTGTCAAATACCCTGGGGTCCAGGACATCTTGCGGCAGGCAAGGAAAATCTCGGCCCATTTCAGAAGATCTTACACGGCCATGGCTCGCCTTGCTGACATTCAGCGGCGACACCATCTGCCGGTCAGACGTCTTATTTGCGATTGCCCGACGCGATGGAACTCAACCTTCTATATGCTTGATAGGCTGCTCCAGCAGAAACGTGCAGTTAACGTCTACCTGTATGAACTCTGCGAAAGAAACGGTTCTGGGGAGCTGGGTTTTTTTTCACCGCGCCAGTGGCTGCTCATGCGCGACACATGCAGACTTCTGCGGCCATTTGAGGAGATCACCAAACTGGTCAGTCGCAGCCATGGCGCCATCAGTGACATGGTACCTTATGCCTTCTTTCTGGAGCGTGCATTGCGTCGTGTCATTGATCAGGCTGTGGAGGAGCAGGAGCGGGAAGATGAGGAAGTCGCAATGCTGGATGAATTCCCAGGGGGGGCTACTCTATCTGAGACAAGTCAACAACAGGAGTCTGATGAGGAGTCAGAGGAGGATGGTGCCGGGGCGGATGAGCAGGAGCAAGAAGAGCATGCTTTAAACCTTTCTGGGATCCCTGTTGTGCGAGGATGGGGAGAGGAGAATGAAGAGGACGACATTATCCTGGATGATGAGCAGGAGCCAGGCCACCACACCGCTTCCACTTTAGTGCAAATGGGGGCCTTCATGCTCCAGTGTTTTAATAGGGACCCCCGTATAAAAAGCATGAGGGTCAAGGACCAGTACTGGGTGGCAACGTACTTAGACCCCCGGTACAAACACAAAATGGCGGAAATGTTACCGCCGTCGCAGAGGGCTGTCAGAATGCAGCACTTCCAGGCCTTGCTTCGAGAAATGCTGCATTCTGCTTTTGCGTGCGCTGGCAGAGGAGCAATTCCCACTCCCAGAGAAGGATTTGCGGGTACCAATCCAACAGCGCCTGCAAGAAGAGGCCGGTTTGAAGATGTGTTGGTGACTTCGGATATGAGGTCATTCTTTCAGCCGACCCATCGACAGGTGTCATCCGGATCCAGCATCAGGGAACGCCTAGACCGTCAGGTGTCCGACTACATTGGGTTAACGGCCGATGTGGACGCTCTGAGGAGTGATGAACCCCTAGACTACTGGGTGGGCAGGCTTGACCTCTGGCCAGAGCTTGCCCAATTTGCAATCGAACTGTTGGCTTGCCCCTCATCCAGTGTCCTGTCCGAAAGGACGTTCAGCGCAGCAGGGGGGATTGTGACCGATAAGCGTACTCGCCTAGCTCACCACAGTGTTAACTACCTCACATTTCTAAAAATGAATGAGGCATGGATCTCGGAGGAATTCAACACATGTGATCAGTAGACCATGTATATGTCTATAAACAATTTTTGGAATCAAGCACACAGACCTTCTTAATTCATTTGGCTCACTTCCCTGACCCAAAAAAGCACACCGTACTATATGCCCCTACCCTCCTCTTTGAAGAGGTTGAGCGGTGTCATATTTCTACTGGGGCTGCTTATTATGAGGGGTTCCCACCATCCCTGTGCTGTGCTGACTTCCTCCTGGGTGTTCTTATTATGAGGGGCTCCCACCATCCCTGTGCTGTGCTGACTTCCTCCTGGGGGTTCTTATTATGAGGGGATCACACCATCCCTGTGCTGTGCTGACTTCCTCCTGGGGCTGCTTACGGTGCTGCTGTCAGCGCTGTATGTCACGGAGCTGCTGTCAGCGCTGTATGTCACGGAGCTGCTGTCAGCGCTGTATGTCACGGAGCTGCTGTCAGCGCTGTATGTCACGGAGCTGCTGTCAGCGCTGTATGTCACGGAGCTGCTGTCAGCGCTGTATGTCACGGAGCTGCTGTCAGCGCTGTATGTCACGGAGCTGCTGTCAGCGCTGTATGTCACGGAGCTGCTGTCAGCGCTGTATGTCACGGAGCTGCTGTCAGCGCTGTATGTCACGGAGCTGCTGTCAGCGCTGTATGTCACGGAGCTGCTGTCAGCGCTGTATGTCACGGAGCTGCTGTCAGCGCTGTATGTCACGGAGCTGCTGTCAGCGCTGTATGTCACGGAGCTGCTGTCAGCGCTGTATGTCACGGTGCTGCTGTCAGCGCTGTATGTCACGGAGCTGCTGTCAGCGCTGTATGTCACGGAGCTGCTGTCAGCGCTGTATGTCACGGAGCTGCTGTCAGCGCTGTATGTCACGGAGCTGCTGTCAGCGCTGTATGTCACGGAGCTGCTGTCAGCGCTGTATGTCACGGAGCTGCTGTCAGCGCTGTATGTCACGGTGCTGCTGTCAGCGCTGTATGTCACGGAGCTGCTGTCAGCGCTGTATGTCACGGAGCTGCTGTCAGTGCTGTATGTCACGGAGCTGCTGTCAGCGCTGTATGTCACGGAGCTGCTGTCAGCGCTGTATGTCACGGAGCTGCTGTCAGCGCTGTATGTCACGGTGCTGCTGTCAGCGCTGTATGTCACGGAGCTGCTGTCAGCGCTGTATGTCACGGAGCTGCTGTCAGCGCTGTATGTCACGGAGCTGCTGTCAGCGCTGTATGTCACGGAGCTGCTGTCAGCGCTGTATGTCACGGAGCTGCTGTCAGCGCTGTATGTCACGGTGCTGCTGTCAGCGCTGTATGTCACGGAGCTGCTGTCAGCGCTGTATGTCACGGAGCTGCTGTCAGTGCTGTATGTCACGGAGCTGCTGTCAGCGCTGTATGTCACGGAGCTGCTGTCAGCGCTGTATGTCACGGAGCTGCTGTCAGCGCTGTATGTCACGGTGCTGCTGTCAGCGCTGTATGTCACGGAGCTGCTGTCAGCGCTGTATGTCACGGAGCTGCTGTCAGCGCTGTATGTCACGGAGCTGCTGTCAGCGCTGTATGTCACGGAGCTGCTGTCAGCGCTGTATGTCACGGAGCTGCTGTCAGCGCTGTATGTCACGGTGCTGATGTCAGTGCTCTGTATTACGGTGCTGCTGTCAGTGCTCTGTATCTCCTGCACCCTCTTGTTTGCCTACCCTGGTCCCTGACCTTCCCTCTCCTCCATTGCCTTCATTAGCTCCATAGTCCTGAATTGTCAGAACAATTTCCCAAATAAAAAAAAAATGCTTGTAGTTATCGATCCCAAATTCACCTCATACATGTATTATGCTATTGTCCAGGTGGTGGGACTACGTGCTACCCCCTAATAATTACCCCGTGGCCGCAAATTCGACCTAAAGGTTTGCGAAATTCGCCTCCCATTGAAGTCAATGGAGCCCGCGGCGAACGGTCGTTTTCGCGAACGTTTGTGTCCGTTCGCGTTTCGCGTTCGCGAAACGTCCCGTCGGAAGTTCGTCCATCACTATTCCTGAGCCCTCTTCATGGTATCTTGGAGCATTTGGTAGTTTGCTTGAATGAGGTTTACTCTATCTTGAACTGCTGGGACAGAGGATTCAGGGATGGTATTAGGGCCGGTTCACACAGCGGGCGATGCGAGGCGACACGACTCGCCTCGCCTCGCCTCGCTCCCGCAAGTCGCCCCCGTTCTGTACAATGGAACCGTTCTGAGAGGAGCGACTCGAGTCGCTCCGACTCAGAAAAAAGGTTCCTGTACTACTTCTGGGCGACTTCGGGGGCGACTTGCATTGACTTCTATACAGAAGTCCTCTGCAAGTCGCCGCTGAGCTCGCCGCAGGTCGCGGCGAGGCAAGTCGGAGACGCCTCGCCGCGCCTGCAGTGTGAACCGGCCCTTAGGCAGAAATGAGGGATGGAATCCGTAATTTGCCCAGAAAGGTGATTGGTTGGTAGAGGCAAATTCTGCACAAGGTAGCAAGGAAATCCAATCATCCTGGGAAAAAGAACAGAAGCATCGCAGGTATTGTTCCAACTTCTGGTTGGTTCTTTCAGTTTGACCGTTAGGCCGCGTACACACGGGCGGACTGTTCGCCCAACCTTGTCCGCTGAACAGTGTTTGGGCGGACAGTCCGCCCGTGTGTGGGCTTTCAGCGGACAGTTTCAGCGGACAGTTGGACGGACAAAGTCTTTCGGAAATTCCGAAAAACTGTCCGCTGAAACTGTGTTTGAGCGAACAGTCCGCCCGTGTGTAGGCTACTTTCGAAATGAGCAAACTGTTCCCGCTCGGAAAGTCCGCCCATTTCGAGCGCGTGTACAGGTAGGCGGGGCCCGCGAAGGAGACGTCGCGGGCTCCGCCGCCTGGAATGGGCTTAAAGGGGAACCCCAACGCCGAAAAAAATCGGCGTGGGGGTTCCCCCAAAGTCCACACCAGACCCTTGTCCGAGCACGCTACCCGGCCGGCCAGGAAAGGGGGGCGAGCGAGCGCGCCCCCCCTCCTGAGCCGTACCAGGCCGCGTGCCCTCAACATGGGGGGTGCCTTGGGGAAGGGGGGGCCGCGCGGCCCCCCCACCCCAAAGCACCTTGTCCCCATGTTGATGAGGACAAGGGCCTCTTCCCGACAACCCTGGCCGTTGGTTGTCGGGGTCTGCGGGCGGGGGGCTTATCGGAATCCGGGAGCCCCCTTTAAGAAGGGGGCCCCCGGATACCGGCCCCCCACCCTATGTGAAT
Source organism: Lithobates pipiens (assembly GCF_037356315.1). Lineage (NCBI taxonomy): Eukaryota > Metazoa > Chordata > Amphibia > Anura > Ranidae > Lithobates > Lithobates pipiens. Next base: position 131,405,511 of record NW_027507784.1, read on the forward strand.
GAGTATGGGGTACAATGTACCCCTACCCATTCACCTGTGAAATAAAGTACAAAAAAAACACAACACAGGGAAAAAATATTTTATTGCACAGCTCCGGGGGTCTTCTCGCCGGACTCCTCCGCTATCTTCTTGTAGCTCTTTTACTAGCGGAGGAGTCCGGCTTTCTTCCTCCCCGCCGCCGGCCTCTTCTCCCGACTTCGGGGGTCTTGTCCCCCTCTTCGGTTCTTCTGCCGGGCCACCGCGCCTTCTTGTAGCTCTTTTGCAGGCGGTGGCCCGGTCTTCTGTCGCCGCTGCCTTCCGTTCTTCTGTCGCCGCCTTCGGTTCTTCTGCCGGGCCACCGCGCCTTCTTGTAGCTCTTTTACAGGCGGTGGCCCGGTCTTCTGTCGCCGCTGTCGCTGTCGCCGCCTTCCGTTCTTGTTCTTCTTCTTGTTCTTCTCCAGGAGATGTTGACACGTCGCTCTCTCCGGCCGGAATGCCAGAGCCGCGCTGTGCGGTCACTTATATAGTGACAATGGGGCGGTGTCACATGGTATATGTCACATGGGTTGGTCACATGGGTTGATGTCACATGGGGACTATGACATCGTAAGGGGGCGGGGTCACCATGTGACCAACCCATGTGACATATACCATGTGACACCGCCCCATTGTCACTATATAAGTGGCAGCGGAGCGTGTCCCTGGCATTCCGGCCGGAGAGCTCGTCGAGTCAACATCTCCAGAAGAAGAAGAAGAAGAAGAAGAAGAAGAACAAGAACGGAAGGCGGCGGCGGCGGCGGCGACGACAGCGGCGACAGAAGACCGGGCCACCGCCTGTAAAAGAGCTACAAGAAGGCGCGGTGGCCCGGCAGAAGAACCGAAGAGGGGGACAAGACCCCCGAAGTCGGGAGAAGAGGCCGGCGGCGGGGAGGAAGAAAGCCGGACTCCTCCGCTAGCAAAAGAGCTACACACAGATAGCGGAGGAGTCCGGCGAGAAGACCCCCGAAGACGGAAGACCCCCGGAGCTGTGCAATAAAATATTTTTTCCCTGTGTTGTGTTTTTTTTTGTACTTTATTTCACAGGTAAATGGGTAGGGGTACATTGTACCCCATACTCATTCACATAGGGTGGGGGGCCGGTATCCGGGGGCCCCCTTCTTAAAGGGGGCTCCCGGATTCCGATAAGCCCCCCGCCCGCAGACCCCGACAACCAACGGCCAGGGTTGTCGGGAAGAGGCCCTTGTCCTCATCAACATGGGGACAAGGTGCTTTGGGGTGGGGGGGCCGCGCGGCCCCCCCTTCCCCAAGGCACCCCCCATGTTGAGGGCACGCGGCCTGGTACGGCTCAGGAGGGGGGGCGCGCTCGCTCGCCCCCCTTTCCTGGCCGGCCGGGTAGCGTGCTCGGACAAGGGTCTGGTGTGGACTTTGGGGGAACCCCCACGCCGATTTTTTTCGGCGTTGGGGTTCCCCTTTAAGCCCATTCCAGGCGGCGGAGCCCGCGACGTCTCCTTCGCGGGCCCCGCCTACCTGTACACGCGCTCGAAATGGGCGGATTTGCCTCCGCCTTACGTGGGCGAGTCCGTTCATTTCAAAAAGTTGAGCGGACTGTTTGGCAAACAGTTCGCTGAAACAGTCCGCTCGTGTGTGGGCAAGTCCGCTCATGCAAATTTTGAGCGGACTGTTTGCCGAAACTGTTTGACGAACAAGGTTGGGCAAACAGTCCGCGCGTGTGTACGCGGCCTTACTCTGTGGGTGATAGGTCGAGGACAAACATATTCCAATTGAAAGTAATTTACAGAGCTCTTTCCAAAACCTGGAGGTAAATTGTACCCCTCTATCCGATACGATGCTGTCAGGTACCCCGTGTAATCGAACAATTTACTTTATAAAAGTTTTTGCTGTATCCAAGGCAGAGGGAGTCCCTTTCATCGGCAAAAAGTGCGCCATCTTGGACAGACGGTCTACCACCACCAAGATGGTCGTAAACCCTTCTGAGAGAGGTAATTCTACAATAAAATCCATGGACATTTCTTTCCACGGTTTCTCCGGGACTGGTAGCGGCCTTAACAGGCCCCAGGGTCTGGCGTTAGATCCCTTGTTACGTTGGCAGGTAGTACAGGAGTCAACGTATTCTTTACAGTCTGCTCTTAAGGTAGGCCACCATAAGGACTGCTGCACAAGGTCAATCGTCTTCCGGACTCCAAAGTGGCCCGCTAGTTGATGGTCATGAAAAGTTTTTAATACAAGTAACCTGGCTTGCTGGGGAACAAAAATCTTATCCCGATGCCATAGAAGCCCTCCTTGGCTTCTCAGGGAAGAAACTTCAGTTTCCGTACACTGGCTAGAGGCCTGCTCGATTGAAGATCTTAGATCCGGTTGAATCAGTAAGAAATTTTGGGGGGACAAAATTGTACTGGTTGGGACTCCTTCCGGGGTATCAGGGAACATTCGGGACAAAGCATCTGCCTTGCTATTCTTAGATCCTGGGCGATAGGTTATGTGGAAATTAAACCTTGAAAAGAATAAAGCCCATCGGCCTGTCGGGGTCTCAGACGTTTGGCCGTGCGGAGGTACTCTAAGTTTTTATGATTTGTAAAGATTAGGATGGGGTGAGCGGCACCTTCCAAGAGATACCTCCATTCTTCGAGAGCGATTTTAATCGCTAGAAGTTCCCGATCCCCCACATCGTAGTTCCTCTCTGGGGAACTCATTTTTCGTGAGAAAAAGGCTACGGGATGCAGTAATGCCTTGGAACCTTGACGTTGGGATAGAATCACCCCTGTGGCCACCTCTGAGGCGTCAACTTCCAGCACTTAGGGCAAGGCGGGATCTGGATGCTGCAGGATTGGCACGGTGGTAAAGAGGGTCTTGAGCTGGTCAAAGGCGGACTGTACTGCTGGGGACCAATGGAACTTGGTGTGTTGATGAGTGGTCTGAGTAATGGGTGCTACAATGGTGGAGAAGTTCCTTATGAATCTTCGGTAAAAGTTTGCAAACCCAATGAATCTCTGAACACCTTTTTTGTCAGAAGGAGCGGGCCAGTCCAGGATAGACTTCACCTTTTGGGCGTCCATGGCAATTCCACCTGTGGTGATGATGAGTCCCAAGAATTGAATGGATTCCTTTTCGAAATCGCACTTCTCGGCCTTAACATATAATCCATGTGTTCTAAGAATACATAGTACTTTCTTAACATGCACTCTGTGAAGCTCCAGAGAGGTTGAAAAAATAAGAATGTCGTCAAGATAGGCGACAACGAAGTGGTCTAAATGCTTCCGGAAGATGTCATTAATGAAATGCTGAAAAGTTGCCGGGGCATTACATAGTCCGAATGGCATGACTAGATACTCGAAATGCCCGAATCTCGTTCTGAATGCCGTCTTCCACTCGTCCCCCTCCTGGATACGGACAAGGTTGTAAGCTCCACGTAGATCAAGTTTGGTGAAGATACGTGAGGTGTGGAATCTTTGGAAGAGTTCGGGGATGAGCGGAAGTGGGTAGCGGTTTTTAAGGGTGATATTATTTAATTCCCTGTAGTCCACACATGGTCTTAAAGCCTTGTCCTTTTTTTCCACAAAAAAGATGCCTGCACCGGCAGGAGATGAAGAGGGACGAATGAATCCCTTGGCCAGGTTCTCGTCTATATATTGTCTCAGGGCCTCAAGTTCAGTCTCAGAAAGGGGAAATATCCGGCCAAAGGGAATGGGAGCCCCTGGTAATAACTCGATGGGGCAATCATAGGGGTGGTGTGGAGGTAGGGTACGCAACCTGAAAAAAGAATACCGGCCTCCGACCTCCCCTTGTTGCCGGTGCCAACGCCGCCTGAAAAAAGAATACCGGCCTCCGATCTCCCCTTGTTGCCGGTGCCAACGCCGCCTGAAAAAAGAATACCGGCCTCCGACCTCCCCTTGTTGCCGGTGCCAACGCCACCTGAAAATAGAATACCGGCCTCCGACCTCCCCTTGTTGCCGGTGCCAACGCCGCCTGAAAATAGAATACCGCCTCCGACCTCCCCTTGTTGCCGGCGCCAACGCCACTTGAAAAAAGAATACCGGCCTCCGACCTCCCCTTGTTGCCGGTGCCAACGCCACCTGAAAAAAGAATACCGGCCTCCGACCTCCCCTTGTTGCCGGTGCCAACGCCGCCTGAAAAAAGAATACCGGTCTCCGACCTCCCCTTGTTGCCGGTGCCAACGCCGCCTGAAAAAAGAATACCGGCCTCCGACCTCCCCTTGTTGCCGGTGCCAACGCCACCTGAAAAAAGAATACCGGCCTCCGACCTCCCCTTGTTGCCGGTGCCAACGCCGCCTGAAAAAAGAATACCGGCCTCCGACCTCCCCTTGTTGCCGGTGCCAACGCCGCCTGAAAAAAGAATACCGGCCTCCGACCTCCCCTTGTTGCCGGTGCCAACGCCGCCTGAAAAAAGAATACCGGCCTCCGACCTCCCCTTGTTGCCGGTGCCAACGCCGCCTGAAAAAAGAATACCGGCCTCCGACCTCCCCTTGTTGCCGGTGCCAACGCCACCTGAAAAAAGAATACCGTCCTCCGACCTCCCCTTGTTGCCGGTGCCAACGCCTCCTGAAAAAAGAATACCGTCCTCCGACCTCCCCTGGTTGCCGGTGCCAACGCCACCTGAAAAAAGAATACCGTCCTCCGACCTCCCCTTGTTGCCGGTGCCAACGCCACCTGAAAAAAGAATACTGGCCTCCGACCTCCCCTTGTTGCCGGTGCCAACGCCACCTGAAAAAAGAACACCGGCCTCCGACCTCCCCTTGTTGCCGGTGCCAACGCCGCCTGAAAAAAGAATACCGGCCTCCGACCTCCCCTTGTTGCTGGTGCCAACGTCGCCTGAAAAAAAGAATACCGGCCTCCGATCTCCCCTTGTTGCCGGTGCCAACGCTGCCTGAAAAAAGAATACCGGCCTCCGACCTCCCCTTGTTGCCGGTGCCAACGCCGCCTGAAAAAAAGAATACCGGCCTCCGACCTCCCCTTGTTGCCGGTGCCAACGCCGCCTGAAAAAAGAATACCTGCCTCCGACCTCCCCTTGTTGCCGGTGCCAACGCCGCCTGAAAAAAGAAAATCCTGGCCTCCGACCTCCCCTTGTTGCCGGTGCCAACGCCGCCTGAAAAAAGAATACCGGCCTCCGACCTCCCCTTGTTGCCGGTGCCAACGCCGCCTGAAAAAAAAGAATACCGGCCTCCGACCTCCCCTTGTTGCTGGTGCCAACGCCGCCTGAAAAAAAATACCGGCCTCCGACCTCCCCTTGTTGCCGGTGCCAACGCCGCCTGAAAAAAGAATACCGGCCTCCGACCTCCCCTTGTTTCCGGTGCCAACGCCACCTGAAAAAAGAATACCGGCCTCCGACCTCCCCTTGTTGCCGGTGCCAACGCCGCCTGAAAAAAGAATACCGGCCTCCGACTTCCCCTTGTTGCCGGTGCCAACGCCGCCTGAAAAAAAAGAATACCGGCCTCCGACCTCCCCTTGTTGCTGGTGCCAACGCCGCCTGAAAAAAAATACCGGCCTCCGACCTCCCCTTGTTGCCGGTGCCAACGCCGCCTGAAAAAAGAATACCGGCCTCCGACCTCCCCTTGTTTCCGGTGCCAACGCCACCTGAAAAAAGAATACCGCCCTCCGACCTCCCCTTGTTGCCGGTGCCAACGCCGCCTGAAAAAAGAATACCGGCCTCCGACCTCCCCTTGTTGCCGGTGCCAACGCCACCTGAAAAAAAGAATACCGGCCTCCGACCTCCCCTTGTTGCCGGTGCCAACGCCACCTGAAAAAAGAATACCGGCCTCTGACCTCCACTTGTTGCCGGTGCCAACGCCACCTGAAAAAAGAATACCGGCCTCCGACCTCCCCTTGTTGCCGGTGCCAACGCCACCTGAAAAAAAGAATACCGCCTCCGACCTCCCCTTGTTGCCGGTGCCAACGCCACCTGAAAAAAGAATACCGGCCTCCCACCTCCCCTTGTTGCCGGTGCCAACGCCACCTTTTAAAAGAATACCGGCCTCCGACCTCCCCTTGTTGCCGGTGCCAACGCCACCTGAAAAAAAGAATACCGGACTCCAACCTCCCCTTGTTGCCGGTGCGAACACCGCCTGAAAAAAAGAATACCGGCCTCCGCCCTCCCCTTGTTGCCGGTGCCCACGCCACCTGAAAAAAGAATACCGGCCTCCGACCTCCCCTTGTTGCCGGTGCCAACGCAGCCTGAAAAAAAGAATACCGGCCTCCGACCTCCCCTTGTTGCCGGTGCCAACGCCGCCTGAAAAAAGAATACCAGCCTCCGACCTCCCCTTATTGCCGGTGCCAGCGCCGCCTGAAAAAAGAATACCGCCTCCGACCTCCCCTTGTTGCCGGTGCCAACGCCGCCTAAAAAAAATACCGGCCTCCGACCTCCCCTTGTTGCCGGTGCCAACGCCGCCTGAAAAAAAAATACCGGCCTCCGACCTCCCCTTGTTGCCGGTGCCAACGCCGCCTGAAAAAAATATACCGGCCTCCGACCTCCCCTTGTTGCCGGTGCCAATGCCGCCTGAAAAAAGAATACCGGCCTCCGACCTCCCCTTGTTGCCGGTGCCAACGCCGCCTGAAAAAAGAATACCGGCCTCCGACCTCCCCTTGTTGCCGGTGCCAACGCCGCCTGAAAAAAGAATACCGGCCTCCGACCTCCCCTTGTTGCCGGTGCCAACGCCGCCTGAAAAAAACATACCGGCCTCCGACCTCCCCTTGTTGCCGGTGCCAACGCCGCCTGAAAAAAGAATACCGGCCTCCGACCTCCCCTTGTTGCCGGTGCCAACGCCGTCTGAAAAAAGAATACCGCCTCCGACCTCCCCTTGTTGCCGGTGCCAACGCCGCCTAAAAAAAAGAATACCGGCCTCCGACCTCCCCTTGTTGCCGGTGCCGACGCAGCCTGAAAAAAGAATACCAGCCTCCGACCTCCCCTTGTTGCCGGTGCCAACGCCGCCTGAAAAAAGAATACCGGCCTCTGACCTCCCCTTGTTGCCGGTTCCAACGCCGCCTGAAAAAAGAATACCGGCCTCCGACCTCCCCTTGTTGCCGGTGCCAACGCAGCCTGAAAAAAAGAATACCGGCCTCCGACCTCCCCTTGTTGCCGGTGCCAACGCCGCCTGAAAAAAGAATACCGGCCTCCGACCTCCCCTTGTTGCCGGTGCCAACGCCGCCTGAAAAAAACATACCGGCCTCCGACCTCCCCTTGTTGCCGGTGCCAACGCCGCCTGAAAAAAGAATACCGGCCTCCGACCTCCCCTTGTTGCCGGTGCCAACGCCGTCTGAAAAAAGAATACCGCCTCCGACCTCCCCTTGTTGCCGGTGCCAACGCCGCCTAAAAAAAAGAATACCGGCCTCCGACCTCCCCTTGTTGCCGGTGCCGACGCAGTCTGAAAAAAGAATACCGGCCTCCGACCTCCCCTTGTTGCCGGTGCCAACGCCGCCTGAAAAAAGAATACCGGCCTCTGACCTCCCCTTGTTGCCGGTTCCAACGCCGCCTGAAAAAAAAGAGTACCGGCCTCCGACCTCCCCTTGTTGCCGGTGCCAACGCCGCCTGAAAAAAGAATACCGGCCTCCGACCTCCCCTTGTTGCCGGTGCCAACGCCGCCTGAAAAAAGAATACCGGCCTCCGACCTCCCCTTGTTGCCGGTGCCAACGCCGCCTGAAATAAAAATACCGGCCTCCGACCTCCCCTTGTTGCCGGTGCCAACGCCGCCTGAAAAAAATATACCGGCCTCCGATCTCCCCTTGTTGCCGGTGCCAACGCCGCCTTAAAAAAGAATACCGGCCTCCGACCTCCCCTTGTTGCCGGTGCCAACGCCGCCTGAAAAAAGAATACCGGCCTCCGACCTCCCCTTGTTGCCGGTGCCAACGCCGCCTGAAAAAAGAATACCGGCCTCCGACCTCCCCTTGTTGCCGGTGCCAACGCCGCCTGAAAAAAACATACCGGCCTCCGACCTCCCCTTGTTGCCGGTGCCAACGCCGCCTGAAAAAAGAATACCGGCCTCCGACCTCCCCTTGTTGCCGGTGCCAACGCCGTCTGAAAAAAGAATACCGCCTCCGACCTCCCCTTGTTGCCGGTGCCAACGCCGCCTAAAAAAAAGAATACCGGCCTCCGACCTCCCCTTGTTGCCGGTGCCAACGCAGCCTGAAAAAAGAATACCGGCCTCCGACCTCCCCTTGTTGCCGGTGCCAACGCCGCCTGAAAAAAGAATACCGGCCTCTGACCTCCCCTTGTTGCCGGTTCCAACGCCGCCTGAAAAAAAAGAGTACCGGCCTCCGACCTCCCCTTGTTGCCGGTGCCAACGCCGCCTGAAAAAAGAATACCGGCCTCCGACCTCCCCTTGTTGCCGGTGCCAACGCCGCCTGAAAAAAGAATACCGGCCTCCGACCTCCCCTTGTTGCCGGTGCCAACGCCACCTGCTTGTTGCACGTCTAGGGGGTGTCCTGTGGTAGATGGCCCAGTAACTTGAGACTGACAATAGATCCATTTATCCACTTAGATCCATTGAACAGTCTTTCAACTTGGGATCAGAGGGTTGGAAAGAGGAAATTCAGGTACTCTCAATGTCAAAGTCCAAAAAAGTTAAAGAACTTGCTCACTTTGACTGCATCCAGAGAATAGCCATTCACAGCGTTATGCACACTCAGGTTGGACAGTCCCTCTCTCACAAGGCCTAGTAGCCAACAAGGTGCTTACTCAGGAACAAAGTCTTTGTCACAGACATTGTTGCAGTACACATAGGGAATCTAAGCTGTAGAACACTTCTAGGATACCTGGATCTTTCAGCCTGCTTGGCGATATCCACAAGACCGGATTCTCTCGATTACTTCAGCCCTTCCAGGCTCTTGATAAGAAAACCAACTCGTACGTGGTGTTCTTCTAAAGAGTCCTCATCTGGAATGCTTGAAGTACAATGGGTCTCTCCTGAACCGGAGACGGCACCCAACCACCTCAGAATCCTTTTTTCGTTTTCCCTGCCTTGGGCTAGCCAACCCTGAGGCATTAAAGTGGGGTGGATCCACACCTCAGGCCATAGCCTTCCTGGGGGCTGGTCAGGAGGACCAGGACCATGAAGTCAGTACATCATACTGGACCAAAACCCCGAACCACGTGACGTCCGCATCTTAAATACCCTCTTTCAGAGAGCACAGCGAGAGGGCCACTCCCAATGACTTGGCTCCGAAAGAGAGTAACTTAAGCACCTGATATTGACAGGTGGTGACATTGACTTCCTTCACTAGTTCCGTCTACCTGGAGCTGCGTCCAAAATGAACAGACTTTTCTCCGTGTGTGGGCAAGTCCGTTCATTTCAAAAGTCCGGCGGGTTGTCCGCTGGAAAATTCCAGTTGTGTGTGGGCAGGTCCGATCTGGAAAGTCCGACGGACCTCCGCTGCAAAGCCGCCGGACTAGGTCCACCATACTAAGTCCACCGGATAGTCTGATCGTGTGTACGAGGCATTACACTGCACTACAATAACACTATACCAATACTGCACTACAATAACACACTATACTAACACTGCACTACAATAACACACTATAATAACACTGCATTACAATAACACACTAAACTAACACTGCACTACAATAACACTATACTAACACTGTACTACAATAGCACACTATACTAACAATGCACTAGAATAACACACTATAATAACACTGCACTAGAATAAAAAACAATACTAACACTGCACTAAAATAACACTATACTAATGCTGCACTACAATAACACATTATACTAGCACTGCACTACAATAACACACTACACTAATGTAGCACTAACCCCCGAAGGAGCTGCTGGTTATTTTTGGGCTTAGCGTTACCTTCCGTTCTTGTTGCACGTCTAGGGGATGTCCCGTGGTAGATGGCCCAGTAACTTGAGACTGACAATAGATCCACTTGAATGGATTTTGTTTGCAGTCTTTCAGCTTGGGATCTGAGAGTTGGAAAGAGGAAATTCAGGTACTCTCAATGTCAAAGTCCAAAAACGTTAAAAAACTTGCTCACTTTGACTATGCATGCCAGAGAATTGGCAGTGGAGAATCTGGAGATTGCCATCCCAAAGCTGAGGTGCTGACAACAGGGCAGAGCTCTGCTAACCTCTGCCCAGCACAGATCGCATCTTCTGGGTTCCCTGGACAGGAGATGGTGAACCTCCTATCCCCAGACACCAGTTGCAGAGACAGGGGATTTGATAGACTTTTCTGCTGAGGAAGAACAATCTGGTGAGCCCCCAGCAGAAGAGCTGGTATCAGGGCCAAACTTCACTATGCTCTGCACCAACAGCAGTATCTGTGGAGCTACAGGGAACTTCCCCAGCTGAAGTGCTGGTCACCGGACAGAGAGTCCAAGACCTCTGCCCCACACCTGTGGTCATTTTGGAGGCCCGAGGTGAGAAGGTGATGGTTCCTCTTTCCCAGTGGATTTCAGAGGTGCAGGGAGGAGAAGCAGCCATTTCTCCCCTTCAAGGGTTTGTGCACCCTAGCATAAACCCAGCAGAAGTTCTGGCAAGTGGGCAGAGTGCTACCAACCTCTGCCTAGCACCGGCAACAACTACAGAGTTCCAAGGAGCCGGGGTAGTCTGCCTCTCTCCCCAACAATTAGCCGGAGCAGATGGGGTGGGGTTTCCAGCAGAAGGGCTGGCAACAGGGGAGAGCGCTGCTGGCCTCTGCCCACAACTAACAGAGGACAGATTTCCTGTAAAGGTGGATGGGACTTCAGTCTCCACCTGTATACCCCAGGGATGCTGGGCAGTCGGCCCAGATTCCCAACAGCATGACCGACTGAGCCGGGCCACCCTATCTTCTATACTGTGGCTAAAGGGACTCCAGGGGGAAGGACCAGTCTGCAATTTCCCCCAGCAGCGGCTATGTTCTCTGAGAGAGGCAGAGGTTGGCTGGGTGAGTAATGCTCTGCTTGGAACAATTTGTTTGAGGTACTGTGTGGGCACAGGCATTAGAGGACTGGAACTATGGACTAACTTTGGAGTCAACCCGTCTAGGGTCTCCTCCTGTGTTAGACTTCTGCCGAAAGGGGAGAGATGTGACGGGAGGGCCCATGGAACCAAGAATCCATTGGAAAGGTTGGGAAACCCATGTTTAAGCTCCCCATACACCTCTTATGTCTAAGTCACCCTGTGCCATCCACAAAGCACATCAGGGCACATGGCACATTAAATGGGGCACATCAGGGCACAAGGCACATCAGGGCACATAGCACATCATGGCATGGGGCACATCAGGGCACTGGGCACATAGGACATGGGGGCACATTGGGCTACATCAGGGCACGGGCCACATCAGGGCACAGGCCACATCAGGGCATGGGGCACATCGGGGCACATCAGGGCACATAGCACATCATGGCATGGGGCACATCAGGACACGGGGCACATAATGGCACATTATGGGGCACAAGGCACAGGGCACATAGCACATTAGGGCATATCAGGGCACAAGCACATTAGGGCACATAGCACATGGGGGAACATCAGGGCAGGGGGCACATAATGGCACATTATCGGGCATAGGACATCAGGGGCACATAGCACATTAGGGCATGGGGCACATTAGGCCACTGGGCACATAGCACATGGGGGCATATAGCACATGGGGGCACATGGCTCTGATGTAAGGAAGAGAACCTCCCTTACATTAGTGTCCCTAGAGGCCCCCCCCCCTTACATCAGGGTCCTTAGATCGCCCCCTCCCCCAGGGAGTACCTGGCTGGGGAGGTGGGAGGTGACGATCGGCAGCTCCATGGTGTCTCTTCCCCGGTGTATACAGTGGAGAAGGGAGGAGCCTCTGACCTGGGAATGTATCAGTGACAGTGTACAGAGCCACTTGTACACTGAAGGCTCAGAGGCTCCTCCCCCCTCCACTATATAGACTCAGGAAGAGAACTACAAGCCCCAGGGAGATCCCGCCACCCACCGCCAACACCTCCCCCCACTGCATTCTAAATGGACAGCCAGAGGTTCCGGTGTCCTATCAAATATGGCCCCTGTCAATTGTACACGGAAGGCCGCGCTTATGGAATAGGTCACATTCAAACAGGGATATATGTGAATGCCTATGCCTCCCCCAGGCTCTATTGATAATGTATTACTAATTTCAGTTTTTATAAGGTATAACAATGTAGAGAATACATATATAAAAAACACATATATATAAAAATTGGACCTATTTATATTAATTGCTATGAGGTTGCTGCCTCCCTAAGAACACAATCTGCAAACCAGGTTATGTTTAAAATTGAATAGTAGTGATGGGCTAATGGCGCTACCTCAAACCTTATATTACCTTTTATCTTCCCTATAGGCTCTGTGCAACCCAATATGTGTTTGCTATAATGTCCCAATTTTTTGTGTTTATGTCCAACTAATTTTTTGTTAACCCAAATTCAACCACGTGCCACTACAAACTAGTTATGTTGATTACCCTACGTTGAATAACCTCGAAAAGGGTGGACACGTTCAGTTATTCACTAACGTGATCAATCAATCAATCAGAATCCCAAAGGGATAATTAATAAATAAATTAAACCCTAAAGCACCCAAAACCACATATGAAATCCAAGAATCCCAAACAATATTCAAAATATTTTTGTGATACTAATTTTTGTGATAATAAAAATATTAGTATACTAAACAAAAACAAACGCACTCCGTATACTAAGCCCCTTATAGGGGAAAATATAACACCTATAATCGCACTGCGTTTGCGTAGTTCCTGTGCTAATGATTACTTCCACTGTGTACAATTTATATTTCCACTAAAATACCCCAGTGAATGAAAAAATATTGCAATAAAGAAACAAAGGCAACCAAAACCATGAAAAAAACAAAAAATAAAAAATGAGGTGAAAAATAAAACAAATGTGCGGGGTAATTTCTAAACCCCTTTACGAATGTAAAAAATACAAAAACCTGGAAGAAATGTGAATAAGATCAAAATATCAATAGATATATATATATATAAAGTCCACAAAAAAGTCTCTTATCAGGTATTTTCAACCATGCGATTATTCTTTTTCAAATAACAGGAAGGTGACTTTTGTGATTAGGCCTGCTTATTGGTGACTTCCGTGCTCGTTCCCCCTCAAGGGTCCCCACTCACCGAATCCACGCACCCCCTAGGGGGTATAATGCCTGTAATCTGTGTTCCACTAGGTTGAGGATTCTTCTAATTAGCTCTGTCTTCAGCTGGTCCTCCCCAGGGTTTATTGGAAATGATGAGAGAAGGAGGCTTTGTTATGCACCAATGGGTCCTCAAGAAAGAAAAAATCTGCTCATGGTGTAGTATTCTCAATAACTGACCACTTGAGAGAAAGGGAAACGGGCTACAAAAAAGGTTCTTCAAAAAGGCTTCTACAAAGTAATAGCTTCTGCAAAAATGTATATGCCTTATTGATATGTATATAGCAGAGGACTAATGCTCACTTAAAATATGCTTTATTACAAAAATGTTATATGATTACAAAAAGGAGAGCTTTTGCATATGCCAAAAAATTATTTTACAGCGCTTTGTGCAAAAAAGGTTTTTTTACAAAAAAGTCCCCTTAAACCAAAGGTACGATCTACACCAATTGCACTATGAGCCTGTAGATTTAGTATATATGTACCAATGATGCAGCTCAAAAGAGTATACCAAAAAATGACACAATAAAATAAAATAAAAGTCAGAAAAAATCAAAAAAAACAAAAAAATATTAAAAATAAAATAAAAATATATGCTTAAAACCAGCGGTACAATCCTTTTTTTGTGCAAACCAGCACTATGCACAGTTATATGGAGCCTAGGTCCCCAATTCTCTGTCCTTCTCCCAAAGTTTTAGGGGGTCCTATTTTTTTAGGCACTGCAGGCTGCCCATATACTGGATGCAAAGCTACTTATCTTCATCAAGCAGTTATCCTCCTTACATGGACTGAGGCTTAAAAGAATTTTAGCACCAGCCCGGTTCGCCAATCCACAAGGGTAGTCACCCTGATCGAACGGCGTGCGCTCCAGCTGCGCTCCACCGGGTAAGGCGCACCGGAAGTGACGTGGTGTACGTAATGACGCTGTACGCGTTTCGTCATAGACGTCCTCGCTGCTGAGGACGTCTATGACGAAACGCGTACAGCGTCATTACGTACACCACGTCACTTCCGGTGCGCCTTACCCGGTGGAGCGCAGCTGGAGCGCACGCCGTTCGATCAGGGTGACTACCCTTGTGGATTGGCGAACCGGGCTGGTGCTAAAATTCTTTTAAGCCTCCGTCCATGCAAGGAGGATAACTGCTTGATGAAGATAAGTAGCTTTGCATCCAGTATATGGGCAGCCTGCAGTGCCTAAAAAAATAGGACCCCCTAAAACTTTGGGAGAAGGACAGAGAATTGGGGACCTAGGCTCCATATAACTGTGCATAGTGCTGGTTTGCACAAAAAAAGGATTGTACCGCTGGTTTTAAGCATATATTTTTATTTTATTTTTAATATTTTTTTGTTTTTTTTGATTTTTTCTGACTTTTATTTTATTTTATTGTGTCATTTTTTGGTATACTCTTTTGAGCTGCATCATTGGTACATATATACTAAATCTACAGGCTCATAGTGCAATTGGTGTAGATCGTACCTTTGGTTTAAGGGGACTTTTTTGTAAAAAAACCTTTTTTGCACAAAGCGCTGTAAAATAATTTTTTGGCATATGCAAAAGCTCTCCTTTTTGTAATCATATAACATTTTTGTAATAAAGCATATTTTAAGTGAGCATTAGTCCTCTGCTATATACATATCAATAAGGCATATACATTTTTGCAGAAGCTATTACTTTGTAGAAGCCTTTTTGAAGAACCTTTTTTGTAGCCCGTTTCCCTTTCTCTCAAGTGGTCAGTTATTGAGAATACTACACCATGAGCAGATTTTTTCTTTCTTGAGGACCCATTGGTGCATAACAAAGCCTCCTTCTCTCATCATTTCCAATAAACCCTGGGGAGGACCAGCTGAAGACAGAGCTAATTAGAAGAATCCTCAACCTAGTGGAACACAGATTACAGGCATTATACCCCCTAGGGGGTGCGTGGATTCGGTGAGTGGGGACCCTTGAGGGGGAACGAGCACGGAAGTCACCAATAAGCAGGCCTAATCACAAAAGTCACCTTCCTGTTATTTGAAAAAGAATAATCGCATGGTTGAAAATACCTGATAAGAGACTTTTTTGTGGACTTTATATATATATATCTATTGATATTTTGATCTTATTCACATTTCTTCCAGGTTTTTGTATTTTTTACATTCGTAAAGGGGTTTAGAAATTACCCCGCACATTTGTTTTATTTTTCACCTCATTTTTTATTTTTGTTTTTTTCATGGTTTTGGTTGCCTTTGTTTCTTTATTGCAATATTTTTTCATTCACTGGGGTATTTTAGTGGAAATATAAATTGTACACAGTGGAAGTAATCATTAGCACAGGAACTACGCAAACGCAGTGCGATTATAGGTGTTATATTTTCCCCTATAAGGGGCTTAGTATACGGAGTGCGTTTGTTTTTGTTTAGTATACTAATATTTTTATTATCACAAAAATTAGTATCACAAAAATATTTTGAATATTGTTTGGGATTCTTGGATTTCATATGTGGTTTTGGGTGCTTTAGGGTTTAATTTATTTATTAATTATCCCTTTGGGATTCTGATTGATTGATTGATCACGTTAGTGAATAACTGAACGTGTCCACCCTTTTCGAGGTTATTCAACGTAGGGTAATCAACATAACTAGTTTGTAGTGGCACGTGGTTGAATTTGGGTTAACAAAAAATTAGTTGGACATAAACACAAAAAATTGGGACATTATAGCAAACACATATTGGGTTGCACAGAGCCTATAGGGAAGATAAAAGGTAATATAAGGTTTGAGGTAGCGCCATTAGCCCATCACTACTATTCAAATATGGCCCCTGTGTCCGCTTGGATGGGGGGAGGCTAACACCTCCACTCACGGCGCAAGCGCCGTTCATCTTCGGAGATTTTCCGAAGCTTCGTCTGCCCTGTACTGCACATGCGCAGTACGGGGCGGACACTATATGATGGCAGGACACTATCTGCCAGAACCCCGGGCCCTAGGGCCCCCCACAGCGACAGCACAGCAGGGCCCAGCCCCCCACTTAATTCACCTCTGCTCTCTATATTTTCTTCTATATGTCGGTCATGTCAGTGAAGAACATTCTATGGATGATTGTATACAGCTACCTCTCACTAGCTCTCTCCACAGAATAATGACACTGGCACAGCTCCGCACTCAATATAAACAGCTAAGGGAGCTGCCTATGACGTCACCGTTATGACGTCACCGAGCGCCCGTAATTCTCAGTCTGTGTAAGATGTGAGAAAAGGAGTCACGTGACCATACGGAGCGGATCTGTTTGGGAACTAGTCTCTGTTTACACCTTCAGGCTCCACCCACCCCTTCCAATCCTTGGGCGATGGGACCTGTCAGCATGAGGGGAGGGGACGGGCGCTATTGCCCGCCCATCTTTAAACACCGCCCACAGACAATAGTCTATTCACATCACTCCTCCCTGTCCCCATGTGGGAAAGGGAGTCACGTGACCATACGGAGCGGACCTGTTTGAGAACTAGTCTCCGTTTACCCCATCAGGCTCCACTCACTCTTTCCAATCCTTGGGCCATGGGACCTGTCAGCGTGAGGGGGCGGGCGCTATGGCCCGCCCATCACTAAACTCCGCCCACAGACAATAGTCTATTCACATCACTCCTGCCTGTCCCCGCCCACCCTAAACACAGCCCTCCCCCTAGCCATTCATGACTGGAGGGAGGGGAAGTGTCTCAGCCATGAGGGGGAGGAGTTAGTGTAATAGAGTCTCCTCTTATTGGATGATTGATCTGATGCTGTTTATGGAGATTCATAACCAATACACCATAACGATCATATCTCCCCCTCCTTCTTATTACTGTACATCCAATCCAGATGTTATACATGATCGTCCAATGATATCTTCCCTCCTAATCCGTCTAATAAGGTGGGTCCTGGACCTCCCTAGATGATTGTACGATCTCCTATACACCATACAATCTAATTGTACAATCTCCTATAGATCTATGTAGCAGAAGAATTGGACGGATCTCTCACATTCACATTACATATATAGAGGATTGTAAAATCGGATTGTATGATGTATGGCCAGCTATTGGAGATTGTACAATCTGATTGTAATGTGTCTGTGCGTGTGTGTGGGTGTGTGTGTGGGGGTGGATATGATTGTACAATCCGAAGAACATTCTATGGATGATTGTATACAGCTAGCTTTTTCCACACAATAATGACACTGTCTCAGCTCCGCATTCAATATAAACAGCTATGGGAGCTGCGCTGTGACGTCACCCGCCAGGGAGCTCTCATATGTGGGCATGCTATTTTTAGAGCGACCGTTAGTGTCAGTCTGTGTCAGTCTGTGTAAGATGTGGGAAAGGGAGTCACGTGACCATACGGAGCGGACCTGTTTGAGAACTAGTCTCTGTTTACACCATCAGGCTCCACCCACTCATTCCAATCCTTGGGCCGTGAGAGCTGTCAGCGTGAGGGGGCGGGCGCTATGGCCCGCACATCCCTAAACACCGCCCACAGACAATAGTCTATTCATCTCACCCCTCCCTGTCCCCGCCCAACCTAACTCCTAAGAGGAGTTAGTGTAATAGAGTCTCCTCTTATTGGATGATTGATCTGATGCTGTTTATGGAGATTCATAACCAATACACCATAACGATCATATCTCCCCCTCCATCTTCTTAGTTTACATCCAATCCTGATGTTAAAGATGATCGTCCAATGATGTCTTCCCTTCGAATCCGTCTAATAAGGGGAGCCCTGGACCTCCATAGATGATTGTAAGATCTCCTATATACCATACAATCTGATTGTACAATCCCCCTATAGATCTGCCATCAACTATGTAGTAGAAGAATCGGACGTATTTCATACGGATCTCTCGCATTGATATTAAATATATAGAAAATTGTAAAATCTGAGTGAATGGCCAGCTATTGGAGATTGTACAATTTAATTGTATTGTGTGCAGGGGGTGGATATGATTGTAATGTCTGAAGAACATTCTATGAATGATTGTATACAGACAGCTACCTCTCACTAGCTCTCTCCACACAATAGTGACACTGGCACAGCTCCGCACTCAATATAAACACCTTGCTTCATGCACACGAGATGCAGATGCAAACTCTGCTGGACACATGTTTTAGCTGAAACCGGCGTTTAGAAACGCGCGTTTTGCCGCGATTTTTACCGCGATTTAGCGGCGTTTTACCGCGTTTGCGTCTAGAAGCCTTTAGTTAAGCTAACATCATAGACCCTCCCCAGCTCAAAAAACAGTATTATTAACTATTTCAGCAATTTTGTGAGACCAGAGTGAGTAGCAGCTGTGAGAGCTGCAGTGTACTTGTATTTAGCGTGTCACTTGCCACAGCACCTGCCACAAGTTGTGGATTGTCCACTTGCCACGTGACTTGCCACATCACCTGCCACGTCACTTGCCACATCACCTGCCACAAGTTTTGAAGTTTTGGATTGTCCACTTGCCACGTCACTTGCCACAAGTTGGGGATTGTCCACTTGCCACATCACCTGCCACATCACCTGCCACAAGTTGTGGATTGTCCACTTGCCACGTCACTTGCCACATCACCTGCCACGTCACTTGCCACGAGATGTGGATTGTCCACTTTCCACGTCACCTGCCATGCCACCTGCCACAAGTTGTGGATTGTCCACTTGCCACGTCACCAGCCACATCACCTGCCACAAGTTGTGGATTGTCCACTTGCCACATCACCTGCCACGTCACTTGCCACATCACCTGCCACAAGTTGTGGATTGTCTACTTGCCACGTCACTTGCCACATCACCTGCCACGTCACTTGCCATGTCACCTGCCACAAGTTGTGGATTGTCCACTTGCCACGTCACCTGCCACATCACTTGCCACAAGTTGTGGATTGTCCACTTGCCACGTCACCTGCCACAAGTTTTGGATTGTCCACTTGCCACGTCACTTGCCACGTCACCTGCCACAAGTTGGGGATTGTCCACTTGCCACATCACCTGCCACGTCACTTGCCACATCACCTGCCACAAGTTGTGGATTGTCCACTTGCCACGTCACTTGCCACATCACCTGCCACGTCACTTGCCACAAGATGTGAATTGTCCACTTACCATGTCACCTGCCATGCCACCTGCCACAAGTTGTGGATTGTCCACTTGCCACGTCACCAGCCACATCACCTGCCACAAGTTGTGGATTTCCACTTGCCACGTCACCAGCCACATCACCTGCCACGTCACTTGCCACATCACCTGTCACAAGTTGTGGTTTGTCCACTTGCCACGTCACCTGCCACGTCACTTGCCACGTCACCTGCTACAAGTTTTGGATTGTCCACTTGCCACGTCACTTGCCACGTCAGCTGCCACGTCACTTGCCACAAGATGTGGATTGTCCACTTGTCACATCACCTGCCACGTCACTTGCCACATCACCTGCCACGTCACCTGCCACAAGTTGTGGATTGTCCACTTGCCACGTCACTTGCCACATCACCTGCCACGTCACTTGCCACAAGATGTGGATTGTCCACTTTCCACGTCACCTGCCATGCCACCTGCCACAAGTTGTGGATTGTCCACTTGCCATGTCACCAGCCACATCACCTGCCACAAGTTGTGGATTGTCCACTTGCCACATCACTTTCCACGTCACCTGCCATATCACCTGCCATAAGTTGTGGATTGTCCACTTGCCACGTCACCAGCCACAAGTTGTGGATTGTCCACTTGCCACATCACTTTCCACGTCACCTGCCACGTCACCTGCCACAAGTTGTGGATTGTCCACTTGCCACGTCACTTGCCACGTCCCCTGCCACGTCACCTGCCACAAGTGGATTGTCCACTTGCCACATAACTTGCCACATCACCTGCCACAAGTTGTGGATTGTCCACTTGCCACGTCACATGCCACGTCACCTGCCACAAGTTGTGGATTGTCCACTTTCCACGTCACTTGCCACTTCACCTGCCACGTCACTTGCCACAAGTTGTGGATTGTCCACTTGCCACCTGCCATGTCACTTGCCACAAGTTGTGGATTGTCCACTTGCCACGTCACTTGCCACCTGCCATGTCACTTGCCACAAGTTGTGGATTGTCCACTTGCAATTGTTTAAAATTTTTTCTAATGGTTTTTCATCATTTGCAATCATTTTTGAGATTTTAAGGCCGGGTTCACACCGCTGCGATGCGGGAACGCCGCAAATCCGCGGCGTTTTCCCGCATCGCATTACTCCCCCCGGCAGTTCACACTGCCCTATGCGGACGGCTGGGAGTGTCAATGATATGTTAATGACACCCCCAGATCCGTCCGCATATCGCAGTGCGATCTGCCGACTCGCACAGGAATCGGATCGCATGGTGTGAACCCCCATGCGATCCGATTCTGTTGCGGACCAAAAAAAGGGTCCCGTGCAGGTTTGCTGCGGGAGCGATGCGAATTCAGCCATACTATCTGTATGGCTGAACTCGCATCGCTACGGAGATCGGATGTGATTTGCGGTGCGTATCACATCCGGATCTCCCCCCGCAGCAGTGTGAACCCAGCCTTAATGTAAAAAAAAGGTCACCTTTAAAAACGCTTATAAACGCGTTTTGCGTCTGAAACGTGGAAACTTTTGCGTCTGAACCCATTTTTTTGCTTCTGGAAAAACGAGGTTAAACGCAACTGCATAAAAACGGCAAAAAACGAGACTGTGTGCATGGACACATAGCATAACATTGAATGAGTTCAGGAGCAGTTGAAAAAAGTGTCCAACTGCCTCTGAACACGCGTTTAACTGCGTCTCGTGTGCATGAGGCCTAAGGGATTTGCCTGTGACGTCAACCGCCAGGGAGCTCCCATATATGGGCATGCTATTTTTAGAGCGACCGTTATTCTCAGTCTGGGTAAAATGTGGGAAAGGGAGTCACGTGACCATACGGCGCGGACCTGTTTGGGAACTAGTCTCCGTTTACCCCATCAGGCTCCACCCACTCCTTCCAATCCTTGGGCCATGGGACCTGTCAGCGTGAGGGGGCGGGCGCTATGGCCCGCCCATCCCTAAACACCGCCCACAGACATTAGTCTATTCACATCACTCCTCCCTGTCTCCGCCCACCCTAAACACAGCCCTCCTCCTGGCCTTTTATGACTGGAGGGAGGGGAGGTGTCTCAACCATGAGGGGGAGGAATTAGTGTAATAGAGTTTCCTCTTATTGGATGATGGGTCTGATGCTGCTTATGGAGATTCATTATCAATACACCATAACGATCATATCTCCCCTCGATCTTATTACTGTACATCCAATCCAGGTGTTATACATGATCGTCCAATGATGTCTTCCCTTCGAATCCGTCTAACAAGGGGGGTCCTGGACCTCCATAGATGATTGCACGATATCCTACACCATACAATCTGATTGTACAATCTCCTATAGATCTGCCATCAACTATGTAGTAGAAGAATCGGACATATTTCATACGGATCTCTTGCATTCATATTAAATATATAGAGAATTGTAAAATCTGAGTGAATGGCCAGCTATCGGAGATTGTACAATTTAATTGTATTGTGTGTTGTGGCTGGATATGATTGTAATGTCTGAAGAACATTTTATGAATGATTGTATACAGACAGCTACCTCTCACTAGCTCTCTCCACACAATAGTGACACTGGCACAGCTCCGCACTCAATATAAACACCTAAGGGATTTGTCTGTGACTTCAACCGCCAGGATATGGGCATGCTATTTTTAGAGCGACCGTTATGCTCAGTCTGGGTAAAATGTGGGAAAGGGAGTCACGTGACCATACGAAGCGGACCTGATTGGGAACTAGTCTCCGTTTACTCCATCAGGCTCCACCCACTCCTTCCAATCCTTAGGCCATGGGACCTGTCGGCGTGAGGGGGAGGGGGCAGGCGCTATGGCCCGCCCATCCCTAAATACCGCTCACTGGCAATAGTCTATTCACATCACTCCTCCCTGCCCCCGCCCACCCTAAACACAGACCCCCTGTTTTGGCAGATAGTGTCCTGCCATCATATAGCGTCCGCCCCGTACTGCGCATGGAGCAGATGAAGCTTCGGAAAATCTCTGAAGCTGAACGGCGCCTGCGCTGTGAGTGGAGGTGGTAGCCCCACCATCCAAGCGGACATAGGGTTGTGAATATTAGAGGGCCCCTCGCGGGCGAGCTTTGCTCGCCACGCTTCGTGCTCGGCCTTGCTGCGCTCGGCTCTTTTATATTCCTACTCTATGTCCACTTGGATGGTGGGGATAGAACCTGGACTCACGGCGCAGACGCCGTTCATCCTCGGCAATTTTCGGAATCTGTGTTGCTATGTATTGCGCATGCGCAGTACACAGCAGACACTATCGGATGGGGGACTTTATATGATAGGACACCTGCCACTGCTGACCCCGTCAGGAGGTGGGCGGAGAGGGGCGGGACGAGGGAAGGGGGGGATTGGGGGGCGGGACGGCCTCTGATTCCTCCTAATAAACGGGACACAAAGTCCACAGAAGTCACTTCTGTGAGGCCGAGGGATCTCCACCCCACAGGAGATTTCTAGTCCCGCCCTCCGGCGTGATGCCATATAGAGGTGGGGATTAGGGTTGCCACCTGTCCAGGATTCACCCGGACAGTTCGGGTTTGGAATCATGTGTTTGGGTTTCAGACTGCCTGAAACCCGGACACATTATTTAAACTGGACTATGGCCTCCCAGCAGGGTTACTGCATGCAGTTGTCTAAGCTGAGAGTGTCTATTACACTCTTTAACACTGCCCAAAGCCAAGACTAACAATCCCCCCAAACACACACACACAGGAGAGGAAAGAGGGCGCGATCTGCCCCTCCCCCCCCACACCCCTACCCTTCTGTGTCTGCCCACACTCCAATCCCTGGAGCTGAGCCCCAGAATAGGAAAGTAAGGCGGTCCGGAAATTTGAAGTCCAGCAGCCTCAGATACATCTGGATGAGAGGTGGTGAGTGAGCTCACCATCCATCCCTGTCTGTGACTGAAGTCTCCCCCCTTCTCTCTCCTGCCTCTGAGTAAGTACACTAAGGCAAATCAGGGTTCTCAGAGCACCACTTACATCAGATTTCCCCTTTACACCAGAGTCCACAGTGTTTCCCCTTTACATCAGAGTCTTCTCTGTACATCAGAGTTCTTAGGGTCCCCCCTTAAATCAGGGTTCCTAGAGCATCCCTTATGTTAGAGTTCTCCCTTACATCAGAGTCTGCAGAGTCCCCCTTACAGTGAAAGTTCAGATGTAAAACGGGAAGTCTGTGGACTCTGATGTAAAGGGGGACTCTTGTTCTTAACTTCATATGATTAGAAATGTTATTTAATAGCAAAATATATATATAGTTTATACTATAAAAAAAAAATTGCCGTGCGCTGCTAAAGTGTTCGGGTTTGACTTGAACAAAAGGTGGCAACCCTAGTGGGGATGCAGGATGAGAAGGCAGAGGAGAGGGAGTGCTGCTAAGACCTGTGAGGAGCCAGTGAAGCCCCGTGCAATTGGGGGGGGGGGGGTCGTTCATTTGTCATGCTATTAGTAATATGCAGCATGGAGGGGGTTAATGTACTGCCACTGATGCATTAGTGACCAGTGGCAGTTCATTAACCCCTCTGTGCTGCATTAGTGGCCCCAGTGTCAGGGTTCATTAACCCCCTGTATGCTGCAGCATCAGTGCCATTTTTGTGCTACCCTAGGCAAACTAAAATTGGGCCCCCGCCCCCATCTAAATGTGTCCCACCCCAGGCGCAGTATACGGTTATTGTCTCAGGTCTGATGGGGAAGACACAGCTATTCACAGTGAACGGCTTCCTCATCAGACCCCGAGACATGAGGGCAGAGGATGGGGTTGGCAGGCCAGAGCATGTGACAGATACCAAACCAAAGTGTAGCGCTTAACAAAGTTATAAATAGTCTAGTTAGTGCATCATCATACAGTTTAACCAAAACACCTTAAGTGTGACAATTCTTGAAAACTTGCATAGAAATAAAAAATACAATCCTACTATAATGCTCCATCTAACCCTCATTATAGTGGACCCCAATATTACAATGCGGCTCCCGTTTCTACTTATAACAGATTTTCTCCATTGGGAGAAATAGGAGATTCAGACAATGGGAATAATACCTATATTCCATCTGGTTATAATCCATCTAATACTAACTATAGGAACCAGGTTTTTCGCGAGGATCCGCATATTCGAAAAAGGGATCAAGACCCAAGAGAGGGTGTAGAGGGGGAGAGCGATTACAGAGGAGGAAAAAGAAGGCGGGTCTAGTGGGACAAGGTGTGTTTAATTTAAGCAAGAAATCCTTCTCCAGTGCTGAATTATCAGTATTGGACAAGGGCTTGAAATACGCACCCCCTAAACGACTTAACAAATTCAATACTTTCATTGATATACATAAATTTATCAGAAAGATTAACATTCAACGGTATTTGATAACCAACCCGTTCAGAACGGATTATCTAGCGGCCACTTCGGGAACTGTACACTCTGGGTTGGCTAACCCATCTTTATTTATACCCCCTGTACCCTCTGTACCAGCTGTAAAAATATTTAAGGACTTGGTACTAAGAGATCTTGACAAACTCCCTACGAAGTGTAATAATAGAACCACTTTTTCAACAAACGGTTTTAAGTCCTTATGCGAGCAAAAAGACGTAGTTATACGTCCAGCTGATAAGGGGGGGGGTATTGTGATTTTAGACAGGGATAAATACGAAGCTGAAATGCATAGGATCTTGGGTGAGCCAGGTACCTATAAACAACTCCCCAACAATCCTACGATTATATACAAAAAACAACTTAAAGATCTTATCAATAAAGGCTATGATCAAAAAATATTGAACAATAAAGAAAAAAACTTTTTGGTTCCCATTTCCCCCTCAATTCCTGTAATCTATTACTTACCGAAGATCCACAAAGATCTGGTGAGCCCTCCCGGTAGGCCCATAGTGAGTGGCATAAATTCGGTCACTTCACGTATAGGCCGTTATATAGATTTTTATTTGCAACCCCTTGTTAAAAAAACCCCATCTTATCTTAAAGATACGGGTGCTACAATCAGGAGACTTGAAAGTTTAGTGCTTCATGAGCAATGTATTATAGCTACAGCTGACGTAGCGTCCCTCTATACTTGCATACCTCAGGGAATGGGTATAGATGCTGTCCGATACTTTTTAGATAGCGAGGACTCTTTGGCATCATTCCAATGTGATTACCTCATAGAACTTTTAGAATTTGCCATGGAACATAACTATTTTTGGTTTAACAACAAGTATTATTTACAACAACGGGGTGTAGCAATGGGGGCCAAATTTGCCCCCAGTCTTGCTAATTTATTCATGGCTAAGTGGGAGGAGGATGTCGTCTATGCCCAGGGGAACCCCTCTTTGGTCCTGTGGGCCAGGTATATAGACGACATCCTCCTCCTATGGAATGGCTCATTTGATTCATTGACTGAATTCTTTAAGAATTTGAACAATAACGATAGGGGGATTTCTCTGTCATTTGAAATGAGCCTTTCTAGGGTAAATTTTCTTGATTTAGAGATCGAATTAGTAGACAATAAATTTGTGTTCAAAACGCATTTCAAACCGACTGATAGGAATAGTTTTATTCCCCTTGACAGCTGCCACCATAGATCATGGTTGAGTTCGATACCACGCAGTCAGTTTCTACGATTGCGTAGGAATTGCACGGACCTTGATACGTTTAGGACACAGGCAGGAATCCTAAAACAAAAATTTGAAGACAAGGGATATGATGCTATGGTTCTTGATGTAGAGATACAGAAGGTTATTAACATTAACAGGGAGAGCCTAGTGATTGAGAAAGCCCGCCACGACCCTGTGGACACTTATAGGTGGTCTATGCTTACATCCTTTTCGGTACAGCATAAACAAATCAAGACCATCATTAATAAACATTGGGACGTATTAAGAAGTGATCCAGTCCTCAATTTAAAGTTACCTGAACGGGCGAAAGTACTTTTTAGGGGAGCACCCTCTCTACGGAACTTCATTGCTCCCAATGTCATTAACCCTCCCTGTCGCCCATCATTTTTTCACAATCTAACAGGTTTTTATCCTTGCAAAAAATGTGTGGTATGTCAGTTTAATATAGCTGGGAGACATAAAACAACTGAGTTTGTATCAACAACAACTAATAGAACACATACTATAAAATCATTTTGTACCTGTAGTACCCGGTATGTAGTATATCTGATCACTTGCCCGTGTGGTAAACAATATGTGGGGAGGACGACAAGGACGTTTGCGATTAGAGTGGGGGAACACATAGCCTTAATAAAGAGTAAGGTCTCTAAACACACGGTCCCGAGACACTATAGGGAACATCATAACAGTGACCCAACAGGTACCCAATTTTTAGCTATTGACAAATATACACCTCCGTGGAGGGGGGGTGCTATGACTCGGGGTGTTTCCAGATTAGAAACCTACTGGATATATTTGATTCGTTCTTACTCGCCATTTGGTTTGAACATAGAATGGGATATTAATGCCTTCATTAATAATGGTTAATATGCACATTGATAATACTTTATTTTAGTGCTTTATTTTAATTTGTTCATCTGTTTTAACATTTTTTGATTTTTTTGATTTTTATGTAAGTGGCAGCCTTTCTATTATTGCTGTTTATATTATACTAATAATTTTGGTCTTGGGACAGAATTCTATCTGCCTTAGGTGCTATCAGTACTTGTCACAGTGCATGTCCGGGCATGTGTTGTGTCGGTGCTGATATATATTTTGTATAAAGATTGTTTTAAAAACATCTTTTCATTACATATACATAATCGTTCTCATCCCATACTTATTAGTATGGGTGTACTTAAATGTACATCCCCTCTAGGATGTATGGTCCGGCGTATGTTTACATATGTCCCACTTGACACCGGAGATGATGTATTTTCATTACATCACTTCCTGTTGTCGGATACATCCTGGCCGGATGTGATGTACCTTCCGTTCACGTCACTTCCGATGTTCGACGCTCTCCGATGGGTTGTGACGTATTTCCTCTTACGCCGCCCCTTGCGTCGGACGTGCGTGTGGTGCTGGTGCTTCCGGTACGCGGTGCGTTCCATCGCCGCTTGACGGAGGCATCAGTGCTCTCTATGTACGACACGCCCACTGTGTTGGTGCCTCCCTGTGGTGGGTGTGGCCTTGTCGGCATAGGTGGCTGGGTATGATAATGATTGGATCCGTACCCATGCCCCTTATGCGTTTAATCATGACCCGGAAACACTACTAACGGTATTACAGAGTGGAATAAATCACAACGTCTGGCTAATTTTTACGTTGGGTATGTTTCTAATGTTTGGGCCAACCTAGTTTTCATTTATTGGTTTATTTTACACATGTTTGGGCATGGTCTGTCTGCGGATACATGCTGTAACATTGTAATGAGGCGTGGAACGCACGCCGGGCGCCATCTTAAACCGGAAATGACACGCGGTGACACAGGCAGATGGAATTTTCGCCCAAATTGACTGTTTGCTATATAAGTGATGATGCTACAGTGTAGTGCTACCCCAGATGACGTCTGTAGAGGACGAAACGCGTCGGGACTACTGCTGTAGCACTGTTTTTATGGATTAAGCGCTTGATTTCTTTGGTTACATGTGAGTTCATTACTTTTTATTAAATTTTTTCCTCTTAAACGGATTTACACTATTGTGGCTCCTTATTTTTCCTTTGTATGAGTTCAACATTTTGAGCTGGAGTATACTGATGTGGATTTAACAACTAGTTGGGACAACTGTATGAGGAGTCTGAGTTGATACTTCCTTGAAAATCTACACCTGCAAATTTTGGCTTCTAAGTCATAAGCTTGTATGATCCTTCGAATATAGATTCGTTTGGATCCATACTATCCGGTAAGCCTTTAATTCTAAAGGTGACGGGAACATCACAGGGTGCCTGCATGCTAGTCTCATTTAAGAAGGTGGATGGTGACCTGTATTTCACGTTTGGACTGGATCAACTCCTCACATAGAGACTTTTTATTTAAATTTTTTTTATTCGTTTGGATTGTATTTTTTATTTCTATGCAAGTTTTCAAGAATTGTCACACTTAAGGTGTTTTGGTTAAACTGTATGATGATGCACTAACTAGACTATTTATAACTTTGTTAAGCGCTACACTTTGGTTTGGTATTTGTTTTATTATTCACTGTTTTATCCTTGTGATTGTGTTAGCAGCTTTCTTTCTTTTTTGGATAGCGCAGTGTCACAGGGAAAGTTTTTTGGTCTACAGAGCATGTGACAGCACTGGTGGGCACAGGTATGTGGCACTGATAAGGAGGCTGTGATGAAGCTGCACTGATAGATGGCACTGATAAGGAGGCAGTGATGAAGCTACACTGAGAAGTGGTACTGATGGGCACTGGTTGGCACTGATAAGAAGGCAGTGATAAATCTGCACTGATTGGGAGTGGGACTGATAAGGAGGCAGTGATGAAGCTGCACTAGTTGGCACTGATGGGCACTGTTAAGGAGTCGGTGATGAAGCTATACTGATATGGGGCACTGGTTGGCACTGATGAAGAGACAGTGATGAAGCTGCACTGATGGGCACTGGTTGGCACTGATAAGGAGGCAGTGATAAAGCTGCACTGATATGCGGCACTGGTTGGCACTGATGAGGCAGTGATGATGCGGCACTGATTGGCACTGATAAGGAGGCAGTGATAAAGCTGCACTGATATGCAGCACTGGTTGGCACTGATGAGGCAGTGATGAAGCGGCACTGATATCCGGCACTGGTTGGCACTGATAAGGATGCAGTGATAAAGCTGCACTGATATGCGGCACTGGTTGGCACTGATAGTTGGCACTGATGCGGCACTGATATGCGGGACTGGTTGGCACTGATAACGCTTTCATCGCTGGACAGTGACGTTACTGGTTGCCAGATGCCATGCGGCTATAGCAACCAGTGATCAGGAGGAGGTGGAGCCAGAGCCAGCACTATGGCCGTTCGGTCTGTCCCCCTGTTCCCAGATTATCCGTTTCATTCCGGTACACTGTATTGTTTCGGAATGAAGGTGCCCGGATACAAAGATGTAAATTACGGGATAAATCCGGGGACATGTGGGCACCCTAATTGGGGCCCCTACTAGGGAGTTGGTGGCCTATGGCATACACAGTGCACCACAGAAAACAATGAGTGTGGCTAAATGATGCTTCATATTGGGCATGGCTTTTTAGTTTGAGTAGAAATTTTAGATCCAAATGTTTTTACAGTTTTTTTTATTTATTATAACTTTTAAAATGTTTTATGTTTCTTTGGTGTGATATCAGAGGTCTAAACAGAGTCTTGATATCTCACTTTTGAACCAAGAAAGGGACTGAGAACCCAGGTCCTTCTCTGTGGCCTCAGTTATACTGCAGTTTAATGAACAGGAGACAGAGGCTTCTGTTAATTCATAAACAAAAGCATAGTAAACAAGTTTACTATGCTTCAGTTATGAATGAACACAGTGAGTGATCAGTATGGATCACTCACTATGTTCATTTAGAAAAGGAAGGGGTTTATAAATTACATTTACCAGTCCCTTTTCCCGGCCTCCATCCTAAAGATCCCCTATAGCAGTCAGCGGGAGAGAAACCAGCAGAGCTGTGGGGGGAGGGGCACACAGTTCTTTTTTATCGCTTTTATTATTTTCCCATTATGGGAGTGAGTGGGGCCTCATGCCTAAGTTTTGCCTAAGGCCTCACAAAGCCTAGAGCTGCCTCTCGGGACAGCTAGCACAGATGTAGGGGACGGGGCCCGAGTGTCTCCAGGGGCCCCATGAGATTCTTCTGTGCCCTTCATCCTGAAGACTTTGTGCTGAATAAAGTCCAGAGCCCAGTGCAAGTCCCGACACTGAGCTGCGGGAACCAGCTGGCCTGAAGGGGGCGCTCTAGTGTGGTCACCCTGGACACCTTCCCCCGTTCCCTGCATCTCTTGTAGGATGCCTGGACCCCCCCCACACACAGTGATCACCCCTCCATCCCTCCTCCCCACTGATAGGCTGTACACCGAGGAACCCCCCCCCCTCTGATCTTCTCATCTACACCCCCAGGAGGAGGGGGAGGGGACAATGATCGGGGGATCTGTCACTGTATATAGTTTATGGATGGATATATGGGAGGGGAGGGGATTTATGCAGACGGAATCAAATATATTCAATGTGCCACAGAGAACCAATGGGCATAGAACATGTCAGAAGGTTCCCTCTGTGTCCTCATCACAGGGGCCCCTCTTTTTCCTTATCACAGGGGTCCCTCTCCTGCCCCAGACCTAAAGTTGTGTAAGGGGCCCCAAACTTTCATCAACGTTGGGACAAGGTGCTTTGGGGTCAGGGGCCCGTAGGGTGCGGACAGAAAAAAAAAATCAGTATCAGTAAGTACCTCTCATTAGTGACCACCTGTGTCATGGTGGAGACCTCATGTTCTCCCGTATAGAGGAGTATAGCTCCCATGGTTCAAAGAAGCAGGATCTCCCAATCTATGGATAGTGCAGGACCCACTAATCATGGGGTACTTTGTCACAGTAATTGAGTTTAAGCACCATATAGCAATATGGTGTGACCAAATCCCCATATTTTTTATAGTAATAGTAATA
Source organism: Lithobates pipiens (assembly GCF_037356315.1). Taxonomy (NCBI): domain Eukaryota; kingdom Metazoa; phylum Chordata; class Amphibia; order Anura; family Ranidae; genus Lithobates; species Lithobates pipiens. Next base: position 131,436,263 of record NW_027507784.1, read on the forward strand.
GTAGTAACTATGTGGGTTATATTGGACCATCAGGTGCTGGAGGACACTGGCACGCCCCTTAAGGCGTGAACTTCCCCCATATAACCCCTCTCATTACTGGGAGTCCTCAGTTTGGTAGCCAAGCAATCAAAGTGTATAAGAAGAAGAAGGGAGGGATCTCTGTGTCCCCTGATGTACATCAAAGAAAAAGTTTTTACAGGTAAGCTGTTTTAAAAATTCAATTTTCTTTTCTTACATCAGGGGACACAGAGCCATAGTAATAACTATGTGGGATGTCCCATAGCAATGGCAACTGAAGTGGGGATACAGAATCAAGGAAAACAGGAGGCCAGAGGACTCATACTGCAGCCTGCAGTATATGCTGTGCCCAAAGGCAATCTCCTCATGACCCTTAATATCGATAAAAAAAAAAAAAAAATCGGATAAACGTCTGAACCAAAGACCAATGTTGCGGTTTTACAGATCTGAGCCATAGAGACATGATGATGCATCACCCAAGAGGCACTAATCGCCCTGGATGAGTGTGCTCTTAATATGAGAAGGAAGAATTTTCTTCTTTAAGCTGAAGCTTGATCAATCACTTGACAAACCCATTTGGAAAATAGTGGATCTTGACGTTTATTGGCCTTACTACCAAAAAATACTGGATCCCAGGGCCCAGCTTAAAACCATTCGCAAGCAAATCCTTGTGTCTTTGGATGACGAGGCTCGGGTACCATTCATTTAGTCCCTTACGGAGACATCAGAACAGATCCGGTCAGGATGGCTGGCTCGCACCAAAGGATTACTGCCCATGGAGCACAGTAGACACATCCTTACACGTTCCCAACACCTTAGACACTGGCAAAAAAAGGAAGGACTCCCAGTAATGGGAGGGGTTATATGGGGGAAGTTCACACCTAAGGGGCGTGCCAGTGTCCAGCACATGATGGTCCGATATAACCCACATAGTTATTACTATGGCGCTGTGTCCCCTGATGTAAGAAAAGAAAAGGTGAATTCAGTGCTTCTTATTCTGGCCCAACTGGTGGCATCCAGCTCCGTGTAGCTTCCACGTACTAGCCAACATGCATCAGCAAGCAGGTTACGAGGTTTTTGAGATTCAGTCCAATATGGAATAAAGTTCATATTCCTCCTGAAGGTCCCTCCTTCAAGTAGCGCGAGGCCGATCTCCAACCCCCCTCCAGCCGGTACAGAATAAGGACCCAAAGATGAAGGCGGTACCCTACCCAGAGACCTCATAAACAGCTATGGGTCAGCAGCAAAATCTCCAGAATCGTGGCGTGGCCAATCAAGTTGCCCCCTTCACGCACTGAACAACATCTTTCCAACATCACCCTAAACATCAGTCAGACTTCTTACTTTCCAGATTTCTTTACCAAGCTGGTACAGTACTATTATTATGGATTTCTAAAGCAACAACAGCTTGTGCAGCACTTCAAAAGGAGACAGTACATTTACAATACAATTTAAGATGACTCAATACAATTTACTGATCCCCAGTGCAAATGGATGCACATACATTGGTCCTTTACTAACCTACCTTTTAAAAGGCAGTGCACCTTTGTTCAATCGCCAAGGTGTATACACAGGCAAGCTAACTGTCTGTATCTTGTTGTTAAATATAATCTTTATATATATATATATATATATATATATATATATATATAAGATATATATATATTTTTTTTTTCTGTCCACACCCTGCGGCCCCCCCACCCCAAAGCACCTTGTCCCCATGTTGATGAGGACAAGGGTCTCTTGCTGACAACCCTGGCCCAGTAAGTGGGCTTAAGCACCATAATAGCAATATGGTGTGACCAAATCCCCATATTTTTTTATAACGTTTTTTGAAAATGTCTAGGTGTTTTTAAAAAGTCTTGCTGGAGGTAAATGTTAGTTTTGCATGTGTGCGCTGTAATATTTTTGTTCTGTTGTATGGTCTTATGGCAGCTCCATCTTTATGCATTTTTTTAGGGTGTGCCCCCCAAATATCTTGTTTGTCTAAACTCTCTTCTGACGCACGGCGGGCGCTCTCAAAACTCTGAATCTAAATCATAAGCGGACTCGCCCGACGCGCGGCGGACGCTCCTGACACTCTACTGACGCGCGGCGGACGCCCCCCGACGCGTGGCGAGCGCTCTCAACATTTTGACACACAGAAATAAATACATAAGCAGAAATACATCACTCAGGCGCTTCAGCGCCCTTACCTTCAGCACCCCTACCTCTGTGGCGCCTGGCTGCACTTTGCCTAGAATCGGCCCTATGTATCCTGTTTGCAGAGTTTACTGAGAGCGCTCTCCACACTGCTCTGACACTCGGCGGGCGCTCTCAACACTCCTCTCACGCGCGGCGGGCGCTCTCTACACTCCTCTCACGCGCGGCGGGCGCTCTCTACACTCCTCTCACGCGCGGCGGGCGCTCTCTACACTCCTCTCACGCGCGGCGGGCGCTCTCAACACTATGAATCTAAAAGACTCAGACACAGAAATACATGCAAGTACATAAAGAGCTATAAATCACTCTCTCAACACTCCTTCGATGTGCGGCAGCATTGAAGGATGTAGGGGGCACAATGTGAAGTTTTTACATTTCAAAGTGGGGGGTGTCAGATATAGGATCCGCCCCGGGAGCCAAATGCTCTAGGCACGCCCCTGCGGTAATTACAGTAACAGCAGAGAGAGAACTCGCTTTCAGAGTGCTTGAGATGCCTATGTCTCTGTCTGTCTTTATTTCTCTCTCTCTTTCTCTTGAATTCTTAATTATTCTTATTATTTCTCTCCCGCTCTCTTGCTTTCATTCTTTCTTTTTTTCTTCTCTGTTTCTTTCTTTTTTCTCTTTCTCTCTCACTCTCTCTTTCAATCTTTATCTCTCTTTCATTGTTTTATGAAAACGTTTAAAGCACAAGCATTTTTTTTTTATTATGTTTCTCTTTTCTATCTTTATCCTTTTTTAAAATGCATTTATTTATATTTTAGTTGTCCATTTATACAATATTTCTAACACATAGCATGTACATACCAAAAATGACGCCCCAAAATAGATTCTCCTACTCCTCCCGAGTACGGCGATACCACATGTGTGAGACTTCCACAGCCTGGTCACATACAGAGGCTGAGTATGGCTGAGTATTGCAGGGTACCACCGAGTATGGCAGGGTATTGCAAAGTATCACTGGGTATGGCTGGGTATTGCAGAGTATGGCTGGGTATGGCAATTTTATGGCAGAGTATTGGCACGGTATTGCAGGCTATTGCAGATTATTGCTGGGTATTGCAGAGTATTGTCAGGGCATTGAGGGGTTAATTGCTGCTGACACCGATCTGTCCCCCTCCGCTGTACCGATCGTTTGTTTGACGGAGCGATCACATGGTAAACGGCTGCTATGAGCACTCCCCACAGGACCCGGCGGTCACGGATGCCCAGGGGCGCGTGAGAGCGGAATTCTGGGAGGACGTCATACGACGGCCTCCCAGAGTTAAGCAACCACCCTGTAGCCATCATTCGGCTATGGGCCGGTTGTTAAGTGCCCAGTATGGAAGTGGTTAATGTTAACCATAATTTGCTTAGCAGGTACACCATTCAGTTGCAGTGCGGATTTATTTATCTTGACAGCAACAGCGTTTGCTCCCACGATACATAAAGCCGTGACTCCAACACTGTAGGAGGTGATTTCACCACCACAGTTAAAAAAAAAAAAAATAGAGCATATATGCCAAAGCATGGGGGCAGCAGGGAGCTGAGGAGCGATTTTGCTCCTAATGCCGCATACATACGGTCGAAATTTTGACGGAGGGCTTGTCCGTGGAAAAGTTTGACCGTGTGTACGCGGCATAACTTTTTTGCGGGAGTGTGCCCCCATGCTTCGGCATATATAAATGGTGCATGTATGCCCATCATTAGAAGTGGGTGGATGAAGGGAGGTATTCTAATGGTGGGCATACCCACTGATCAATCTCTTTTTTTTCGTTCAGCCAACAGGCTGCATGAATAAAAAGATTACAATATATGTCCAACAAGGACCAGCAATGCACTGGTATGTTGCTGGACTTTGAATGGTTATACCAGAATGATGCCTGTGGGTTTAGGTATCATCTTGGTATCATTCTTTTCAGCCAGTGATTGGCTTTCATGTAAAAGCAATTCTAGTGACTAATTAGCCTCTAGAATGCTTTTACAAGCAGTGGGAGGGAATGACCCCCCCTCCCAGATATAAACCGCGCCATTGGGAAAGCATTTTATCACACAGAATGGTGTGGTCAGATGCTTTGAGGGCAGAGGAAAGATCTAGGGTCTAATAGACCCCAATTTTCTCACAAAAAGAGTACCCGCCACTACCTATTGCTATAGTGGCGGGTACTCTTGGTGCAAAAAAAAAGGAAAAAAAGCACCCCTGTCCCCCCCTGCTCTTGCGCAAAGGCGGATGCAAGCGTCGGTCTGGCGTCATATGTAAACAGCAATTGCACCATGCATGTGAGGTATCACCGCAAAGGTCAGATCAAGGGCAGTCATTTTTAGCAGTAGACCTCCTCTGTAAATCTAATGTGGTAACCTGTAAATGCTTTTAAATGCTTTTAAAAATGTATGTAGTTTGTCGCCACTGCGCATTTGTATGCAATTTTAAAGCATGCCATGTTTGCTATCCATGTACTCGGCCTAAGATCATCTTTTTTTTTTATTTCATCAGAAATTTGGGCAATATAATTTATTTTAGTGCATTAAAATTAAAAAAAGTATTTTTCCACAAAAAAATGTGTTTGAAAAATCACTGCGCAAATACTGTGTGGAAAGAAAAAATGCAATACCCACCATTTTAATCTGTAGGGCCTTTGCTTTAAAAAAATATATAATGTTTGGGGTTCAACGTAATTTTCTTGCAAAAAAAAAAAAATTTATTTCATGTAAACAAAAAGTGTCAGAAAGGGCTTTGTCTTCAAGTGGTTAGAAGAGTGAGTGATGTGACATAAGCTTCTAAATGTTGTGCATAAAATTCCAGGACAGTTCAAAACCCCCCCAAATGACCCCATGTTGGAAAGTAGACACCCCAAGCTATTTGCTGAGAGGCAGGTCGAGTCCATGGAATATGTTATATTTTGACACAAGTTGCAGGAATAATATTATTATTATTATTATTTTTTCAAAGTTGTCACTATATGATATAGTGCTCAAACATGCCATGGACATATGTGGAATTACACCCCAAAATACATTCTGCTGCTTCTCCTGAATATGGGGATACAACTAGGGTTGCCACCTTTTCTTCAAGTCAAACCGGAACACTTTAGCAGCATTTTTTTTTTTTATAGTATAAACTATACATATATTTTGCTATTAAATAACATTTCTAATCATATGAAGTTAAGAACAAGAGTCTCCCTTTACATCTGAACTTGCAGAGTTCCCTTTCACTGTAAGGGGAGACTCTGCAGACTCTTATGTAAGGGAGAACTCTGGGGACTCTGACCTAAGGGATGCTCTTGGAACCCATATTTAAGGGGGATACTGAGTACTCTGATGTACAGAGAAGACTCTGATGTAAGGGGAAACACTGTGGCCTCTAGTGTAAAGGGGAACTCTGATGTAAGGGGTGCTCTGAGAACCCTGATTTACCTTAGTGTACTCACTCAGAGGCAGGAGAGAGAAAGGGGAGAGTTCAGTCACAGACAGGGATGGATGGTGAGCTCACTCACCCCTTGGCAGTCAGCACCTCTCATCCAGATGTAGCTGAGACTGCTGGATTTCACATTTCCGGCCCCAACTTACTTTCCTATTCTAAGGCACATCCCTGGCGATTGGAGTGTGGGCAGACACAGAGGGGTAGGGGTGGGAGGGAAGAGGAGCAGATCGAGCCCTCTCTTGTCTCCTGTCTGTGTGTGTGTTTGGGGGGGTTGTTAGTGTTGGCTTTGGGCAGTGTGAAAGAGAGTGTAATAGACACTCTCAGCTTAGACAACTGCAGCCAGCAACTCTGCTGGAAAGCCATAGTACAGTCTAAATAATGTGTCCGGGTTTCAGGTGGTCTGAAACCCGGACGCATGAGTGCAAACCCGAACTGCCCGGGTGAATCCTGGACAAGTGGCAACCCTAGATACAACATGTGTGGGACTTTTTGGGAGCCTAGCCGTGTACAGCAGGGCTTGACAAACCCCGGGAGCCAGGTCGCATTTGCGACTAGAATTAACGACCTGGCGCCTGGGGCGGCACAGCTGGGGCATCCCGTCTCAATGCACGCCCCCCCTCCCCCCCGGTGTGCAATCACATCGGGCTGCGCCAGCCGGTAATTGAGGCCGTGGCTTTGCGGCCTTCTGTAGTCCTATGCTTCCTTCTGGAATCTGGCTCCCCCTTCTGTGGTGGCCGTTGGTATGACAAGACAAGCAATGCTAATGGAGCTTCCCCTGCCTGTTTTCACTGCCCACTCATGTCCTTCCCAAAGTGGAGAAGAGAAGGAAGTGATTGCAGGCATTTTTGCCTAATATTGAGTGTGGGGTGGCTGGTTTATTTATTTATTTTAAGTAAAAACTGTTTATTTTTTTCTTAATTAAAATTAATTTATTATTTGTCATCTCCCTGCTTGGCCCTGTATTAGTGTCACTTGAGATGTCAGTAGCAGTTAGTTCCGACCCAGTGTCAGATAGTAAGCCGCACTATCGCAGTCCCGCTCTAAGTTGCTGATCGCCACCATTATTAGTATTAAAAAATAAAATAAAAACTCAAGTATGTATAATAATCTGTAGACTAACTTTCACACAAAGCTAATAATATTATAAACTTCTTTTGATTTTATATTTTTTAAACCAAAGACACATAGAAGAATGCGTTTTGGCCAACATTTATTGGATATGTTTTATTGCAAAAAGTAAAATAGCTTTGTTGGTCGTTAAAAAAAATAAAAAATAAAAAACCTGACTCCTAACTTTTTTTAGCTGGCTCCTAGATTCCAAGCAAATTTGTCAAGCCCTGGCGTATGGGACCCCAAAAACCAAGCACCGCCTTCAGGCTTTCTAAGGGTGTAAATTTTTTTATTTCACTCATCACTGCCAATCACAGTTTCGGAGGCCATGGAATGCCCAGATGGCACAACTCCCCCCCAAATGACCCCATTTTGGAAAGTAGACACCCCAAGCTATTGGCTGAGAGGTATGGTGAGTATTTTGCAGATCTCACTTTTTGTCACAAAGTTTTGAAATTTGAAAAAAGAAAAAAAAAAAATTTTTCTTTACTTTCTTCATTTTCAAAAACAAATGAGAGCTGTAAAATACTCACCATGACTCTCAGCAAATAGCTTGGGGTGTCTACTTTCCAAAATGGGGTAATATGTGCTATTTTGGCATTTTATGGCCTTCGAAACTGTGATAGGTAGTGAGGAGTGAAATCAAAAATATGCGCCCTTGGAAATCCTGAAGGTGGTGATTGGTTTTTGGGGCCCCGTACACAGCTAGGATCCCAAAAAGTCCCACACATGTGGTATCCCAGTACTCAGGAGAAGCAGCACAATGCATTTTGTGGTGCAATTCCACATATAACCTTGGCATGTGTGAGCAATTGAGCAATATATCATTTAGTGACAACTTTTTGTAAAAAAATTATTATTATTATTTTTTTGTCATCATTCAATCACTTGGGACAAAAAAAATATATTCAATGGGCTCAACATGCCCCTCAGAAAATAGCTTGGTAGCTTGGGGGGTCTACTTTCCAAAATGCGGTCATGGGGGGGGGGGGGGTGGGGGTTGTGCCATCTTGGCATTTTATGGCCTTCAAAACTATGATAGGTAGTGAGGAGTGAAATAAAAAATGTATGCCTAGAAATCTGGATTTTATGGAAGCTCATAAGAGAGCGATGAATGTAAATGGTGAAATGTATAATGGATATGTAAAAAAAAACTAATAAAGAGATATTAAAAAAAAGAAATATTGAAGGCGGTGCATTCTTTATGATTACTGTGTGTTGTGTGTGATATGAGGGCCAGTGTAGCAGTAATATTGACATTCCATGAAAATCAGTATCCCTTACCGCTACTGCGCATGCGTCGGTTTCAGACACAAGAAACCGAGCGCAGAGCTACTGACGAACAACACCTCTGACTTCTATTAACTCCTCACACGCCGATGGATCGGCTGCATTATTATATTGACTCCTCACACGCCGATGCATCGGCTGCATGATGAACACACGTCTGACTTTTATTAACTCCTCACACACCATTAACTCCTCACACCATTAACTCCTCACACCATTAGCTCCTCACACGCCGATGTATCAGCTGTATGATGAACACACATCTGACTTTTATTAACTCCTCACTAGGGATGAGCTCAGGTCTGTTCACATGGAACACATGCAGAGCCCACCAGGAAGTGGGCGCTGCGCTGCGCTAATCACAGGCCGTGAGACATTGCCCCGATGTGCGGCTGTAGAGATCGGGAAATGTCTCACTGCCTGTGATTAGCGCTGCGCCGACTTCCTGGTGGGCTCTGCACGTGTTCCATGCGAACACGCCTGAGCTCATCCCTACTCCTCACACGCCGATGTATCAGCGGCATGATGCACACACATCTGCCTCCATCTGGATGACAGCGAGGGATACGGCGAGGAGTATCGTTACGTGGGGGGGGGTGGCTGCATTATGAAGACACACAGGGGGTTGGCTGCATTATGAAGACACACGGGGGATCGGGTGCATTATAAAGACACACGGGGGGTCGGCTGCATTATGAAGACATACGGGGGATCGGCTGCATTATGAAGACACACAGGGGATCGGCTGAATTATGAAGACACACGGGGGATCGGCTGAATTATGAAGACACACAGGGGATCGGCTGCATTATGAAGACACACGGGGGAACAGCTGCATTATGAAGACACACAGGGGATTGGCTGCATTATGAAGACACACGGGTATCTTCCTTAACCCACTACCATGGTCTATCTAATAAAAAGCATAATCTGATAACAGCAAAGAATATTAATTAAATCATAAATAAGTCACACCCCAACACTGCGTAATGACACCTATACATCAATCTAGTAATGGTGCCCATGAAAATCGGTATCCCACTCTAGTAATGCAGGCCATGAAAATTGGGAAATCCCACTCTAGTAATGGTGCCCATGAAAATCGGTATCCCACTCTAGTAATGCAGGCCATGAAAATTGGGAAATCCCACTCTAGTAATTCTGCCCATGAAAATCGGTACCCCACTCGAGTAATGCTGCCCATGAAAATCGGTACCCCACTCTAGTAATGCTGCCCATGAATATCGGTATCCCACTCTAGTAATGCAGGCCATGAAAATCGGTATCCCACACTAGTAATGCTGCCCACGAAAATCGGTACCCCACTCTAGTAATGCAGGAAATCAAAATCGGTACCCCACACTAGTAATACAAGCCATGAAAATCGGTATCCCACTCTAGTAATGCAGGCCATGAAAATCAGTACCCCACTCTAGTAATGCAAGCCATGAAAATCGGTACCCCACTCTAGTAATGCAGGCCATGAAAATCGGTACCTCACTCTAGTAATGCAAGCCATGAAAATCCATACCCCACTCTAGCAATGCTGCCCTTGAAAATCGGTATCCCACATTAGTAATGCAAGCCATGAAAATCGGTATCCCACTCTAGTAATGCTGCCCATGAAAATCGGTACCCCACTCTAGTAATGCAAGCCATGAAAATCTGTATCCCACTCTAGTAATGCTGCCCATGAAAATCGGTACCCCACTCTAGTAATGCAAGCCATGAAAATCGGTATCCCACTCTAGTAATGTAAGTCATGAAAATTGGTATCCCACTCTAGTAATGCAGGCCATGAAAATCGGTATCCCACTCTAGTAATGCAGGCCATGAAAATAAGTACCCCACTCTAGTAATGCAAGCCATGAAAATCAGTACCCCACTCTAGTAATGCAGGCCATGAAAATCGGTATCCCACTCTAGTAATGCAGGCCATGAAAATCGGTACCCCACTCTAGTAATGCAGGCCATGAAAATCGGTATCCCACTCTAGTAATGTAAGTCATGAAAATTGGTATCCCACTCTAGTAATGCAGGCCATGAAAATCGGTATCCCACTCTAGTAATGCAGGCCATGAAAATAAGTACCCCACTCTAGTAATGCAAGCCATGAAAATCAGTACCCCACTCTAGTAATGCAGGCCATGAAAATCGGTATCCCACTCTAGTAAAGCAAGCCATGAAAATCAGTACCCCACTCTAGTAATGCAGGCCATGAAAATCGGGATCCCACTCTAGTAATGCAGGGCATGAAAATCGGTATCCCACTCTAGTAATGCAGGCCATGAAAACCAGTACCCCACTCTAGTAATGCAGGCCACGAAAATCAGTACCCCACTCTAGTAATGCAGGCCATGAAAATCAGTATCCCACTCTAGTAATGCTGCCCATGAAAATCGGTGCTCCACTCTAGTAATTCTGCCCATGAAAATCGGTGTCCCGCTCTTGTAATGCAAGCCATGAAAATCGGTATCCCACTCTAGTAATGCAGGCCATGAAAATCGGTACCTCACTCTAGTAATGCAAGCCATGAAAATCTATACCCCACTCTAGTAATGCTGCCCTAGAAAATCGGTATCCCACATTAGTAATGCAAGCCATGAAAATTGGTATCCCACTCTAGTAATGCAGGCCATGAAAATCCATACCCCACTCTAGTAATGCTGCCCTAGAAAATTGGTATCCCACGTTAGTAATGCAAGCCATGAAAATCGGTATCCCACTCTAGTAATGCAGGCCATGAAAATCGGTATCCCAATCTAGTAATGCCAGCCATGAAAATCGGTATCCCACTTTAATAATGCAGGCCATGAAAATCGGTATCCCACTCTAGTAATGCAGGCCATGAAAATCGGTATCTCACTCTAGTAATGCAGGCAATGAAAATCAGTACCCCACTCTAGTCAGTGGCGTAACTAGAACCTTCAGGCCCCCGATGCAAGAAACCATGAAGGGCCCCCCTGAACCCCAGCCGGGGCCCTTCCCTCCGAGTCCGGCGGTGGAATTCAAGGGCGTGGTCACAGGTATGACCTTTGTGAGCCCTGTAGTTCCACCACTGGCATCAGTAGTTTTTTTTTATTCGTTTTATTTTTTTTATTTTTAGGTGCCCCATTGGTGGACTGTACCTAGGCAGGATGGGGTCCCTGTCCCCAGAAGAGATGAGGTCCTTTTCTCCAGGGCAGATGAAGTTACTGCCCCCAGGTGAGAAGGGGTCCCTGTCCCCAGGGGAGATGGGGGTCCCTGTCCCCACGTGAGAAGGGGCCCCTGTCCCCAGGGGGAGATGGAGGGGGTAAGTAATGGTGTGTGTGGGATGGGGTCCTCTCACTCACCATGACCAAGCTGTAGGCCGTGCACTTATCCATGTTGGCCTGGGCTCCATCCAGTGTGCTGGACGGGTGATCAGCATATCTCCCAGAAAGACCTTTCATCATCTGTGTATGACGGGGGAGGAGGGGGGCTGGCAGACAAGCCTGCAGTGTCCTCCGGGAGCTGGCTCTCATAGAGCTGCACTGCATCTGTGTGCTTAAAGTTTGTTTACGTGGGAGACGTATGCAGTGCAGTGTGGGCCGGACTCGGGGGGGCGGGACTCTGGCTGGGGAGAACAGACATTGGACTGAGCAGCAATGCATGGAGCAGGAGAGGGGTACTCTGAGGAGCCAGCCGAGGACACAGGTCATGCGGGGAATGCACAACTAAAGAGCAGTCCGTGCGATAGTCGAGCATGGAGCTCTGCTAGTCACCCTCCAGCCACCCGTGTGCATGGTGCACTGGTACCCCTAGCTGCCTATGCTGCTGCCGGCCATATGTAGAGGGGGCTGCATGGGCCCACTGCAGCACAGGGCCCTGCTGCACCCCCTATAGTTACGGCCCTGACTCTAGTAATGGAAGCCATGAAAATCGGTATCCCACTCTAGTAATGCAGGCCATGAAAATCCATACCCCACTCTAGTAATGCTCCCCTTGAAAATTGGTATCCCACATTAGTAATGCAAGCCATGAAAATCAGTATCCCACTCTAGTAATGCTGCATCATGAAAATCTGTACCCCACTCTAGTAATGCAAGCCATGAAAATCGGTTCCCAACTCTAGTAATGCAAGCCATGAATATCCATACCCCACTCTAGTAATGCTGCCCTTGAAAATCGGTATCCCACATTAGTAATGCAAGCCATGAAAATCGATATCCCACTCTAGTAATGCTGCCCATGAAAATCGGTACCCCACTCTAGCAATGCAAGCCATGAAAATCGTTACCCCACTCTAGTAATGCAAGCCATGAAAATCAGTATCCCACTCTAGTAATGCAGGCCATGAAAATCGGTATCCCACACTAGTAATGCTGCCCATAAAAATCGGTACCCCACTCTAGTAATGCAGGAAATGAAGATCGGTACCCCACTCTAGTAATGCAAGCCATGAAAATCAGTATCCCACTCTAGTAATGCAGGCCATGAAAATCAGTACCCCACTCTAGTAATGCAGGCCATGAAAATCGGTATCCCACTCTAGTAATGCAGGCCATGAAAATCGGTATCCCACTCTAATAATGCAGGCCATGAAAACCGGTACCCCACTCTAGTAATGCAGGCCATGAAAATCAGTACCCCACTCTAGTAATGCAAGCCATGAAAATCAGTATCCCACTCTAGTAATGCTGCCCATGAAAATCGGTACTCCACTCTAGTAATGCTGCCCATGAAAATCGGTATCCCACTCTAGTAATGCAGGCCATGAAAATCGGCACCTCACTCTAGTAATGCAAGCCATGAAAATCCATACCCCAATCTAGTAATGCTGCCCTAAAAAAATCGGTATCCCACATTAGTAATGCAAGCCATGAAAATCGGTATCCCACTCTAGTAATGCTGCCCATGAAAATCGGTACCCCACATTAGTAATGCAAGCCATGAAAATCGGTATCCCACTCTAGCAATGCAGGCCATGAAAATCGGTATCCCACTCTAGTAATGCTGCCCATGAAAATCGGTACCCCACTTTAGTAATGCAAGCCATGAAAATTGGTTCCCCACTCTAGTAATGCAAGCCATGAAAATTGGTATCCCACTCTAGTAATGCTGCCCAAGAAAATCGGTACCCCACTCCAGTAATGCAAGCCATGAAAATTGGTTCCCCACTCTAGTAATGCAAGCCATGAAAATTGGTATCCCACTCTAGTAATGCTGCCCATGAAAATCAGTACCCCACGCTAGTAATGCAAGCCATGAAAATCGGTTCCCCACTCTAGTAATGCAGGCCATAAAAATTGGTATCTCACACTAGTAATGCTGCCCATGAAAATCGGTACCCCACTCTAGTAATGCAGGCAATGAAAATCGGTATCCCACTCTAGTAATGCAGGCCATGAAAATCCATACCCAACTCTAGTAATGCTGCCCATGAAAATTGGTACCCCTCTCTAGTAATGCAAGCCATGAAAGTCGGTACCCCACTCTAGTAATGCAAGCCATGAAAATCAGTACCCGACTCTAGTAATTCTGCCCATGAAAATCGGTACCCCACTCTAGTAATGCAGGCAATGAAAATCGGTATCCCACTCTAGTAATGCTGCCCATGAAAATCGGTATCCCACTCTAGTAATGCTGCCCATGAAAATCAGTATCCCACTCTAGTAATACAGGCCATGAAAATCGGTATCCCACTCTCGTAATGCAGGCCATGAAAATCGGTATCCCACTCTAGTAATGCAGGCCATGAAAATCGGTATCCCACTCTAGTAATGCAGGCCATGAAAATCGGTACCCCTCTCTAGTAATGCAAGCCATGAAAATAGGTACCCCACTCTAGTAATGCAAGCCATGACAATCAGTACCCCACTCTAGTAATGCAAGCCATGAAAATCAGTAACCCACTCTAGTAATGCTGCCCATGAAAATCGGTACCCCACTCTAGTAATGCAAGCCATGAATATCGGTATCCCACTCTAGTAATGCAGGCCATGAAGATCAGTACCCCACTCTAGTAATGCAAGCCATGAAAATCGGTATCCCACTCTAGTAATGCAGGCTATGAATATCGGTGCCTCACTCTAGTAATGCAAGCCATGAAAATCCATACCCCACTCTAGTAATGCTGCCCTAGAAAATCGGTATTCCACATTAGTAATGCAAGCCATGAAAATCGGTATCCCACTCTAGTAATGCAGGCCATGAAAATCCATACCCCACTCTAGTAATGCTGCCCTAGAAAATCGGTATCCCACATTAATAATGCAAGCCATGAAAATCGGTATCCCACTCTAGTAATGCAGGCCATGAAAATCAGTACCCCACTCTAGTAATGCAAGCCATGAAAATCGGTATCCCACTCTAGTAATGCAGGCCATGAAAATCAGTACCCCACTCTAGTAATGCTGCCCTAGAAAATCGGTATTCCACATTAGTAATGCAAGCCATGAAAATCAGTATCCCACTCTAGTAATGCAGGCCATGAAAATCAGTACCCCACTCTAGTAATGCAAGCCATGAAAATCGGTATCCCACTCTAGTAATGCAGGCCATGAAAATCAGTACCCCACTCTAGTAATGCTGCCCTAGAAAATCGGTATTCCACATTAGTAATGCAAGCCATGAAAATCGGTATCCCACTCTAGTAATGCAAGCCATGAAAATCCATACCCCACTCTAGTAATGCTGCCCTAGAAAATCGGTATTCCACATTAGTAATGCAAGCCATGAAAATCGGTATCCCACTCTAGTAATGCAGGCCATGAAAATCCATACCCCACTCTAGTAATGCTGCCCTAGAAAATCGGTATCCCACATTAATAATGCAAGCCATGAAAATCGGTATCCCACTCTAGTAATGCAAGCCATGAAAATCGGTATCCCACTCTAGTAATGCAGGCCATGAATATCGGTGCCTCACTCTAGTAATGCAAGCCATGAAAATCAATACCCCACTCTAGTAATGCTGCCCTAGAAAATCGGTATTCCAAATTAGTAATGCAAGCCATGAAAATCGGTATCCCACTCTAGTAATGCAGGCCATGAAAATCCATACCCCACTCTAGTAATGCTGCCCTAGAAAATCGGTATCCCACATTAGTAATGCAAGCCATGAAAATCGGTATCCCACTCTAGTAATGCAGGCCATGAAAATCGGTATCCCTCTCTAGTAATGCTGCCCATGAAAATCGGTACCCCACTTTAGTAATGCAAGCCATGAAAATTGGTTCCCCACTCTAGCAATGCAAGCCATGAAAATTGGTATCCCACTCTAGTAATGCTGCCCATGAAAATGGGTACCCCACTCTAGTAATGCAAGCCATGAAAAATGGTTCCCCACTCTAGTAATGCAAGCCATGAAAATCAGTACCTCACTCCAGTAATGTAGGCCATGAAAATCGGTATCCCACTCTAACAATGCTGCCCATGAAAATCGGTACCCAACTCTAGTAATGCTGCCCATGAAAATCGGTACCCCACGCTAGTAATGCAAGCCATGAAAATCGGTTCCCCACTCTAGTAATGCAGGCCATAAAAATTGGTATCTCACACTAGTAATGCTGCCCATGAAAATCGGTACCCCACTCTAGTAATGCAGGCCATAAAAATTGGTACCCCTCTCTAGTAATGCAAGCTATGAAAATAGGTACCCCACTCTAGTAATGCAAGCCATGAAAATCGGTACCCCACTCTAGTAATGCAAACTATGAAATCGGTATCCCAATCTAGTAATGCAGGCCAGGAAAATCAGTACCCCACTCTAGTAATGCAAGCCATGAAAATCGGTACCCCACTCTAGTAATGCAAACTATGAATATCAGTTCCCCACTCTAGTAATGCTGCCCATGAAAATCGATACTCCACTCTAGTAATGCAAGCCATGAAATCGGTATCCCAATCTAGTAATGCAGGCCAGGAAAATCAGTACCCCACTCTAGTAATGCAAGCCATGAAAATCGGTATCCCACTCTAGTAATGCAGGCCATGAATATCGGTGCCTCACTCTAGTAATGCTGCCCTAGAAAACCGGTATCCCACATTAGTAATGCAAGCCATGAAAATCGGTATTTCACTCTAGTAATGCAGGCCATGAAAATCCATACCCCACTCTAGTAATGCTGCCCTAGAAAATCGGTATCCCACATTAGTAATGCAAGCCATGAAAATCGGTATCCCACTCTAGTAATGCCGGCTATGAATATCGGTATCCCACTCTAGTAATGCTGCCCATGAAAATCGGTACTCCACTCTAGTAATGCTGCCCATGAAAATCAGTACCCCACTCTAGTAATGCAAGCCATGAAAATCAGTACCTCACTCTAGTAATGCAGGCCATGAAAATCGGTATCCCACTCTAGTAATGCTGCCCATGAAAATCGGTACTCCACTCTAGTAATGCTGCCCATGAAAATCGGTACCCCTCTCTAGTAATGCAAGCCATGAAAATCGGTACCCCACTCTAGTAATGCAAGCCATGAAAATCAGTACCCGACTCTAGTAATGCAAGCCATGAAACTCAGTATCCCACTCTAGTAATGCTGCCCATGAAAATCGGTACCCCTCTCTAGCAATGCAAGCCATGAAAATCGGTACCCCACTCTAGTAATGCAAGCCATGAAAATCAGTACCCGACTCTAGTAATTCTGCCCATGAAAATCGGTACCCCACTCTAGTAATG
Organism: Lithobates pipiens; assembly: GCF_037356315.1. NCBI lineage: Eukaryota > Metazoa > Chordata > Amphibia > Anura > Ranidae > Lithobates > Lithobates pipiens. Next base: position 131,452,930 of record NW_027507784.1, read on the forward strand.
CAGGCCATGAAAATCGGTATCCCACTCTAGTAATGCTGCCCATGAAAATTGGTATCCCACTCTAGTAATGCTGCACATGAAAATCAGTACCCCACTCTAGTAATGCAAGCCATGAAAATCGGTATCCCACTCTAGTAATGCAGGCCATGAATATCGGTGCCTCACTCTAGTAATGCAAGCCATGAAAATCAATACCCCACTCTAGTAATGCTGCCCTAGAAAATCGGTATTCCACATTAGTAATGCAAGCCATGAAAATCAGTATCCCACTCTAGTAATGCAGGCCATGAAAATCAGTACCCCACTCTAGTAATGCAAGCCATGAAAATCGGTATCCCACTCTAGTAATGCAGGCCATGAAAATCAGTACCCCACTCTAGTAATGCTGCCCTAGAAAATCGGTATTCCACATTAGTAATGCAAGCCATGAAAATCGGTATCCCACTCTAGTAATGCAAGCCATGAAAATCCATACCCCACTCTAGTAATGCTGCCCTAGAAAATCGGTATTCCACATTAGTAATGCAAGCCATGAAAATCGGTATCCCACTCTAGTAATGCAGGCCATGAAAATCCATACCCCACTCTAGTAATGCTGCCCTAGAAAATCGGTATCCCACATTAATAATGCAAGCCATGAAAATCGGTATCCCACTCTAGTAATGCAGGCCATGAAAATCAGTACCCCACTCTAGTAATGCAAGCCATGAAAATCGGTATCCCACTCTAGTAATGCAGGCCATGAATATCGGTGCCTCACTCTAGTAATGCAAGCCATGAAAATCAATACCCCACTCTAGTAATGCTGCCCTAGAAAATCGGTATTCCAAATTAGTAATGCAAGCCATGAAAATCGGTATCCCACTCTAGTAATGCAGGCCATGAAAATCCATACCCCACTCTAGTAATGCTGCCCTAGAAAATCGGTATCCCACATTAGTAATGCAAGCCATGAAAATCGGTATCCCACTCTAGTAATGCAGGCCATGAAAATCGGTATCCCTCTCTAGTAATGCTGCCCATGAAAATCGGTACCCCACTTTAGTAATGCAAGCCATGAAAATTGGTTCCCCACTCTAGCAATGCAAGCCATGAAAATTGGTATCCCACTCTAGTAATGCTGCCCATGAAAATGGGTACCCCACTCTAGTAATGCAAGCCATGAAAAATGGTTCCCCACTCTAGTAATGCAAGCCATGAAAATCAGTACCTCACTCCAGTAATGTAGGCCATGAAAATCGGTATCCCACTCTAACAATGCTGCCCATGAAAATCGGTACCCAACTCTAGTAATGCTGCCCATGAAAATCGGTACCCCACGCTAGTAATGCAAGCCATGAAAATCGGTTCCCCACTCTAGTAATGCAGGCCATAAAAATTGGTATCTCACACTAGTAATGCTGCCCATGAAAATCGGTACCCCACTCTAGTAATGCAGGCCATAAAAATTGGTACCCCTCTCTAGTAATGCAAGCTATGAAAATAGGTACCCCACTCTAGTAATGCAAGCCATGAAAATCGGTACCCCACTCTAGTAATGCAAACTATGAATATCAGTTCCCCACTCTAGTAATGCTGCCCATGAAAATCGGTACTCCACTCTAGTAATGCAAGCCATGAAATCGGTATCCCAATCTAGTAATGCAGGCCAGGAAAATCAGTACCCCACTCTAGTAATGCAAGCCATGAAAATCGGTACCCCACTCTAGTAATGCAAACTATGAATATCAGTTCCCCACTCTAGTAATGCTGCCCATGAAAATCGGTACTCCACTCTAGTAATGCAAGCCATGAAATCGGTATCCCAATCTAGTAATGCAGGCCAGGAAAATCAGTACCCCACTCTAGTAATGCAAGCCATGAAAATCGGTATCCCACTCTAGTAATGCAGGCCATGAATATCGGTGCCTCACTCTAGTAATGCTGCCCTAGAAAACCGGTATCCCACATTAGTAATGCAAGCCATGAAAATCGGTATCTCACTCTAGTAATGCAGGCCATGAAAATCCATACCCCACTCTAGTAATGCTGCCCTAGAAAATCGGTATCCCACATTAGTAATGCAAGCCATGAAAATCGGTATCCCACTCTAGTAATGCCGGCTATGAATATCGGTATCCCACTCTAGTAATGCTGCCCATGAAAATCGGTACTCCACTCTAGTAATGCTGCCCATGAAAATCAGTACCCCAGTCTAGTAATGCAAGCCATGAAAATCAGTACCTCACTCTAGTAATGCAGGCCATGAAAATCGGTATCCCACTCTAGTAATGCTGCCCATGAAAATCGGTACTCCACTCTAGTAATGCTGCCCATGAAAATCGGTACCCCTCTCTAGTAATGCAAGCCATGAAAATCGGTACCCCACTCTAGTAATGCAAGCCATGAAAATCAGTACCCGACTCTAGTAATGCAAGCCATGAAACTCAGTATCCCACTCTAGTAATGCTGCCCATGAAAATCGGTACCCCTCTCTAGCAATGCAAGCCATGAAAATCGGTACCCCACTCTAGTAATGCAAGCCATGAAAATCAGTACCCGACTCTAGTAATTCTGCCCATGAAAATCGGTACCCCACTCTAGTAATGCAGGCCATGAAAATCGGTATCCCACTCTAGTAATGCTACCCATGAAAATTGGTATCCCACTCTAGTAATGCTGCACATGAAAATCAGTACCCCACTCTAGTAATGCAAGCCATGAAAATCGGTATCCCACTCTAGTAATGCAGGCCATGAATATCGGTGCCTCACTCTAGTAATGCAAGCCATGAAAATCAATACCCCACTCTAGTAATGCTGCCCTAGAAAATCGGTATTCCAAATTAGTAATGCAAGCCATGAAAATCGGTATCCCACTCTAGTAATGCAGGCCATGAAAATCCATACCCCACTCTAGTAATGCTGCCCTAGAAAATCGGTATCCCACATTAGTAATGCAAGCCATGAAAATCGGTATCCCACTCTAGTAATGCAGGCCATGAAAATCGGTATCCCTCTCTAGTAATGCTGCCCATGAAAATCGGTACCCCACTTTAGTAATGCAAGCCATGAAAATTGGTTCCCCACTCTAGCAATGCAAGCCATGAAAATTGGTATCCCACTCTAGTAATGCTGCCCATGAAAATGGGTACCCCACTCTAGTAATGCAAGCCATGAAAATTGGTTCCCCACTCTAGTAATGAAAGCCATGAAAATCAGTACCTCACTCCAGTAATGTAGGCCATGAAAATCGGTATCCCACTCTAACAATGCTGCCCATGAAAATCGGTACCCAACTCTAGTAATGCTGCCCATGAAAATCGGTACCCCACGCTAGTAATGCAAGCCATGAAAATCGGTTCCCCACTCTAGTAATGCAGGCCATAAAAATTGGTATCTCACACTAGTAATGCTGCCCATGAAAATCGGTACCCCACTCTAGTAATGCAGGCCATAAAAATTGGTACCCCTCTCTAGTAATGCAAGCTATGAAAATAGGTACCCCACTCTAGTAATGCAAGCCATGAAAATCGGTACCCCACTCTAGTAATGCAAACTATGAATATCAGTTCCCCACTCTAGTAATGCTGCCCATGAAAATCAGTACTCCACTCTAGTAATGCAAGCCATGAAATCGGTATCCCAATCTAGTAATGCAGGCCAGGAAAATCAGTACCCCACTCTAGTAATGCAAGCCATGAAAATCGGTACCCCACTCTAGTAATGCAAACTATGAATATCAGTTCCCCACTCTAGTAATGCTGCCCATGAAAATCGGTACTCCACTCTAGTAATGCAAGCCATGAAATCGGTATCCCAATCTAGTAATGCAGGCCAGGAAAATCAGTACCCCACTCTAGTAATGCAAGCCATGAAAATCGGTATCCCACTCTAGTAATGCAGGCCATGAATATCGGTGCCTCACTCTAGTAATGCTGCCCTAGAAAACCGGTATCCCACATTAGTAATGCAAGCCATGAAAATCGGTATCTCACTCTAGTAATGCAGGCCATGAAAATCCATACCCCACTCTAGTAATGCTGCCCTAGAAAATCGGTATCCCACATTAGTAATGCAAGCCATGAAAATCGGTATCCCACTCTAGTAATGCCGGCTATGAATATCGGTATCCCACTCTAGTAATGCTGCCCATGAAAATCGGTACTCCACTCTAGTAATGCTGCCCATGAAAATCAGTACCCCACTCTAGTAATGCAGGCCATGAAAATCAGTACCCCACTCTAGTAATGCAAGCCATGAAAATCAGTATCCCACTCTAGTAATGCTGCCCATGAAAATCGGTACTCCACTCTAGTAATGCTGCCCATGAAAATCGGTATCCCACTCTAGTAATGCAGGCCATGAAAATCGGCACCTCACTCTAGTAATGCAAGCCATGAAAATCCATACCCCAATCTAGTAATGCTGCCCTAAAAAAATCGGTATCCCACATTAGTAATGCAAGCCATGAAAATCGGTATCCCACTCTAGTAATGCTGCCCATGAAAATCGGTACCCCACATTAGTAATGCAAGCCATGAAAATCGGTATCCCACTCTAGCAATGCAGGCCATGAAAATCGGTATCCCACTCTAGTAATGCTGCCCATGAAAATCGGTACCCCACTTTAGTAATGCAAGCCATGAAAATTGGTTCCCCACTCTAGTAATGCAAGCCATGAAAATTGGTATCCCACTCTAGTAATGCTGCCCAAGAAAATCGGTACCCCACTCCAGTAATGCAAGCCATGAAAATTGGTTCCCCACTCTAGTAATGCAAGCCATGAAAATTGGTATCCCACTCTAGTAATGCTGCCCATGAAAATCAGTACCCCACGCTAGTAATGCAAGCCATGAAAATCGGTTCCCCACTCTAGTAATGCAGGCCATAAAAATTGGTATCTCACACTAGTAATGCTGCCCATGAAAATCGGTACCCCACTCTAGTAATGCAGGCAATGAAAATCGGTATCCCACTCTAGTAATGCAGGCCATGAAAATCCATACCCAACTCTAGTAATGCTGCCCATGAAAATTGGTACCCCTCTCTAGTAATGCAAGCCATGAAAGTCGGTACCCCACTCTAGTAATGCAAGCCATGAAAATCAGTACCCGACTCTAGTAATTCTGCCCATGAAAATCGGTACCCCACTCTAGTAATGCAGGCAATGAAAATCGGTATCCCACTCTAGTAATGCTGCCCATGAAAATCGGTATCCCACTCTAGTAATGCTGCCCATGAAAATCAGTATCCCACTCTAGTAATACAGGCCATGAAAATCGGTATCCCACTCTAGTAATGCAGGCCATGAAAATCGGTATCCCACTCTAGTAATGCAGGCCATGAAAATCGGTATCCCACTCTAGTAATGCAGGCCATGAAAATCGGTACCCCTCTCTAGTAATGCAAGCCATGAAAATAGGTACCCCACTCTAGTAATGCAAGCCATGTCAATCAGTACCCCACTCTAGTAATGCAAGCCATGAAAATCAGTACCCCACTCTAGTAATGCTGCCCATGAAAATCGGTACCCCACTCTAGTAATGCAAGCCATGAATATCGGTATCCCACTCTAGTAATGCAGGCCATGAAGATCAGTACCCCACTCTAGTAATGCAAGCCATGAAAATCGGTATCCCACTCTAGTAATGCAGGCCATGAATATCGGTGCCTCACTCTAGTAATGCAAGCCATGAAAATCCATACCCCACTCTAGTAATGCTGCCCTAGAAAATCGGTATTCCACATTAGTAATGCAAGCCATGAAAATCGGTATCCCACTCTAGTAATGCAGGCCATGAAAATCCATACCCCACTCTAGTAATGCTGCCCTAGAAAATCGGTATCCCACATTAATAATGCAAGCCATGAAAATCGGTATCCCACTCTAGTAATGCAGGCCATGAAAATCAGTACCCCACTCTAGTAATGCAAGCCATGAAAATCGGTATCCCACTCTAGTAATGCAGGCCATGAAAATCAGTACCCCACTCTAGTAATGCTGCCCTAGAAAATCGGTATTCCACATTAGTAATGCAAGCCATGAAAATCGGTATCCCACTCTAGTAATGCAGGCCATGAAAATCAGTACCCCACTCTAGTAATGCAAGCCATGAAAATCGGTATCCCACTCTAGTAATGCAGGCCATGAAAATCAGTACCCCACTCTAGTAATGCTGCCCTAGAAAATCGGTATTCCACATTAGTAATGCAAGCCATGAAAATCGGTATCCCACTCTAGTAATGCAAGCCATGAAAATCCATACCCCACTCTAGTAATGCTGCCCTAGAAAATCGGTATTCCACATTAGTAATGCAAGCCATGAAAATCGGTATCCCACTCTAGTAATGCAGGCCATGAAAATCCATACCCCACTCTAGTAATGCTGCCCTAGAAAATCGGTATCCCACATTAATAATGCAAGCCATGAAAATCGGTATCCCACTCTAGTAATGCAGGCCATGAAAATCAGTACCCCACTCTAGTAATGCAAGCCATGAAAATCGGTATCCCACTCTAGTAATGCAGGCCATGAATATCGGTGCCTCACTCTAGTAATGCAAGCCATGAAAATCAATACCCCACTCTAGTAATGCTGCCCTAGAAAATCGGTATTCCAAATTAGTAATGCAAGCCATGAAAATCGGTATCCCACTCTAGTAATGCAGGCCATGAAAATCCATACCCCACTCTAGTAATGCTGCCCTAGAAAATCGGTATCCCACATTAGTAATGCAAGCCATGAAAATCGGTATCCCACTCTAGTAATGCAGGCCATGAAAATCGGTATCCCTCTCTAGTAATGCTGCCCATGAAAATCGGTACCCCACTTTAGTAATGCAAGCCATGAAAATTGGTTCCCCACTCTAGCAATGCAAGCCATGAAAATTGGTATCCCACTCTAGTAATGCTGCCCATGAAAATGGGTACCCCACTCTAGTAATGCAAGCCATGAAAATTGGTTCCCCACTCTAGTAATGCAAGCCATGAAAATCAGTACCTCACTCCAGTAATGTAGGCCATGAAAATCGGTATCCCACTCTAACAATGCTGCCCATGAAAATCGGTACCCAACTCTAGTAATGCTGCCCATGAAAATCGGTACCCCACGCTAGTAATGCAAGCCATGAAAATCGGTACCCAACTCTAGTAATGCTGCCCATGAAAATCGGTACCCCACGCTAGTAATGCAAGCCATGAAAATCGGTTCCCCACTCTAGTAATGCAGGCCATAAAAATTGGTATCTCACACTAGTAATGCTGCCCATGAAAATCGGTACCCCACTCTAGTAATGCAGGCCATAAAAATTGGTACCCCTCTCTAGTAATGCAAGCTATGAAAATAGGTACCCCACTCTAGTAATGCAAGCCATGAAAATCGGTACCCCACTCTAGTAATGCAAACTATGAATATCAGTTCCCCACTCTAGTAATGCTGCCCATGAAAATCAGTACTCCACTCTAGTAATGCAAGCCATGAAATCGGTATCCCAATCTAGTAATGCAGGCCAGGAAAATCAGTACCCCACTCTAGTAATGCAAGCCATGAAAATCGGTACCCCACTCTAGTAATGCAAACTATGAATATCAGTTCCCCACTCTAGTAATGCTGCCCATGAAAATCGGTACTCCACTCTAGTAATGCAAGCCATGAAATCGGTATCCCAATCTAGTAATGCAGGCCAGGAAAATCAGTACCCCACTCTAGTAATGCAAGCCATGAAAATCGGTATCCCACTCTAGTAATGCAGGCCATGAATATCGGTGCCTCACTCTAGTAATGCTGCCCTAGAAAACCGGTATCCCACATTAGTAATGCAAGCCATGAAAATCGGTATCTCACTCTAGTAACGCAGGCCATGAAAATCCATACCCCACTCTAGTAATGCTGCCCTAGAAAATCGGTATCCCACATTAGTAATGCAAGCCATGAAAATCGGTATCCCACTCTAGTAATGCCGGCTATGAATATCGGTATCCCACTCTAGTAATGCTGCCCATGAAAATCGGTACTCCACTCTAGTAATGCTGCCCATGAAAATCAGTACCCCACTCTAGTAATGCAAGCCATAAAAATCAGTACCTCACTCTAGTAATGCAGGCCATGAAAATCGGTATCCCACTCTAGTAATGCTGCCCATGAAAATCGGTACTCCACTCTAGTAATGCTGCCCATGAAAATCGGTACCCCTCTCTAGTAATGCAAGCCATGAAAATCAGTACCCCACTCTAGTAATGCAAGCCATGAAAATCAGTCCCCGACTCTAGTAATGCAAGCCATGAAACTCAGTATCCCACTCTAGTAATGCTGCCCATGAAAATCGGTACCCCTCTCTAGCAATGCAAGCCATGAAAATCGGTACCCCACTCTAGTAATGCAAGCCATGAAAATCAGTACCCGACTCTAGTAATTCTGCCCATGAAAATCGGTACCCCACTCTAGTAATGCAGGCCATGAAAATCGGTATCCCACTCTAGTAATGCTGCCCATGAAAATTGGTATCCCACTCTAGTAATGCTGCACATGAAAATCAGTATCCCACTCTAGTAATGCAGGCCATGAAAATCGGTATCCCACTGTAGTAATGCAGGCCATGAAAATCGGTATCCCACTCTAGTAATGCAGGCCATGAAAATCGGTACCCCTCTCTAGTAATGCAGGCCAGGAAAATCAGTACCCCACTCTAGTAATGCAAGCCATGACAATCAGTACCCCACTCTAGTAATGCAAGCCATGAAAATCAGTACCCCACTCTAGTAATGCTGCCCATGAAAATCGGTACCCCACTCTAGTAATGCAAGCCATGAAAATCGGTATCCCACTCTAGTAATGCAAGCCATGAAAATCGGTATCCCACTCTAGTAATGCAGGCCATGAATATCGGTGCCTCACTCTAGTAATGGAAGCCATGAAAATCCATACCCCACTCTAGTAATGCTGCCCTAGAAAATAGGTATCCCACATTAATAATGCAAGCCATGAAAATGGGTATCCCACTCTAGTAATGCAGGCCATGAAAATCAGTATCCCACTCTAGTAATGCTGCCCATGAAAATCGGTACCCCACTTTAGTAATGCAAGCCATGAAAATTGGTTCCCCACTCTAGCAATGCAAGCCATGAAAATTGGTATCCCACTCTAGTAATGCTGCCCATGAAAATCGGTACCCCACTCTAGTAATGCAAGCCATGAAAATTGGTTCCCCACTCTAGTAATGCAAGCCATGAAAATCAGTACCTCACTCTAGTAATGCAGGCCATGAAAATCGGTATCCCTCTCTAGTAATGCTGCCCATGAAAATCGGTACTCCACTCTAGTAATGCTGCCCATGAAAATCGGTACCCCTCTCTAGTAATGCAAGCCATGAAAATCGGTACCCCACTCTAGTAATGCAAGCCATGAAAATCAGTACCCGACTCTAGTAATGCAAGCCATGAAACTCAGTATCCCACTCTAGTAATGCTGCCCATGAAAATCGGTACCCCTCTCTAGCAATGCAAGCCATGAAAATCGGTACCCCACTCTAGTAATGCAAGCCATGAAAATCAGTACCCGACTCTAGTAATTCTGCCCATGAAAATCGGTACCCCACTCTAGTAATGCAGGCCATGAAAATCGGTATCCCACTCTAGTAATGCTGCCCATGAAAATTGGTATCCCACTCTAGTAATGCTGCACATGAAAATCAGTACCCCACTCTAGTAATGCAAGCAATGAAAATCGGTATCCCACTCTAGTAATGCAGGCCATGAATATCGGTGCCTCACTCTAGTAATGCAAGCCATGAAAATCAATACCCCACTCTAGTAATGCTGCCCTAGAAAATCGGTATTCCACATTAGTAATGCAAGCCATGAAAATCAGTATCCCACTCTAGTAATGCAGGCCATGAAAATCAGTACCCCACTCTAGTAATGCAAGCCATGAAAATCGGTATCCCACTCTAGTAATGCAGGCCATGAAAATCAGTACCCCACTCTAGTAATGCTGCCCTAGAAAATCGGTATTCCACATTAGTAATGCAAGCCATGAAAATCGGTATCCCACTCTAGTAATGCAAGCCATGAAAATCCATACCCCACTCTAGTAATGCTGCCCTAGAAAATCGGTATTCCACATTAGTAATGCAAGCCATGAAAATCGGTATCCCACTCTAGTAATGCAGGCCATGAAAATCCATACCCCACTCTAGTAATGCTGCCCTAGAAAATCGGTATCCCACATTAATAATGCAAGCCATGAAAATCGGTATCCCACTCTAGTAATGCAGGCCATGAAAATCAGTACCCCACTCTAGTAATGCAAGCCATGAAAATCGGTATCCCACTCTAGTAATGCAGGCCATGAATATCGGTGCCTCACTCTAGTAATGCAAGCCATGAAAATCAATACCCCACTCTAGTAATGCTGCCCTAGAAAATCGGTATTCCAAATTAGTAATGCAAGCCATGAAAATCGGTATCCCACTCTAGTAATGCAGGCCATGAAAATCCATACCCCACTCTAGTAATGCTGCCCTAGAAAATCGGTATCCCACATTAGTAATGCAAGCCATGAAAATCGGTATCCCACTCTAGTAATGCAGGCCATGAAAATCGGTATCCCTCTCTAGTAATGCTGCCCATGAAAATCGGTACCCCACTTTAGTAATGCAAGCCATGAAAATTGGTTCCCCACTCTAGCAATGCAAGCCATGAAAATTGGTATCCCACTCTAGTAATGCTGCCCATGAAAATGGGTACCCCACTCTAGTAATGCAAGCCATGAAAAATGGTTCCCCACTCTAGTAATGCAAGCCATGAAAATCAGTACCTCACTCCAGTAATGTAGGCCATGAAAATCGGTATCCCACTCTAACAATGCTGCCCATGAAAATCGGTACCCAACTCTAGTAATGCTGCCCATGAAAATCGGTACCCCACGCTAGTAATGCAAGCCATGAAAATCGGTTCCCCACTCTAGTAATGCAGGCCATAAAAATTGGTATCTCACACTAGTAATGCTGCCCATGAAAATCGGTACCCCACTCTAGTAATGCAGGCCATAAAAATTGGTACCCCTCTCTAGTAATGCAAGCTATGAAAATAGGTACCCCACTCTAGTAATGCAAGCCATGAAAATCGGTACCCCACTCTAGTAATGCAAACTATGAATATCAGTTCCCCACTCTAGTAATGCTGCCCATGAAAATCGGTACTCCACTCTAGTAATGCAAGCCATGAAATCGGTATCCCAATCTAGTAATGCAGGCCAGGAAAATCAGTACCCCACTCTAGTAATGCAAGCCATGAAAATCGGTACCCCACTCTAGTAATGCAAACTATGAATATCAGTTCCCCACTCTAGTAATGCTGCCCATGAAAATCGGTACTCCACTCTAGTAATGCAAGCCATGAAATCGGTATCCCAATCTAGTAATGCAGGCCAGGAAAATCAGTACCCCACTCTAGTAATGCAAGCCATGAAAATCGGTATCCCACTCTAGTAATGCAGGCCATGAATATCGGTGCCTCACTCTAGTAATGCTGCCCTAGAAAACCGGTATCCCACATTAGTAATGCAAGCCATGAAAATCGGTATCTCACTCTAGTAATGCAGGCCATGAAAATCCATACCCCACTCTAGTAATGCTGCCCTAGAAAATCGGTATCCCACATTAGTAATGCAAGCCATGAAAATCGGTATCCCACTCTAGTAATGCCGGCTATGAATATCGGTATCCCACTCTAGTAATGCTGCCCATGAAAATCGGTACTCCACTCTAGTAATGCTGCCCATGAAAATCGGTACCCCTCTCTAGTAATGCAAGCCATGAAAATCGGTACCCCACTCTAGTAATGCAAGCCATGAAAATCAGTACCCGACTCTAGTAATGCAAGCCATGAAACTCAGTATCCCACTCTAGTAATGCTGCCCATGAAAATCGGTACCCCTCTCTAGCAATGCAAGCCATGAAAATCGGTACCCCACTCTAGTAATGCAAGCCATGAAAATCAGTACCCGACTCTAGTAATTCTGCCCATGAAAATCGGTACCCCACTCTAGTAATGCAGGCCATGAAAATCGGTATCCCACTCTAGTAATGCTGCCCATGAAAATTGGTATCCCACTCTAGTAATGCTGCACATGAAAATCAGTACCCCACTCTAGTAATGCAAGCCATGAAAATCGGTATCCCACTCTAGTAATGCAGGCCATGAATATCGGTGCCTCACTCTAGTAATGCAAGCCATGAAAATCAATACCCCACTCTAGTAATGCTGCCCTAGAAAATCGGTATTCCAAATTAGTAATGCAAGCCATGAAAATCGGTATCCCACTCTAGTAATGCAGGCCATGAAAATCCATACCCCACTCTAGTAATGCTGCCCTAGAAAATCGGTATCCCACATTAGTAATGCAAGCCATGAAAATCGGTATCCCACTCTAGTAATGCAGGCCATGAAAATCGGTATCCCTCTCTAGTAATGCTGCCCATGAAAATCGGTACCCCACTTTAGTAATGCAAGCCATGAAAATTGGTTCCCCACTCTAGCAATGCAAGCCATGAAAATTGGTATCCCACTCTAGTAATGCTGCCCATGAAAATGGGTACCCCACTCTAGTAATGCAAGCCATGAAAATTGGTTCCCCACTCTAGTAATGAAAGCCATGAAAATCAGTACCTCACTCCAGTAATGTAGGCCATGAAAATCGGTATCCCACTCTAACAATGCTGCCCATGAAAATCGGTACCCAACTCTAGTAATGCTGCCCATGAAAATCGGTACCCCACGCTAGTAATGCAAGCCATGAAAATCGGTTCCCCACTCTAGTAATGCAGGCCATAAAAATTGGTATCTCACACTAGTAATGCTGCCCATGAAAATCGGTACCCCACTCTAGTAATGCAGGCCATAAAAATTGGTACCCCTCTCTAGTAATGCAAGCTATGAAAATAGGTACCCCACTCTAGTAATGCAAGCCATGAAAATCGGTACCCCACTCTAGTAATGCAAACTATGAATATCAGTTCCCCACTCTAGTAATGCTGCCCATGAAAATCAGTACTCCACTCTAGTAATGCAAGCCATGAAATCGGTATCCCAATCTAGTAATGCAGGCCAGGAAAATCAGTACCCCACTCTAGTAATGCAAGCCATGAAAATCGGTACCCCACTCTAGTAATGCAAACTATGAATATCAGTTCCCCACTCTAGTAATGCTGCCCATGAAAATCGGTACTCCACTCTAGTAATGCAAGCCATGAAATCGGTATCCCAATCTAGTAATGCAGGCCAGGAAAATCAGTACCCCACTCTAGTAATGCAAGCCATGAAAATCGGTATCCCACTCTAGTAATGCAGGCCATGAATATCGGTGCCTCACTCTAGTAATGCTGCCCTAGAAAACCGGTATCCCACATTAGTAATGCAAGCCATGAAAATCGGTATCTCACTCTAGTAATGCAGGCCATGAAAATCCATACCCCACTCTAGTAATGCTGCCCTAGAAAATCGGTATCCCACATCATTAGTAATGCAAGCCATGAAAATCGGTATCCCACTCTAGTAATGCCGGCTATGAATATCGGTATCCCACTCTAGTAATGCTGCCCATGAAAATCGGTACTCCACTCTAGTAATGCTGCCCATGAAAATCAGTACCCCACTCTAGTAATGCAGGCCATGAAAATCAGTACCCCACTCTAGTAATGCAAGCCATGAAAATCAGTATCCCACTCTAGTAATGCTGCCCATGAAAATCGGTACTCCACTCTAGTAATGCTGCCCATGAAAATCGGTATCCCACTCTAGTAATGCAGGCCATGAAAATCGGCACCTCACTCTAGTAATGCAAGCCATGAAAATCCATACCCCAATCTAGTAATGCTGCCCTAAAAAAATCGGTATCCCACATTAGTAATGCAAGCCATGAAAATCGGTATCCCACTCTAGTAATGCTGCCCATGAAAATCGGTACCCCACATTAGTAATGCAAGCCATGAAAATCGGTATCCCACTCTAGCAATGCAGGCCATGAAAATCGGTATCCCACTCTAGTAATGCTGCCCATGAAAATCGGTACCCCACTTTAGTAATGCAAGCCATGAAAATTGGTTCCCCACTCTAGTAATGCAAGCCATGAAAATTGGTATCCCACTCTAGTAATGCTGCCCAAGAAAATCGGTACCCCACTCCAGTAATGCAAGCCATGAAAATTGGTTCCCCACTCTAGTAATGCAAGCCATGAAAATTGGTATCCCACTCTAGTAATGCTGCCCATGAAAATCAGTACCCCACGCTAGTAATGCAAGCCATGAAAATCGGTTCCCCACTCTAGTAATGCAGGCCATAAAAATTGGTATCTCACACTAGTAATGCTGCCCATGAAAAATCGGTACCCCACTCTAGTAATGCAGGCAATGAAAATCGGTATCCCACTCTAGTAATGCAGGCCATGAAAATCCATACCCAACTCTAGTAATGCTGCCCATGAAAATTGGTACCCCTCTCTAGTAATGCAAGCCATGAAAGTCGGTACCCCACTCTAGTAATGCAAGCCATGAAAATCAGTACCCGACTCTAGTAATTCTGCCCATGAAAATCGGTACCCCACTCTAGTAATGCAGGCAATGAAAATCGGTATCCCACTCTAGTAATGCTGCCCATGAAAATCGGTATCCCACTCTAGTAATGCTGCCCATGAAAATCAGTATCCCACTCTAGTAATACAGGCCATGAAAATCGGTATCCCACTCTAGTAATGCAGGCCATGAAAATCGGTATCCCACTCTAGTAATGCAGGCCATGAAAATCGGTATCCCACTCTAGTAATGCAGGCCATGAAAATCGGTACCCCTCTCTAGTAATGCAAGCCATGAAAATAGGTACCCCACTCTAGTAATGCAAGCCATTACAATCAGTACCCCACTCTAGTAATGCAAGCCATGAAAATCAGTACCCCACTCTAGTAATGCTGCCCATGAAAATCGGTACCCCACTCTAGTAATGCAAGCCATGAATATCGGTATCCCACTCTAGTAATGCAGGCCATGAAGATCAGTACCCCACTCTAGTAATGCAAGCCATGAAAATCGGTATCCCACTCTAGTAATGCAGGCCATGAATATCGGTGCCTCACTCTAGTAATGCAAGCCATGAAAATCCATACCCCACTCTAGTAATGCTGCCCTAGAAAATCGGTATTCCACATTAGTAATGCAAGCCATGAAAATCGGTATCCCACTCTAGTAATGCAGGCCATGAAAATCCATACCCCACTCTAGTAATGCTGCCCTAGAAAATCGGTATCCCACATTAATAATGCAAGCCATGAAAATCGGTATCCCACTCTAGTAATGCAGGCCATGAAAATCAGTACCCCACTCTAGTAATGCAAGCCATGAAAATCGGTATCCCACTCTAGTAATGCAGGCCATGAAAATCAGTACCCCACTCTAGTAATGCTGCCCTAGAAAATCGGTATTCCACATTAGTAATGCAAGCCATGAAAATCGGTATCCCACTCTAGTAATGCAGGCCATGAAAATCAGTACCCCACTCTAGTAATGCAAGCCATGAAAATCGGTATCCCACTCTAGTAATGCAGGCCATGAAAATCAGTACCCCACTCTAGTAATGCTGCCCTAGAAAATCGGTATTCCACATTAGTAATGCAAGCCATGAAAATCGGTATCCCACTCTAGTAATGCAAGCCATGAAAATCCATACCCCACTCTAGTAATGCTGCCCTAGAAAATCGGTATTCCACATTAGTAATGCAAGCCATGAAAATCGGTATCCCACTCTAGTAATGCAGGCCATGAAAATCCATACCCCACTCTAGTAATGCTGCCCTAGAAAATCGGTATCCCACATTAATAATGCAAGCCATGAAAATCGGTATCCCACTCTAGTAATGCAGGCCATGAAAATCAGTACCCCACTCTAGTAATGCAAGCCATGAAAATCGGTATCCCACTCTAGTAATGCAGGCCATGAATATCGGTGCCTCACTCTAGTAATGCAAGCCATGAAAATCAATACCCCACTCTAGTAATGCTGCCCTAGAAAATCGGTATTCCAAATTAGTAATGCAAGCCATGAAAATCGGTATCCCACTCTAGTAATGCAGGCCATGAAAATCCATACCCCACTCTAGTAATGCTGCCCTAGAAAATCGGTATCCCACATTAGTAATGCAAGCCATGAAAATCGGTATCCCACTCTAGTAATGCAGGCCATGAAAATCGGTATCCCTCTCTAGTAATGCTGCCCATGAAAATCGGTACCCCACTTTAGTAATGCAAGCCATGAAAATTGGTTCCCCACTCTAGCAATGCAAGCCATGAAAATTGGTATCCCACTCTAGTAATGCTGCCCATGAAAATGGGTACCCCACTCTAGTAATGCAAGCCATGAAAATTGGTTCCCCACTCTAGTAATGCAAGCCATGAAAATCAGTACCTCACTCCAGTAATGTAGGCCATGAAAATCGGTATCCCACTCTAACAATGCTGCCCATGAAAATCGGTACCCAACTCTAGTAATGCTGCCCATGAAAATCGGTACCCCACGCTAGTAATGCAAGCCATGAAAATCGGTTCCCCACTCTAGTAATGCAGGCCATAAAAATTGGTATCTCACACTAGTAATGCTGCCCATGAAAATCGGTACCCCACTCTAGTAATGCAGGCCATAAAAATTGGTACCCCTCTCTAGTAATGCAAGCTATGAAAATAGGTACCCCACTCTAGTAATGCAAGCCATGAAAATCGGTACCCCACTCTAGTAATGCAAACTATGAATATCAGTTCCCCACTCTAGTAATGCTGCCCATGAAAATCAGTACTCCACTCTAGTAATGCAAGCCATGAAATCGGTATCCCAATCTAGTAATGCAGGCCAGGAAAATCAGTACCCCACTCTAGTAATGCAAGCCATGAAAATCGGTACCCCACTCTAGTAATGCAAACTATGAATATCAGTTCCCCACTCTAGTAATGCTGCCCATGAAAATCGGTACTCCACTCTAGTAATGCAAGCCATGAAATCTGTATCCCAATCTAGTAATGCAGGCCAGGAAAATCAGTACCCCACTCTAGTAATGCAAGCCATGAAAATCGGTATCCCACTCTAGTAATGCAGGCCATGAATATCGGTGCCTCACTCTAGTAATGCTGCCCTAGAAAACCGGTATCCCACATTAGTAATGCAAGCCATGAAAATCGGTATCTCACTCTAGTAATGCAGGCCATGAAAATCCATACCCCACTCTAGTAATGCTGCCCTAGAAAATCGGTATCCCACATTAGTAATGCAAGCCATGAAAATCGGTATCCCACTCTAGTAATGCCGGCTATGAATATCGGTATCCCACTCTAGTAATGCTGCCCATGAAAATCGGTACTCCACTCTAGTAATGCTGCCCATGAAAATCAGTACCCCACTCTAGTAATGCAAGCCATAAAAATCAGTACCTCACTCTAGTAATGCAGGCCATGAAAATCGGTATCCCACTCTAGTAATGCTGCCCATGAAAATCGGTACTCCACTCTAGTAATGCTGCCCATGAAAATCGGTACCCCTCTCTAGTAATGCAAGCCATGAAAATCAGTACCCCACTCTAGTAATGCAAGCCATGAAAATCAGTCCCCGACTCTAGTAATGCAAGCCATGAAACTCAGTATCCCACTCTAGTAATGCTGCCCATGAAAATCGGTACCCCTCTCTAGCAATGCAAGCCATGAAAATCGGTACCCCACTCTAGTAATGCAAGCCATGAAAATCAGTACCCGACTCTAGTAATTCTGCCCATGAAAATCGGTACCCCACTCTAGTAATGCAGGCCATGAAAATCGGTATCCCACTCTAGTAATGCTGCCCATGAAAATTGGTATCCCACTCTAGTAATGCTGCACATGAAAATCAGTATCCCACTCTAGTAATGCAGGCCATGAAAATCGGTATCCCACTGTAGTAATGCAGGCCATGAAAATCGGTATCCCACTCTAGTAATGCAGGCCATGAAAATCGGTACCCCTCTCTAGTAATGCAGGCCAGGAAAATCAGTACCCCACTCTAGTAATGCAAGCCATGACAATCAGTACCCCACTCTAGTAATGCAAGCCATGAAAATCAGTACCCCACTCTAGTAATGCTGCCCATGAAAATCGGTACCCCACTCTAGTAATGCAAGCCATGAAAATCGGTATCCCACTCTAGTAATGCAAGCCATGAAAATCGGTATCCCACTCTAGTAATGCAGGCCATGAATATCGGTGCCTCACTCTAGTAATGGAAGCCATGAAAATCCATACCCCACTCTAGTAATGCTGCCCTAGAAAATAGGTATCCCACATTAATAATGCAAGCCATGAAAATGGGTATCCCACTCTAGTAATGCAGGCCATGAAAATCAGTATCCCACTCTAGTAATGCTGCCCATGAAAATCGGTACCCCACTTTAGTAATGCAAGCCATGAAAATTGGTTCCCCTCTCTAGCAATGCAAGCCATGAAAATCGGTACCCCACTCTAGTAATGCAAGCCATGAAAATCAGTACCCGACTCTAGTAATTCTGCCCATGAAAATCGGTACCCCACTCTAGTAATGCAGGCCAT
Source organism: Lithobates pipiens (assembly GCF_037356315.1). Classification (NCBI taxonomy): domain Eukaryota; kingdom Metazoa; phylum Chordata; class Amphibia; order Anura; family Ranidae; genus Lithobates; species Lithobates pipiens. The sequence goes on from NW_027507784.1 coordinate 131,471,517, forward strand.
GAAAATCGGTATCCCACTCTAGTAATGCTGCCCATGAAAATTGGTATCCCACTCTAGTAATGCTGCACATGAAAATCAGTATCCCACTCTAGTAATGCAGGCCATGAAAATCGGTATCCCACTGTAGTAATGCAGGCCATGAAAATCGGTATCCCACTCTAGTAATGCAGGCCATGAAAATCGGTACCCCTCTCTAGTAATGCAGGCCAGGAAAATCAGTACCCCACTCTAGTAATGCAAGCCATGACAATCAGTACCCCACTCTAGTAATGCAAGCCATGAAAATCAGTACCCCACTCTAGTAATGCTGCCCATGAAAATCGGTACCCCACTCTAGTAATGCAAGCCATGAAAATCGGTATCCCACTCTAGTAATGCAAGCCATGAAAATCGGTATCCCACTCTAGTAATGCAGGCCATGAATATCGGTGCCTCACTCTAGTAATGGAAGCCATGAAAATCCATACCCCACTCTAGTAATGCTGCCCTAGAAAATAGGTATCCCACATTAATAATGCAAGCCATGAAAATGGGTATCCCACTCTAGTAATGCAGGCCATGAAAATCAGTATCCCACTCTAGTAATGCTGCCCATGAAAATCGGTACCCCACTTTAGTAATGCAAGCCATGAAAATTGGTTCCCCACTCTAGCAATGCAAGCCATGAAAATTGGTATCTCACTCTAGTAATGCTGCCCATGAAAATCGGTACCCCACTCTAGTAATGCAAGCCATGAAAATTGGTTCCCCACTCTAGTAATGCAAGCCATGAAAATCAGTACCTCACTCTAGTAATGCAGGCCATGAAAATCGGTATCCCACTCTAGTAATGCTGCCCATGAAAATCGGTACTCCACTCTAGTAATGCTGCCCATGAAAATCGGTACCCCACGCTAGTAATGCAAGTCATGAAAATCAGTTCCCCACTCTAGTAATGCAGGCCATAAAAATTGGTATCTCACACTAGTAATGCTGCCCATGAAAATCGGTACCCCACTTTAGTAATGCAGGCCATGAAAATTGGTACCCCTCTCTAGTAATGCAAGCTATGAAAATAGGTACCCCACTCTAGTAATGCAAGCCATGAAAATCGGTACCCCACTCTAGTAATGCAAGCTATGAAAATCAGTTCCCCACTCTAGTAATGCTGCCCATGAAAATCGGTACTCCACTCTAGTAATGCAAGCCATGAAATCGGTATCCCAATCTAGTAATGCAGGCCATGAAAATCAGTACCCCACTCTAGTAATGCAAGCCATGAATATCGGTATCCTACTCTAGTAATGCAGGCCATGAATATCGGTGCCTCACTCTAGGAATGCTGCCCTAGAAAATCGGTATCCCAAATTAGTAATGCAAGCCATGAAAATCTACCTGTGTATGACCCAGCTTGCCTAGACTACGCTTTGCCTGATTCTACTAGTACCCTCATCTGCAGCAGTGAACCACAAGGTCCAGCAATCATCTATCCTCATCTACAGCAATAAACTACAAGGTCCAGCAATCCATCTATCCTCATCTACAGCAGTGAACTACAAGGTCCAGCAATCATCTACCTTCGTCTGCAGCGGTGTACTACAAGTCCCAGCTGACCTGCTCTGCTTAGACCTGCTCATGGTATGTGCTTTGAACTCTTTCTATAATCGGCACACCTGAACTGTTACTTGTTATCTGCACCTAGCCTGACATCTAGTAATGCAGGCCATGAAAATCGGTACCCCTCTCTAGTAATGCATGCCATGAAAATCTGTTCCCCACTCTAGTAATGCAGGCCATGAAAACTGGTATCCCACACTAGTAATGCTGCCCATGAAAATCGGTATCTCACTCTTGTAATGCAAGCCATGAAAATCGGTATCTCACTCTAGTAATGCAGGCCATGAAAATCCATACCCCACTCTAGTAATGCTGCCCTAGACAATCGGTATCCCACATTAGTAATGCAAGCCATGAAAATCGGTTTCCCACTCTTGTAATGCTGCACATGAAAATCGGTACCCCACTCTAGTAATGCAAGCCATGAAAATCGGTACCCCACTCTAGTAATGCAAGCCATGAAAATCTGTATCCCACTCTAGTAATGCAAGCCATGTGTCACGGTCTCTACCATGTCTTTCAGACGACCAGGCGTGGTCACGCCCCCAAGTGGCTCTGGGTGGTATTGAACTAATGACTGTTTGTTCTTGCTCCTGTTTTTTTACCTCTGAGCCACACCTCAGTTGTATTTTGCCTGCTTTCCAGCCATGACTAGTTTTGCATAAAGTACTGTGGGCAATTCTGTTTGTATCTGTCACTCTTGGAACAGCTGTGACAGGTTACCTAATCAGCTGGGTATAAAACACTGCCTCACTCTGAAGGCTTGGTCAGTTCATTGTCACCAAAGGTACCTGTGGTCCTCTTTTCAAGTTAGTGTTCCAAGACTGACCCTGGCTAGTATATCGTTTATATTGACTTCTGGAATCCCGGACAACAGCTTTACTTTGACGATCCTTTGGCTTTTCCTGTCAAGCCCCCGTGCACAGATTCACAGCCCAGGTAGCTTATCTCTTTATTGCTGTGTGCATTTGCAAGGGTGAGCGTACATCTCTGCACCATGGACTCCAACCTAGGTAAGCCCTCACACCATGAAAATCGGTATCCCAGTCTAGTAATCCAGACCATGAAAATCGGTACCCCTCTCTAGCCATGCAGGCCATGAAAATCGGTACTCCACTCTAGTAATGCTGCCCATGAAAATCGGTTCCCCACTCTAGTAATGCTGCCCATGAAAATCGGTTCCCCACTCTAGTAATGCTGCCCATGAAAATCGGTTCCCCACTCTAGTAATGCTGCCCATGAAAATCGGTTCCCCACTCTAGTAATGCTGCCCATGAAAATCGGTTCCCCACTCTAGTAATGCTGCCCATGAAAATCGGTTCCCGACTCTAGTAATGCTGCCCATGAAAATCGGTTCCCCACTCTAGTAATGCTGCCCATGAAAATCGGTTCCCCACTCTAGTAATGCTGCCCATGAAAATCGGTTCCCCACTCTAGTAATGCTGCCCATGAAAATCGGTACCCCACTCTAGTAATGCAAGCCATGAAAATCGGTACCCCTCTCTAGTAATGCAAGCCATGAAAATCGGTACCCCTCTCTAGTAATGCAAGCCATGAAAATCGGTACCCCTCTCTAGTAATGCAAGCCATGAAAATCGGTACCCCTCTCTAGTAATGCAAGCCATGAAAATCGGTACCCCGACTCTAGTAATGCAAGCCATGAAAATCGGTACCCCGACTCTAGTAATGCAAGCCATGAAAATCGGTACCCCGACTCTAGTAATGCAAGCCATGAAAATCGGTACCCCGACTCTAGTAATGCAAGCCATGAAAATCGGTACCCCGACTCTAGTAATGCAAGCCATGAAAATCGGTACCCCGACTCTAGTAATGCAAGCCATGAAAATCGGTACCCCGACTCTAGTAATGCAAGCCATGAAAATCGGTACCCCGACTCTAGTAATGCAAGCCATGAAAATCGGTACCCCGACTCTAGTAATGCAAGCCATGAAAATCGGTACCCCACTCTAGTAATGCTGCCCATGAAAATCGGTATCCCACTCTAGTAATGCTGCCCATGAAAATCGGTATCCCACTCTAGTAAAGCTGCCCATGAAAATCGGTATCCCACTCTAGTAATGCAGGCCATGAAAATCGGTATCCCACTCTAGTAATGCAGGCCATGAAAATCTGTGGCCTCATCACAGGGGCCCCTCTGTGGCCTCATCACAGGGGCCCCTCTCCTGCCCCAGACCTAAAGTTGTGTAAGGGGCCCCAAAATTGTGTGTGTGTGTGTGTGTGTGTGTGTGTGTGTGTGTGTGTGTGTGTGCGCAGCTGGACCCGTCTTGTGCTGTGATGACCTGTCAGTGTTTTCTCTTCTCTCCTCCTCCTTTTTGGTTTGAGGGAAGAGATCACTTTTCACACTCAGTATCAGAGCTGTCATTAGAGATGACAGGGGGGGCCCCCTAACACCCTACCCGACAGGGGGGCCCCCGAACATCCTACCAGTTTAACTTCTTCAGATCTGCGCTATAGCCGAATGACGGCTACAGCATGGACTTACTTTGCTGGGAGGGTGTCTATTGACATCCTCCCGTTCCCGAGCGGCCTGCGTGCCTCCTGCAGGGTGCGTTCTGTGATCAGCGAGTCTGAGACTCGCTGGATCACAGATCGGAGTATGGAGTCGATCCCGACCCTTTATCACGTGATCAGCTGTCAGCCAATGACAATTGATCATGTGGTGTAAACAGAGCTGGTAATCGGTTATTTTTTCTCCTGGCACTGACGGCGTGAGGAGAAAAAAAAAGCTGATCACCGGCAGCTGTGAGGCATGATCACAGAGAGCTGCCGCCAGCTCCTCAGTCCCCACCTGTGTCACCTGCCAGTGCCACCTAGCAGTAGACAACAGTGCTACCTACTAGTGCCCATCAGTGCCACCTATCATTGCCTCATCAACAGTGCTGCACATCAGTGTCACCTACTAGTGCCACCCATCAGTACCACCTTATCTGTAACCATCAGTACCCACCAGTGCAGCCTATCAGTGCATATCAAAGGTAAAAAAAATTACAGTTTTGCAAAATTTTATAACAAACTATCAAACATGATTTTTTTTTTTTTTTTTTTTAAACTTAAATTTTTTTCTGTTTAGAAAAAAATAAAAATCCCAGCTGTGATTAAATACCACTAAAAGAAAGCTCTATTTGTGTGAAAAAAATGATCATTTGGGTACAGTGTTGTATGACAGCGCAATTGTCATTCAAAGTGCATCAGCGCTTAAAATTGGTCGGGAGGGGGGTGGTTAAGTGCCCAGTAAGCACTTGCCGCACGCCCACCGCCAAATGACGGCAGGACGGTGCAGCCTTTGTTCTGGGTGGACGTAATATGATGGTACACCCGAACGGCCACTTCTGTGCCCTCAAGAAGATGCAGTCAAGTTGATGCGGCTCTTTAATCATGTGATCGGCTGTGTCCAATCACAAGGAAGTGCCGGAAATCCGCTCTCCTCACCTCACACTCAGTGTGTGTGAAGAGGAGAGCCGATCAGCGGCAATTCCTCGCAGGGGACAGTGAGAGATGTTACATTAGAGCGCTACTAGTGCCAGCAACCCATGCTAACCAGTGCCAGAAATCAATGCCCACCAGTGCCAACAATCAGTGCCCACCACAGCCAAAAATCAGTGCCCATTAGTGATACCAGTCAGTGTTGGCATTCAGTGATGCCCATTAGTGCCGCTTATCCATGCTGCCTATCAGTGTTCATCAGAGCCCATAAGTGCAGTATAATAGTGCCTCCTCATCAGTGCAGCCTATTAGTGCCCATCAGTGCCGCCTCATCAGCTCTCCTTTACTGACAGAAAGAAAGATGTTTTTTTTTTTTAACACTTTTGGTCTTAGGAAAAAACACAAAAATCCCAGCAGTGATTAAATACCACCAAAAGAAAACTCTATTTGTGTGAAGAAAATTATACAAAATTTCATAAGGTTACATTGTAGCATGACCACGCAATTGTCATTCAAAGTGTGACCACAATGAAAGCTGAAAAATGGCCTGGGCAGGAAGGGGGTGATGGTGCCCAGTAGATAAGTGGTTAATTATAAGTAAAATCTATAAAAGGATATATTTGGCTACAGTGGTACTTGAAGAGAGGGGGCGGGGCTGAACCGTGGCTCTGTGTCTGAATGGACACACAAAGCAGCGGCTCAGGTGCCTCCATAGCAAGCTGCTTGTTGTGGGTCACTCGATAGCAGGGAGGGGCCAGAAGTGTCGACAAGGGACGCAAGAAGAGGAGGATCTGGGCTGCCAAATCACTGCACAGAGCAGGCAAGTTTAACATGTTTGTTTTTTTTTTTTAAAGAAAAAAAAAACTAGACTTTAGTATCACTTTAATACGTTGATTTTCTATGATCATCAGCAGCATCTAGTGCCCATAATGTGATAATTTTCCTGGAATACTCCAATCAGGAAAATACGGCATAATGGCTGCTAGATGGAGCTGATGAGGTCACTAAATTAAGCAAAATACAGTCAGAATCTGTGAAGGATGGGCAAATGCTTGAAATGCTTGTTACATTCATGATATATATAAAATTAACCACTTAAGTACCGCCTCAAGCCGATATACGTCGGCAGAATGGCACAGCTGGGCACATTGGGGGGAAATTTGAAAAAAAAACAAAACAATATTTTCTTCTTTCTTAAAAGAAATCCAGTTAAATCAAATTTTGTCGTAAATTTAAGCCAAAATGTATTCTGCTACATGTTTTTGGTAAAAAAAATTCCGTTGAGTGTATAATAATTGGTTTGTGTGATCACGGACATATGTACGCAAATGATCATGTACATATGTGTGCAGGTGATCACGTACATATGTGTGCAGATAATGATTGGGATATGTGGGGGACATGTGTGTATTACACTAGACTGGTGATCAGTGAGTAAAAAGCTGTAAAAACAGCTCATACTCACTGATCATCAGCCGGCTGCAGCGATCTGCTCTCCTCTCCTCAGCGACAACTTCCGTGTGAGGAGAGCCGATTGCCTAGCAACCGGCTGTTTGTTTAGATCACATGACGGCTGTGATTACACGGCCGTCATGTGATCAGGAGGGCCAATCACAGAGCCCTCCTGCCGATCCAAAATGCGCCGTGTCCGGGTGGCACGAGCGCATCGGGATCGTGCCGCTGCGTGGGCATTCGCGCGCAATCCCCCTGCTTCTGATGGATGTTCCTGAACGTCCAGTCAGAAGGAGGCGGCTCCCACCCGGCCGTATATGTACATTGGCCGGGTGGGAAGTGGTTAAGTGCCCAGCTGTGGGTCGGGAGCGCGCCGCTGGGCCGGGGGGCAGGGTGGAAATTTCCCCCCAGGCCGGCATCTATATTATGTTTAAACGGCTGCTGGCTGTTTGTTCTTCCCCTTTTTTAATTTTATTTTTTATTTTTTTTGTAATGCTGTGACGGGAGCGGCCTGGGTCACACAGTTCTCTTAACAGCCTCCCCCGCAGCTGCCACCGATTGGCTGGCTCGATGCTGCTGCCCAGCCTGCGCTGCATTGTGGGAGTTGTAGTCCAGCTGTGCTAAAGCTCCTGGAGGTGTGAGCGCAGCAGACTACAACTCCCACCTCCCAGGAGTCCCAGAGGCAGGCCAGGTGTGTGTGGCACGTCAGGGGAGGGGACGCCCGGCGTGACCTGCTGGGAGGAGTGGCTAGCTGCAGTCGGCTGAGTGAGAAGACGAGACCTGCTTCATCACCCCCACCCCCGAAGAGTGGCAAGGACCTGGCGTCTCCAGTGCTCTCAATCAACGCTCCCCAGCCTGAAGTAAGGTATTTATAATGGAAGAAGTTAGTCATCATGACAATTAAAAATGTTGGCAGTGGCAGCGTGTGTTTGTGTTTTTTTTTTTTTTTTTTTTTTTTTTCTAACACCCTCCACCAGCAGACTTAACACCCCCTCGCCCCCCCCCCCCACCAGCGGACTTGACACCCTCCCCCTCCCCCCACACCAGCGGACTTGACACCCCCCCAACTAGCGGACCCTCCCCCCCACCAGCGGACTTAACACCCTCCCCCCCACCAGCGGATTTAACACCCCCCCCACCAGCAGACTTAACACCCTCCCCCCCATAGCGGACTTAGATAACACCCCCCCACCAGTGGACTAGTCCAATCAATCCCCTCCTGACCCCCCGGTCAGTGGAGCGGACTGATCCAGGAGGACACCCGCCTACTGCATGCCTGCCACTTACCCCATCTTAGTGGTGGGTCAGGCAGTGGGTGAATTGCAGCAAGATACATATAGGGGGTGGAGAGGAGAGAAGGGGCGCAAATGCATTTTGGTTCTTCTGTTTTGAACGGAGCCCTCCGTGCTTTCTGTGAATTTAACCCAGTCACACATTGAAGTGTATTTGGAAATTCAGACTCTGGGCAGTGGGAAATGAGGGCTAGGACAGGCATGCAGAGATTTGCTATGCTACATAGACCTGTGAGTTCGCTATCCCACAAGAATATATTCCTGCAATTGCCTGGAGAGATTTTGAGCTCCCAGTTCTGTATAGAGGGCTGTGAGACAGACCCAGGCCTTGACACCCTGGGCCCCAGCTGACCCCCATATCCCATGGGCACTGATCAGGCTGCACTAATGGGCACTTTTTGCACTGATGAGGCTGTTTATGGGCACTAATCAGGCTGCACTGGTGAGTTGGCACTGATTAGGCTGCATTGATGGCCATTGATCAAGCTGCACTCATGGGTGGTACTGTCTGCACTGATGGGCACTATCTATATTGGTGACCGTGAAGCTGCATTGATGGGCACTGTCTATATTGGTGACCGTGAAGATGCATTGATGGGCACTGATCTGTGTGTTTTGAGAGCTGTGCATGCTGATGTATGTTTTGAAGCTAGACTTGTATACCAGTGATGTATCTGGGAAGTAGGCATGTTGTTGCAGAATAATTTCCACCTATAGGCTTGGTTCTCATTGGTGCGATGTGGGAACCCTGCAAATCCACTGTGGCTTCACGCATCGCACCCGACTCGCAGATAGTTCATACTGCCCTATGTGAACCGCTGGTAGTGTCAATATTAAGTTAATGACACGCCTAAATCAGTTTGCATATCGCAGTGCAAACTGTCAATTCACCCATGCAATCCAATTCTGGTGCGGACCAAAAAAGGTTCTCTACGTGTTTGGTCTCAATGCGATGCAAATTCAGCCATACTATCTGTATGGCTGAATTCACATCACACAGACATTGCATGTGATCTGCACAGCAGTGCGATGTGAATCACATGCGATGTCTGACATCACAGCAGTTTGAACCAGCCCGTACTGTACAGCATTATTGTTCAGTGTTTGTGGGAATTTTGTGGTTTCAGGGGTCTCCAAACTTTGGCCATACAGTTCAGGAACTACAATTCCCATCATGCCTAGTCAAGTCTTTGAATGTCAGAGTTTTACAATGCCTCATGGGCAGGGCAGGACTTAGGGTGGTGGGGGCCCCTGGGCTTCAGTCACTTTTGGGCCCTATCTTCTATACATTATCGTATTTATCGACGTACAACTCGCGCGGGCGTATAACATGCACCCCAAGTTTAGGAGGGAATTTTAAGGGAAAAAAAACGTACATTTAAATGCCCATCAATGCAGCCTGGCAGTGCCATTTGCAGCCTTGTCAATGTAGCCTTGTCATTTACAGCCTTGTCATTGCAGTCTTGAAGTTTAAAAATGGCGCCACCGAGATACAGAGTCCTGTGTATCTCGGCGGCTCTCCGGATCCTCTCGGCGGCTCTCGGGTCCTCTCGTCGCCTCTCAGGTCCTCCCGGCGCTCTGGTGTCCTCTCGCAGTCCCGAGTGGAGCCGAGAGTAGTGTACTCAGCTCAGCTCACAGTCAGGTTGGGACTGGGTGAGACTGTGAGCGGAGCTGAGCGGAGTACACTCGGCTATGTATCTCGGCGGGGCCCCCTATTGGGCGGGGCCCATGGGCTTGAGCCCAGTCAAGCCCAATGGTAAGTCCTGCCCTGCTCATGGGATGCGTAGTTATGCAACAGCTGGAGAGTCGTAGTTTGGAGATCCCTGGACTTTAGATGCTGATAAAATATACAGTAGATATGACGTTTTTAACAGGGGTCTGTAGACTTTTTATGTTTCTGTGATGTAAACAAATGAGACAAAGATAAATCATTTCAGAACTTTTTCTACCTTTAGGCTGGGTTCACACTGCAGCGGTGTATGAGATCGGATGTGATTTGTACTGCACTGCACTGCAGTGCAAATGGCATCCGATCTCTGTGCGATGCGAGTTCAGCCATACAGATAGTATGGCTAAATTCGCATCGCATTCGGCCCAAACTCGCACAGGACCCTTTTTTTGGTCCGCAGCAGAATCTGATCGCATGGGTGTTCACACCATGTGATCTGATTCCTGTCCGAGTTTGCAGATCGCACTGCGATATGTGAACTGATCTAGGGGTGTCATTAATGTTTCACTGACACTGCCAGCAGTTCGCATAGGGCAGTGTGAACTGCCGACAAGGAGGCATGCGATGCGGGAACCCGCCGCGGATTCGCAGCGTTCCCACTTTGCTGCAATGTGAACCCAGCCTTAGGCCTCATGCACATGGGACGTTTTTTAAGTGGTTGTTTTTGGCTTCAGACTTTTTTTTTTTTTTTCTACAGTCAATAAACTCCCCATCATGTTGTCCTAGGTGTCCTTGCACACATAGGCTGTTATCAGCAGTTTTTTTACTGGGGCATTTTTTGGCTTTAAAAAAAAAAAAAAACACAAAACTAGTGGGTTCTGAGAAGTTTTTCGGCTGTAAAAAAAAAAAACGTAAAAAAACGCTGATAGTAGGGCTGTGGAAAAAATCTATTTAAATCTTGAATCGAGTTTAGAGGTCAAATCCATTCAAATTTTCAGCAAATCAATTTTTTTATTTTTTATTTTTTATTTTTTTCCCCCGACAGGACTGGCGCTGACACCGCACCAGTCCTGAGGAGCTTGGGGCAGGATTTTTTAGGTGATTCCGTGGCTTTGGCCTAGTCTGCGAGGCCGGACACTGCGGACTAGGCCAAAGCCTTGGCCTCTCCTAAAAACTCCTGCCCGCAGCTCCTCAGGACTGGCACGATGTCCATCTTCTTTTTTTTTTTTTTTTTTTTTTTTGGGAGAAAATCGCCCAGCTCTAGCAGATAATGATAAACACTCAAAACGTAACTCACCAGCATATTTTGACTTTTTTCATCCATTGAAAAAAGAAAAAGCCAACGTGGAAAAATGCTAAAAACGCTATTGCAAAAACATTGCAAAACTCGCTGCAAAGCTACTTTAGAACGCTATTTTAACATCCAGTTCACATGAAGGCCTTATGTGACCTATAAACTGTACAACTCAGTTAAACAACAAACCAAATAAAATCTTTCAGAAAAAATAAAATAATATGGTTGCATAAGTGTGCACGCCCTTAAACTAATACTTTGTTGAAGCCCCTTTTAACTTTATTACAGTGCTCAGTCTTTTTGGGTATGAGTCTATCAGCATGGCACATCTTGACTTGGCAATATTTACCCACTCTTCTTTGTGAAAACACTCCAAATCTGTCAGATTGCGAGGGCATCTCCTGTGCACAGCCCTTTTCAGATCACCCCACAGATTTTCAATGGAATTCAGGTCTGGGCTCTGGCTGGGCCATTCCAAAACTTTAATCTTTTTTTGGTGAAGCCATTCCTTTGTTAAATTGGATGTATGCTTTGGGTCGTAACTGTTATTTTGTGGCCTAGTGTTTCGGGCAGATTTTGCATACTACACATACGTTTGCTCCTAAAGTGAGCAGAAGTGTCCTACATTAGATATGTGTTTTGCTTTGTTTTGTTTTTTCCCCATAATATTAGCAACATATTTTCAGTTGGATTTGTTTTCTTGTGATTTATTGGATTTCATGTATGAGCGTGTTTGTGAGATGCAGAATTAGTAATGTTTGCTGGATTCATGTAACTCATTGTCATATTTTGGTATTTAATAAGTTTTACAGTTTCATATTGATTGATATGGAGAGTAAAACAACAAAATCTAAAGAGAAGGGTGGTGCTCAGAAAGTACGAGAAAAACGGTCCAAAGAACTTGAGTTAGCAGGAAGGGATCCTAAACCCAAAAAAACTAACTTTCGGTGGTATGTGAAAAGTTCAAATGTTAAGGCTGGGTCTTACGTTTTAGGTGGCAGAAATGTATATTCACTCTTTGATAACAAGAGGGAACATACCTAGTCTGTTTAGAGCTGCACGATTAATCGCTATAGAATCAAAATCACGATTCAACTGTCCTCACGATCTTAAAACTGCATTTCCTGATTCTATATAACAAGTTCAGAAAGTTCCCTGCACACTTCTGACAGCTGACAAAAAAAGGAAGCTTGCCAAGTTGATAACAGAGATAAAAAAAAATTAAAAAAAATTTGTATTTTTCTAGAAAATTATATATATATATATATATATATATATATATATATATATATATATATATATATATATATATATATATATATATATATATATATATATATTTTTATGCAGAGACCCTAGAAAATAAAATGATAGTTGTTGCATTATTTTATGTCACTCTGTATTTGCGCAGCAGTCTTTTAAAAGTAATTAAAAAAAAAAAAGAAAATACACTGTGGTGAATTAAGAAAAAATAAACAGTAAAGTCACATAACATGGGTGCTGATTTTGTTAACTTCTGACCAATAAGTGCTTGCTGCCTGTGAGTTCTGATACCATCCATTATGCCAGAGAGACAGACACAGTGCAATGTAGACACCCCAAAGCATGAAGGCACTGGCAGCCCCATGATTGGATCTGCTTCCCCTCTATTCCTTCTGCTGGACATCGATTAGCTGAGCTCAGCTGACTCTCTGCCCGTCGCCGCCCCCTGCCTCACAGCCTCTCAGGTCTCACTCTCCGGGTCCCTGGCTACTACTGGGTGGGGAGTGGAGGAAAATGACCTTGCCAGGGAAGGCAAGGAGATAAGCAGGCAGGCGGCTGGCCGGGATTTGAGCCAAGGCAGAAGAACATGTGAGCGGAGCTGAATGGGCGTGTGACTAAATAGTCCGCTCTGACCAGCACATCATCATCAGAAAGGGACACAGATAATGGGAAAAAATACACCCACCTAAGCTAGTAGGACTGGGGGTGTGTAATTCAGATTTTTTTTTTTTTTTTTTTTTTTTTTTTATTATTCTGCACTGACTGTCTTTGAAAATTGCCCCAGCTCTTGTTGAAGTCAAATCCGGGGACAAAACCGGGACAGACTTGGTCCGGGGACTGTCCCCTCGAACCGGGGATATCTGGTCACCCTAACCTAATAGTAATCGCTAGTGATTAAACTAACAGTCCCTGCTCCACACAGCGTCCTGTCCCTACACTGACAAAAGACAGCTGCAATCACCAGCACAGCAGTGCACTGAACCCTATAATACTGTACTACACCTATACCAGTCCTTAAAAGGACTTTTGTGGACCTAATAGCTAGTGATTTGTGTCACTACAGTCTCTCCCTGCTCCAAACAGTGTCCTGTTCCTACACTGACATAAGACAGAATGTAAAATGGCTGCAAGATCAGGTCTATTTATAAGGTAGGGGGGATGTCCAATTGCCCATGTGCTGAAATGTCTCAATTGGCTGTCCTGTGACGTATGATGACACATCCATCATGGGGTAAAGTTCTTTCACACTGTAAATGCATATGTCTGCCGGGCGAACAGCGGCAAAAGTCAGCCGGTTTGCCGAATCGTGAACACGCAAAATTCGCCGTGGACCAAAGCAATTTGTATGCTGGTCAATTCATCGCCACTAATCTCCTTTTGACCCTTGCCGGAGAATGGAAACCAATTACTGTTTCCAAATTTAAGACCTTTTTGGGTCTATCCCTCATGGGCATAACTAAAAAGAGGGAGTTGCAGTCATATTAGTCCACTGACCCAATTCATCATATGCCTGTGTTCTCTGCCTCCATGGCCAGGGCACGATACAAGCAGATCTTGTGTGGCATCTGCTATTATTGTCCCTCCTGTCCTGACCATCCTGGTCTTGGCATCAGTGAATGTTTTGAATGTTACCACACAGTAGTGGAGTATTAGCGAGGGTACAGCACTGCACAGACTAGGACACACTTTCATAGGTTCTCCAAAGATGCCATCACATTTTGAGACCAGAACCGTTACAACCACTACAACCGTTAGTTACAAATAACAGTATGTATATATGTCTCTTTATTGCTCTGCTCATTTTTTACTATATTCTATGCTTCACTGCAATGTTTTATTGTTAATATTTTACTATGCTTTCTTTTATACTTTACTGTTTACTGTCTTTTATTGTTAACCATTTTTTTTTTTTTTTTTCAGGTACATCATTCAGCTGCAGCACTGATTTATTTTAACAGCAACAGCATTTGTTCCCACGGTACGTAAATCAGTGACTCCAGCGCTGTAGAAGGTGATTTCACCATCACAGTTAAAAAAATAAAAAAAAATTACATACATACACACATACATACACACATACACACATACACACATACATACATACATACAATATACCAAAGCACGGAGACAGTGGTGGAGTAGCAATTTGCCCCTAACATTAGGGGTGGATTAACCCCATGCTTCAGAATATATTTTTTTTTTTAGGCACAGATTGCGTTAAAAAATGTTTTATTGTATTTATTTTGCAGCTATGGTATGTCTTACTGTTATACTATAATGCTACTTTTGTTTTATTATTAACCATCATTTGATTAGCAGGTACGCCATTCAGCTGCAGCACCGACTTAATTATCTTGACGACAACAACAGCGTTTGCTCCCACAATACGTAAAATCAGCGACTCCAGCGCTGTAGGAAGTGATTTCACCACCACAGTTAAAAAAAAAATAATGGTGCATGTATGCCCTCATTAGAAGTGGGTGGATGAAGGGTGGTATTTGATTGATGGGTATGCCCACCATTAGATCTTTTTTTTGCTCAGCCCACAGGCTGCATGAAATAAACATTGTAATGTATGCCCAACAAGGACCAGCAAGGTACTGATATGTTGCTGGACTTTGAATGGTCATACCAGAATGATGCCTGCAGGTTTAGTTATCATCTTGGTATCATTATTTTCAGCCAGCATTTGGCTTTCATGTAAAAGCAATCCTACTGGCTAATTAGCCTCTAGATTGCTTTTACAATTTGGCACCCCCCCCCCCTCCTCCCACCGTCTTCGATGGTTTTCTCGAGCCCTCCTGTCCCAACAGGGAACCCAAGAATGCAGCCGGTGGTTCCGCCAGCTGACCATAGAGCTGATCAGAGACCAGAATGGCTCCAATCATCTGTATGGCCTAAAAAAAACTGAAGCTATGAGTATTTCATGACTTAGGTTTCTTTTGGGAAAGCATTTTATCACACCGATCTTGGTGTGGTCAGATGCTTTGAGGGTAGAGGAGAGAGCTAAAAACATTTGGGCAATATAGTGTGTTTTAGTGCATTCAAATGAAAAAAAGTGTGAGATATATATCATTTATAAATTTTCATGTAAACAAAAAGTGTCAGGGTTTTGTCTTCAAGTGGTTAGAAGAGTGGGTGATGTGTGACATAAGCTTCTAAATGTTTTGCATAAAATTCCAGGACAGTTCAAACAAAGGACCCCTTTTTGGAAAGTAGACACCCCAAGCTATTTGCTGATAGGCATGTTGAGTCCACGGAATATTTTATATTTTGCCACAAGTTTCGGGAAAATTACACTTCTTTTTTTTTTTCACAAAGTTGTCATTAAATTATATATTGTTCAAACATGGCATGGCTATGTGGAATTACACCCCAAAGTACATTCCACTGCTTCTCCGGAGTACGTGATGCCACATGTGTAAGACTTTTGGGAGCTTATACGCGTACAGGACCCTGAAAACCAATCACCGCCTTCAGGCTTTCTAAGGGCGTAAAATGGGGATTTCACTTTCTCACTACCTGTCACAGTTACGAAGGCCCTGAAATGTCCAAATAGCACAACCCCCAACCCCCCCCCCCCCATGACCCAATTTTGGAAAGTAGACACCCCAATATTTTGCAGCTCTCATTTAATTTCCAAAAGGAAAAGTAAAATTTTTTTTTTTTTTTTTCAATTTTCAAAACTTCAAAAAAAGTGAGATCTGCAAAATACTCAACACGCCTCTCAGCAAATAGCTTGGGGTGTCTATTTTCCAAAATCGGGTCTTTGGGGGGGGGGGGGGGGGGGGGATGGTTTATACTGCCTGGCCATTTTAGCACTTCATGAAATGAGTCATAAAATAAAGTCAAAAACTAAAAGCTACATAAATTTCCAGAAAATGTACCCTAGTTTGTTAAATATACATTTTATTGAAATTTTATTTTTTATTTTTTTACCAAAGACATGTGGCTGAATACATTTTGGCCTAAATGTATGACTAAAATTGAGTTTATTGGCTTTTTTCATAACAAAAATTAGAAAATATTATTTGTTTTCTAAATTTTTGGTCTTTTTCTGTTTATTTCACAGAAAATAAAAATCGCAGAGGCAATCAAATACCATCAAAAGAAAGCTCTATTTGTGGGGGATAAGGACGCACATCTTGTTTGGGTACAGCATTGCATGACCACATAATTACCAGTTAAAACAGCGCAGTGTGAAATTGTAAAATGTGCTCTGGTGATTGAGCAGCCAAATCCTCTGGGTCTGAAGTGGTTAATACTTCATACAACATCATTTGTTGGTAAAAAAACAACTTCAAGATGCATCCTGTATGGAGAAACTAGTCGCATACATTGCTCGGGTGTAATTTTGGCCTATTCTTCCACACAAACAGTCTTCAAATCTTGAAGGTTTTGTGGTCCTCTTCTAGGAACTCTGATCTTTAGCTCTTTCTATAGGTTTGCTATTGGATTTAAGTCCGATGATTGGCTGGGCAATTCGAGCAGCTTTATTTTCTTTCTTTGAAACCAATTGAGAGATTCCTTGGCTTTGTGTTGGGTGGACATTTCAGCAAGACAATGATCCCAAAGTGGCGGCTGGCGCTACATTTTTATATTTGGGGCGGGGGGGGGCCTCACCATCAGTCCCGCACTTACCATACCTAGGTTGTGGGCAGCGCTTCCTCCTCGTCGGCTTCACCCTGTGCCTCCTCCTCCTTGCTATCATGGCAGCTTTCCCTACGTCTTCTCAGTGGCCAATATGATCGCTTCTCCTCTCGGCCAATCGTGGCTCTCAGGTCCTGCTTCCTGGGCAGGAGGAGAATCAAGAAGACAATAGTAAATATTAATTTTCTATTGTCACACAACTGGGTGGGCTCGGGGGGGAAATTTGTTCTGTGCCCCAAGCCCACCCTGTGTGTGTGTGTGTGTGTGTGTGTGTGTGTGTGTGTGTGTGTGTGTGTGTCTTCTCCTGGCCTGCTCCTGCGTGTCTAGGGGTTCCCAGGGTTGCTACCCAATGACTTATACACTGACACAGATGAAGTCCTTTCAAAAAGGTTTATTTTGCAGTAGAACTTTCACAAACAGTCTCTTAGTGAACAGAGGGCACGGGTGAAGAACTCAGGCACCTTAAACTGCAGGTTTAGCAAAGTCTCTATTTCCACCCAGAGAGTAGCCACTCGCAGCTGGGTACTTCAAGGCTGAACAGATCTCTAGCCAGAGATCATGGCAGTCAGCACGTTGACTCAAAACTTGAACAATCAACGGAGAGTATACAGGAACCTTTTTCCAGCCGTATCTGGAACCTTTCCCGCTTCCTTTATGGTACTGGAAAATCGTGAATTTGTCAATGTCCTTCCCAACTCAGTAACCAGGCACTTCTCAGGATGCCACTTGCTGGCCCTCCCCCGGTCACTTCCACGAGCTGTGGTGTCCCTCCAAGCCGAGAGCACACCCGGACACTTTGAATCCTCCCTCAGTTACAGTGCCTCGGACCAGCAGGCTCCGAGACTGGGGAACAGACGGATCCCTACCCCAGACCAGGCAGGTCTATCAGTGGCCATTAACAGGAACGTGCCGTAGGATGTCGAACACCCCGGGACCCCTCACAGGGCTACCCCGGTTCTGGAGCCAGAACAGACCACATGGGTCTCACGAACAACTCTGGAACCCTGAACACGTGACCCACACCTGTTTAAGTACCCCCAGGGCCGTCTTTAATATTGATTGGACCCTGGGCAAACATTTTCTTGGGGAGGCCCCCCCCCCCATACAGTTACGCTCTCCACCTGCTCTGAGACATTAAATAAATAGCAGCTAGACTTAAAATCAGTTTACTGTATCAAGTCAGGCAGCGATTGGTTGCCAAAGGTTACAGTGTATTATTACCACTTACTGACTGGTTGGTAGAGGTTGCAGCACACATTAAAGCTCACTGATTAGTTGCTAGATGTTGCAGCACATGGTTTCTGATTGTTGATTGGTTGCTAGAGATTACTGTACAGTAATACTGTTCACTGATTGTGTGCTATAGGTTACAGCACATCATATCCTGACTGCAGGGGGCATGATATACATATGAATGCCACCTTTTATTTACATATCTATGCTGCCAGATGCAGATATTTACATATGAATGGCGGTTATTTACATGTCAATACAGGGTCTGCAGGTGACTCACCTGCACACAACAATAGGGCAGAGCTGGACAGCATTAGTAGCAGCACTTCACACTGAGATATCAGGACACAGCATGGGACTAAAACTTCAAAGGACAAGGGAATTTAAACTGGGATAGTTGACAAGTATGAGGAAGCTGCTTTTGGGCCCCACAACAATGACAGGGCCCCTTTTGCCCTACCTTAAAGACGGCCCTGAGGACCCCCTCCCAGACGTCGCAGCGGGCCCCGGCACTCCCGCTAATTGTCTCCGAGAGGGCCGATACCAAAATATCCAACCAGACTTGGTTCTAGCCTGTCATGTGCACCTCACCGTTCACATGACCAGGCAGAACTTCTAAACACAGCCTGGCCAGACTGGTGTTAGGCCTACCTACAATAATTAATCCTCAGAACCTTTATTGTCCTGAGGTCAAAAACTAAATTTACATTGCGTGTGACATTTGATCCCAAATGTCATCCGATTCACACTATCTCAGAAGATACAGAGACCTTGCACTCCTCCACCTTCCATTTGAGGATGCCCCACAGATGCTAAATAGGGTTAGGGCTGGAGACATGCTTGGCCAGTCCATCACCTTTGTCCTCAGCTTCTTTAGAAAAGCAGTGGTCATCTTGGAGTTGTGTTTTGGGTCGTAATCATGTTGGAATACTGTCCTGCGGTCCTGTCTCTGAAGGGAGGGGATCATGCTCTGCTTCAGTATGTCACAGTACATGTTGCCATTCATGGTTCCCTCAATGAACTGTAGCTCCCAGTGCCGGCAGCGCTCATGCAGGCGCAGACCATGACACTCCCAGACTGTAGGTAAGACACACTTGTCTTTGTACTCCTCACCCAGTTGCCGCGACACACGCTTGACACCATCTGAACCAAATATGTTTATCTTGGTCTCATCAGACCACAGGACATGGTTCCTGTAATCCATGTCCTTAGTTTGCTTGTCTTCAACAAACAGTTTTTTCTGGCTTTCTTGTGCATCATCTTTAGAAAAGGCTTCCTTCTGGGATGACAGCCATGCAGATTAATTTGATGCAGTGTACGGCGTATGGTCTGACCATTGACAGGCTAACCCCCCCCCCCCCCCCCCCCCCACCTCTTCAACCTCTGCAGCAATGCTGGCAGCACTCATACGTCTATTTCCCAAAGAGAACCTTTGGATATGACGCTGAGCATGTGCACTCAACTTCTTTGGTCAACCGTGGCGAGGTCTGTTCGGAGTGGAACCTGTCCTGTTAAAATGCTGTATGGTCTTGGCCACTGTGCTGGAGCTCAGTTTTAGGGTCTTAGTAATCTTCTTTATAGCCTAGGCCACCTCTAGGTAGAGCAACAATTTTTCAGATCCGCAGAGTTCTTTGCCAAGAAGTGCCATGTTGAACTTCCAGTGACTAGTATGAGAGAGTGAGAGCGATAGCACCAAATTTAACACACCTGCTCCCCTTTCACACGTGAGACCTTGTAACACTAACAAGTCACGTGACACCGGGGGGGAGACATGTCTAATTGGGCCCAATTTGGACATTTTCACTTGGGGTGTATTCACTTTTGTTGCCAGCGGTTTAGACATTAATGGCTGTGTGTTGAATCATTTTGAGCGGACAGCAAATTTACACTGTTATACAAGCTGTACACTCATTAATTTACATTGTAGCAAAGTGTCAATTCTTCAGTGTTGTCACATGAAATTATATAATAAAATATTGAGGGGTGTATAAAAATAAATGTGAGGGATGTATTCCTTTTTGTGAGATACGGTATACATATGGGATATACAGGTGGAATTTATATTTATACATTTTTATTTTTTTTTTTATACTAGTGATGGTGGCAATTAGCGACATAGCAAGATTGCGATATTGTGGCGGACAATCAGACTCTGACACATTTGACACTTTGTGGGAACCCCAAGTGTGACCCAGAAGTAGGAGGAGGCTATACTACTGCTTTCTCAGTAAGGTGGATGCCACTGAGCTGCCACCCTGAAAGTGGATCCCTGTACTGCTGATCACAGTATCCTTGGACTATCTGATAGGAAGCCCGAAGCCTGGCCACAGTTAGTGGCTTACCTTTGGGGAGGGAATAATGCAGGGACCAATCGCCATATGCCTTCCCGTTTGTATTTAATCTGCTTTTATCATGTTTTCAGAAAAACTTTTTCAATAAAGAACAGTAGCAAGAATACCCATCTTAGACCTTTGCCACAAAAACATTGGTCCCCACTGGACCATTTTCCCTTAAAGTGGTTGTAAACCTTACGCATACTAGCTCATTATGCCTTTGTCTTGCAGATGTTTGTTTTTTTCTCAAAGTGGGTTTACAACCACTTTAATTCTTGCTCTCATGACTACCTTTTCTTCAAGTTAAACCCGAACACTTTAGCGGCTCACAGCAATTTTTTTTTTATAGTATAATCTATACATATATTTTGCTATTAAATAACATTTCTTATCATATGAAGTTAATAACAAGAGTTCCCCTTTACATCACAGTCCACAGAGTTTCCCTTTTACATCTGCATTCAGAGTTCCCTTTCACTGTAAGGGGAGACTCTGCAGACTCTAATGTAAGGGAGAATTCTGGGGACTCTGACATAAGGGATGCTCTGGGAACCCTGATTTAAGGAGGAACGCTTAGAAATCTGATGTACTCTTATCTAAGGGATGCTCTGAGAACCCTAATTTACCTTAGTGTACTCTCAGAGGAAGGAGAGAGAAGAGACTTCAGTCAGAGACAGGGATGGATGGTGAGCTCACTCACCCCTTGGCAGTCAGCAACTCTCATCCAGATGTATCTGAAGGCTGCTGGACTTCAAACTTCCAGCCCCCGCTTTCCTTTTCTGAGGCACAGTGCCGGGGGAATGGAGTGTGGGCAAACACAGAGGAGCAGGGGCGGAAGTAAGAGGTGCAGATCGAGCCCTCTCTGTTTAGGAGCGGGGGGATTATAAGTGCTGGTTTTGGGCAGTGTAACAGACACTCAGTTTAGACAACTGCAGCCAGCAACCCTGCTAGGAAGCCATAGTCCAGTCTAAATAATGTGTCTGGGTTTCAGGCAGTCTGAAACCCGGACGCATGGTTCCAAACCCGAACTGTCTGAGTGAATTCCGGACAGGCGACAACCCTAGATTTCCCCCCACTTTCTGGAAATTAAAAGGTTAAATCTCCCCAGTAGCTGACAGGGGGTCTAACCCTTCCATACTTCATTTAAACAAAAAAAAGTTTGCCTTTCATACATTAGATTGGTGCTCTCTTTTACATGTTTTAATACTTTCACTCTTTATCCAAAACACGATTTTAGCTTTTTATACATCCAGGTGTCCCAGATCATGGGCAGAATCACCGCGATTCTGCCTGCAATCGCAAATCGTGGGATGCGCTTGTGATCCCCATCACTTCCATTGGCACCTGAAATGCAGCACGATATTTCCTGTCCTCGGGTTGCTGCTAAAGTTACTGGAGTGTCCGACAGTTACCCTACTCCTATCCAAGTTCAAGTTTTGCAATAAAGCATCTACACCTCTACACTTTGTTCTTTTTTTATCTTCATGCTTGAAACACATTGATGTTTATATACAGTATGGTGTTCCATTGTGTTCTCTGTATTAAAGTATGCTATGATTTCTTTGTCTCATTTCTGTGCTTGCATTATGGTCATTTTTGTATAAGTATACATTTTTGCCATTTCTGTTTTAATGATGCCGAGGTCTTGCCGAAACGCATCAGTTTTGTTTTTACTAAAATTATGAAAATGTGGCGAACAAATGTTAATAAACATGTGGATGAGTACAGTTGTGAATATACAAAGCAAAAAACATGTAAATAAAGTCCAAATCAATGTACTGGAGAGATGGATCTGGACGCTGCTTACGGCGTGTGTTCCAGAAACCAGGAAGTACGACCTTTTGATAACGCCCTGTAGATTGGCAAAACATGTTGACGTATTTCCGGTGGCACGACATAATTTCCTGCTCCTTAGAAGCACTTCCTGGTTTCTGGAACGCACGCCGTGAGCAGCGCCCAGATCCATCTCTAATCCCTTTTACATACCGGTTTTTATCAACTATTTTGCAAGTACCCATTTGTATATGGAATAAATCTCTTTTCAAATGATACTTTTCACTATTAGTTCCATTTTTTTTTTTATCCTTTTTTGGTGGCCTGGGGATTCTGCTGAGAAATTCCAACAAGAAATCTTTTGATCTGATGTGCACCACACCACTCCTGAGCTTCTCTGGATATCATCACATAAGCCTGAAGTGACCCCCAGACTGCAAAGCTGGGGGGGGGTCAACGCCATTTGGTGAATGGGGACACGTGGGGGGTGGCGTTTCTGCACCTGAAAAGTCCTGGAGTGTCTATGGTCCATTGCACTTTCAAAAAATTTTTCCCATTGTGGATCAGAACATTCAGCACATTTATTTGGACTTTATATGTTTGCTTTGTATATTCACACCTGCACTCATCCACACTTAGCTACACGCAGGGGCGGACTGACAACTCATGGGCCCCCGGGCAATAGGAGAAGATTATGGGGCCCCCAGGCAATAGATTATTGCCACACAGTATACACACACACATCCAGTATACACACTAGTGATGGCCGAACGGTTCGCCCGGCGGTCGTTTCGCGGCGAATTTCGGCTGTTCGCGGTCCGCCCGTTCGGTGGACTATTGGCCCCGTTCGCCTGGCGGACTTCCGCGTTTACTGTGTAAAAGAACTTTGACCTATGATGACACATCCATCATGGGGTACAGGACAGCCAATTGAGACATTACAGCACATGGACACTTGGACATTCCCCCTAACTTATAAATACACCCGATCCGGTGGCCATTTTACATTCTTTCTTCTGTCACTATAGGGAGAGGTTGCTGTGTGGAGCAGGGAGAGATTACAGTGACCCAAATCGCTAGCTATTTGGTACACAAAAGTTTTTTTCAGGACTGGTATAGGTGTTGGGTGTATATAGGTTTGCTGTGCTACTGATTGTTGCAGCAGCCTGAGTGTCTTTTGTCAGTTTAGAGAAAGGGACAGGACGCTGTGTCTGCTGTAGGGACAGTCAGTTTAGTCATCATCATTAGCTGTTACTATCAGGTCCACAAAAGTGCTATTCCAGTTATTGTTCCAGTAGCCTCTGTTTTGTCGGTTTATATAGGGACAGGCAGGAAGCAGTGTGTGAGGCAGTGAGGGTCAGTTTAATCAGTAGCTGTTACTATATTAGGTCCACAAAGGTTCTTTTCAGGACTGGTATCAGTGGTATAGTAATAGGCTTGTACACGTATAATATTCTTTCTTCCAAATATAGAAAGAATATTATACTTGACTGCTGCCCTTCTGCTGCAGTCTGCTAATCATTCACAACTCACTTGTTCCACAAAGCTCTTTATCAGGACTGGTAACTTGGTCTGTCTAGGGTGCTACAGTACATAGGGTTGAGTGAGGTACAGTCTGCTATTCTATAAGGACTGGTATCGGTCCACAATACATAGGGTTGAGGTGCACTACTGCTGACCGCTGCCCTATACTGCAGCAGTCCTTCATCGGTATAGGGACTGACGTACAGTCTGCTAATCACTCACACACATCCTACTTGGTCCACAAAAGTCCTTATAAGGACTGGTAAGGTATAGGGTGCTACAGTACATAGGGTTGAGTGAGGTACAGTCTGCTAATCTATAAGGACTGGTATAGGTCCACAATACATAGGGTTGAGGTGCACTACTGCTGACTGCTGCCCTATACTGCAGCAGTCCTTCATCGGTATAGGGACAGACGTACAGTCTGCTAATCACTCACACACAACCTACTTGGTCCACAAAATTCCTTATAAGGACTGGTAACTTGGTCTGTCTAGGGTGCTACAGTACATAGGGTTGAGTGAGGTACAGTCTGCTATTCTATAAGGACTGGTATCGGTCCACAATACATAGGGTTGAGGTGCACTACTGCTGACCGCTGCCCTATACTGCAGCAGTCCTTCATCGGTATAGGGACTGAGAGTTTTGTCACAGGGTCATTTAAAAAAGGACAGGCAGAGGAAGAGGCAGGCCCTTCCGCAGGGGTGGGGAAGGAGCAACAGGCTTGAGCCAAAGTGGGAAGTTGCAGAAGGTGCGTTCAATTACTTTAAAGGACGCACCAGACTTGGTCGAATGGCTCGCTCAGCCTTACTCTTCTGCACCCTCCTCATCCTCTCGATCTGCACCCTCTTCTTCACTCTCTGCTATGTGCACTCCCAAAGACACTACCACCAACAACACCACCACCACCACCACATACCTTCCGCTTGAGTCACAGGAATTATTTTTCGATCCATATCAAGAGGACATTTCTGATACGCAGCCACTCTTGGTATTGGATCAGGAAGAGGAGGTAGCAACAACCGCTACTCAGCAGTCTGACGACAGTACCCAGATCAGCCCAAGGAGGAGGTTGGTCCCCGGTGTTGCTGCCTACTCTGAGATCTCTACTTATAGCGGTGGGGAAGGTGACGTTGATGATGACGTGTCTAGTGATGTCACGTGGGTGCCCACAAGAGAGGAAGAGGAGGGGAGTTCAGAGGGAGATATGGACCAGCAGATAGGGAGGAGAAGCAGGAATAACTTGCACAGGAGGGACAAAGCAGACTGCAAATGTACCAGGAGCGAGTCATCAACCATGTACGGTCACATCTGGCGCTCCCAGGACACCGTCACATGGCTCCGCAGTGTGGGCTTTTTTTAACGTGTCTGCTGCTGACAATAGCGTTGCCATCTGCAATCTTTGCAGTCAACGCATTAGTCGCGGTAAGCCCAACACTCACCTAGGGACGACCGCCTTAAGAAGGCACATGGGCAGCCATCACCGAGCTGAGTGGGAGCAACGGAACACACAAAACCACACTGCAGGCTCTCACCGTCCAGCCTCGTCTTCTACTTCTCCTCTCTCCTCACAATTGTCCTCCACTCCACCTTCCATCACGCCAAGCTCACGTTTTTCTGCAAAAAGGCAGGCTTTCGTGGGCCTAATGTTCGAGCGTAAAAAAATGATGACGCGGGATAACCCTCTTGCCCAACGGTTGACGGCTGGCTTGTCAGAACTCATAGCCCACCAACTACTGCCATATAAACTGGTGGACTCTGAGGCCTTTCGCAAATTTGTGGCCATTGGAACACCACAACGGAAGGTCCCAGGAAGGAAGTATTTCTCAGAGAAGGGCATCCCAGAGCTATATGGCCATGTTCAGCGGCAAGTGAATGTATCTCTGGCACACAGTGTCGGTGCCAAGATACATCTGACCACAGACACGTGGTCTAGCAAACACGGGCAGGGAAGGTATATCACTTTTACTGCCCACTGGGTGAACCTTCTGACGGCCGTCAAGCATGTAACCCCTGGCACCCGTGTAGATTTGGTTTTACCGCCACGGATTGCATGCAGGTCTTCTCCTCCTCCTCCTCCTCCTCCATCCTCCTCCCTCTCCTTCTCAGCTGACTCCTCCTTTTCCGCTGCTAGCGTCTCTTCCGCTGCGCCACCCAAGCTCCCCAGAGCCTATTCGACATGCCAGGTGAGACGTTGCCATGCCGTGCTGCGTCTGTTGTGCCTGGAAGCCAAGAGCCACACTGGCCCGGCACTCCTTTCAGCTTTGCGTTCACAGGCAGATCAGTGGCTAACACCGCTCAATTTGACAGTTGGTAAAGTGGTGTGTGACAACGGTGCCAATCTGCTTAGTGCATTGAAACAGGGCAAAATCACGCACGTGCCATGCATGGTACATGTCTTAAACTTGGTCGTGCAGTGATTCGTTGTCAAATACCCTGGGGTCCAGGACATCTTGCGGCAGGCAAGGAAAATCTCGGCCCATTTCAGAAGATCTTACACGGCCATGGCTCGCCTTGCTGACATTCAGCGGCGACACAATCTGCCGGTCAGACGTCTTATTTGCGATTGCCCGACGCAATGGAACTCAATCTTCTATATGCTTGATAGGCTGCTCCAGCAGAAACGTGCAGTTAACGTCTACCTGTATGAACTCTGCGGCAGAACCGGTTCTGGGGAGCTGGGGTTTTTTTTCACCGCGCCAGTGGCTGCTCATGCGCGACGCATGCAGACTTCTGCGCCCATTTGAGGAGATCACCAAACTGGTCAGTCGCAGCCATGGCGCCATCAGTGACATGGTACCTTATGCCTTCTTTATGGAGCGTGCATTGCGTCGTGTCATTGATCAAGCTGTGGAGGAGCAGGAGCGTGAAGATGAGGAAGTCGCAATGCTGGATGAATTCCCAGGGGGGGCTACTCTATCTGAGAAAAGTCAACAACAGGAGTCTGAAGAGGAGTCAGAGGAGGATGGTGCCGGGGCGGATGAGGAGGAGCAAGAAGAGCATGCTTTAAACCTTTCTGGGATCCCTGTTGTGCGTGGATGGGGAGAGGAGAATGAAGAGGACGACATTATCCTGGATGATGAGCAGGAGCCAGGCCACCACACCGCTTCCAGTTTAGTGCAAATGGGGGCCTTCATGCTCCAGTGTTTTAATAGGGACCCCCGTATAAAAAGCATAAGGGTCAAGGACCAGTACTGGGTGGCAACGTACTTAGACCCCCGGTACAAACACAAAATGGCACAAATGTTACCGCCGTCGCAGAGGGCTGTCAGAATGCAGCACTTCCAGGCCTTGCTTCGAGAAATGCTGCATTCTGCTTTTGCGTGTGCGCTGGCAGAGGAGCAATTCCCACTCCCAGAGAAGGAGTTGCGGGTACCAATCCAACAGCGCCTGCAAGAAGAGGCCGGTTTGAAGATGTGTTGGTGACTTCAGATATGAGGTCATTCTTTCAGCCGACCCATCGACAGGTGTCATCCGGATCCAGCATCAGGGAACGCCTAGACCGTCAGGTGTCCGACTACATCGGGTTAACGGCCGATGTGGACGCTCTGAGGAGTGATGAACCCCTGGACTACTGGGTGGGCAGGCTTGACCTCTGGCCAGAGCTTGCCCAATTTGCAATGGAACTGTTGGCTTGCCCCTCATCCAGTGTCCTGTCCGAAAGGACGTTCAGCGCAGCAGGGGGGATCGTGACCGATAAGCGTACTCGCCTAGCTCACGACAGTGTTAACTACCTCACATTTCTAAAAATGAATGAGGCATGGATCTCGGAGGAATTCAACACATGTGACCAGTATACCATGTATATGTCTATAAACAATTTTTTTAATCGAGCACAGAGACCTTCTTTCTTCATTTGGCTCACTTCCTTGTCCAAAAAAAGCACACCGTACTATATGCCCGTACCCTCCTCTTTGAAGAGGTTGAGCGGTGTCATATTTCTACTGGGGCTGCTTATTATGAGGGGCTCCCACCATCCCTGTGCTGTGCTGACATCCTCCTGGGGCTGTACCTCTGCTGTGCATATTTTGAGGTGCTCCCACCATCCCTGTGCTATGCTCATTATGAGGGGCTCCCACCATCCCTGTGCTGTGCTGACTTCCTCCTGGGGCTGTACCTCTGCTGTGCATATTTTGAGGTGCTCCCACCGTCCCTGTGCTATGCTCATTATGAGGGGCTCCCACCATCCCTGTGCTATGTACGAAGAAAAACTGGGCATATAGCTCAGAAAAACTAAGAGGAAAAAACTCTAGAATTGAGTTTCCTATTAGTTCTGTGGGAACAGGGACTATTGCGGTATCAAAATTAAATTGAAACAATCATTAAAATTCAATTACATTTTATTATAATTCGATCCATATAAAAGGTAATACATAAACATTAGTGTTACAGAACCACATTATATTCAATCCAATCAAAGGACAAAATAGGTTCAAAAACATGGTCTTAACATTTCTAAATACAAGGGTTTTTTTACGGAAGTACAGAGATGACGCATAAATCCGACCGGTTTCGCGGCACTAAGAACACCGCTTCCTCAGGGAACGTCACTTTATAAATCTAGTACAGAAAGATAGATATTTAATAATACCATACACAATATTAATAAGATTTAAAGAGAAAGAAATGAATAACAATACAATCAATGGCCAAAATTAATAATCAATACATCAAAAATTCATTAGAAAAACAGTGGAGGATCATGACTCACCCCTGGAACTCCCAACCCACAGCAGACAAGCGACCTACTTCGAGACACCCTCAAAACAGGGTGCCCCCCCTATAGGCGGACACGGGGGGCAAGGTGGAGAGACTCTAATCAACGCATAAAAGGACTGAAAAAGAAAAGTAGGTGCAATGGTCCATTTAAAAGATGTTCAATAGGTGAAAAGTATGTATCAGAGACCATGGGCTAATAGGATAGAACAAGGTTGGTTAGTTAATGAATAGATGGACAGGTAAAGTCTCTCATACCATAGAAAGCACCCAGTGAACCATGGTCGGTAAAAATATGTGCACCTCAAAAAATTATGATTGTTAGGCAAAAGACATACCCCCAATCTGTCAAGTAATTAAGCCAAGACTTATAAAGTGTAGATCCCGAGAAATTTTCTGTAAGGGATATCCACGGCTTCAAAAGTAAGTTTTACTCTAGTTAAAAGTTTGAAGACAAACATAGTCAGTCAGCAAAAGACCAGTTCTGCCGTCAAGTAAATATATAAGTTGCATACAAAGTCTAGTGGGGGTATTACCTTCGGCTCAATGGTCCTGTGTGTAGATCATCTCCACGGAGGCATCGCTCTAAGGATTCAAATCCCGAGCACGCCATTTAAGCCCCCGACCCGGAAGTACTCAGGGCGCAATTGTGCGCTCCTTAATCCTGTCCCTCCGTCACAGCGCATGCGCGGAATTCGCTTGTGCGCATAGGTAACGGGTCCCCCATAGAAGGTGGACCAGGGGGAATGTCTGGAGGCGTGACTGGGCGGGGATTTGCATGACACGCACTCCCCGTCCACCGTCACCTAATCCAAACAAGGATCAATCCGGGTCAGGCAACCAGCGCATTATCATTGATAGATGCGCTCACCCACACCGCTGCATAAGATATCTGCAGCGGAGTGAGAGGTGTAGAAGAAATATAAACCACAACAGGTTGCCACATGTCCGCCCAAGGGGGGGAGAATAAACTCCTCAGGTCTGTCTAGTTGCGGGGAGGGAGGAACCAATAGGGGAGAAAGAAAAAAGGAGTCATGATCCAAGACTGTGTACAGTACAACACTTTTTATTATGGATAGACTGGGGAATGTCACACCGCCGCAGATCTCGGCCACCGAGCAGGGCAGCATCAGCTAGCCGCTTCCACTCCATGGCCAAGGCTACCCGCAGGTGACAGTCGCCAACCCAAACCAGTCAAACATAAAAATAAAGATAAATTAAAAAATCCGTCCTCAGAATGGCACCTGAACCATATAGGTTCCCCAATGAAGGGAACGCTAAAATTTATTTTATATATATTATTTTTTGGTAAAGGGGATTATGTAGTATAATATCTAGAGAAGTGAATATAACCAAACAGGTATTGGCGCCTGGTAGCAAAGAGTTCTAATGCTAAATAACACAGGGGGAAAGGGGAGAGTGAAAAAAGGGGGGGGGGGAAGAAAGGGGAAAAAGAAGAGGGAACAAGGAAAGAAAAAAGAGGGAAAAGGCGAATAATTCCTGCCCAAAGAAAGGCCCTCTACGGCCCAATGCCCTCAAGACATGTACATAGTTTTAAATTATTGCCTATATTTTTAGGACATAAAAATGTACAAATAAAACATATGGCATCTTCAAAGGAAGCACTTGTAGGAGTGGGCTTCATTTAGGCCAGGGGGGGTAAGGGCATTCAGCCGCTCAATCCATAGTGCCTCACGTCTCAAAATAGCCTGATCCCAATTGCCCCCTCTGGGGTCCTGTGGGATAACTTCAAGAACAAGAAATTTTACTAGGTCAAATTGAAATTTATGATGTATGCCAACATGACAGCCTACCGTGGTCATTTTGCCATTGGTCGAATAATAGAGGTGGTCACCCAAGCGCTGGCGTAGTTCCCTGATGGTCTTCCCTACATAAAAGGCTTGGCAGGTGCAGACCATCAGGTAAACCAGCCCTCGAGTGCCACAATCGGCATGGTGTGAGGGCCGAAATATCTCTCCATTCGGTAGGGTTAAGGCCCCTCCTTCTTGGATCCATGGGCATTTAGAACAATGACCACATTTAAAGGTGCCTTTAGGTCCCTCCGAGGATCCAGAGGGCACTCGATAATGACTACTTGTTAGTTTGTCACGAAGAGAAACAGCTTTTTTAAGCTGTTTGATATTTCGGCCCTCACACCATGCCGATTGTGGCACTCGAGGGCTGGTTTACCTGATGGTCTGCACCTGCCAAGCCTTTTATGTAGGGAAGACCATCAGGGAACTACGCCAGCGCTTGGGTGACCACCTCTATTATTCGACCAATGGCAAAATGACCACGGTAGGCCGTCATGTTGGCATACATCATAAATTTCAATTTGACCTAGTAAAATTTCTTGTTCTTGAAGTTATCCCACAGGACCCCAGAGGGGGCAATTGGGATCAGGCTATTTTGAGACGTGAGGCACTATGGATTGAGCGGCTGAATGCCCTTACCCCCCCTGGCCTAAATGAAGCCCACTCCTACAAGTGCTTCCTTTGAAGATGCCATATGTTTTATTTGTACATTTTTATGTCCTAAAAATATAGGCAATAATTTAAAACTATGTACATGTCTTGAGGGCATTGGGCCGTAGAGGGCCTTTCTTTGGGCAGGAATTATTCGCCTTTTCCCTCTTTTTTCTTTCCTTGTTCCCTCTTCTTTTTCCCCTTTCTTCCCCCCCCCTTCCCCCCCCCCTTTTTTCACTCTCCCCTTTCCCCCTGTGTTATTTAGCATTAGAACTCTTTGCTACCAGGCGCCAATACCTGTTTGGTTATATTCACTTCTCTAGATATTATACTACATAATCCCCTTTACCAAAAAATAATATATATAAAATACATTTTAGCGTTCCCTTCATTGGGGAACCTATATGGTTCAGGTGCCATTCTGAGGACGGATTTTTTAATTTATCTTTATTTTTATGTTTGACTGGTTTGGGTTGGCGACTGTCACCTGCGGGTAGCCTTGGCCATGGAGTGGAAGCGGCTAGCTGATGCTGCCCTGCTCGGTGGCCGAGATCTGCGGCGGTGTGACATTCCCCAGTCTATCCATAATAAAAAGTGTTGTACTGTACACAGTCTTGGATCATGACTCCTTTTTTCTTTCTCCCCTATTGGTTCCTCCCTCCCCGCAACTAGACAGACCTGAGGAGTTTATTCTCCCCCCCTTGGGCGGACATGTGGCAACCTGTTGTGGTTTATATTTCTTCTACACCTCTCACTCCGCTGCAGATATCTTATGCAGCAGTGTGGGTGAGCGCATCTATCAATGATAATGCGCTGGTTGCCTGACCCGGATTGATCCTTGTTTGGATTAGGTGACGGTGGACGGGGAGTGCGTGTCATGCAAATCCCCGCCCAGTCACGCCTCCAGACATTCCCCCTGGTCCACCTTCTATGGGGGACCCGTTACCTATGCGCACAAGCGAATTCCGCGCATGCGCTGTGACGGAGGGACAGGATTAAGGAGCGCACAATTGCGCCCTGAGTACTTCCGGGTCGGGGGCTTAAATGGCGTGCTCGGGATTTGAATCCTTAGAGCGATGCCTCCGTGGAGATGATCTACACACAGGACCATTGAGCCGAAGGTAATACCCCCACTAGACTTTGTATGCAACTTATATATTTACTTGACGGCAGAACTGGTCTTTTGCTGACTGACTATGTTTGTCTTCAAACTTTTAACTAGAGTAAAACTTACTTTTGAAGCCGTGGATATCCCTTACAGAAAATTTCTCGGGATCTACACTTTATAAGTCTTGGCTTAATTACTTGACAGATTGGGGGTATGTCTTTTGCCTAACAATCATAATTTTTTGAGGTGCACATATTTTTACCGACCATGGTTCACTGGGTGCTTTCTATGGTATGAGAGACTTTACCTGTCCATCTATTCATTAACTAACCAACCTTGTTCTATCCTATTAGCCCATGGTCTCTGATACATACTTTTCACCTATTGAACATCTTTTAAATGGACCATTGCACCTACTTTTCTTTTTCAGTCCTTTTATGCGTTGATTAGAGTCTCTCCACCTTGCCCCCCGTGTCCGCCTATAGGGGGGGCACCCTGTTTTGAGGGTGTCTCGAAGTAGGTCGCTTGTCTGCTGTGGGTTGGGAGTTCCAGGGGTGAGTCATGATCCTCCACTGTTTTTCTAATGAATTTTTGATGTATTGATTATTAATTTTGGCCATTGATTGTATTGTTATTCATTTCTTTCTCTTTAAATCTTATTAATATTGTGTATGGTATTATTAAATATCTATCTTTCTGTACTAGATTTATAAAGTGACGTTCCCTGAGGAAGCGGTGTTCTTAGTGCCGCGAAACCGGTCGGATTTATGCGTCATCTCTGTACTTCCGTAAAAAAACCCTTGTATTTAGAAATGTTAAGACCATGTTTTTGAACCTATTTTGTCCTTTGATTGGATTGAATATAATGTGGTTCTGTAACACTAATGTTTATGTATTACCTTTTATATGGATCGAATTATAATAAAATGTAATTGAATTTTAATGATTGTTTCAATTTAATTTTGATACCGCAATAGTCCCTGTTCCCACAGAACTAATAGGAAACTCAATTCTAGAGTTTTTTCCTCTTAGTTTTTCTGAGCTATATGCCCAGTTTTTCTTCGTACATACTAATTGGGACGATGGTATCTTGGTGACTTTAGAGGCTATCTATTATCCATCCCTGTGCTATGCTGACTTCCTCCTTGGGCTGCTTACGGTGCAGGTGTCAGTGCTGTATATCACGGTGCTGATGTCAGTGCTCTCTGTCACGGTGCTGCTGTCAGTGCTGTATATCACGGTGCTGGTGTGAGTGCTTTATGTCACGCTACTGATGTCAGTGCTCTCTATCACGGTGCTGCTGTCAGTGCTGTATATCATGGTGCTGGTGTGAGTGCTTTATGTCACGCTGGTGATGTCAGTGTTCTCTATCATGGTGCTGCTGTCAGTGCTGTATATCACGGTGCTGGTGTGATTGCTTTATGTCACGCTGCTGATGTCAGTGCTCTCTATCACGGTGCTGTTGTCAGATGACTCTATCACGGTGCAGGTGTCATTGCTGTATGTCACGCTGCTGATGTCAGTGCTCTCTATCACGGTGCTGGTGTCAGATGACTCTATCACGGTGCAGGTGTCATTGCTGTATGTCACGCTGCTGGTGATCATCTCCTGCACCCTCTTCTTTGCCTACCCTGGTCCCTGACCTTCCCTCTCCTCCATTGCCTTCATGAGCTCCACAGTCCTGAATTGTCACAACAATTTCCCATATAAAAAAAGAATGCTTGTAGTTGTCGATCCCAGATTCACCTCATACATGTGTTATGTCATTGGCCATGTGGTGGGACTATGTTTGCACAGCTATTAATTATTTTGTGGCTGCAAATTTGACCTGTAGGTTTGCGAAGTTCGCCTCCCATTGAAGTCAATGGGGCCCGCCGCGAACGTGTCGGTTCGCGAATTATCGGCCGCGTTCGCGAAACGTCCCGTCGGAGTTCGTCCATCACTAATACACACACAAACACACAATATACACACACTGAAAAGGTACTGGAGAGATGGGGCAGCTATAATCTTGGAATCTTTTAAAAAAAAAACACTGATTTTTACATACTGTCCCTGGTTTTATTGAGGCTGGCAACCCTGATGGGGCCCCTTGGTGGCATGGGGCCCTCGGGCAGTGCCCGAGTGCCGAATGGTCAGTCCGCCCCTGGCTACACGTGTTTATTAACATTTGTGAGTGCCACATTTTCATAATTCTACATTTCTAGTGAGTAGCACTTTGTGTGTGGCAGCTGCTTTAGTTTTCCTTTTCACAGTTTTTTCACCATTCAGCGCGAGTTTAAATTTTATATTGTTCACAGTTTTGTTTGACTGTCACTCCTTTGTAACCAGCCACTTGTTATACGGACTACAGCTTTGCCAACTCAATCCACCCATTTGTCTTGTTCTTGTGTGTATGGATAAACTGAGCCCAGACACCTGTGTGTGTATCTTACAATCAGATTGGATGTTCCTCGTTATGTGCACTGCTCTTCTCAGACTTCACCTGCAATAAATCTTCAGAAAAGCATTACCCAAAACTGTTCATAAAGCCAAAGGAGTGACTGTGTATCTGGCCGTGGGGCAATTACTGGCAAAAGACCCTTGGGAACCTTAAACTGCAGGCTCCTGCGTGAGCACTACACAAATGACAACCATATATATCTTTTTTTTGCATGCAATAGGTTTTAGGCAAACAATCTGATGCATTGAGTTTGGTATTTAAAGTTTTCGAATGTCAAAAGGAATATTTCTTTCTGAGCTTCAACATGCATCTTGTAAGATAAAACCAAGAAAGGAGGAAATTCCATAGCAGAAACGGGAGGATACAAAGAAAATTTTGCAATAAAGCATCTACACCTCTACACTTGGATCTTTTTTATCTTTATGCTTGAAACACATTGATGTTTATATACAGTATGGTGTTCCATTGTGTTCTCTGTATTGAAGTATGCTATGATTTCTTTGTCTCATTTCTGTGCTTGCATTATGGTCCATCTGTGATATAGAGCGGTTCCAACACGCTTACAAACACATACACATATTTTGGCCAATTTTTAGACAGGGTCTAATTTACCTACCAGCATGTCTTTTGGAGTGTGGGAGATGGTGTCATGGTGTCATGGTCAGGATTTGAACCAGCGACCCTATTTCTGCTAGGTGAAAGCGCTACCCACTAGGGACCCACACACCACCCCTTGTTAAAATTTTTTTTTTATAATTTGCAAATAAGGATCATCTCTTCCTAAGGGAACAGTGAGCGGGGCATGGTAGTGGGAATAATTTAGCAGCAGTACAAGCAACTTCCTGTAGGGGCGTGAGGTCATTCCTGTGTGCTGGCGCCGCAACACGCTACGGGTACATATCTTCGCTCATACTGCACTTCAATACACAGCGGTCGTGCATCTAGATATCTTTTAGATGCAGGAATCCATATTTTGATGTAAATTAATAGTAAAGCAGATGCAGATTTCCAGGACTGGACTAACAAATGTTTCTAGTGAAAGGCAACTGGTGTTTTATATTAATTAAACAAGGTGTGAATGGGCCATTGACATGCATCACAGTTGAACTTAGGAATGTCTTCTTCTCAAAGTTAAACTAAATTAAATCCTTTCTTATTTTTGCTTGGGGATAGAGTGCAGAGGGATTAGAAGTCTTGTCAGTTTTTGGGGTGTATTTGCACCCCTGATAGGGTGAAGACACCTCTCAAATTTTACCACTTTCTCCTTCAAATTTATTTCCTTGGGGACACACATGTCAATCTAAATAGCTTCCTCATTAGGTAAATTGCACGCTAGCATTTTGCTGTGTACACCCCAAATTATTAGGTATCTTGGACTTTGGGGTTTATTTACTAAAGGCAAATCCACTTTGCACTACATGCAAATGGGGACATGCAAGGAAAATAAAAAAAACTGCATCTTTGTTTCTACATGATTGGAGGATAAAATCACCAGTGCTTCCCCTCAAATTTACAGCGAGTACAATTGTATTGCAGAGTGGATTTACCTTTAATAAACCCCAAAAGACCTAATAATTTGGGGTGTACACAACAAAGTGCAATGTGCCTAATGGGGACACTAGTTAGATTGACCTGTGTGTCCCCAAGGAAAGACATTTGTAGGATTTTACCCTCACTTCCTGTTTGGCTACGTGACAGGAAGTGAAGCAAATTTTAAGAAACGGGACACAAAGACCAACCTAAAAAAGACAATTAGGGGTTCTAACACTCACTTGGTTTCCCTCAAATGCCCACAGATAGAACAGTCTTGAGCTTGATTTTAGCTCAGTGCTTCACAGCCCTATCCTCAAGTACCCCCAACAGGCCATTTTGCAGGTTTTCCTTCATCTTGCCCAGGTGCTTTAAATAAGTCAATGGTTTGGTATTTTGGACAGGTATGTTAGCTAAGAAATTCCCAAAACATGTCCTGCCAGTGGTACTTGAGGACTGAGGCTGAGAACCACTGCCCTAAAATGGTAAATTGAATTTTTACCGCTCTGTAATTTTCCTTTCCTGGTGCCTATCCATGGCAGCATACACAAAATCCATGCATATGGTACCATGAGGGCACCAGGAAAGTAACTTTTAGACAAATCACACCTTTTTTGTTTTGCCATGCAAATCAGCCTAGTTAAGCTGCAGCTGGGAAATCTGTTGCATGAAAATTAACAAAACACATAAAAAAAAAACTTGCTACAAATTTTATTGTTCAACAAAACAGGACCCGGAAAAGAGCAAGGAAAGCAAAAAACACATGTATGTTAATTTGACACGATAACAGAATATGGTTTTGAGGTCTGACCATTTTGTAGAGGAAATTAACAGGAGTACGCCCACAAACAGATTATAGATTTAAACATTCGCCACAACATTTTGAGGAAAATTTTGCAAAATAATGCAGCACAGACAATTACATCAAAGTGAAACCCACAAATGACACACATTGACAACATGAACAATATTTCAGGGGGAAAATACTCCCCCCACCCAGAAAAATATAATAAACCAAAGTAAAAAAAAACTTGCTCCAAAACACATATGTTTTGCAAAGACAACAAACAAAATACAAAGAGAAAATACATGTGTTACAAATACTATAAGGACACCCAAATGTACTCTCTTGCTGACCCCACACACAATCTTGCCGCTTTTCAGGGCAAGGTAAAGAATGCTATCTGCAAGCTTTATATAACATAGGTTTGTGTGCTAATGAGGCAATTTAAACACATGCTCAGTCCACAAAACATGCAAAAATGCAAGTTCACCCAATGTAGAGCGTTGGAGAATGGAGTGTGGCTTTCCACTTTAACCTCCCTGGTGGCATTCCTGAGTGTGGCTCAGGGTGGATTTTCAGAACCAAAAGAGGTAACCCTGAGCCACACTCGGTATCGCATTGCAGCATCCAGTTACAGCTTACTTTCCGTGTCCAAGATCCTGCGATTTCTCCCCGCAGTGTGCGGTGGCTGTGTCTCCACTCGATTCATCACAGAGCTGAAGAGCTCCGTTCCCTGTGAGCGATGCGACGCAGAAGGGACGGAGTGCGGTGCCAAATTCAAAAAGTGAAACACACACTATACATACAGTACACTGTAATCTTACAGATTACATTACTGTATGAAATAATTTCACATCCCTTTTGTCCCTAGTGCCTTGTCCAGTGCCCTGCATGCAGTTTTATATTATAAAAACTGTTCTTTCTGCCTGGAAACTGGAGATTGTCCATAGCAACCAAAACCGTCCCTTTACATCAAAAGCGGTTTTAGACCAGCTAGAAAACAGAGATAATAAATTAGAATCACTCGCAGAATTGAGAGATAGCGATTTGTGGGGAAATTCTTCATTAACCACTTTCAGACCGGACCATTTTGCTGGTAAATGACCAGAGGTCTTTTTACACTTTGGCACTGCGCTGCTTTAACTGGTAATTGCGCGGTCATGCAATGTTGTACCCAAACAAAATTTGCGTCCTTTTCTTCCCACAAATAGAGCTTTCTTTTGATGGTATTTGATTGCCTCTGCGATTTTTATTTTTTGCGATATAAACGTAAAAAGACCGCAAATTTTGAAAAAAAATGATATTTTCTACTTTTTGTTATTAGAAAAATCCAATAAACTCAATTTTAGTCATACATTTAGGCCAAAATGTATTCAGCCACATGTCTTTGGTAAAAAAAAAGTCAATAATTGTATATTTATTGGTTTGCGCAAAAGTTGTCACATCTACAAACTAAGGTACGTTTTCTGGAATTTACGCAGCTTTTAGTTTACGACTGCCTATCTCATTTCTTGAGGTGCTAAAATGGCAGGGCAGTACAAAACCCCCCCAAATGACCCCATTTTGGAAAGTAGACCCCCTAAGGAAATTGATAAGAGGCATGTTGAGCCCATTGAATATTTTATTTTTTTGCCTCAAGCGATTGAATAATGACAAAAAAAAAAATTTTTTTTTTTTTTTACACAAAGTTGTCACTAAATGATATATTGCTCACACATGCTATGGGCGTATGTGAAATGACACCCCAAAATAAATTCTGCTGCTTCTCCTGAGTATGGGGATACCACATATGTGGGACTTTTTGGGAGCCTAGCCGCGTACGGGGCCCCGAAAACCAAGCACCGCCTTCAGGCTTTCTAAGGGCGTAAATTTTTGAGTTCACTTCTCACTACCTATTACAGTTTTGAAGGCCATAAAATGCCAAGATGGCACAAAACCCCCACAAATGACCCCATTTTAGAAAGTAGACACCCCAAGCTATTTGCTGAGAGGCATGTTGAGTCCATGGAATATTTTATATTTTGCCACAAGTTGCGGGAAAATTACAAACTTTTTATTTTTTATTTTTTTTTTCACAAAGTTGTCACTAAATGATATATTGCTCACGCATGCCATGGGCATATGTGAAATGACACCCCAAAATAAATTCTGCTGCTTCTCCTGAGTATGGGGATACCACATATGTGGGACTTTTTGGGAGCCTAGCCGCGTACGGGGCCCCGAAAACCAAGCACCGCCTTCAGGCTTTCTAAGGGCGTTACAGTTTTGAAGGCCATAAAATGCCAAGATGGCACAAACCCCCCCCAAATGACCCCATTTTGGAAAGTAGACACCCCTAAATTTAGGGGTACACTAGTGAGACTAGGTAATAAATGACGGGTGCCCTGAAACTATAAAAAAATAACTAACCAACCAGCGTCACCTGTAACAGTTATATGGTGATCACTGGTGAAAGGGTTAACTAGGGGGCAATTAGGGGGCTTTATGCGGTAGTATATGGGGGTCCCTGGCGCTATAAAAAGCTGCAGCGAACCTAAATACCTACCTGCCTAACTAGCGTCACCTGTGACACTAATACAGCGATCAGAAAAACGATCGCTTATTAGGCTGGGTTCACACTGGAGCGATGCGGGAACGCCACGAATGCGCGGCGGGTTCCCGCATCGCATGCCTCCCGGCGGCAGTTCACACTGCCCTATGCGAACTGCTGGGAGTGTCAGTGAAATGTTACTGACACCCCCAGATCAGTTCGCATATCGCAGTGCGATCTGCAAACTCGGATCGCATGGTGTGAACACCCATGCGATCCGATTCTGCTGCGGGCCAAAAAAAGGGTCCCGTGCGAATTTGCGGCGGGTGCGGCGAATGGCTGAACTCGAATCGCACAGAGATCGGATGTGATTTGCACTGCAGTGCGGTGCGAATCACATCCGTTCTCATAAACCGCTGCAATGTGAACCCAGCCTTAGTGACACTGGCGACGGGGGGTGATCACGGGGTTAAACCTTTATTGGGGGGGTTAGGGGGGTACCTTAGAACTAAAGGGGG
Source organism: Lithobates pipiens (assembly GCF_037356315.1). Classification (NCBI taxonomy): domain Eukaryota; kingdom Metazoa; phylum Chordata; class Amphibia; order Anura; family Ranidae; genus Lithobates; species Lithobates pipiens. The sequence continues at coordinate 131,511,134 of NW_027507784.1, forward strand.
CTAACCCTAACTGCCCTAACAGTTATTAGTCACAAATGACACCCGCCGGGTGATCAGGGGGTTAAACCTTTATTAGGTAATAAATGGCGGGTGCCCTGAAACTATAAAAAAATAACTAACCAACCAGCGTCACCTGTAACAGTTATATGGTGATCACTGGTGAAAGGGTTAACTAGGGGGCAATCAGGGGGCTTTATGCGGTAGTATATGGGGGTCCCTGGCGCTATAAAAAGCTGCGGCGAACCTAAATACCTACCTGCCTAACTAGCGTCACCTGTGACACTAATACGGCGATCAGAAAAATGATCGCTTATTAGGCTGGGTTCACACTGGAGCGATGCGGAAACGCCGCGAATCCGCGGCGGGTTCCCGCATCGCATGCCTCCCGGCGGCAGTTCACACTGCCCTATGCGAACTGCTGGGAGTGTCAGTGAAATGTTACTGACACCCCCAGATCAGTTCGCATATCGCAGTGCGATCTGCAAACTCGGATCGCATGGTGTGAACACCCATGCGATCCGATTCTGCTGCGGGCCAAAAAAAGGGTCCCGTGCGAATTTGCGGCGGGTGCGGCGGGTGCGGCGAATGGCTGAACTCGAATCGCACAGAGATCGGATGTGATTTGCACTGCAGTGCGGTGCGAATCACATTCGTTCTCATAAACCGCTGCAATGTGAACCCAGCCTTAGTGACACTGGCGACGGGGGGTGATCACGGGGTTAAACCTTTATTGGGGGGGTTAGGGGGGTACATTAGAACTACAGGGGGCTAACTCTAACTGCCCTAACAGTTATTACAGTCACAAATGACACCAATGCAAAAAAAAAAAAAAAAAAATGACATTGGTGTCACTGTGACTGGGGGGCAGGGGTAATTGGGGGGGTGATCGGGGGGTAAAGGGGGGGTGTGAGTGTGCCTGGCATGTTCTACTGTGTGTGTAGAGTGTTGGTGCAACTTACTGATCCGCTCTCCTCCGTGTCGGAACGAAAAATACCGACACGGAGGAGAGAATACATCACTTCCTCTCCTGTGTTTACATTACAGGAGAGGAAGTGATGTCACCGGGGATTTCTATTCGTCGGGAGCGATCGCGAGGGGGTGGCCATGAATGAATGGCCGTCCCCTCGTCCGGGATCGCTCCCGAACGAATACCGACCGCCGCAGGCACCGGGCGGGGGCCCGATCGGGCCCCCGACCCGCGGGAGGCAAGGGACGTACATGTATGTCCTTATGCCTGCCCGTGCCATTGTACCGACGTACATCGGCGTGCGGCGGTCGGCAACTGGTTAAACACTGAAAGTAATGACAGTGATAATTCTGCAACTGAGAAAATTTCAGTGTTTTTAATTTGATTACATTATTAAATAATTGTTATTATTATAATATTATTATTTGTTATAATTATTTATAGTTATTTATTATATTATAATTTATGATTTTGTGTTTCAAACTTTATCATACCCGGGATGTCTACTAGACTCTTGTTTGGACAGATTTAAGTGAGTTATTCCTAAGAATTACAGGCCTACAATATAAAACGCCAAATTTCTATGAAAAAGAATTGTACCGCTTTGAGCATCAAAATCTGAAATAATCATACCGCCAGGCAGGTTAAAAGCAAAAGCTAGCCCAAGGAAATCATATGTATTAGAGGGGGAAGGTTAAATGCCTTTTTAGGAGGAGATAGAAGAGTCAGTCTTTTTACATAATTTTAACAAGGTGCATGTCACATGTTGGCAACGTAACATGCTAAGGCCGCGTACAAACGCGGGGACTGTTCGCCCAACTTTGTCCGTCAAACAGTTTCGGCAAACAGTCCGCTCAAAATTAGCATGGACGGACATGGCCACACACGACGAACGAACAGTTTGCTGAAACCGTACGCGATGACGTGAACGGCACGTACGACGGGGCGAAAAATACGACGTCCTATACACTGCATTATAACTTTCGGCGTGTAAATCCTTTCTGAGCATGCGCGGAACTTAGTTTGACGAACAAGCCTACACACGAGGGGACTGTTCGCTGAAACAAAGTTTCAGCGGACAGTTTTTCGGAATTTCCGAAAAACCTTGTTCAGCGGACTGTTCGCTGAAACTGTCCGCTGAAAGCCCACACACGAGCGGACTGTTTGCCGAAACACTGTTCAGCGGACAAAGTTGGGCGAACAGTCCCCGCGTGTGTACGCGGCCTAACATGTCCTGTGTGCAAATCTCCTTAAAAAAATACATAAAGGTGAACCAGCGTAAAAAAAAAAAAAGTCAAATCTCGAGGTGCGCCTGTTCAACTCACGCAATTGCATTTGCGTTGCTTGACATTTACTAAGATTTTGGCAGTGAACAAACGCATTTGAACGAGCACAAGAGCCACTTGCGCATGCACAGTGCTTACACTGATCTCACAGTTCTAAACATACTTGCAGGCACAGCAGGCTTTCTCTGAAAAGTTACTTTCTCATTCCATTTTGGGCATATCTGTTACTTGGGTAGTTGTTACTAGACTTCCTCACATCGCCCCACATCATCCCATAATATTGGCACCTCCATCATTTGTGAATATTGAATTGAAGATGCCATGCGCCATGTCCATAGTGGTGCACAGATTGCATCCTCCCGTGCGCCGAGATGGCTATAGTAAATGGGGGATCCGCTCTCTGTTCTCGGTTCCTGTTTTGTAAATATGAAAATGTGCATTGCACCGCGGCGTGCACCTCTACTGATGACGCGCGGCTTTCGTAAATTAGCCTCATTGTGTTTTTTTCAAAATTGTTTTTTTCAAAATCTTTTGTTTATAGCGCAAAAAAAAAAAACCGCAGAGGTGATCAAATACCACCAAAAAAAGCTCTATTTGTGGGGAAAAAAAGGACGCTTTCTTGTTTGAGTACAACATTGCACAACTGCGCAATTGTCAGTTAAAGCGGCACAGTGCCCTATCGCAAAAAATTGCCTCCTCATTGAGCAGCCAAATCTTCCGGGGCTGAAGTGGTTAAGTAATATGCAGCTTCCAGAGTGAAAATGTCTTCCCTGTTATCACATTCAGATAATGTTGGCAAGAGTCTATGCATATTTCCTTTGATCAAGAAGATAATGTACCCATTAATCCTTCTGCCTAAAGTCTCTACATGACCAGAACAAGTGTTGACAGTGTATGGTGTTGCCCTTTATGTCAAAGATCTCAAATAACTGGTAGTTTTCTCTGTTTGTCCAGTGTTTTAGTAAAATGGTCTGAGCATGCCCTTACAGCATATTCCTAGAAGCATTTTGATCAGTGGAAGAGGATATGGTACTTGGCATGTCTGGCTTTTTAACAGCTTGTGTTCCCTCTAAGTCTTCTTGATTATCTGCTATATTGTCATACCTTGATAATGTTGAAGCTAGCAAGTTGGGTTAACTCAAACTGAAGCTGGGATCGTTCCTTGTCCAGGTTTTATCCCTAAAGAACCTGCAGAAATTTGAGAACAGATTGCATGATACATTTTGTCTCCTTTGTATTTTGAGTCTTGTGCTGTCCATTTCCCGTGCTTTTGGCAATTCTATGAACAGTTCTTGGAGCCTGCAATGAGCCTTTCTTGTCTGTGTTTCTCTGTGTTCCCAGAACCCCAGTGTTGCAAGAGACTCTCGCCCCTGTGTACTATTGTTTCCAGCACGCCAGTACTGCAAGTGATTCTGTCAGAGAAATAGTATTCACGGGATAGATGTGCGTGAAGATGTGCACATGCTCAAAATAATTCTCAAGTGACAACTAGACGTTCCCTAACTCGTGTACGTGCTCATAATAATTCTCGAGTGAGTAACTCGCACACACGTTAGCGTGAACGTGCATGAATACTTGCCACTTACTTGCCTATTTAAAGTTCTCCAGACACTAGAGGATTGCTGAGTGGTCATCAGCTTCTACCTCCTGTGACTTGATCCTGTGTCTGTTCCTGTGTGTACTCAGCCTGTTTGACTCTGCTCGTTCCTGATACCTTGTTGCTGATCCAGCTTATGACCTGACTCTGCCTTTTACCTACCATTCCAGTGCCTTCTCAGCTCGCCTGATACTGACCTTGGCCTGGCCCTGACACTGCTCTGGATCTGATACTGTACCTCTGCTGCCTTGTCGCTACTGACTTCTGCCTGCCTGACCACCAAACAGCCCGCCAGTTTGTTTGCTGTCTTCTGTTCTGCACCTGCTGCTGTGTATCCAGATCTGCCAGTCCACAAGTCTGCCTGCTGCTTGGCCCCTGCTGCAAGTCTCTTGCGTCCAGGATTTCCAACCAGGCACCTGTGCCACTCTGTGCCCTGTTATATCCTGTCACCATCTTCAGAAAAAACAGGACAGGAGATGTCAGCTTGGCCTCAACCAGGTACCTGACAGATTCTCACATTTGTCTCCATGTGTTCCCAGCTGCCCTCTGATGTAAGAGACACTTGCACTCATATTCCTGTATTTCCAGTGCCCCAGAGACACCTGCATTCCTATCTTCCTCTGTGATTTCAGTGCATTTTTGTAGTTAGTCAGCTGTAGTCTGCGCTTGTGTGCTTTGGGGGCCACAACATGGAAGCTGTCCTGGAGCAAAACTCATCACCCCTTGTGTGGTGCTCTTTTAAAAACCAAATGCTCCCTAGACTTTGCTCCCTGAGTACATTACAGTCAAATTACAGGTTGCATGGCAGGTCCATGATCCTCAATATGTGATTGTGCATTCAGCTAGATATTCCAGTTCTGGAAAGAAACAATCTGGATTGTTACTCTCTCCCTTTGCTTGTTGGAGGACTATCAACTTTGGCAGCTGCTTCTTTCTTTTCCAGATTATTTTTTGGGGGTTTTCATTTGTGCTTCTATCTCTTCCCCTTGAATTTAAATTTGAGCTTGCATTTCTGGCTCATTTGATTTAAAGAGTTTTGCTTTGAGCCTCCATCTCTGCTTCTTTTTTAGAAAATACATTTTGCTCCATGTTTGCTTCTGCAATAAGCTTGCCACTTAATGTTGATCTCCTACAATGAGAGGATCTAGAAGATCATGCTGTGGGCTTAGTTGGTCTATTAGATCTGGTCTTCTGCAGATAAACAGTGTCAAATTCTGTATTTTCCACAGCACCTTGCGTCTTTGGCGTTTTATGGTTTTCGTCGTAATTAGGGATGAGAAAAAAAAATATTTATGCGAACATGCAAACACCATTAATGTCTATGGGACACGAACATGAAAAATGTAAAGTGATAATTTTAAAGGCTTATATGCAAGTTATTGCGATAAAAAAGTGTTTGGGGACCCGGGTTACTGGCCCAGGGGACATGTATCAATGCAAAAAAAAAGTTTTAAAAAGGCTGTTTTCTCAGGAGCAGTGATTTTAAGAATGCTTAAAGTGAAACAATAAAAATGAATTAATCCTTAAAATATCATCATATGACCAGCGGAAATGACCACAGACTTTTCTGGCCTGCCTCAGGAGATCTTGTAAGCCTGGGTACCTGTTCAAGAAACTCTGCACCACCAAATTCAGGATGTGTGCCAAACATGGATCAAGTGCGGAGAGAAGGTTGGCTGGCCATTGTCGCACACAACCATTCCTGGCTGAAGCTGGTATGGCGTCAACCGCGTCTGAGCCTGCCCCTGCAGAACTGACTGAATCCCCTAGGCAAACCAACTCATGGACCGCATGGCATCTTTTTGCCTGACTGCTTGCGTAGCCCCTTGAGCGCTTAGGGAGCACTGCTGGTTCAGAGGTCAATTCTGCAGAAGAGGCCATAGAGGAAGAAGAAGAGGAGGGGGGAGCATACAGATGTTGTGGCAGAATCACTACTATCTTTTTGGAGGCATTGTGGCGGAACAAGCTCCAACATTGAACCCTGTCCTGCATCCTTTCCCAGCTGCCAGCAGAGTTACCCAGTGCGCCGTGAAGGAAAGGTAAGGTCCCTGCCCATGCCTGCTGGACCATGAGTCAGCGGTAATATGAACCTTACTGCTGACCGCCCTGTCCAACAAGGCCAAAACATTGCCTTCCACATGGATTGTTTGAGGATTTGCATAATTTAACCACTTAAGGACCAAGCCTTTTTCTGAGATTTGTTGTTTACAAGTTAAAAACTGTTTTTTTTTTTGCTAGAAAATTACTTAGAACCCCCAAACATTATACATTTTTTCTAACACCCTAGAGAATAAAATGGCATCGTTGCAATACCTTCTGTCACCCCGAATTTGCGCAGCGGTCTTACAAGCGCACTTTTTTTGGAAAAAATTCACTTTTTTTAATTAAAAAATAAGACAACAGTAAAGTTAGCCCATTTTTTTTATATTGTGAAAGATAATGTTATGCCGAGTAAATTGATACCCAACATGTCACGCTTCAAAATTGCACCTGCTCGTGGAATGGCGACAAACTTTTACCCTTAAGAATCTCCATAGGTGACGTTTAAAAAATTCTACAGGTTAAATGTTTTGAGTTATAGAGGAGCTCTAGGACTAGAATTATTGCTCTCGTTTACAGCGATACCTCCGATGTTTGGTTTGAACATCGTTTTAATATGTGCGCGCTACTCACGTATGCGTTTGCTTCTGCACACAAACTCGTCGGGGCGGGGCGTGTTTAAAAAATGTTTTTTTTCTTATTTATTTTACCTTTTATTTTTACACTTTTTTTAAAAAAAATTGTCACTTTTATTCCTATTACATGGAATGTAAACATCCCTTGTAATAGAAAAAAAGCATGACAAGACCTCTCAATATATGAAATCTGGGGTCAAAAAGACCTCAGATCTCATATTTACACTAAAATGCAATAAAAAATAAATAAAAATAAATTTGCTTTTTAAAAAAAAGTCATTTAAAAAAATGGCCCTTTAAGAGCTGTGGGCAGAAGTGACATTTTGACGTTGCTTCTGCCCAGCATTGTTATGGAGAGGGGTGGGCATCTTCCCCTCACTCGTCTCCATACCTAACAGGAGAGAAACCGCGATCGCTGCCGATGGCTCCAGAAAGGGGCAGAGATCACCGAAGCATGGCGGTAGGGGGTACCCCTCTCCTGCCACCGATAAAAGTGATTTTGCAGTGAATCCGCCGCAGAGACCACTTTTATCTTATAGCGGACCACCCGCTAAAGAAGAGGATACCGGGGTTATAGCAGCTAGCTGCTGCCATAACAACGACATCCTCCTTCAAACAGCCAATATAAAACTGTGGCAGGTGGTCCGTAAGTGGTTAATTTACAGAACATGCCCACAACTTTGAAGATGTTTTTTTTTTTTTTTTTTTTATTGTGAAGCAAACAACAAATAGGACAAAATAACAGAAAAAGTCAATGTGCATAACTATTCAACCCCTAAAGTCAATACTTTGTACAGCCACCTTTTTGGATAAGTCTCTATGAGCTTGCCACATCTTACCATTGGGATTTTTGCCCATTCCTCCTTGCAAAACTGCTGCAGCTCCTTCAAGTTGGATGGTTTGTGCTTGTGAACAGCAATCTGACCACAGATTTTCTATTGGATTGATGTCTGGGCTTTGACTATTTACATGTTTCCCCTTAAACCACTCAAGTGTTGCTTTAGCAGTGTGTTTGGGTTCATTGTCCTGCTGGAAGGTGAACCTCCATCCTAGCCTCAAATCACACACAGAGTGGTACAGGTTTTGCTCAAGATAAATCCCTGTATTTAGCACCACCCACCTTTCCCTCAATTCTGATCAGTTTCCTAGTCCAGGTGGTGTTCTTTGGGTGATGTGATGTGTTGGGTTTGCGCCAGATATAGGGTTTTCTTAGATGGCCAAAAAGTTCAATTTTAGTCTCATCAGACCAGATCCCCTTCCTCCATACATTTTGGGAGTCTCCCACATGCCCTTTCTCAAACTCAAAATGTGCCATTTTGTCTTTTTGCTGATTGTAATGGCTTTCTTCTGGCCACTCTGCCATAAAGCCCAACTCTATGGAGCATATGGCTTATTGTCGTCCTATGTACAGATACTCCAGTCTCTGCTGTGGAACTCTGCAGCTCCTCCAGGGTTACCTTAGGTCTCTGTGCTGCCTCTCTGATTAATGTCCTCCTTGCCCACTCTGTGAGTTTTGGTGTGCGGCCGTCTTTGGGCATGTTTGCTGTTGTGCCATGTTCTTTCCATTTGGTTATGATAGATTTAATGGTGCTCCTAGGGATCATCAAAGAGTTGGATATTTTTTATTATTATTATTATTTTTTATTTTTAACCTAACCCTGACTTGTACTTCTCAACAACACTGTCCCTTATTTGTTTAGAGAGTTCCTTGGTCTTCATTGCATAGTTTGGTTAGTGGTGCCTCTTGCTTAGGTGTTAAAGCCTCTGGGGCCTTTCAAAAAGGTATGTATATGTAATGACAGATCATGTGACACTTAGATTGCACACAGGTGAACATCATTTCACTAATTATGTGACTTCTGAAGATAATTGGTTTTATATGGGCTTCATAACAAAGGGTGTGAATACATACGTACATGCCAATTATCAGTTTTTTATTTCTGAAAAATAGTTTTATGTATATATTTTTCTAATTTTACTTCACCAAATTAGACTATTGTGTTCTGATCCATCACATATAATTCAGATTAAAAAAACATTGAACTAAAGGCTGTAATGTAACAAAATAAGTAAAAAGCCAAGGGGAGGTGAATACTTTTGCAAGGCACTGTAGAGTATACACTGAATATTTAGTCAACACTAAATGCAGAGTATCTATATATGCAGGGCTTTTTTTCAGCGGCAACGTGGGGGAACGCAGTTCCGGCACCTCCAGCACCAAATGTATGTAATAGCAAGAGGCGTGCTGGAGGGTCTATTGATGCTGTCTGCTGGGAGATTTATGGTCACTGATGGGAATCTGTTTTTGTGTGAGGGTCTATTATTGCTTGTGGGGATAGGTCTATTGTCGCTGGCTGCTGGAGGGTCTATTAATGCTGACCGTTGGGAAACCCGTTAATGCTGCTGGGGGGGTCTTATGTTGCTGGGATGGATCTTTTGTTGCTGAGGGTGGTATTTTGTTGTGTATGGTCCATTGTTTCTGCGTGGGGAGTCCATTGTTGTGTGGAGAACTATTGTTGCTGGGATGGGGTCTATTGTTGCTGGCAGGGGAAATTTTGTTGCTTGGGAGGACCTATTGTTGTTGGGGTGGGGTCTATTATTGGTGGGAGGGGAATCTATTGTTGCTTGGGAGGATCTATTATTACTGGGGTGGGGTCTATTGTTGCTGGTTCCAGTGCATCTATTTTTACTGCCTTTCTTGTTATTAGACAAGAACAAATTCCATACAAATTATTTAGCAATGATACTTGGGGCAGTACTGGGAGGCGGATAGGGAGTGGAATCAATGGACGGCGCTTGGAGGTGGGTAGGGGGCGAAGACAAGGGGGAACTCCGATGGGGGGTGTTCCTGTACCTATTTACCTATTCTCTGAGGAAAAAAGCCCTGTATATATGTATATACTAGACTGTATATGTATGTGTGTATGTATGTGTGTGTGTATATATATATATATATATGTGTGTGTGTGTGTGTGTGTGTGTGTGTGTGTGTGTGTGTGTGTGTAACCGGGTGGCCCCGTCCCCTCTGACGCCCTGGGAAAATCATTGGGAAGTCCCCGTGCATCACAGGGGGCTGGGATCACCCAGGTATGTTACCGCATGACCCCGCCTTCAGTTAAAAGAACTGTCACCTGCGAGGACGCGTCATACGGTGGGTGCCTCCCATGGAGGCAGATCTTTTTTTTTTTCCCCGGTCTGTTGTCGGAGCAAGAGAAGAAGATGAATGGACTTCGTGGGACATTTTTATTTTTTTATTTTCTAATAAAGGACTTGTCCCAACGTGTGTCTTGTGTTTTTTTATTTATTTTGACACTTTTTTTGTGAAATGGTATGGGTACAATGTACTCGTTACCATTTCAAACAGGGGGGCTGGGATCTGGTGGTCCCCTTGTTAAAGGAGGCTTCCAGATTCCGATAAGCACCCTGCCCACAGACCCCCACAACCATCGGGCAAGAGTTGCGGGGAAGAGGACCTTGTCCCCAACCATCAACACGGGGACAAGGTGCTTTGGGGGGCTACCCCAAAGCACCCTCTCCATGTTGAGGGCATGTGGTCTGGTACGGTTCAGGAGGGGGGTGCGCTCTCTCGTCCCCCCTCTTTTCCTGTGGCCTGCCAGTTTGTGTGCTCAGACAAAGGTCTGGTATAGTTTTTTTTTACATTTTGGCACAGGGTTCCCCTTAAAACCCATACCTGACCTGAAGGATTTTGAGGGGGACCCCTACCTATGCCATTTAAAAAAAAAATTGGTGCAGGGTTCCCCTTAACCACTTCAGCACTGGCGTATAGTCATATGACATCTGCAGATGGGATCTCCCATCCTGGGCGGGCGTCATATGACGTCCTCCCATTCCCGGTCGTCTAGGCGGCGCACGTGTGCACCCACGGCATCGCTCGGGACCCGGTGCGCGTGCCCGGCGGCCGCAATGTCCGCCAGGCACCCACGATTGCCCGGGAACACAGCAGGACTGTGGATCTGTGTATGTAAACATGCATATCCACGTCCCGTCAGTGGAGAAGAGACCGATGGTGTGTTCCCAGTACAGAGGAACACCGATCGGTCTCCTCCCCTTGTGAGTCACCTCCCCCCACAGTTAGAATCACTCCCATAGGGAACATATTAACCCCTGCAGCACCCCCTGGTGTTAACCCTTTCCCAGCCAGTCACATGTGCACAGTAATCAGTGCAATTTTATAGCACCGATCGCTGTGTAAATGTGAATGGTCCCAAAAATGTGTCAAAGTGTCTGATGTGTCCGCCATAATGTCGCAGCCATAAAAAAAATCGCAGATCGCCGCCATTACTAGTAAAAAATAAAAATAAAAAATCTGTCCCCTATTTTGTAGATGCTATAACTTTTGCACAAACCAATCAATATATGCTTATTGCGATTTGTTGCTCACTGTGGGGCAGGTGATTTTACTAAGGGAAGACATAGATCCCTGTATTTGCTTTGCAGGAACACAGGATCAATGTCCTCCATAATCACAGAATGGCGAACTGCCTTGTTTACATAAGCACACCACTAGGCAAGTCCGCTGGATCCGATGATTGGCTCAGAGGAAAAGGACTCTGCCGGGGAAGGCAAGGAGATAATCAGGCAGGTGGCTGGCCGGGATTTGGCAGAAGAACATGTGAGCGTAGCTGAATGGGCATGTGCTGGAAACTGAAGAAATAGTCCATCCGCTCTGACCAGCACATTTAATCAGAAAGGGACTCCTGAAATATTAGGACATGTAGGATCATTATTGCCACCATAAGATGCAGCTGCTTCTGTCTAATATGTTCTTATTTCTTTGACATTATACTGACACTGAAAAATCACTGAACCTACTGACGCCATTATGGGTCCTTTAACATGTGTAAGCTTGCTTTTCTCACACCGTCATCAATATTGTTGTAAAAGAAATAGACATTACTGCGTAGCGCTGAGCAGTCTTCACATACTCTGACTTCAGACTAGCATTAATAATTTCCGCTTATCTGCATTTGAGGTCTTTTTTTTCTATTCCTTACCCTAATTAGGATGGGGTTGGATAGCCAGTATATGAAAGTGCGTTTCTACTTAACTAGGTGGAAACATACATTGTGAGTTTAAGGCATTTTTAAATGTTTATCTAAATGTGATCTCTTTAAAGTGTACAATTTGACATTTTATCGGCTTATCAATATATATTTGATATATTTGTGTGCTAAACTGGCATGCATTTTGTCTGTGGACATAGGACAATTACTTTGAAGTGCTGCCTATGGTGCAGTGCTTGAAATTGACAGCTAGAAGCTAATTCATTTTAGCGAGCACCTTAAACTTGCCTCTATTTCTGTTAGAATACACCAGTCACAAGCAAAAGACAGCTCGCAGAAACTGCTACATGAAATGTAAAGCTAATTTTCCATAGCAACCAGATCATAGAACCATGCAAAGATTCTTGTTACTGAACTCATTTTTTTTATTATTATTATTTTTTTTTTTCTTCACTAGGTAACCCTTTTGGATCCAGCGAAACAAGCGGTAAACCTGATACATTTTTTGTAAGAATAGATTTTTTATTAATTTTTTTGTGAAGTTTCACATATAACATCTAATAGGTAATAAACGTTGTCATACATTGAGATTCAGTGGCGGAAGGTTCACGAGACAGGTATACATGACATAATATGATATGAACAGCTGTAAACAGTATCAACAGTGTTAACAATTCTGAATGCTATGCATAGTGTTAAGAGTGTTGTCTATCATCCCCAGACACCCCATCTGGGTGCATACTGTGTCAAGGGGAGGAAGACAATGCCTCTCATCCAAGTGCTTTAGGAGGGAAGGTAGGGAGGTAGGCAGGAAAAGGGAGGACACAAAGGTGGAATATACTAATTAATTCAAAGGTGGACAAGTAGTTTTTTTTTTTTACCAGTTGTTCCAGGGAAGCCATTGTTTAAGAGTTTTAGAGCGTGTAAGTGACTCATTCGCCATTAAACGCTCGTAGGTATAATGAGTCTGTACCATAGTAATCTAGTATTGTTGGGACCTTGTTGGTCTTCCAGTTTCTAGCGATCAGTAGTCTTGTTGCTAATAGTATATGGGTAGTTGTTGTCCTAAAGTATGGTAAAATGGAATCAATGTTAATGTTCAAGATGGCTAGTTGTGGGGTGATTTTACATTGTGTTTATGTAATTTCAGATAGTATGTTAGATATGTTTGACCAGAGCTTATTCAGGTGTGGGCATGATCAAAATATGTGACAAAGGGTTCACGTTTGGCCACAGAGTCTCCAACAAGTGGGAGTGGGGTTGAGATGGAATTTTGCTAGTTTCTGTGGTGTTAAGTACCAACTCAGAGTTAGTTTCTGTTTTGATTCCCAAAGTAACGTGCAGCTTGTGGATTTATAAATAAAGCGCAGGGCTGATTGCCATTGTTGTTCAGTAAATTGTTGCTGTAGGTCTTCCTCCCATGAAGGGCAATGATTTAGTAAATATTCTCTTTTCATGTAATATTGAATATATTAAGGAAATGCCTTTGCACGTACGACTTTTGGAGAAGTAGTAGTTCCACGGGTCTGTAGGTATTGCACCTTCTAGGTGAGGGTAGGAGGAGGTACACTGGTGAATCCTGTGGCATATCAGGAAGTCTTTGGGTGGTGCGTTGTATCATTTTTGGATTTGTGTAAATGACTTGTGAGCTATTTTATCGCGGAGGTATCTATGTAAGATTAGGTCTAAGGTTAGCAGATGCAGTGTTTCAAGGGGGATTGGGAGTGCTTTGGTGGCAAAGTGGGAGGCATACTATTTAGAGAGGCGTAGTGATTTCCAAGCATTAACAGAGGCCTGGATGGTTGGGGCAAAAAGTTTGTAAGTGGGAGGATTAACAACTGTGTTAAACAGCCAAAGTTTAAGATTCCCCCCTGGAATCATGGTAGATTCTATGTTTTCCCATAAATTTGTGGTATGTGCGGATAGTCATTCTTTCATTTGTGTCAGTAGTGTAGCAATGTAGTAATCTTTTATGTCTCTATAGCCTGACCCACCGACCAGTCTGTGTTTGATGAGTTTATCGTGGCCACTTCTAACCTTTTTCCCCTTCCAGATGAATTGACGAATGATGGACTGAAGGGACTTGAGGTAGGAGAAGAGTAATGGTATGGGGAGTGTACCAAATAGATATAAGATTTTGGGTAGGAGCATCATCTTGAATGCTGCTAGTCTTCTGGACCAAGTGAATTCAAATCTGGAAAGTTTGGTCAAGTCATGGGAGAGCATGTGCTTGAAGATAACATAATTGTTTGCGCAAAGTTGTTTTACAGATTTAGTGAGCGTGATTCCCAGATAGGAAATGCTTGTGTCAGTCCATGAGTAGGTATACATATTTCGAAGTATGTTGCTGGTGACGCCATCCATCCTGAGGTCTAATATGTAAGATTTGCTAACGTTCACTTTATTATAAGAAATATTACTAAATCTGTGTAGAACTGATTGTACCGAAGTCAGGGAAACTGTAGGGTTGGTCATCATAAGTATTACATCATCTGCGAATAAATTAAATTTGTGTTCTATGGAGCCAATCTGGAAGCCAGAAAAGAGTGGTTGTGATCTGATATGTTCAGCAAGAGGTTCCATTATTAAATTAAATATGTCAGGTGATAGGGGGCACCCCTGGCAGGTTCTGTTAGTTATGAGGAATGGTTTGGATAGCATTCCTGCTGAATAGACTTGTGCCGATAGTATATGACCTTGGAATCCAAATTTGCAAAGTGTATTTTGAAGGTAAGTACAATGAACTCTGTTGAACGCCTTCTCTGCATCTAAAGATAGAAGCAGATAAGGCATTTTGGGTGCTTTCTGCATTATGTATAATGCTAATGAGCCTGCGCGTGGCATTGAACATTTGACGACCTGCCGTAAAACCGGATTGGTCCGGGAGTATCAGGGATGGCAATTGTATGCTCCCCATAGATCCAGTTTGATGAAACTTTGAGCTCCCTGAATATAGCTAAAGAGCTCAGTAATGAGCGGTAGGGGATACTTGTTAGGGATAGTGATCTTGTTCAGGCCATGGTAATCGATACAGGGGCAGATCCATCCTTCTTCTCAACTAAAAAGAACCCCGCCCCGGCAGGGAACGTGGAAGAGCAAATGAACCCCTGCTCCTGTTCTCCTGAACATAGATTTTTATGGCCTGGGTCTCTGGTAATGACAGAGGGAAAATTCGGCCTCTAGGAGGAGTAGTGTTAGGGCAGAGGTCTATCAGACCATTGTATGACCGGTGGAGAGGAAGAACAGAAGCAGCCTTCTCAGATAAGATGTCAGCAAAATTAGCGTAACAGGTAGGGAGAGCTGGAACTGTGAGATGGGCTAGTAGTTGGGTAGTTTTAATGCAATTCTGGAGGCAGATCTGGGATCTGGACATCATCTCCCCTGTATCCCAATCTATCTATGGGTTATGGAATCTATGAAGGCTGAGAGGTGATGAGAAAACTTGGTGGAGCTAAGTTGTGCAGGAACAAATAGTTTGTCTCGGGGGGGCCTGACCCAGTATAGTCTAAAGAAGCAGACCCGCACTAGACCCTTGATGTTTCCCGGCTTATTAGGGCAAATGGTGACAAAGTGGCCATGGTTGCCACTGAGAGGACCCAGGAAGGGCTGAAGGAGAAGTAGCGAGCAGAGTGCGAGGGGACAAGGGAACAGACCTCTCTGCATGCCTTTCCCGAAAATTCTTGTCTACACGCATGGCTTCATTCAACGAGTTTGGTTAAGGGTAGTGTACTAAGGAGTCCTTGATAGAGTCTGTTAAGCCTAACCTGAATTGGCTTCTTAACGCGGGGTCATTCCACCTTGAGTCAGGTGCCCAGTGGCGGAAATCTGAAAAGTATTGCTCAGAGGTGCATTTACCCTGATGTAATGACCTAAGAATAGCTTCCGCTGAGTGGGCACCATCAGGATCATCATAGAGTAAACCCAGGGCCTTGAAAAATTCTTCAACTGACCCTCTGGCTGAGTCATCTGCAGCGAGACTAAAAGCCCAAGACTGGGGATCCCCCTGCAACCATGTAGAAATCAAGTTAACTCGCTGTGCTTCCTAACCTGAAGAGTATGGCTTAAGCTTAAAATATAGCATACACCTATTTTTAAAGTTGGAAAACACATGGGGTCACCAGAAAAAAGATCAGGCGGGTTTACTTTGGGCTCTGGCTGCTATGTTACTGCTGGAGGTGTGTTTACACGATAATACAATTCCTGGACTTGGCATGTCAGTTTGCACATTGGCACAGCAAATAAACGGGCCTGTGCAGATTCCATTTTGAAAGAAAATTTGGTAAAGGCTTGTGACAATGTCACAAATGTCATGTTTACTTCAATGCAGGTGGTCAGACACTATAGCTAGCTACTGTGTACTTCACCTATAGCAGCCCCCTTTCCCTTTCCCAACTAGGCCTTCTGGTACTTGGTTGCCCCCAGGTCTTATACACAATGGTATAGTGCCAGGCCACCACACCAGAGTGGGCACAAACAACAGACTACTTGCAGTTTAGCAGACAGATAGCGTGTTTCTATGACAGTCCAGGTAAAAGGCAGGCTGAGTTCAGGGAATAGTCCAATATCCAATCCAGGTCATACACAGGGAAATCCAACAGCAAAGCAGGGCAGACAAATGGGAGGCTTGATCAAGAACAATGCAGGTAACTCTGTCTCTATAACAAGCAAGGGATAAAGTGTTTGGTTTCCTTATATCAGATGACTGACCAGATTAATCACCTTCCAGGTGAACACAGACAAGGGGAATGCAACAGCCAACACCCGGATGCTGGAATGAGTAGCAGGAGCACTAAGTGATCCTGACATTCTGTAAAAGCACTAATAGGAAGAGAAGACTTGTAGTGTTGGATGTCAACAAACAGATGAGGCTGTGGATGTCGGTTCTTGGTTAGTGTGTATCTGCGGAAGGGGAGGGCGGGATCTGTTAGGTAAGTGGAATAAAGGGTGGGGAGGTGTTTGCAAAAAGAATAAGTGCACTTTGTCTGAAAGTACACTTATTGTTTAAGAAGAAAGGCCACAGTTTGGCAGCCAATCAGTTGGTTTGCCTACATACAGATACCCCTAATTGTATGCCTATATACAGATACCACCCCAGTCACAGCAAAAGAAGGTACCTACGTGTACCTGTATTAGCTAAAAATTCCTTCAAACTGTATCTTCAGGACAGAATATGATATACTGTGGCATGATGAGTTTTCTAAAATGTTGAAATCTGCAACATAATAACTTTACACAAATTTTCCCATGCGTGTTCCGCATATATGACGCACTTTTAGAATGTAAATTGTTTTATTGTTGTAAGCACCACACAAAGAAACAATCAGGCTGCTTTCACACTGGAGCGTTTGGGGCATTAGCGGTAAAGCGCCACTATTTTTAGCGGCACTTTACTGTGATTTTAGCAGCATTATCGTGGAGTGCTTTTAACCCCTGCTAGTGGGCGAAAAAGGGCTAAAACCGCCCACAGAGTGCTGTGCAGTGGCACTTTGACGGCGGTTTGGCGGCGCTGCCCATTGATTTCAAAGGGCAGGGGCACTTTAGGAGCGGTGTGTACATTGCTCCTACAGCGCTGCAAAGATGCTGCTTGCAGGACTTTTTTTAGTGTCCTGCAAGCGCACCACTCCAGTGTGAAAGCACTCAGGCGTTCACACAGGAGTGAGAGGAGAGGCTCTTTACAGGTGCTATGTAGGCGCTATTTTTAGCACTCTAGCTCCTGTAAAGCACCTCAGTGTGAAACCAGTCTAAAAATTGTATATAAAAAATAGAAGGTTACGGAGCTCCTAGGGCTCAATGCGCATTAGCGTTCAATACAAGCTAGCACTTATTGGTGTCTGCTTTCATACCAGCTGCTTTATTTTACATTTTAAAATTTATGTCAAATATACTTTAGCAGGTTTCGAAAAAAACATAGGTTCACTTTAGGCCTGAAAAAAGGTACCTATAGGTGCTTGTATAAGCTGTCAGAAATGTTAATGATCTCTATGTTAGCATTGCTCCCAACTGTCCCTGATTTCGAGGGACTGTCCCTGATTTGGAGCAATGTCCCTCTGTCCCTCATTTTGGTCTGATCTATATAGTTGTATATAAAATTCACTTTTTATCATCCAAAAAGTGTTTCCCTTTCATCCAAATTCTAAATTTCTGCATTTGTAAATTTTAAAAGCCAATTTAAAGGAATAGTAGAGATAAAAATAAATAAAAGCCTGGATGGATTTAATTAACCTTTGCTTGTGGTTAATTCTCCTTTTAAGGGGGGTGTGGCAGGGGGTGTGTCCTATGCTACATACCTTTGCTAGTAGGTGTCCCTCATTCCCATCTCAAAATGTTGGGAGGTATGTGTTAGCCCAGAATCTCTGGAGATTCATTTTGCAAATCAGATGAGTGTGGCTAGCCTAAAGAAGCTAGGGGCGTAGAAATGGCCAATAACTGCAGATAGTACTCCAGATCTGGAGTAGTTCTTGTAATTACTGGACTGTCTGTTTTGTCCTAAGTTCTGAGAAATTAAGCAGGCCAAATATTATGAATTATTTATTAGATTCCAGTTATGTGTTATAAGTAAGATATTTTTTGCAAAATGAGCACACTTATATTGGCTATAGACAACTCAACCTAAACCATGTACAACCAGATTATAGCGCAAAAGCAAATGAATGGACACAGCAGTCTTATCTCTGACATTTATTGTTCCACATTGATTTGTTTCTGTTATGGAAAGCTTGTTAGAAATGTTTGATTTCGCCACAAAATCTTCTAGGGGATGGTCAGTATTACAGCACATACACACTGTGGTGCCACTTGCTGAATGCCCCCAACACCAGCTTTGAAAGTCAAACCTGCCCATGTTTGCTGGATGTGAACTTGTTTTGTTCTGCCTCAGTATAGCTTGGGTCTTGCTTGGGTCTTGCTAGTCATTGAAGTATACTGCTTCATCCAGCTGCCAGAGATTTTTGAGCATAGGTGAATAAACATTTCTTCATCTAGTGTCTCTATAAACTAATTGGCAGGCATTTACTATGTGTGGAATTGCTCTTCAGCATTAAAAACTTTCCAGCAAATCTATTTTTAATGAATCTATTGATTTCTACCTTATAGATGTAAAAAATATAAAAATTCAACCTCAGCATAGTGGATTTGACAATGGAATTGTAAAATGTCTGGTCAACCTAAACAAATCCCATGCTTCTGTCATGGTCGTCCCGGTGGTCCAATGGCATATGGGAGACCTGCCCGCAGGATCCCCTTGCTAAGAACTTGTCGGTATCCTTGGGCGCACGCGGGTGCGCGTTGGTACGAACGGGCCCACGCGGGTGCGCGATGCTACGAACGGGTGCACGCGGGTGCGCGATGGTGCCAACGGACGCACGCGGGTGCGCGGGGTCACGAACGGGCGCACGGTTACCCGCAGGGGCGCGCAGACTCGCCGTGCGACCGTTTTTGGTGCCCAAAGGGCTACTTAAGGAATCTGCCACTGTGCCTCCTTGCTGTCCAGTCTACAGCGTGTCCGGTTATTCTGCTATTCACTATCTGTTTGCCTCTGATTCCTGTTACCTGGCCTGTTCCTGACTACGTTTGCCTGCTGCCTGCCACCGACCTCCAGCCCGTCTGACTACGCCTCTGCCTCTTCCTGTGTACCGTTGTTGCCCGCCTGTTACCGACCCGGCTTGTACTCGACTCTGCTGTCCGCCACCTGCTGTTCCAGCCTGACCACCTGTGCCTGCTGCCGTCTGCTGTCTGCCACCTGCTGTTCCAGCCAGTCCCTCTGTGCCTGCTGCCATCTGCTGACTGCCACCTGCTGTTCCAGCCCATCTGCCTGTGCCCGCTGTCGTCTGCGTTACTACCTGCCTGCCGGATGTCTACTATCCAGTGCCTCTGTGGATCCTTTGCTCCTGTTGGTCCGGATCTGTCCTACACCAGCCTGGCACTTGTGCCCTCTGAACTCTTGAATTCCTGTTCCCACTTCCAGGGGTTCTCGAGCCAGAGGCTTACGAGAGGCCGCTCCCTGCATTCTGGGCTCTCATACCAGGTACTGGACAGCTTCGCTCATGTTAGCCAAAGCAACAGGTTCACTTTAATGCTGGCCTCTGCACCATCTTATACTTGCTTTACATTGCATGAACAAAACCATGGGTTCACTTTAAGAATGCATAGGTCTTGTGTTTGAAGAGTTTGACCAATAGAATGCTTGTTCCTCCTTGCAACCAATTAGTGTTTACCCTTCTTTGTTTCAAGCTTCCATGACAACAGAAGGGCAGGTAGCTGATTGGTTGCTAGGAGAGAACTGCAGAAAGTTTTATGGTTAGGCACATGACAGAGCTGTCAAGTCTTCTTGGAAGCTAAGGAGACAATGGGGGTTATTTACGAAAGGCAAATCCACTTTGCACTACAAGTGCAATTGAAAGTGCAGTCACTGTCGATCTGAGGGGGACGTACAAGGAAAATAAAAAACAGCATTTTAGCTTGCATATGATTGGATGATAAAATCAGCAGAGCTTCCCCTCATTTCAGATCTACCCTTCAGATTTACAGTGACTGCACTTTAAAGTTCACCTGCAGTGCACTTGTAGTGCAAAGTGGATTTGCCTTTTGTAAATAACCCCCACTGTTCTTATGCCTTGTACACACGGTTGGAAATTCTGATGGAAAATGACCGATCGGACCATGTTGTCGGATAAGCCGACCGTTTGTGGGCTCTATCGGACTTTTTCCATTGGAATGTCCGACCAACAAAGTTGAGAGCTGGATCTAAAATTTTCTGACAACATGATCTGATGCGTGTCAATTCCGATCAACTGTAGCCTAGTCCGATGGACAAAATGCCACGCACGCTCAGAATAAATTCTGAGATGGAAGCGCTCGGTCAGGTAAAACTAGCGTTCATAATGGATATAGCACA
The DNA here is from genome assembly GCF_037356315.1 of Lithobates pipiens. Lineage (NCBI taxonomy): Eukaryota > Metazoa > Chordata > Amphibia > Anura > Ranidae > Lithobates > Lithobates pipiens. Next base: position 131,531,576 of record NW_027507784.1, read on the forward strand.
TTCGTCACGCTGCAATGTTAAAAATTGTTTAATACAGCGCATTCTCTTTCTCTTTATAATGCTACAAGAATGAAGTTGTTTTGCTGCTCATATTCACACACACTTCTCCAAAACGTATTTCTTTATTCTTTTTCCTGATTTCATGAATAGAATATTTTTATTCGTCACATCTCCCGAATCATTTTTTTTATTTTTTTTTTGTTTAAATTTTGTGGTTGGTTTTTTAATTAAGATCTTTTTTTGACATTTTGCTCATCTTCGTAATTTTTTTGGTGTGTTTTGTGTGTCAACTTACCACAACACCATTATTAACTTTTTATTTTATTGTTGTATTTTTTAATCTCTAGGATGTTGTTTGATGTTGGTGCCCTTTGTTAATTTGACTTGATATTTTTGGAATGTACCTGCCTACTCACAAATAAACTGTCTTTTTTGAAGTAAAACACATAGGCAAGTATTTCTTGAACCAAAAAAAAACTTTATTTAGGGGTCATAAATAAAGAGGGAGGCAATGCTGGAGAAACTGGGGAAATTGGCAAAGCCTTTGGCCCCCAGGGCACACATCAATTATTTAAAGGCAAAAATTGGTGGCCTGAGGAGTACATATCTAAGGGAGGACAGTCTGGTCCAGAAGTCCAAGAAATTCGGAACAGCAGCAGATGACATCTATATCCCCAGGCTGTGGTCATACAAGAGCCTGCATCTTCTGTCAGACTAGACTGAACCCAGGTCATCACACTCTGGTCTTCCTTCCACGCTTCCTTCCAGGCTGTGGCTGTGGTGCTGGAGGTGTGGCAGAAGGAGGAGGAGGAAAAGGAGGAGCATGGTCCAAGCCGCACAAATGTGTTTTTTGTGTCATTTGGCCCTTCTACCCCTTATTTAAAGTTTGGAAAATTATTTCCTCGCACATGAGGCATTGCCCCTCCTCCATGTGGTCCAGTTTGCATGCAGCCAAAGACCTCTTGATATGTGGGGGTGGCTTTGAGGGCTGCAGAAGCCTCCCCAATTAGCCTGAGCGCCGACTCCTCCACATTCCCCCCTTTATGGCCCTTTTGGGCGGAAGGCGGAGGGGAGGGACCTGTGATTGAGTCAGGCTCCTAGGCCTGCCCACCTCTTGGCTGTCACTTACCCCTGCCTCCTCCTGGCTGCCAAATTCCACAGCCACCTGCTGGCTGCCGCAGTCCACACCCTCCTCCTGGCTGAGGTCTTCCTGTGTATGAAAAAGGGACATAGTTTTAGTTTTTGGTTCATCAAACTCACACATTTTTCAGCTCTTGACTGTTGCAAATTGTTAACAAATAGAAAAGACTATCATTCTGAGCCCAGCATTTTTCATTCTTGGCCCAAATATTTTGGCCACTACTGTCTATTGATATGTAAAACACTTTATAAAATCAGCAATTAGTGAGCAAAAAAAAGTTAACATCATTAATTTTTACTCCAAAAATATGTAGAACAATACTGTACCTGGCTCAAGCTGGGCTCCTCCACACCTTCCTGACTGGAAGGCCCAGGTTGGGCATTGGGTTGGGAAGCCTCAGCAGGGGTTGAATGAAGCGTAGAAGAAAGCATGGAAGGAAGAGTGGAGAGGTATTCCCTGACCTCAGTCTGGTCTGACAGAAAATGCAGCCTCTCATAGTACCAAAGCCTGGGGATATAAACTTCATCTGCTGCAGCTCCAGATTTCATGGACTCCTGCACCCTCTTGAGCAACCCTCAGATATGTACTCTTCAGGCCACCAATTTTCATTTTTAAATAGGTGATGTCTGCCCTGGGGACCACCGGCTTCACCAACTCCAGCAGTTTCTCCGTCGCTGCCTGCCTCTTTAATTTGTTGCTGTAGTGGGGATAATTAGCTTGCCACAGACAGGGCAGCTCCCTGTACTTGTCCAAGAACAGGGGGAGGAAGCTGTGGTCGTTAAACCCATCCATATTATCTGCAAGACACAACACAAGACAAACCCTAATGTCAGGCTAAACCCTCCTAATCTTATCCCAATATAGGCCTCAATCTAGAAGCAGTATAGGCTAGTGATGTACCAAGTTAAAATTGTACCTTCGTTTGAACGATCGGCGCGTCAGCTCCTCCCTCTGCTCATAGATCATATGTATGACACACGCGTGTTGCATTTTCTATACAGTGCGCATACGTGAAACTCTGCCCGCCCCTGACGTTCATTCTAGTCTATTCCCCGCCCCTTCTCTTTTGGCGCAGTGGGGAGAGCACATGGCAGAGACACAGCAGGTGCACACAAAGTATACCAGTAACGAGGAGGAGGAGGACGAGGAAAGCCCGGAGCCAGAAATGTCCCGATCCCGGAGGAGATTTGAGGCCTCAAATATGTCTTTTGAAGAGATGTTGGAGATGGTGGACATATTGAAGAGGAATGACTATGATTGGAAGTATGGACCTTACCCAAACCCAAATGTCAGAAAGGCCAAGATCATGACTAAAGTTGTGAAGAGTCTTCAGAAGAATTTTGGGGTACGATGATCCATGGATCAACTGAGGAAACCCTGGTCAGACCTGAAACTGAGGGAGCACGATCAGTACAAAAGGATCAAGCGAGTTCTTCAAAAAAGTTAGTAGTTGTCGTGTGTTCATATTATTATTATTGCTTGCATACTGCTCCATGTGCTTTGATTTAATGTTGTACCGTTTAAAATGGCCACTTTCATGTTCATGGATTCAATTGTTCGTAATAAACATCGTTCGTTAGCCCACTCCAAAGACAATGTTTTGACAAGTTGCACTTGACTACATTTGTTCACAAATCAGGTAAGTATTCCAGCTTTAGAAAGTGTCAAAAATAATGTTTTTAGCTTTGAACTCTGCCAAAAAAACACAACTGTACGACACTTCCAAGCAATGTTTCATATTCCTATTTCTGCCCTCAAATATCTGTGTGCTAAGTATTCCTTTTTTACATTCTCATAGGGGAGAGAAGACTCGGGACGTCTGAGGACACCAGGGACCGTCCACCTCCCAAAGAAGGGGAAATACCAACACCAGAAGCAGAGGAGGAGGAAGGAGAGATTGTAGAAATTGGGTGTCTGAGACCACAGCTTCAGGTAAGCTAATCAATGTATGCCTGCATATTTATAATACACTGTGTTTTTGTTGGTTTATTTTTAGGTGATGTGGATGTTGTGGAAGAAGAATCTCATTTTACCAGTGAAAGTGCCCAGATCATCATCGGGGAGATAATGGGGTGCAATAGCGATTTAGATAATATCAAGAAAAACATCAATGATGTTCAACAAAAAATGTAGAACATCATTGATGTTTTAGGGAGAATCCAAAACACCCAAAACTAGCTAGCATCCAAAAACTAGCTAGCATCCAAAAAACACTTTTATATTTTTAGAAAAGCCAAATTTGGAAGATGCACACAGTGTGTCAACATGTGCTATCTCCCATCATGGGGGATTAATGTATGCGCTTTGTGGGTGCAAGCCCTTCCTTGCTACTAAAGTGGCTGAGATGAAGGGATTGCACTCCCAAAACATGTACATTAATCCCCATGATGGGAGATAGCACATGTTGACATTAGGCATGGGATCAGGAGGAAAATGCCCAGTTTGATTCACAATTTGTGTGCATCTTCCAAATTTGGCTTTTACAGGGGTGACACCCCATGTGATGAAGGCAATATCAACACAGTTTGTACATACTCATGTCTGATATTGTCTTCACTTTTCAAAGTTGAACTTTGTAAGTTCCTGTGTTCTGTATGTTATGCTTTGATGCATGCCTGTTTACACAAAAACGGCAAGTTATATTAATGCTACCAAAAATAATGTTATATATACCAAATATGTTGGTTTGTTGTAAAACCCTTTTTTAAACGCACATGTGAATGTGCTTTGAGTAAAAAGTTTAAATATGAACAATGTGTGGCTTCCTTTTTCAATGCGCAAAAGCAGTATTTGTAGTAAAGTAGTTGTTTTCTGTGACAATGGGTGTTATTTACTAAAGGCAAATCCACTTTGCACTCCAAGTGCAGTTTCAGGTGCACCTTTGCAGTGCACTTGTAGTGCATAGTGGATTTCCCTTTATTAAATAACACCCACAGTGCTTTTTAATTTGCCTCAATCACGCCATTCTCATGACTCCACGCATTTCTGTCATGGTGCTGAAAATGAGCAATATGCACTACATACATTAACAACAAAAACAAGGTGTATGTGTAGCAGACCCACAACATTTATAATATTATCTGAAGAAGAGACTGTCACCTCATCTCACACAGAAATTGGGTTTGCACTGTTGAAGAAAAAGGTCCAAAAAACACACAAAAAAAAGCTAGGAGACACCTAAAACAAACCCAAGCAGTAAAACAAAGATTATTGCAGTTTGAAAGAAAAATGCATTCAAAAAATGCCTCTCAGACATTGTCTGGCATATCAATGCCCAACCTACCCACAAAGTACTCCATATATCTTGTTCTGACCTTGCGGGTGCTTTGGGGGGGCAAGCCAGGACGGCCAGCTTCAAGGGACGTCAGGTTGGCATTTTCAGGTAAGTCTGTGTCAGGCCCAACTGAGGCCACATAGTTTGGTGAGTGTTTCTTCAAAAAATTGTGCAGAATGCAGCATGAAAGCACAAACAGATGAGTTTATATTCCGCCATGGGGATTGGAGTCAGAAATAGGCGGAACCGGCTGGCCATTATCCCGAAAGCATTCTCCACTACTCTTCTGGCTCTGGCCAGCCGGAAATTAAAGACCCTCTGGTCCGGGATGAGGGTCCTCATCGGGAAAGCCCGCATCAGATGGTTTGCCAGAGCAAATGCCTCATCTGCGACAAAGACGAAGGGGAGTCCTTCCACATTCTCCTTGGAGGTGGCAAGCGCAGACTGCCACTCTGGAGATGCCAGTAGAACAGCTGGCCATTTTTCCCTACGTCCACATACAGGAAGTCATATGTCGCTGACACCACCGCCAACATCACAATACTATTATACCCCTTGTAATTATAATAGCAGGACTCCGAGTTGGGGGGTGGGACGATGCGGACGTGTTTCCCATCAATTGCACCTCCACAATTGGGAAAGTCCCAACGGGTGGCAAAGTGGGAGGCCACAGTCTGCCATTCCTGTGGTGTTGAAGGAAACTGTGGAGTCAAACAAGAAAAAAAAAATAGTAATTTTGCACATCAACAAGCAGACACAAACATTTTTGAAATGAGTATTTAAAGCCAAAAGTATAAGGTCCCCTTATCAGATTCCTCTGATTGGACTTGTAACCCTCTCCACTTCATTGAGAGCTGAATGCATAAATAATGTGTGATACTTTGGCCAGACCCTCCTTATTTAGTGTCATAATACAAAAAAAATAAAAATTAACAAACGGAAGCACATTTTTACATTCTGCTATTACCTATCAAGATAATGATAGGAGAAAAAAACTTAAAACAGTAGCATTTGAAAGTATTGAGGCAGGCCCTTGCACTACATGCTTTGGTAAATTCATCCATAAATCTAACCACAAAAGAGGTAGGTATTGGGTTTGGCAAAGTCAGCAGATAGAGGATTGCTTTCAGCTGACCTAGAAGTTGGGGGAGGGGGGTTCCTAATGAGTTTGGCCCACCAAAAAAAACCTCTGGCACTCTGCATGAATTAAATTTAGGGGGTGTTTAGGGGAAAGTAATACTATGGAGCTGACAAAATACATTGCTAAGTGACTAAGCTAGAGGTGTATGGGCCCAGAAGAACATGCTGGGGAGGTTAATGAAGGCAAATATTCATAAAGGACAAAAACGTTTAAAAACTTTAAAAGCTTCTAGCATGCATGAGGACAAAGGGGCACAACATATCAATTACAGCATATTGCAATCATGGTAATTAGGGAATGAAAGACATACAATACATTAGCAAACATTAAATACATAGAATGTGATGTTAAAGGAGAAATCTTACCTTAATATAGTCCTTCTGCAGGACCTGTATGATGGCAGAACAGGTCTCTGAAATAATGGTCCCCAGAGCCTGGGGGGAGATGCCCGTGGAGAACTTAGGATCCTGAAGGCTTCTCCCTGTCGCCAAGTACCGCAACGTGGCAGCTAGCCTTTGCTCTGGAGTGATGGCTTGCCGCATGCAGGTATCCTGCCTGCTGATATAAGGGGACAACAAAGCTAACAGACGGTGAAAAACTGAGTCCGTCATCTGGAGATAATTCCTGAAATCATCAGGATTATTCTCCCGGATCTCACGAAGCAAAGGCATGTGCAAGAATTGGTCACGCTGGAGCAACCAATTCTTGCTCCATGAACTCCTCCTCGCCCTGTTCATGGACTGGGCTTTTGTCAAAGCTAAAAGCCCAACACCAAGCCCCTGCACAGCACAAACTCTTTGACAAGTACGTACACGAAACATGGCTTAAAAACGGTCGGCTGGTCAGAACAGACTAACATAAAGCACCAATTAAACAGCAAGGCCTGAAAGAACGAACTGAAAACCAGAAACGAGCAGACAATAAGCAAAGTGAAAATCAAAGCGTACTATATCAAGATATAGGCCACAATGACAAACAAATGCAAACTGACTTCAAGCACTGATAAGCAGATACGCACCCACAAGCACAAACTGTAGAGCAGTAACGATCTGACGCACAAATCTGAAAAACGCGAATCGTCTCTAACCAAACTTCTACTAACACGCGTTAAACACAAGATCAGCAGAAGGAGCCCAAAGGGTGCCGCACGTGGTGCTGAACTTCCCTTTTATAGTCCCGTCGTACGCAGCATACGTCACCATGTTCTTGACGACCAGAAATTCCGACAAATTTGTCTGCCCATGTGTAGGCAACATCAGTTCCAGACTAAATCCATGGGAAATTATCCGACGGATTTGGTGATCGGCATGTCCGACCATGTGTATGGGGGCTTACATCTTTTTTTCCTCCTGCAGTACACCAGTAGGAGATTTCCCCTCACTGCCTGAATGTAGTTCATGCTGTACAGGTTTACCTCTCATCCACTAATTATGTTTAAAGGCTCGAAGCTCTCTTATATAATTTCTGATGGTCCTTGTAAATGAGAACTAGCTTATTGTTCCACCATAGTGGCTCAAGTGAAACATTGTTCAGGCTTATAATCTTAAAGGGGTTGTAAAGGCTAAGCCCCTGTACACACGGTCGGACATTCTGCCAACCAAATCCGTTGGATTTTGTCCGTCGGATTTTGCCTGTCGGATGTTGTCCGAAACTGTTGCATACACACGGTTGGACTAAGTTGTCGAAAAATCCGATCATTCAGAACGTGATGACGTAATTTCATTACGATGGGACTAGTAGCCAATAGCTTTGATGTAGGAATTTGATCTGAGCATGCGTGGCACTTGGTCCGATTAAAATTCTCTACACATGATCGGAGTATGTCCGATCGAACCAGTTGGTCGGAAAATATTTCCAACATGTTGGAAAATTGGGTCCGATGGATATTCCGACGGAATCAGTCCGATGCATACCACACACAGTCGGATTATCCGACAACACGGTCCGATAGGACACATTCCGACGGATTCTCCGACCGTGTGTACAAGGGCTTTACTGAGATTTGCGGTGATTTTGTGCAGGTCAAAAGGTCACCAATGTTAAAAGAAGAAAAACGCCCAAATCTGCTCAATTCGAACGACAAAAAAGGGTCCGGAACTTGTTTGAGCTCCAGGCGTTCGGCTTCAGGCGACATGGAGTGGAGATGTGAACCATCTCCATTGAGAATAATAGATTTTTTCCCCTCTAGCGTTTTGTAGCTTCAGGCTTCAAGCTACAAAACGCTCAGGTATGAATGGGGTCTCAATTTTTTTTTACCTCCATGCATTCTACTTAAAAAATAACCACTTTATTGTGGTAATAAATCCCAAAACAAAAATTTAATATATTGCATTTTATTAATCCTTAATCGCTACCCATCCAAACACTGTACATAAATGTCTGGGGAGACACAGACTTAGCAACATGACAGCAGATTACAGATCGGGGTACAAGGCCAATGTCATTGGCTCTGTACCATGTCTTTGCTGTGACCAATTACAGCGATCACAGTAACAGTTGTACACAAAGGCTTTCATTCATGATGCCCTACAGTGGTATCTGTGATTTGTCACAGTGATTACATGGTAAAGAGCCAATGAAATTGTACCATGTGATCACTGTGGCCAATCACAATGATCACAGCAGTAAACAAAGGTTGCATGACTACAGTCTTTAAACAGTTTTAGGGAATTGATTTCTTACTGCTGTCATCAAAACAATTGTAAACAATCACAGTGTAAAAAATACCAATCAATACTAAAATAAAAAAGAGCAGTACAGTGTAACTATGGTATCTGCCTGATGCCTGGACTGGTCTTTTGCCTTTTTGCAGATCATGTCTCTGTCTGTCCCTTGAGCTGACCCATCTGCCTGTCCAACTGACTATGTTCCTGTGAGACAACAGTCATCTCCTGCTGACAACCTCATTCTTTGGACCACAGGAACTCTTGTGTTCTTCCTTTGCTTATCTTCCTGCACTTCCTGACCAGTGAACATGGCATTCCCGGGGGCCACTATGTACCGGTAGGCTAGGCTTGCTTGGCTTATATAATTCCAATCCAACATATATTTAAGTGTTCATGTGCATAAGACTCTCCTTAATGACAGGAATGGTACTGCCTGATACAGTGCCTTGAAAAAGTATTCATACCCCTTGACATTTTCTACATTTTATCATGTTATAACCAAAAATGTAAATGTATTTTATTGGGATTTTATGTGATAGACCAACACAAAGTGGCACATAATGAAGTGGAAGGAAAATGATAAATGTTTTTTACATTTTGTTACAAACAAATATGTGAAAAGTGTGGCATGCATTTCTGTTCAGCCCCCCCCACCCAAGTCAATACTTTATACAACCACCTTTTGCTGCAGTTACAGCTGCAAGTCTTTTCAGGGGGTGTCTTGAACAGCTTTGCACATTTAGAAAGTGAGATCTTTTCCCATTCTCTTTTGCAAAGTAGCTCAAGCTCTGTAAGATTGGATGGAGAGCATCTGTGAACAGCAATTTTCAAGACTTGCCACAGATTTTCAATTGTATTAAGGTCTGGACTTTGACTGGGTCATTCTAAAACATGAATATGCTTTAATCTAAATCTTTCCATTGTAGCTCTGGGTGTATGTTTAGGGTCATTGTCCTGCTAGAAGGTGAACCTCTATCTAGTCTCAAGTCTTGCAGACCAAAAGGTTTTCTTCCAAGATTGCCCTGTATTTGACTCCATCCATCTTCCCATCAACTCTGACCAGCTTCCCTGCTGAAGAAATACATTATATGATTTTGCCACCATCATGTTTCAAGGTGGGGAGGGTGTGTTCAGGGTGATGTACAGTGCTAGTTTTCCGCCACACATAGGTCAAAAGGTTTAATTTTGGTCTCATCTGACCAAATGTTTGCTGTGTTTCCCACATGGCTTATCGCAAACTGAAAACTGGACTTCCTATGGTTTTCTTTCAACACGATGGCTTTCTTTCTTGCCAATCTTCCAGATTTGTGGAGTGCACGACTAATAGTTGTCCCATTGACAGATTCTCTCCCCTGAGCTGTGGATCTCTGCAGCTCCTCCAGAGTTACCCTGGGCCTCTTGGCTGTTTTACTGATGAATGCTCTCCTTCCCCCGCCTGTCAGTTTAGGTGGACGGCCATGTCTTGGTAGGTTTGCATTTGTGCCATACTCTTTCCACTTTCAGAAGATGGATTGAACAGTGCTCCGTGAGATGTTCAAAGCTTGGGATTTTTTTTTATCACCTAACCCTTCTTTAAACTTCTCAACAACTTTATGACCTGTCTGGTATGTTCCGTGGCCTTCATGATGCTGTTTGTTCACTAAGGTTCTCTAACAAACGTCTGTTCACAGGACAGCTGTAGTTATGCTGCAATTAAATTACACACAGGTGAAATTATTTACTAATTAGGTGACTTCTGAAGGCAGTTGGCGCCACTAGATTTTAGTTAGCTACATCAGAGTAAAGGGGGCTAAATACAAATTCACGCCACACTTTTCTCATATTTATTTGTAAAAAGTTTGGAAAACCAATTATCATTTTCCTTCCACTTCACACTTATGTGCCACTTTGTGTTGGCCTATCACATAAAATCCCAATGAAATACATTTACGTTTTTGGTTGTAACAGGACAAAATGTGGAAAATTTCAAGGGATATGAATACTTTTTCAAGATACTGGATGTATGAATTAAAATGTATATGAAGCTGAAGATGATAAATAAAGAATAATCATGCTACTAACCATATAACCAAAACTAGCATTTTACATTTAAGCATTAAGGCTAATTTCATATCCAAAACCCAAAGCAAAGCTTTAATATATCACATCTTACCAATCCTTGGATGTGGTGGCTGCATTCGTTTTCTGTTTTCAGGCTTTTTTTCCCTTTATTTTCACCTGATGATCTGGCCAATAACAGTCCTTCTGTCTATAGAGGAGCAATGGAGACACCCTATTATAGCAGCATTGTCTGGACGTTACATATGTGACTAACAAATTAGAGCCTAACTCAAAGTAACGCATTGTAAGCAGTAACAAAAACAATATTTGTGTTTTTTTTATTTTTTTATTAATGAAGGTTTTAAGTATATGAATAAAAGCTGACCATCATAGCAGCCTTCCAGTGTTCATTTATTTGTCTTAATCCTCCAGTTGCCACTTTTGCTAAACAGCTTGGTCTATTAACGGCTTGTCGACCAGCGCACAACGATGTACGTCGGCACAATGGCATGGCTGCGCAAATAGGCATACCTGTACATCCCCTTTAAGATGCCACGTACTCCATGAGTGTGCCCGCGGGTCCCGCAGACTTGATGTCAGCCTAGTAAACAAGGCATTTCCCTGTTCTGCCTAGCAACATGACAGGGATCTACTGCTCCCTGTCATAGGGAGCAGTGATCTCTGTTGTGGTGAGCCCATCCCCCCACAGTTAGAATCACTCCCTAGGACGCACTTAACGCCTTGATCACCCCTAGTGTTTAACCCCTTCCCTGGCAGTGTCATTTACACAGTAATCAGTGCATTTTTATAGAACTTATCGCTGAATAAATGACAATGGTCCCAAAATAGTGTCAAAAGTCTTCCATGTGTCCGCCATAATGTCGCAGTCATGATAAAAATTGCAGATCGTCAACATTACTAATATAAATAAATAAATAAAAATTCCATAAATCTATCCCCTATTTTGTAGGCGCTATAATTTTCCGCAAACCAATCAATATACGCTTATTGCAATTTTTTTTACCAAAAATATGTAGAAGTATACATATCAGCCTAAACTGAGAAAGACATTTTATTTATATATTTTTTGGGGATATTTATTATAGCAAAAAGTAAAAAATATTGCTTTTTTTTCAAAATTGTCACTCTTTTTTTGTTTATAGCGCAAAAAATAAAAACCGCAGAGATGACTACCAGAAGAAAGCTCTATTGGTGGGAAAAAAAGGATATCAATTTAGTTTGGTTGCAACGTCACAAGACCGTGCAATGGTCAATTCAAGTGATGCAGTGCCTTATCGCTAAAAGTGCTCTGGTCAGGAAGGGGGTAAATTCTTCCGGGGGTGAAGTGGTTAAAGAAAGTTGAAAAAAATGAACACTAATTGATAATAAAAGGAAAAAAGCCTAAAAACTCACATTTAAAGATTAGTAAACTGCAATCCATTACATATTCACTTTTGGAATTACTGTAGATACTCTTTAAATTACAGAAATGTCTTATGAAATGTATCCAGCAGGTGGCAGCAGACCACTTCAAAAGCTTGTAGCAGAAAAGGTAAAAAATCTTACTGAAGTTTGAAGGAAATTCACAGATAGGCAATTATTCTGTAAAACTAGACAAGCGAATATATGTATACAGTATATATATATATATATATATATATATATATATATATATATAATATAATCATATTATGGGGGCGTTAGCTCAGGTTGCTTGCCCATGCAGGGTTTTCACCATGAAACATGTAACACAAAATTGTTCAGCATTACGTCTTTCTTGGTTGGTGCTTTCCCCTGGCAAGCCCAACCCCCCCTCCCCCCCAACATATCAAGTGCATGTGGCCTAGTATGGTTAAAAAGGAGGTGACTGCATGTTGCCCCCCTCCCACCTTTCCTGGTCAGCCATGCTGTGTGGTCAGATTAAATATCTGGTATGGAATTGTAGGGAGACCTTACACATTTTTATTTTTTTGTTTTTTTTCTTGAAGTTCTCCTTGAAATCCATAGCAGACTCAAAAGATCTGGTAGGCATTTTGGGGGAAACTCTACCTACATTTTTCTTTATTCTTTCTGTAGGATGTGCTACAGCAAAAGTGACATTTTCAACCAGGAAATGACACAATTAAAATTGAAATAGTTTTCATTGATGAAACAAACAGCACCCAGACCCATTCAAAGGTCCTTTAAAATAATTAACAGATCCTTGGGGGTCTGCCATGTATTTTTAGGGGACCTTTGATTTCTGTGCCATTTTTTCTTTTAAAAAAAGAAGTTAAGATGGAGATATAATTTGACAGCAATTTAAAACATTTTTCCTAAGTGACAGTGCTTTCAAAAACCACTGCTCCCAGCCATATGACATTTTTACAAACATATTTTTGGTATTGGTAGATGTTCCCTAGGGCAATGCCCACATGCTGTGCTATTTTTTGACACCCCTTGCCAATTAGACCAGAAAAATTCAAGCTAGACTTTTATCAAATGGGCTCCTTTAGCATGCCCATATCTTCAAATGCAAGGTCAGTTGATTTCAAGATAATGTTTTAGAAAATATTTTCATCTCATGCTAAGCTTGTGCAAGTTTACCAGAAGTGCTAAGACACACACACAGGCGGAACCCGACCACCCGGCGACCGCTGCTGGTGAGCCCCAGACCCGCGGGAGTGCAAGCCATGACTTGGGCCTATAACCTGGGCACACAGTGAGTACTACAGAGCCCACCTCACCCCCCCCCCCCATAGCTGATGTTACCTGGCACCTGGTTCCTCCCAGAGACTTAAACATTGGGGAGCACCCCCTGACACCCCATCTTGCCAGCCCAGGGACATTTGGGGGTCAGGAGCTGACTGTGGACAACAAGAGCCAGCAGGCCTATAGACAAGCTACCAGCGGCCATCTTGCTACACCCAGCTTGCTTATCCCACTTCTAAACCTAACTGAAATAGCTTGATCCGGCTGTTCAGAACACAAAAGGATCCCAACAAAGATTATACATAAGGTACACCCCACTCAGTCACTAGTCTGCCACATACTTTAATACCTGGCAATAGGGGCAATGGCCTGGTGCATAGCCTATATGTTGTTGCTGTAAAAAAAACCCTGGTGACCTGGGGACCTGAGAAGTGAAAAAGGATAATTTTGACTATGTCAACGCACTCACGGAGAAGTACACATAACCATACCCTGCGCTCTCTGGGGACCCCACAGAGCAAAACATCATCTGCAAACCTAAGCAAATTTAAATACTCAGGCAGCGGTAAAAATACCAAAAAAACACCCCCACAGAGCAACAGTATCATAGAATACATGGAGGACGATGAGGTCTCTCTACCAGCCTCTGAAGACTCAACTACTGGCGCTAATAAGACTGACCACCTGCTTACCTATGCGGCCACGACTGACATTGCGGCCGACATTAAAAGCTCCTTTACAGCAGCAATTACTGACAGTAAAATGGAAATTCTGCGCCTAACGGAACAACTGGCAATAACAGATCGTGCAGGGAAAAGAAGAGACAGAGCTCTGATAAGACTGGATGACATGGCAGCCACGCATTCCCAACACCTAATAGATATGAATCGGCAAATCGAAGAATTAGACAATCGAGGACGCAGGAACAACATCAGAATTAAAGGAGTACCTGAGACTGTACCCCAAGAAAAAATTAGGCCGACTCTCACAGCCATATTTAATACCCTCATAGAAAGGCCAGAACAATCTCCTATTGATTTTGACAGGGCGCACAGGGCCCTCAGGCCTAGAGCACAAGACGGAAACCCCCCGAGGGACATTATTTGCTGTCTACCCAACTATTGCCTGAAGGAAGACATTCTTCAAAAGGCTAGGGCCAGGGATCGGATTGTGCATGAAGACCGTGATCCAACTCTTCCAGGACCTGTCGCCCATTACGCTCAAAAACAGGAGGGCCCTGAAGCCACTCCTGGAGGTTCTACGGCACAAAGGAATTAGTTATAGATGGAAGTTCCCCTTCGTGATTCAAGCAAACTTCTTGGGGAAACAATATGTGCTCAAAGTACCAGGGGACCTCAACAAATTTTGTGATGACCTTCATATTGACACCGTGGACCTCCCAGAATGGTATGCCGAGTTCCGCCCGCTCCCAGAAATTAACAACCCACAATTCTCACCGGGACCGTCCCATGCACAGTCGCCTTACCAACCCGGTAAACATCGCAGGAACCCAGACAGGAACAGTTTTGAGCCTCCGTACCCCTCCAGAAATGCCAGAAGCCCAAGAGGGAGAGACACGAGGGACTACTGACCTGACAAAGCTGCCCACAAGTTTTGACCCTGCAAGCTGTGAACTCACGCCACCCATTGAACACCATGGTCGTTTGATTGCCCAAGGTTGACGTGCACCATGTTAACGCGAACGCTACACCCAAGTGCAAATTACGCAAAGTCTATCCCTGGTCAGAGTAACCTGCGACCAAGCTTGAATTTCCGCTTCCAACTGAACTGTGAGTACCAATTATCACACCCTCTGTTGCCTTCCAGGTACAGCCTAGTAAAGTACGCACTTGGGTGAGACAAACGTCTCAACGGGTACCACCTACAGCATCCTGAACCCTGTGCAGGACACTCTAACCTTACCATAGCGGAGACCTTTGATACACTCACGGTACTGTAGCTGAGCTGATTTAAGTATATATCTTGGGCCTATATTCCTTGTTAACAGGTTCAATGGGTTCGTTAAAATGTAAAGTTATTTACTGTTTGCTGTCACATACCAGGTTAAGGAGTGTTACACTCCCACTTTTGGTGGGCAGATTGGTATGTTTCAACTATCTATGACCTGAAATGTTATTACCTAGGTTTGTTACTCTTCTTGAGTCCCTTTTCTTTGACAATTTTGTAAGTACTTCATTGTTATGCACTGTTGATAGAGTTTAAGACATTAACAGATAAATTGGGCACAGTCCAAAAGCAGTGCCATCACCCCAAGCGACACCCTACGCTGTTAAACCTTCTTACCAGATTAGCCTTACGTCTGATCCCAGACACCCTAACCTCAAGGGGGGAACCCCCCCAGCCTGAAGTCTTGGGCCCCCAGGTCCCATCGGACCTTCTCACAGGGTTACCTACTAGCAGAAACGCACCGCGCTACTACACAGCGCAACACGTAACACTACCTTGCTATCACACCTCCCGCTATCCCCCGCAGGGGAAGTACCACCATACTTTGGAACGAGTCAGACACCGGACAAACCCATCCCCCAGGGGGGCAGATTGATCTACCCCTTTAAATCACCCTACCTGTTCCACCTCCCCCTCCCCCTACTCACCTTTACTCCCTATCCACACAGCCGCTTCCTTGCTCCTATACCATCCCTGCTCGCCTACGCCCCACGATCGCAGCGAGTCCAGATCACACTGATAGATTACTCCGTATCCCCAAAACACTCCCCTCTTGAAGTCCCGCCTTCACCATGGCATACGCTTTCCTAAGGAAAACACCTACCATCCTCTCCCATAATGTGAATGGTCTAAATGTGCCCGAAAAGAGGTCTAAACTATTGAGGGAACTTAAAAAAGCCCACCCCTTAGTTGTACTCCTACAAGAAACTCACTTTAAAAGCAGTAATATCCCTAGACTCACTGACAACACCGTTACCACAGTGTACCACGCCACCAACTCCCTGGCCAAAACTAAAGGAGTATCCATCCTCCTCCACAAAGATGCTCCCTTTGTGCTGAAGCAACAACTGCCAGATCCTGAGGGACGGTTCCTACTCCTCAAAGGCTCATGGGAAGGGTCACCTATAACTTTCGCCAATGTATACTTCCCGAATGCCTCCCATATATCTTTCTGCAACAAAATCATAGAGGAACTCAAATGGTTCGCAGAAGGATGTATCCTTCTTGGAGGAGATGTTAACGTCCCCCTCGCACCCCTCAAAGACACTTCAACAGTACACACGCAAGTACCGTATAGAACGCTCAAAAGAATAAAAGCTCTACTGCAGTCACTGACACTGGTAGATACATGGAGATCCATGCACCCCACAGGCAGGGACTACTACTTTTTCTCCACACCACACAAAAAATACTAGAATAGAGAATAGATATGATATCGCAAAGGGATCTTAGCAACCTGCTCTCAGCGGAGATAGGCATTATAGCCCTCTCTGACCATGCACCTACGGAGGTTACATTACATCTAAAAACACCATACAAGTCCGTATTTAACTGGAGACTGAACTCCAACCTCCTCACGGACCCAATTATAAAAGATGACATCCTACACGCCATCAACACTTATTTTGCTCACAACATTGATACTGACATGACCCCTCTGAATAATTGGGAGGCACACAAATCTGTGATTAGAGGTGAACTTATTAAATGGGGAGCCCGGAAAAAGAGGGAAAGGGAAAATTAAATCAATAACCTATCCCAGCAAATAGCAAACCTTGAATTGCAACACAAACAATCCCAATCACTCAAAGTAGAAAATCAATTAACGCAACATAGAACCGCCCTAAGGCTTCTGTTAGACATGAAAATTAAACACTCCCTGTTTTTTAAGAAAAGCATTTTTTACGAATACGGAGACAAGAGCAAACAACTGGCCAAAGCCCTAAAAGACACCACGCTGTCGAACCATATCCACGCTCTAAAAGACAAGGAAGGTACTTTAAAATACAACTCGGAAGAAATAGCAGATATATTCCATACCTACTATTCTAAACTGTATAAACTTCTAGCCCAGCACAAACCACCTCACCTAACGCGCACAAAACGGGATAACATACATGATTTCCTACAGAATAGCGGACTTCCCTGTCTGACAGCAGATAATACAAATGCACTTGAGGACCCCATAACTGCCACTGAAATCTCAAACGTGATTGCCAACTTGAAAGCAGGGAAGAGCCCCGGACCCAACGGTTTCACATCACAATACTATAAAACTTACACTAACGCTCTTATAAAGCCCCTCCGTTCAGCCTTTAATTTCTTAGCAAAGAACCAACACGACTCCCAATCCTTCCTCATGGCACATATAGCAGTGATTCCCAAGCCCAACAAAGAACACACGGACTGCGCAAACTTTCGACCCATCTCACTCCTTAACATAGACCTTAAACTCCTAGCCAAAATCCTAGCTAATAGACTAAAACCCCTTTTAGCGAAAATAATCGGCCCTGAACAAGTGGAATTCATGCCGGGGAGGGAGCCCCGTGACAACACCATTAAGGCCTTGAACTTAATACATTTTGCATGCAAATCTGCCATCAAGGGCATGCTGCTCTCTACCGATGCCGAGAAGGCTTTTGATAGGGTTTCCTGGGATTACATGATGGCTACATGCACACACATTGGCCTTGGAGGAAACATGTTGTCATGGATCTCGGCTCTCTATCGGAACCCCCAAGCCAAAATCAAAATTAACAATATTTTCTCAGACCCTATATCCATCCATAACGGTACCCGCCAAGGCTGCCCATTGTCACCCCTCCTCTTTATCCTAACCCTAGAGCCTTTAATTAGAACAATTAATCTAAACACGGACATCCAGGCCTTTACGTTAAAGGATAGAGAATACAAAATTGCTTCTTATGCTGATGACCTCCTATTCTTTCTCACCAACCCCAACATCTCGATACCTAGCCTACACAAAGTATTTCAAACCTTTGGGTATATATCCAACTTTAAAATAAACCAGTCAAAATCAGAGGCCCTGAACCTCACCCTACCGCAGTACCTCCTCGAAAATCTACAAAACAACCACCCCTAAAAATGGGAACGGGGCGCCCTTAAGTATTTGGGTATAAATTTATCTAGTGACATTGAAAAACTATATGACGCAAACTATAAACCCCTACTTGCCATGATCAAAAAGGACCTTCTCAAGTGGAATGTAAAAATGTTTTCCTGGTTTGGGAGGGCCTCAATATTAAAGATGACGGTACTCCCTAAACTTCTGTACATATTTAACGCCCTACCAATTAAAATCCCAGATCTCTTCTTTAAAACATTAAGCCAAATTCAGAGACGATTCCTGTGGGCAGATAAGAAACCTAGAATCCAATTCCGACGTTTAACACTGGCTAAGAGAGATGGGGGTATAGGACTGCCGGACTTCAAAAAGTACCACCAGGCTACCCATGTCATGAGAGTGATAGACTGGCATTGCCATGGACTGAATAAGGATTGGGTCCAGCTAGAAAACAATCTGGCAAAAAGCGCAGTACCCTCTACCTCCCATGGTTGCTTCATTCCAGAAAGCCCAAACTTATAGACCACCCATTAATTGAAACTACAATACAGATCTGGCAAACGCTGGTAAAGTCACAAAAAATCGCAACAAACCCAGGTCCCCTAACACCACTCACAAATAACCCCGAATTCATCACAGGCCTACACCACAACATGCCACAAGACTTTTTAGTACACACTTGTATGTCAGGTACACAAGTACATTCGAAACATTGACCGCAAAGGTGGGGGAGCTGTTTCCTGGAAGTTGGTTTTACATCCAACTAAAGGACTTCCTGGTAAACAACAAACACAAAAAATCTATTTTGCCTCCCATTAACTTAGATTGAGAATATATGTCAACAGAGATCACCAATAACGAACACTACATCTCTTGCATACTCGATGCTAACTCAAGCGTCACAAGCTGACAAAAATAAATTCAAAACAAAGTGGGAACGTGATCTCTAGACCAGTATATCTGAGGAGCAATGGAATAAGGCATGCGTTTTGGCACACAAGTGCTCCTTAAGCTCCAAATATCAGGAAATATCCTATAAAATTCTAGCTCAATGGTATATTACGCCACAAAAAAACAGGAGATGGTCTCCCTCCGCCTCAGATACAAGCTGGAGATGTAAAATACACACGGGTACCTTCCTGCACATATGGTGGGAATGCCCGCTAATACAAACCTATTGGGAAGCAATCAGATCTTGGGTAAAACACATAACAGAAACTCGCCTGGAATTGAATGCGGCCACATGCTTGATCAATCTGGTCCCCACCAATTTAAGCCGTTACAAAAAATAATTGTCCAGACACCTACTCACGACCGCTAAAACACTGATACCAATTCACTGGAAAACAACCAAAGCCCCGAGCATTACAGACTGGCTCGATAGAGTACAATATATCTACAAGATGGAGGAGATCGTGGCAACCAAACACGAAAATAGCACAAATTTTATCAAAACATGGCAACCATGGCTGGCCTTCACACTCTCCCCTGAATTCTGTACGCTTAAAGATTAAACCCTTCAGCTTCTTTTGACGCTCAACATGGTGGGAGCAAAGCTTAAACCGGCATAGAGCATCTATAAAAAACAGAGTTATATATACGATAGCAATGGACTGATCGCACCCCACACTCCCCTCCCCTTACCCCCTACCACCCCCTCCCCCCCCATACCCTCCACACCATACTCACCCATCTCCAAATATCGTACGCTACTTACCGTCTTCAATTGTGTGCTTACCCCAACTTAGTCACTAACCAAATCAGAACACAATGGAGATGTATTTATATGTTTTATTGTTTACAGATTGACTGCAATGATACGTGTATTCAAACTTTGACTGTAAACCTGATCTTATTTTCAATAAAACCTTTGATTGAGAAAAAAAAACTGCACAAAGAGATTTTGTCCAAGCTTCGCTTAATTTTTCTTTGCAGACGGGGTACCTTCTCTTGACTGGTTGAACAGAGCTTTTTACCTGGACAAACAGAATTAAAATCAAAAGGACCATGCTGAAATGCTGCTGTACAGCATAGGTAAGAACAAACACCCAGGTGCACTAGGAAATAGTCTATCACTTCCCTGTGCCCAAGCAAGCCACCACCACCACCACCTTGTGGAGTCCCTTATGCTAGGCAGAAGAACTAACCCACACGCCACTGCACTACACATGCACCAGGGAGAACTCACACGAGGGGGTGGGGTTAATACCCATAGGAGAAAACAGCCCACAGTAAAATCAGAAACACAGTCCCTTACCTTGGCCTTGCTGGAGCCTTGGCTTGCCACCTTATCCGCTACATCCTCAATTGCAGAGTGCACTGTAGTCACAAGGCTGAAAGAAGGCTGGATCCAAGATTTAAAAACACTGCTGTGCTGACCCGGAACCACAAGTTTAAAGCACCAAGTGACCCTGCCTTCGCTCCTGCAATATGCGGCTGGAAATGAAGCTGCACCCGTCCCATAAGTACTGCCTCTTCCTGTACACTTCACAGGATGTTGCTGAGGGCTCTCCTCAGCCATCAGAACAATGGCGGCTGCTCGGCTTGTACCACTGCTGTCCCGCGATGCAGACGGGCAGCAGGGAACCACTCTAACTGCCCCATTTGAAGCAAAAAAGGGCAGCAACCCCAGGCAGTACAGGCTCTTCCTGAGCACAGAAGGGGGAGAGGGAACCCATGGGACCATCTAGCATGATACAAGGGGGAGGATCACTCTCCTAAACATAAAAAAAACTAACAGGTGAGAACCTTTTGTCTCCCAGGAAAGCCCTGAGAGATCATGGCTTCCACCAGAGATGTTTCTCTGGCTGGAGGAAACACAAAAAAACTGAAGGAAGATGCGTGGAGGCCTCCTGTTAAAGCTTGGAATGATGAGGTGTTTCTTGTTAGAGGAGGATCCATGATCTCTTGGGTGCTGTCCTCAAAAAAGTTTTGGTAAATGGACATTTTTATTTGATTGGACTCAGTGGGGTTCAGGTCGGCACTCAAACTTGTTTGTAGTTCACCAACCATCACTACCTGCCAGGAACATCTGTCCTGTTTTCCTGTTTCTGGACATCCTTCATAGCAGAGTACTTTTTTCAAGGCACTGTATCAGTCAGTACCATTCCTGTCATTAAGGAGTCTTTAAAAGTTAGGAAGAGTTAGGATAAAACTGACTATCACTGAGCCAGGTTCTCTGAGGACCCACAGGTGTAAGCCATCAGGGGTGTGCTTTAAAATGTCTTACCATGCTTTGAATGTGCAAAAACTAGTCAAAGTTAACTTGTCAGACATTTAAAACTTTTGAGTGCAGAAGTCTTATCAAACAGCAATTACCATGACGTGTTATTCTCTTTGTGTCCTTCTAATTTATTTTCACCTTGTCACTAGGGGGTTGGGGCCTTCTAAACTAAGTGCAGCCCACTTGCTTGCAGTTTGTTTAAAGCGGAGGTCCACCCTAAAATGGACCTTCCGCTCATCGGATTCCTCCCCCCCTCCGGCGCCACAATTGGCACCTTTCAGGGGGGAGGGGGGTGCAGTTACCTGGATAATCCAGGTTACTGCACCCACTTCCGGGCTAGCTCTCTGCGGTGCGTACATTACGCCCCTTTCCGCAAGTGTCCGCCCCCTTCCGCAAGTGTCCCGCTGCCTGCTGGGACACACAGAGATCCCAGAGGCAGCGGGGACCGTCCTCATTGCGCAGCGCGGCTCGCGCATGCGCAGTAGGGAACCGGGAAATGAAGCCGAAAGGCTCCATTTCCTGATTCCCATACCCAAGATGGCGGCGGCAGCACTCGAGTGTCGATCTAGAGATCGGCTTCGGGTGCCGACATCGCGGGCGCGCTGGACAGGTAAGTGTCACTATTTTAAAAGTCAGCAGCTGCAGTATTTGTAGCTGCTGACTTAAAAAAAAAAAAAAACGCGGAGTCCCGGCGGACTCCCGCTTTAACTACTTGCGGACCGCTCACCACCCTCTAACTGTGGTAGGGCATCCCCACTGCGCCGTATCATGTACATAAACGTGATCTGGCATTACTAGACAGAGGACACACGTGTGCTCCCTGACCAGAAATGATGTGTGCTCCTTCTGTCCCGTCTGTGCTGTAATTTGCTGCTGCACAAGTCGGTTAGCAGGTCCCAGGCAATGATTTATGACTGGGACCTGCTGATCGGCTTAGTGAATGACAGTACAGTACAGTTACTAACAGCACAAGGCAGGGATGTGGCTGTTATGTTCTCCCTGCCAGACACACATTAAACATTTTACAGTTTTTTTTTTATAAATCAATCTTTATTAAACATTTTCTATCAAAATACATACATGTTTTCCTCTCTTATATCTAACATACTATCGACTGTTCTTCCCTTATTATTGATAATCTGGGGGTTGGCCCTCTCCTCGTCTCCAGCCTCAGAGAGGAGAGAGAAATGAGAAAAAAAAAACCTTTTAAAGGATTTTAGGCACACAGTTAACCCTTTGATTGCCCCTAGATGTTATACCCTTCCAAGCCATTGTCATTAGTACTGTGACAGTGTATTATCACTGACCACTGTATTAGTGTCATGGCAGATGTCGGTTAGTGTGGGATTGTCCGCCACACTATCCCATTCCCACTATAAGTCGCTGATCACCGCTATTACTAGTATAACAAAAATAAATAAATCCCAGTATATATACCATAGATTGTAGACGCTATATCTTTCACTCAAACCAGTCAATATACCCTTATTGGGAATTATTTTTGCATGTAGCAGAATATATTTTGACCTTATGAAAAAGTTTGATTTTTTTTAATTTTTTTTTAGATATGTTATGTAGCAGAAAGTAAAAAATATAGTTTTTTTCTCAAATTGCCAAAACAATGCTCTATTTGTATGAGAAAATATATCTAAAATGTAATTTGTGTACAGTGTTGCATGACTGCACAATTGCCAGTTGAAGAAGCACAGTGCAAAAATGGCAATAAATGGCCTGGTCATGAAGTGGGAAAAACCTTCCGAATTTGAAGTGGTAATTTGAGTAGCCTTGTTAGCTACTAATATGCTCCCTTCGGAGTTCGGACAGGAGTGGGGTGGGATGACAATTTAAAATAAATTCTAGTATATCCAAATGTGATCTTTGTGTCCTGGGAAAACCAATTTAACGCAAAACGTTAGCACATGTTTGTTCAGTTTCTGAAATGATTTTTATTTGCATTGTCAATAAATGTTTCTAATCTGTAGCAGTTTGATAAAAATGTTAGAAT
This sequence comes from Lithobates pipiens, assembly GCF_037356315.1. Lineage (NCBI taxonomy): Eukaryota > Metazoa > Chordata > Amphibia > Anura > Ranidae > Lithobates > Lithobates pipiens. The sequence goes on from NW_027507784.1 coordinate 131,554,810, forward strand.
TTCCTTTTTAGATTAAATAACATTGTGAATCTATTAGAACTTGTGACTGTACTTCAAAACTAATTTCTAGATGTCAGGTGACATCCATATATTTATATATCTGATCACAAGATGAAAAACTAAGCAGCACAGCAGGTCTTTCACATGACATAACACCACATCATGCCTATAGTCCTTTCACGTGCATGTTGATTAGTCATGGGCTAAAGCTCAAAAGAGAGAGTATAAAAGTTAGTTTAAGTAAATAGTTGGAGAAGGTGTTCTGTATATGGGGATCTCACACCCTGCTGCTTTTCTATTGTGCCTATGCTGCCTACGCAGTCAGATTGTCATATTTTAACTGAACTAACAAAGACTTCCCCTGTGGAAAATATAATGGAATTTAGACTATTTCAAAGCTCAGTCAGGAGTGCAGAGTCATCAGGTGTGGCCCTATTATGACAACTAGCTTGCTTTCCCACTAAAGCCTCATACACACGATCTGATTTTTCGGCGGGAATTGTGTGATGACAGACTGCTGGCCGAAAATCCGACTGTTTGTACGCTCCATCAGACAATTGTTGTCAGATGACAAATGTTGGATGGCAGGATTATACATTTTCTGCAGACAATGGTCTGTTGTCGGATTTTCCTATCGTTTGTACACAAGTTTGTCATACAAAAATCCAAAAAAAGATAATTAGTAATTGAAGGGCTGAAAATCCCCAGCCCATCTGCCCTGTTGGAGGTCTTGTGGATGAAATTGTCACTGTCCGCTATGCTGCTCTGGTGGGGGGGGGGGGGGGTGCCTGGGGTGGGGTGGCTGTGGTGTCTGTGGAGGTGGGGCATCAAAATCCAAAATGTGTTTTTTTTATGTAATTTGTCCCCTCCCCCCCAGTTGAGGAGCTGCAGCACACATTCTCCTTTGATCCACATCCATCTCCCTTAACTTATTTGCTGTCAGACACCCAAATGCCTCAGCTGCATCTGGGTCCATCCTGATGGCACTAGTGGCGTGGCTGAGGAAGGCAGCTGTGGCCTCGTCCAGGTTCCTGCTCTTCCTGGTCCTTTTAGCAGGAGGGCATAGGGGAGGGATCTGGGACTCTGTGTGGCTGCTGGCCACGGGATCCGTCCTGACTGACACTTTCCTGTCGATGAAAATGGGACATAATTCATTTTTGTTTTTGGTCATCAATCACACACAATTTTGATCTCCTGACTGTTGCAAATTAAATGTGGACAAGTGGAAAAGACTATCATTCTGACCCCAGCATTTTTCATTCTTGTACAAATCATTTTTGGGCACTACTGTCTATTAATATGGAAACCACTTGGTTAAGCTCGAAATATTTGAACAATAACGTCTAGTTATCATCATTGTATTTTTGGATAAAAATATGTTCAACAATGCTATACCTGGGTCAAGCTGGGGTCCTCCACGTCTTTATCCTGTGTAGAAGGACCAGGGTGGACCTCAGGAGCTGTGGCTTCAGCCGATGTGGAAGGAAGCGTTGACAGCAGCAGCAGCGTTGACAGTAATACCACAGCCTGGGGGCATAGATATCATCAGCTGATGCTCCAGATGTCTGTGATTCCTGGACCTTCTTGAGCTCTCTTTTAAAGGTACTCCTCAGTTGGAGATTTTGGTCTTGATATACACAATGTCTGCCCTGGGTTGCTCTGGTTTGGCCAACCTGAGTTTTTTCAACACTGCCTTCGTCAAGATTTTATTTGAGTAGTCTCGATTTTTTCCACAGACAGGGCATCTCCCAGTACAGGTCAATGAAGCTTGGCAATGTAAATTTATCAACCATGATAAATGATCAGATTTCTGCAAGACAGAACACAAGATAAAACATAATGTCTGGCATAACTCATAAACTGGTCCCAATATTGACCTCAATCTAAGCAGTATAGGCCACTAACCATCTATACCCCAATTTACAGTTGTCCCTCCATTTTCTGGCTCCTTTTGTGTTATGAATGAATGAGTGACTTGTATAGCGCTACCTATGTGAACTGAATCGCCTCAGGGTGCTTTCTTGCCACCAGAGTCCATCTGTGGCTTTTGCGTGGTCCTTTACCCTGTAAGGTCTCGGGGTTATTTTAGACGCACAAATGTCAATGGATGCGCAAATAGGATCTGTAGTCAGTCGATCTCACCATCTGCTGCGCATGCTTCGCAGACTCATCCCTTTTATCCCAAAGAATGACAAAGCAGTGGTAGTTGGAACAATCATTAATTCACGACTGGACTACGCAAACTCGCTTTACATAGGATTACCACAATATCAACTTGCGCGATTACAACTGATCCAAAACACGGCGGCAAGGCTGATAACAGGAAAAAAAACCTGGGAATCCATTTCTCCTTCACTGAGGAGCTTACATTGGCTAACCGTAAAAAATCGGATCATGTTCAAGACCCTTTGCCTCACCCACAAATGCGTGCATAGAGAAGCTCCGCAATACCTAATGGAGAAAATAAATCATTACATACCAAACCGCAGTCTTCGATCAGCCAACAAAAACCTTCTCCTCGTGCCCAAAGCCCGGTATAAATCCAAGGGTGATCGGAGATTCGCTGTCCAAGGGCCTCAGCTATGAAATGCTCTACCAATCAACATCCGCCTGGAAGAAAATCACCTGGCTTTTAGGAAAAAACTCAAGACCTTCCTCTTTTAGCAGATGATCAAAGCTCGCCACAGCACCTAGAGGCGATTCAGTTCGCATTGTGCGCTATATAAGTATTTCATTCATTCATTCATTACAAACACATATTAAGGCCAATTTTTTTTTTTTTTTAGACAAGGTCTAATTAACCTACCAGCATGTCTTTGGAGTGTGGGAGGAACCTGGAGTACCCAGAGGAAACCCACGCAGGCACAGGGAGCATGCAAACTCCAGGAAGATGGTGTCGTGGTCAGGATTTGAACCAGCGACCCTATTTCTGCTAGGTGAACGTGCTAACCACTACACCACTGTGCTGCCACTGCAACTGTTATGGCGATTGTTCATCCACCACTCCAAGATCACTCCTACGGGCATTAAATGGACCATACGTTATGACTTTATGTACACTGCTCATGCGTGAAACTCTGATCTCTCCGCTCTCAGTGCGTCATGACTCTGGGGCGTGACCATCTCTCTTCTGCATGCGACAAAAACAGCGGAACATTCGGGAGGGCCAACATGGCGGCCTCTACAAATTCTAGGCAGCTCCACTGTGGGGGAGCTTATAGGAGGCACAAAGTCACCCTCACGAGCAAGGGTGAGATGGTGGAGATGGTGAGCATCCTTGAGAAGCACCACTACGACTGCAAGCTGTGCAAATATGAAATGCCCAACAGCTGAAAGGATCTCATTTTGGAGAAGGTTTTTGCTGTTTTGCAGGGAGAATTTTCGGTGCAAAAAACGAAAAACCAAATCAGAAAGTGATGGTCTGATCTAAAGCACCGCTAGCAAGACCAAATGGAGTCCATCCATCACATAATCAAAAAAAGTAAGCAATATTTGTATCTAACCAATATGTATATGTGTAAATTAGCTGTCTGTATATGTGCTTTATCCAAGTAGGTCTCGATAAATCGAGGTAATGTTTTCTCTAATCTTTGTCTGAATTTGTATTTTAAAGATGAAGTTAAATATATAACAGATATGAAAATTTTTTAATTAGTTTTGCCATGTATTTATTTTTTAAATGACTTTTTTTTCTCTTCTTTCAACAGGGAGGCACACAAAAAATGAGGCTACAGACAAGCCATCAAAGGGGGCAAAGGGAGGCTACCCTCCCTTGGGCCCCAACAGGGGAGACAACAAGGCCATCTTCCCCCCAAAACAATAAGTGACAACTTCAAACACACTCATTTAGCCACCAATTCTAGAATTCTTGTAACTTAAGGGGAAAAACACACTTTCTGGTTGCTGCCTGGCTCATCAGTGCCCTTTAATGCAGCCTTGCCAGTGTAGACATGGGTAAAGGAGAGGCCCTGGGGATCACAGCCACACAGAGTCACGTCTGCAAGAATGATCATCATATATCCCCTATCCCATAGGAGACGAGAGGAGTGGGGGGCAACTGCAGGAGTTTTTCAATGTTGCCCTCAGTGCAGCATGGTGGAGTCCACTAGTCAGGAGCAAACATTGTCACAGAGCAAGTGCAAGGTTGGTCAACTAATGCAGAAAAATGGATGCTAGAAGCAGATGTGACTTGTGGTGGCTTCATGAATGGTGTATTGTTTTTTTTTTTAGAGGAATGTGATGTTAGTTTTGAGGCGTTGGATCTGACACCTGGACCCCACACAGACCCTGCACATATTGACGTAACATCCCCTGACTCAAGTCAAACAGAGGGCCAAAGAGACCCAGAAGTGGAAGAAACTATTTGTGAGCCTGTTGTTTGGGCAAGTAAGTATTCTTTGAATCTGGTTTAAAATGTGTTTACATGTCAAGTGTTTAGATGTCCAAACCAAACACCCACTCCACACATTAGCAAAGTATGTAGTGCTTTAACATTAGCATGGAGAAGGAAGAGGTGAAAGGAGCTGGCATTGTTGCTAGGTACCCGAGTTTTGTAGACCCAGGCACCAGGGCCAGGATTACAGAGTAGTTGCAGTGTGTACATTCCTAGTAGTGTAGGTGTCTGAAGGCCAAGCAGGTTGCAATCAACAATAGATTGAGTAGGTATTTCCAGAAATTGAGTAGTAACTTGACCATAATTCACTATGTAGGGCCTCAGCCACTTGACCATCATTCCCTTAATACTTTTTTCTCTTCTTATAAGGTCACAAACTTCCAAGATGCACAATTGGCCGAATGAGTGCAGACATGATGCAGTCTTTGAATGATCTTGAACAAATAAAGGAGGCTGCCACTGCTTCAACTTGTTGGCTCCTGTTAGCACTTTTCATATTTACATGTTTTTAGGACTTTTAAGCCCTGGTTCACATTGATGCTATTTTTAAATTGAGCTACTTCACTTGAGGTAGCACGATTTCTAAGTAGCAAGGATTTCAGATGCTATTTATTGATAGACATTTGTGTGGCTTCATGCATAGATGTCTATTAAAGTCGCACCTGAAATCGGCAAAAGTAGTGCAGGAACTACTTTTGCAAATTCGGTGTCGCACCGATTGGAACAGTGCCATTGTCTCCAATAGGCTGCAACTTGTCCTGCGATTTGATCTATTAAATCGCATTACAAATCGCTCCAATATGAACCTAGGCTTTAGTGTCCGAGGTCAGTGTTTCTCCACTCCTCTTCTCTAGGTGGACCACCAGGTCCTGTTTTATGTATTTTTCACAGTATAAAAACAACTGTGTGATTTACTAACCTAGAAAATGATAACATCACCTGTACCAAAATCAACAAATATAGAAAACTTGACCTGGGAAATGCAGCTTGAGAAGAAGAGTTGGGAAACACTGCCCTAAGTAATGTTAGTTGTCATTTTTCTGTGTTTTGCAGAATCGTAAAGCCAAAAATTGAAGATGCCCACAAATTGTGCCTTAAAATTTGTATTTCCCTCATGATCCCATGCCTAAAATGTGTGTCTTTCCCTACATCTAGTTTGCTAAAGCCCCAAAACACACAGTGTGTCAACGTGTGCTAGCTCCCATCATGGGGTATCAAGGGACGTGTTTCAAGGGTGCAACCCTTTCCTCTGACCTACTTTAGTTATAAGGAAGGGGTTGCACCCCCAAAACGCGTCCATTGATACCCCTGGCATCTTGGGACGGCAATCCAGCACGGCCAGTTTCTAGAGCCGTCATCAGGCCCATAGACAGACAAGCTGCAGCTTCTTCAGCTGGGCCTGACACTGCAGGGTCCGCATCAGTTGGCAGTGAGGCAAGGTATGAGTGAAAATGTCCTTCACGCTGTTTATATGCTTTTAACTCTGAATTTATTAAAAATTACAAAATTATAATTTTTTTTATTGCAATCTTCTCGTATCCTTTGCACCGTTAAAATCAATTGCTCTTTTTCCCATTAATTATATGTAACTAATGCCGCGTACACACAGTCAAATTGTATGACGTACTTAGTCTGGCGGAAAAGTACGCCAGACTGTCCGTCGGAATTTCCGAACGGGCTACTTGCCCACACACGGCACTTTTTGAGCGGACTAATACGGCGTACTAAGTCCGCCGTACTATCCGCCCTACTTTTGAAATGAACGGACTCGCCCACACACGCGGAGAAAAGTCCGCTCATTTCGAGCGCGTCTCCAGGTAGGCGGGGCCCGCGAAGGAGACGTCACTGGCCCCGCCGCCTGGTATGGACTTAAAGGGGAACCCCAACGCCGAAAAAAATCGGCGTGGGGGTCCCCCCCAAGTCCACAACAGACCCTTGTCCGAGCATGCTACCCGGCCGGCCAGGAAAGGGGGGCGAGCGAGCGCCCCCCCCCTCCTGAGCCATACCAGGCCGCGTGCCCTCAACATGGGGGGGTGCCCCGCGGCCCCCCCACCCCAAAGCACCTTGTCCCCATGTTGATGAGGACAAGGGCCTCTTCCCGACAACCCTGGCCGTTGGTTGTTGGGGTCTGCGGGCGGGGGGCTTATCGGAATCCGAGAGCCCCCTTTAATAAGGGGGCCCCCGGATACCGGCCCCCCACCCTATGTGAATGAGTATGGGGTACAATGTACCCCTACCCATTCACCTGTAAAATAAAAGTCTTCTCGCCGGACTCCTCCGCTATCTTCTTGTAGCTCTTTTGCTAGCGGAGGAGTCCGGCTTTCTTCCTCGTCGCAGGCCTCTTCTCCCGACTTCGGGGGTCTTGTCCCCCTCTTCGGTTCTTCTTCCGGGCCACCGCGCCTTCTTATAGCTCTTTTACAGGCGGTGGCCCGGTCTTCTGTCGCCGCCGCCTTCCGTTCTTCTTCTTCTTCTTCTTCTCCTTCTTCTCCAGGAGATGTTGACTCGACGATCTCTCCGGCCACAATGCCAGGGCCGCGCTGCGCGGCCACTTATATAGGGACAAGGGGCGGTGTCACATGGCTTTATGTCACATGGGTTGGTCACATGGGTTGATGTCACATGGGGACTATGACATCGTAAGGGGGCGGGGTCACCATGTGACACCAACCTATGTGACATAAAGCCATGTGGCACCGCCCCTTGTCCCTATATAAGTGGCCGCGCAGCGCGGCCCTGGCATTGTGGCCGGAGAGAGCGTCGAAGAACGGAAGGCGGCGGCGACAGAAGACCGGGCCACCGCCTGTAAAAGAGCTATAAGAAGGCGCGGTGGCCCGGCAGAAGAATCGAAGAGGGGGACAAGACCCCCGAAGTCGGGAGAAGAGGCCGGCGGCGAGGAAGAAAGCCGGACTCCTCCGCTAGCAAAAGAGCTACAAGAAGATAGCGGAGGAGTCCGGCGAGAAGACCCCCGAAGACGGAAGACCCCAGGAGCTGTGCAATAAAGTATTTTATCTCGTGTGTTGTGTTTTTTTTTGTACTTTTATTTTACAGGTGAATGGGTAGGGGTACATTGTACCCCATACTCATTCACATAGGGTGGGGGGCCGGTATCCGGGGGCCCCCTTATTAAAGGGAGCTCCCTGATTCCAATAAGCCCCCCGCCCGCAGACCCCGACAACCAACGGCCAGGGTTGTCGGAAAGAGGCCCTTGTCCTCATCAACATGGGGACAAGGTGCTTTGGGGTGGGGGGGCCGCGGGGCACCCCCCCATGTTGAGGGCACGCGGCCTGGTATGGCTCAGGAGGGGGGGGGGGGCGCTCGCTCGCCCCCCTTTCCTGGCCGGCCGGGTAGCGTGCTCAGACAAGGGTCTGTTGTGGACTTGGGGGGGACCCCCACACCGATTTTTTTCGGCGTTGGGGTTCCCCTTTAAGTCCATACCAGGCGGCGGGGCCAGCGATGTCTCCTTCGCGGGCCCCGCCTACCTGGATACCCGCTCGAAATGAGCGAACTTTTCTCCGGGCGGGAAAAGTCCGCTCATTTCAAAAGTACGGCGGACTGGCATACACACGGCCGGATTGTCCGCCGAAATGCGAGTACGACGGACAGAATTTCGAAAAAACTAAATTCTTAGTACGCCGGACTGCACGTAGAAAAAGTCCGCAGAAGCCCACACACGAGCGGACTGTCCGCTGAAATGTGTTTCGGCGGACTAAGTACGCCATACAGTCCGCCCGTGTGTACGCGGCATAACAGTTCCTAAACGTGCAAATGCATAAAGTGCAAATAAGAACAAAATAAATAAAGTGCACAATGTAAAGTGCACAGTATATGATACACCAAAATAAAGTGCAAAGTGAAACATCTCCAAGAGGATGTGCACCCTATATAGGTCACTCTAACCGTTTGGGTGAGCTAGAATGCAGTAAAATACAAAAACAATGAATAGGGGCAATAAATAAGTCTTTCCAGGAGGACAAAGTTCAAAAACATGGATATAGTTACATAGTTACATAGTTAGTCAGGTTGAAAAAAGTCCATCCAGTTCAACCACAAAAAAAAAAGAATAATAATAATAATAATAATAATATCATACAATCCCATATACCCAATTCAACACAGTTGATCCAGAGGAAGGCAAAAAAAAAAACCAGCAGAGCATGATCCAATTTGCTAAAGCAGGAGAAAAAATTCCTTCCTGATCCCCCGAGAGGCAATCGGATTCTCCCCGGATCAACTTTACCTATAAATGCTAGTAGCCAGTTATATTATGTACACTTAGAAAATAATCCAGGCCTTTCTTACAGCAAACTACTGAGCTGGCCAGAACCACCTCTGCAGGGAGTCTATTCCACATTTTCACAGCTCTTACTGTGAAGAAACCTTTCCATATTTGGAGATGAAATCTCTTTTCCTCTAGACATAAAGAGTGCCCCCTTGTCCTCTTTGTTGACTGTAAAGTGAATAACTCAACACCAAGTTCACTATATGGACCCCTTATATATTTGTACATGTTGATCATATCTCCCCTCAATCTCCTCTTATCAAGAGTGAATAAATTCAGTTGCTCTAATCTTTCCTCATAGCTGAGCTCCTCCATGCCTCTTATCAGTTTGGTTGCCCTTTTCTGCACTTTCTCCAGTTCCCTGATATCCTTTTTGAGAATTGGTGCCCAAAACTGAACTGCATATTCCAGATGAGGTCTTACTAATGATTTGAACAAGGGAAAATGATATCTCTCTCTCTCTGGAGTCCATACCTCTCTTAATACAAGAAAGGACTTTGCTCGCTTTGGAAACCGCAGCTTGGCATTAATTAGGCTATAATTGAGCTTATGATCTACCAAAACCCCCAAATCCTTCTCCACCATTGATTCCCCCAGTTGTACTCCCCCTAGCATGTATGATGCATGCATATTCTTAGCCCCCAAGTGCATAACTTTACATTTCTCAACATTAAACCTCATCTGCCACATAGTCGCCCAATTAGACAGAGCATTGAGGTCGGCTTGTAAATTGGAGACATCCTGTAACTACGTTATTCCACTGCATAGCTTGGTGTCATCTGCAAAGATGGAAATGTTACTTTTGATCCCAGACCCAATATCATTTATAAAGATATTAAAAAGTAAGGGTCCCAGCAATGAACCTTGGGGTACACCTGATAACCTTAGACCATTCAGAGTAAGAACCATTAACCACTACTCTCTGAATTCTGTCTTTTAGCCAGTTTTCTATCCATTTACAAACTGATATTTCCAAACCTGTAGATTTTACCTTACACATGAGCTGTGGGTGGGGAACTGTATCAAACGCTTTTGCAAAATCCAAGTATACCATGTCCACTGCCACCCCTCTGCCCAAGGTTTTACTTACCTCCTCATATAAAAATCAGGTTTGTTTGACAACTTCTGTCTTTCATGAATCCATGCTGTCTGTTGCTTAAAATATCTTTTTCCTACAAGAACTCGTCTATGTGGTCTTTTATTAATCTCTCCAATATCTTCCCAACTATAGAAGTTAAACTAACAGGTCTATAGTTACTTGGTAAAGACTTTGTTCCCTTTTTAAATATAGGCACCACATTGGCCCTGCGCCAATCCAGTGGTACTATTCCTGTCATTAATGAGTCCCTAAGATTAGATACAATGGCTTTGAAAAGGCAGAGCTCAATTATTTTAGGATCCTTGGGTGGATGCCATCAGGTCCAGGTGCTTTATCCACCTTTATTCTGTCCAAATATTTCTGGACCATATCACTTTTGAGCCATTGTGGATTTGGGGCTGTGTCATTACCACCCCCATTATAGACATTAGCTCCCCCATGCTCTTTTATATACACAGAGCTGAAGAAAGTATTTAATAAATTAGCCTTCTCTTTGTCCCCAGTCACCCACTCCAGATTATTTTGTAAAGGGCCTACATGCTCAGACTTGACCTTTTTACTATTAATATATTTGAAGAATTTTTTGGGGTTTGTCCTACTATATATATAAGGTGGCTAAGTGCAGAAATGGTAAAAAAGAAAAGTTCAAGTTCATGAGCAACTGGAAAACCATCCAGGGGAGGACTCTTCGGGAGAAGGCCATGCGTAAGGCTAATTTCTCAGAAGGAGCCTGGAGGCTCAGTTGAAGGACACCCTATGGATCTGCACTGATGCGGTACCGTATCATAGTTCTCTAAATTTATCTGTGGCAGAGACTTTTGCTTTTCACGTGTTCTACATTCAAGTCGATAATAGAATTAGTGCTGCGCTCCCACAAATAGAGTGAAAAAATTTGGAGAAACAAGGAATATCCCACAAAAATGTAACCTTATTTCAATAATGTAACCAAAAAAAGGGGGACTAATCCCAGAATAAGGTGCTCAAGTGCATGTATCTAAAATCAAATAAATATAAATAAATCACTAGATAAAAAAACAATTGATATACAAACAACAAAATATCACTCGTGGTGTGATCTAGAGCCAGTGATTAAATTGCTGAAGTGCATGTAGCAAACAAAATTAATCAAAAAAATCAAGATAGTCCAATAGTGGGTATTGCAGTGAAAATATCATAAACAATACAAAAATAATGTGAAGTGGTGGTGCATTCACAGTGCAAAACTCTCTTGTTTTTCAATTGTTTTTTTATCTAGTGATTTATTTATATTTATTTGATTTTAGATACATGCACTTGAGCACCTTATTCTGGGATTAGTCCCCCTTTTTTTGGTTACATTATTGAAATAAGGTTACATTTTTGTGGGATATTCCTTGTTTCCCCACAGTTTTTCACTTTATTTGTGGGAGCGCAGCACTAATTCTATTATCTATTTTATTTTATATGAGAGTGAAACTCATAAGGAGTTCGCAGCATCCAGCTAGTTAGAATAATCATCGTCCCCTTTCTATATACAGCGCAGGAGCCCCTACATATACCTACATTCAAGTCTGTGGCAGAGACTTTGCTTTACTTGACACCCTACCGGCTGCTAGGCCTAGTGAGAGGAGATCTATCCGGTGGTTGCAAGAGTCCAGTTGTGAAACGGTAATTCTCTGGATTTCTATTGTGAGAGACTTCTTATTTTTGCAGTTCCAAAAGTACCTAAACTTTCTTCCTAACCCTCTACCCTTCATTAAGAAACTGTGTTATCTTTTAAATAAATATCCTCAAAAAGAGGATCCAGTGTCAGTTTCTGCAATTCTTTGGGCCATTTACCACGGGAACCCCTAGACGGAGGCAAAGTCAAGAAGGTAACGGTAAGCCCAACAAAACCAGCAGCTCTTTCGGAGGTCAGTGCTACATACCGTACATATGAAGAAATCAGGATCAACAGATATTACCAGGTAAGTTGGTCTTTCTGCAGCATCCAGATAGAACCCAATCAGATTCTCATACATTAACCATGGCTCTATCGGCTTCTCCTCAATCTATATTTTTCTCCATGTAGCTGTCCTGGTATACAAAGGATTTGTAATTCTGTTTAGCCAGTCTTGTGATTTAGAGATTTCTGGTAAACTACATTAGCAGACAGGTAGGGGTTGATTTACCAAAACTGGAGAGTGCAAACTCTGGTGCAGCTCTGCATAGAAAAAAGATGAGTGAACGGTGTGGAGGTGTTCATCTTTCACTTTGTGTGGATTTTTCGGATTATACCTAAAGCATGTAATGCATCTTGCAACAAATGATTTCACCAATGAAGAAAGTCCTGGAATTAAAAAATCTTTGTCTAGTAATTCACATGTCATCTGCCAGCCTCTGTGTCCCACCCCATGATATTGTGAGATAAATAAAGGTGCACTAGCTACAGGTATGCATGGCTTTCCATCATGGCAGATGAGTCCTGATTCAGGGCTCTTCTGCACTCCTGATATGTTCCTTTGTTTAATGTCCTGTGGTATGTGCCTGGAGGTTAGATAAGGTTTGGTCTATAAGGGGCATTTCCAAAGCCAGGGAGGGAATATGTATTGTGGCTACTTGCCTGTTAGTTACTTCCTTGGCTATTTTATCTGCCAGTGCATTTCCCCTAGCAATGTCATCCCGCTGTCCTGTGTATGCTCTGCAATGTAGGATGGCTACTGATTTTGGAAGTTGTATTGCCTCTAAAAGACCTGTAACCAAAGTAGAATGTGAGATGGATTTACCATTCGCTGCTATGTAACCCCTCCTTTGCCAAATAACTCCAAAATCGTGTGCAGCACCGAATGCACATTTGGAATCAGTGTATATGTTCAAATCTCGTTCTGCAAAGAGCTTGTGAGCGCAATAAGTTCTGCTGCTTGGGCTGACTGAAAATTAACTGGGTTTGCTTCTAATATTACATCAGGCAGCTGAACTACTGCATAGCCTGCATGATATGTGGTGTCATTTGGTCTTCAAGAAGAAACAAATACATTTTGTGCTTTAGGAGAACGATTGAAGACATGCCAGATCTGGGAGATGTGTCTTGGTGTATGAAGTCCATGCACTCATGCTGAGGCACTACCTCATCCTCTTCACCTTTCATCCCTAGTAAGACATTCAGGATAGGAACGGGACTGGAGTTGGGTGATGCTTATTTTATCTCAAGTTTTGGGTTGGACAACAAAATCACCTCATAACCGCTCAGCCTTTGAGCTGACATGTGTTGAGTGTGAATGTTCTTTAGTAGATTGGAAACATTGTGGGTAGTGTGTAATGTAGTTGCATGACCTAGAGTGAATGAAGTAGTAATTTCCACAACCATTGCACATCTAAAGCTTGGAGACATGCCGGCATGCCTTGTTCCGGCATAAGCACAACCCTTGAGAAAAATGCAATAGGGCAAAGTTTACCCCATGCTCTTGTGGTAGGACTCCCACCATTGTTTTATAACTGTCTCTTGCAAATAAATGAAACATTTTTTCCATACGCAGGCAATCCAAGTCCAGGGACAGTAACCATTGCAGTTTTAGGGTACACAAAAGTATTACACATTTCATCATTCCATTTTATGCAGTCTGGCATGTCAACATGTGTGGCTTGTCTCAGGAGGTTATCATAGTAGGAACAATCAGATATTCATTGGCGGCAGTAACCAATCATACCAAGAAAAGACAGCTTATCTTTCCTATGCCCTGTACACACATTCAGACATTACGAAAACAAAATCCGTCTGATTTTTTCTGACATACACACAGTCAGACAAAGTTGTTGGAAAATCTGATCGTTCGGAACGTGATGACATTCGTTGGTTACAACGGGACTACATTGAGGCTAGTAGCCAATAGCTTTGGTCTCGTAATTTGATCTGAGCATGCGTGGCACTATGTACAATCGGAATTCTCTACAAACGATCGGAAAAAGTCAGATCAGATTTTTTTTGTCGGAAAATTTGAGATCCTGCTCTCAAATTGTTTCCGCCGGCATTTCTGATGGAAAAAGTCCAATAGAGCCCACACACGATTGGATTTTCCGACAATATAATCCGATCATACCTTTTCTGTTGGAATTTCCTACTGTGTGTACAAGACACTAGTAAGTGGGCGGGGCAGACCCACTAGAGCCGTAGCTCTCTTGTGACCGATTTTCCTCTCTCTTTTGGTGAGCACAAAACCAAGATACTCTACAGTTTCGTGACACCATTGTAGCTTTTTCTTAGAGACCTTGTGACCATTATCTGCTAACCAATGTAACAGATCTATACCATCTTCTTTGCATGCATACTGTAACAAGAGAGAACCATTGCGGGGAGTCCAGGACCGCTAGGTTGCCTGGAGGACCACCGAGTAGACTACTTGGGAGTCCATATAACCCTGGGGGTAGTCTACACCATGTCATTTGGCGATTTCTAAAACAAAATGCCAGTAGTGTCTGTGTCTCCTGGTCCACTGGGACTGAAAAATATGCATTCATTAAATCAATCACAGAAAAATATTCAGCATTGGATGGAATTGTGGTTAGGAGTTATGGCACATCAGGCACTATAGGTGCGATAGGCACAACCAAGTTATTTACAGATCTAAGATCCTGTACAGACCTATAACTGCCATCCAGCTTTTTCACTGGATCTATAGGTGTGTTAAAGAGCGAGACTGTCTCTTTTAGAATAACCTTTTTAAGAAAGTGCTCCACCATCAGTGAAATTCCTTCCTCTTTCTCTTTTAACAAGGGATATTGTTTGTGATAGACAGGCTGTGTCCCCTCATTTAGAGTGGCTTTTTAGGGGGTGCAGGAGATGAGTCCCACATCAAGTGCGCTTCTATATTTAGCATTACAGGGCAGATTAGGAACTTCTTTGAATGTGCAATAATGCCCCACTCTTTTGTCATTTCTAGTTTAATGCCTAATTTTCCCATTAAGTCCCTTCCAAGGAGATTCACAGGGCAGTTTGAAATTATCCAAAACTCATGGCGGTACAGTGTCCGTCCATCAGCATCTTGGTACACTGAAAGGGGCGGGGTTTTAAACGTTTTAGTCACTATCCCGTTAATTCCCACCGAAGGCTCAGCATTTGTCATCTCTCCCCTATAAAAATCCTCACTCAAGGTAGACTTTGTAGCACCACTATCAGGTAAGGATGGAATCAATTTCTCGTGGACATATAATGTCATGATCGGTTGCTCCTCATAGGAATGAGAGATAAGAGGGAATGCCGGGATACCACCTTCAGGGCAGCTTCATTGCTGCTGTTGGCTTGGCCAGTGAATAGGGGTATTTAGGCCCTTGTGCTGTCTGGTTTGATTGCTGTTGGAACCTATTTTGTGTGGATGGTAAGGGCTTGGTAGGGTTGGTCCTGGGACTCATAGAGGAATTGGTTTCACCAATGATCCTCTGCTCCACAATTGACACAGTGAGATCTGATGTTACCTGGGGGGGAAATGTGCGAGACCTCTACTGAGGTTGCCAGGGGGGTGGGGGGGGGGTGTGCGAAACCTCTGCTCTTACCCCTAGCTCTTCCCCATCCTCTCCATAGTCCCCTTCCTCCCCACTGTCCATCATTCCCCTACTTTCTCTTTCACTTCAAAACAACCTGCTGCATCTTTCTCTGTTAATTTTCTCCAAAAATCCTCCAGGGTACTAGTAGGCCAATCAGAGATGCTCTGTTTAACCATTAGAACCATCTGCGGCTTAAGGTTGGATAAGTAAGTCTGAATCATCAAATTAATCATATCACCCCAAAGCGACAGTCCTGCCTCCTGTGTCCAAACCTCCATGAACCTCTTCCAAAACTCACTGACTTTTGCTTGCATGCTATTGCAGTGGGGAGGGAAGATTTATTTTTAAAAACCTTCTTTAACTCAGCTTCAACTTCTGTCCACATTTTCTTTCTCCCATCTTCCCTGTTTAACGGATACTTACCAGACTTTACATTCGAGGCAGAAATGATTGCAATCCTGGCCCAATCCCAAGCTGTAGTGTGTCCCACTATGCTGTCAACAATTAAGTGCATGCGCTCTTGTGTGTAATTCCTGCCTTTACAAGCCTTTTTTAAGTATGCTAATGTACCTCCGGTTGAAACACCTGGTTTGGGGCAATGTTTAATTATTTTATTTATCTCATCTATGTCTATTGGTATCTTTAACATATCATCTCCTATGGTCATGAAAGGGAAACTTGCAGCTTCCTCATTCTCGGGGAGAACATTACTCAGTCTCAAACTGCGTGGAGTTTTAACAAGAGCAGTAACAATCTGTTTAGATTTCTGGTATAATTTCCTAGCCTCTTTCATCTGCTTGTCAAATTCTGGTGGTGTGAGGGGGACCTCATCAGAGGCCCATCGATCACCCCTCTCTGTGTCAGATTCATTAGACGAACAATGAGGGGATGACTCTGCTACAGATTTTGCTATAGTGGGGGCTGCTTGTGTCTCCAGAGCTTTCTGTGGTTTGTTATATATTGTTCCGCTCTTGGTACGGGGTGGGGTGCTCACATCAGGAGTTTAAGCTTCCTTAGCGGCTTTCTCTTTTTTTACGTTCTGTTGGGCATTTTTTATTGTAGGTGTGGGTGCTTCCCCCAAAGTCTCGGTCTCACAGTCCTCATCCCCTGCATCAAATATGTCCAGTGCACTAGAGGTACCATGTCCCGATGCCACCTGGGAATCAGCCCCCCCCGTTCTTGTGCTTCTTGTTGGACAGGAGCCTGCACTGCCTGTGAAGCAGAAACCTGCACAACCTGTGGCTCTGAAGGGGGTGCCTGTGCTTGTCCTCGATGTGTGGCATGGTGCACTGCTAACAGATCTATATCTTCCATTGTAAGACTCGGATAGATCTGTGTAGTGTATGTTGGGGGGTAAGGTGGAGGATTAGTGTTAAATGGGAGGGGAGGAGCGGTTGGATCTGGTCTCTTTTTATCTGCTTCAGCCTTATGTTTTCTTCTAATATCCTCATCACTTGGTTTAGTGATGGATTTCTTCTGTTTCTTATTATTTCTTTGAAACCAATAAGTGGCATATTTCAACCAAATCTAACCTCCCTTCCTCATATACACCATGTCCCACTGAGGGTCACTGGAATACCATGGGAAAGCTTTCTTATTAGCCAGTAGGGATGAGCTTCGTGTTCGAGTCGAACATACGTTCGACTCGAACATCGGTTGTTCGCCCGTTCAGCGAATACCGAACGTTATGGGCCGTTCGCACCAAATTCGTGTGGCGCTCATGGCCCACAATGCACTGCACCATCGCAGTGCATTGCTGGCTCATGATTGGCCAAGCATGCACTGTGACCCCGCATGATTGGCCAATCACAGCGTCGGCAGTGAGGAGAGCCATGACTGGCCACAGGCAGGATGCCTGTGGCCAATCATAGCTCAGGCTGTGTAGTACACGCCCCACACTATATAAGGCCGCCAGCGCGGCGGCCGTGTGTAGTGTGTTGGCGTCTGTAGGAGTTAGTGTGTACCTTCAACACAGTATACACCGTTCGTTATCGGCCGATTTTGCATTCTTGCTCTTCCTGTAGTGCAGTATACACCGTTATATCCACCTATATAGCTAGCTATCTTGCTCTTTTTAAATAGAGCTTGCAGTCAGCTGTAGGAGATTGTGTGTGCTGTCTGCGTGCCCTGACCGCAGAATACACCGTTATATCCACCTATATAGCTAGCTATCTTGCTCTTTTTAAATAGAGCTTGCAGTCAGCTGTAGGAGATTGTGCGTGCTGTCTGCGTGCCCTGACCGCAGAATACACCGTTATATCCACCTATATAGCTAGCTATATTGCTCTTTTTAAATAGAGCTTGCAGGCAGCTGTAGGAGATTGTGCGTGCTGTCTGCGTGCCCTGACCGCAGAATACACCGCTATATCCACCTATATAGCTAGCTATATTTCTCTTTTTAAATAGAGCTTGCAGTCAGCTGTACGAGATTGTGCGTGCTGTCTGCGTGCCCTGACCGCAGAATACACCGTTATATCCACCTACAGTATATAGCTAGCTATCTTGCTCTTTTTGAATAGAGCTTGCAGTCAGCTGTAGGAGATTGTGCGTGCTGTCTGCGTGCCCTGACTGCAGAATACACCGTTATATCCACCTATATAGCTAGCTATCTTGCTCTTTTTAAATAGAGCTTGCAGTCAGCTGTAGGAGATTGTGCGTGCTGTCTGCATGCCCTGACCGTAGAATACACCGCTATATCCATCTATATAGCTAGCTATATTGCTCTTTTTAAATAGAGCTTGCAGTCAGCTGTAGGAGATTGTGCGTGCTGTCTGCGTGCCCTGACCGCAGAATACACCGTTATATCCACCTATATAGCTAGCTATCTTGCTCTTTTTAAATAGAGCTTGCAGTCAGCTGTAGGAGATTGTGCGTGCTGTCACCAGCACCAGTGCCTAAGGCCCAATTTTTCAGCCCTTGTTTAACAGGGGCGTTTAATTACAATTTTTGATGCAATGCTTTGTAGCAGGGCTCATTCCTGCACCACAACTAGAGTATATGGGAGAGGTTGCAGTGTGGTGGCACCAGCACCAGTGCCAGAAGCCCAATTTTTCAGCCCTTGTTTAACAGGGGCGTTTAATTACAATTTTTGATGCAATGCTTTGTAGCAGAGCTCATTCCTGCACCACAACTAGAGTATATGGGAGAGGTTGCAGTGTCGTGGCACCAGCACCAGTGCCTAAGGCCCAATTTTTCAGCCCCTATTTAACAGGGGCGTTTAATTACAATTTTTGATGCAATGCTTTGTAGGAGGGCTAATTCCTGCACCACAACTAGAGTATATGGGAGAGGTTGCAGTGTCGTGGCACCAGTGCCTAAGGCCCAATTTTTCAGCCCTTGTTTAACAAGGGCATGTAATTACAATTCTTGATATAATATTTCACAGCAGAGCCCGTTCCTGTGCCCACCGAGAGTAACTGTGAGGACTTATAGTGTTGTGGCACCAGCATCAGCACCACAACCACCAAAGGCCCAATTTTTCTACCACTGTTCAACAATGGCATGTAATTACAATTCTTGATATAATTGTTCACAGCAGGGCGCTCCAGCGCCCACCAAGAGTCACTTTGAGGGCTTACAATGTTGTGGCAACACCAACACCTTGTTCCGCCATTTCTGCAGAGCATATAGGGCAGGCCCCTACTTTCAAACATCCAACTTACAAACGTCTCCTACTTGCAAACGGAAGGAGACAACAGGAAGTGAGATGAAAAAAGACGGACGGCAAAACAAATTATACAGGGGTGATAACCCTTCCCTATGTTTTCCAAAAAGCTTAAAAATAGATTTTTTGACTGGAGCTACACTTTAAAAATGTACCAGTTGAAAATTACAAACAGATTCTACTTAACAAAACAAACCTACACAGTCCCTGTCTTGTTTGCACCGCCTGTATACTGCTGTTCTGAGTAGATAGGGCCTGGGGGCCGCACATCTTTCCTTTTTTTAATATGGGTACGGGGTTCCCCTTAATATCCGTACAAGACCCAAAGGGGCTGGTAATGGGCAGAGGGGGCTACCCATGCCATTTTTCTCAATGATTTTCATCCATATTGCCGGAACCAGATATAACATTAAAACCGCAAGCAGTTTTAAATGACAGTATTTCCGTTAAATGTCATTTTGTGCAGGGACTGTTCTAAACACGGGAAACACGTGGCACTTCACAGGCATACCATAGATGCCCCCCAGGCACGATATTTAAAGGAATATTTCGCTTTTGTTTTTCACTTTAATCGTCATTAAAATCAGTGCTCCCGCCAAAACGGCCATTTTTTAAAACATTTTAGGCATTGACCCATGTCCCCTGGGGCAGGAGCCAGGTCCCCAAACCCTTTTTAGGACAGTATCTTGCATATTAGCCATTAAAATTAGCACTTTTAATTTTGAACGTTCGAGTCCCATAGACTTCACTGGGGTTCTAAAGTTCGTACGAATTTTGGGTCAGTTCTAAAGTTCTGGTGCGAACGGAACCGGGGGGGGGGGGTGTTCGGGTCATCCCTATTACCCAGACTCAAACCCTTCAGCATGTCCATGTGAAATTCACTATTATCCCCCTCCCAAGGGAATGGATCGCTACTGTGCATACTCTCTGTCCATCCAGCCAAATTAGACACCCAGGGATTCACAAACTCATAATTTCGTTCCACATACTCAGTTTTTTGCTAAATAAACAAAAAAAGTCAAAAACGAAAAATTTATTAATTTCTGTTAAAATTTTTTGCAAATAAATCATCTTTTTTCATAAATATAGGTCACCAGTGCAGTACGGCATTATCATATACTGTAACTGGTGTGGCCATTAACAGGAACACTGACTAATGACAATATGTAAAAAAAAAAAAATAATAATAATAATTTTTTTTTTTTTTTTTACATTTTTTATTACCTTTTTTTTCACGATTTTTTTTCTAACACACTGTGACCAGAGCAATACAGTGTTACCATGGTAACACTGTACTACTCTGTGGAAGTGATCAGGATTTTTTTTTTACACATTATGATTCCTTATACCAATGAGTGTCATTGGTATGAAGCACCCTCTAGTGTGCTAGAAGTGTGAATAGTTTTTTTATACAGAGTAGGTAAATTGTCAGGCTTGGCTGGTAGCCAAGCTTGTGTGATTTTCTGGGACAGGGTTTAAGTAACTCAGGGAGGGCCGAATGACTCACAGGCAGTATCTCTAAGACATCGACCTACTTCTAGAAACATGCAGAAGATTCTAGAAGGATGGGAGTGAAGGGGAGGAGGAGCTGTCTGGAGTGTTCATGAGAGCACTGGCTAATCCCCAACAGATAGGTTAACAGGAGGCAGGCTCCCTAAAATACTAAGGGTCAGGCCAGCTGGGGGCAGTGGAGTTCAGGTGGAAGATGGAGATGGAGTGTTAGGCTGGTGGGGGCCCTTGAGGTTGGGGGGCTGAGCTTGGGCCTGGGCTCAGGTGCGGTAGGGACCCTTCTCATGATACATGGAGGGATCCTGGCCAGGAGACACGGGAGAAAGGTTGAGGACAGCAGGAGAACACTGCTCGGCAAATCTTTAGGAAGTTAGACAGCCAGGAGGGCTGGTGAGTGTAAAGTCAGAGGACTGAGAGGCATACCTGAGAGGACTGGGTGGAAGCAGTCTGGGATGGATGCAGAGTCAGTCTGGGAGGACTGTGGAGTCTTAGCCAGGAGAGCTAGTGAAGGGGGCAGATGCAGCCAAGCGGGCTGGTAGTGCCTAAAGAGGTGGTACTGGGATCAGTACCCAGTAGGACAGCTGAGCACTGGGACTTCTTTTTGCTACATTACCAAAGGGGCCCATGGTCCCTGCCTGCAAAAGCCATTTGTTATGGTCTGATTATGCTCTTGTCAGACCATCCTTACAGTGCCAACTGGTTCTAGGAGTTGTTGTTTTACAAGGAACTTCTACTAGAAGGAGAATACAGGCTGTATATAATTAATGTCCCTGAAGAGTTCTGAGTTTTATTAAGTAGGCATCCCACAACCCTATCCAAGTTCAATTCCCCTAATAAAATACAGAAAAAAAACTGCAAGGATGGTTTTCTGACTGCAGTGTGCTTGGAAAATGTATGTGCCTGACTGTGCGGGGGGGGGGGGGGGGGGGGGAGATATTTCATTCAACAGCGGCTCCTGCAGGGGTAGCATTACATTTGGGGGTTTTATCTGGAATATCTGCCCATGGTTAACCTGCCAGATGCTGCTTCTATCAACCAGAGTTTCTCATCGAGCCAGGGAACTGCGCCTTGTTCCAAAGACCACCAGAGGGGGTTAAATCAGGGAAGGACTTATGTGTTCTGCCTGTTTGTGACTGTTATTAAAAAAAAAGTAAAACCAAGTGCCGTTGTCCATAGCAAATAGGAGGAGCAGCTGTTGGAGCTTATGCTGCTTATCCAGTTACACCAACTGCGGCTGGGATGGACACTTGTAGCTACCTGCTTTTTCAGTGAACTTTACCATGTGCTGTAACCCATGGCAACCACGGCGGGCGATCGCGACCATAGATGTCCAACGATCTGTTAATGTTAGACATAGTGGCTTTATGGTTCAAAATCCTGCTATCTACAGTAAAGTGTGCATGGAGATGTCTGCTGTTGTCCATGGTGATCGGGAGTAAGCCAGCGAGCGCCTCCAGAAGGGAGTTTGCCAGTTTTACAACCATCGCTGATGGGAAGGACTGTCCTAATCCTGCTAACTACAGTGAGATATGTGCCGGAAACGTTGCTGTTACCAAAGGCAACCACTGCGACTTTAGCCTGCAGCTTGATGCAACTTTGATGCAACTTTGGATGAGTGAGACTTTGTTACAACTTTGACCAATGTGATCATTTTGTTTGTGCTCTACAAAGCTGTTAGACATGTGCAGCATAGAAAAAAATGTTTAGTTTCAATTTTTTTCTTTATATTCTAACAAATTCCAAATTTTTAGAACGATTTGAATTGGTTGAAAATTGATTGACCAATTCAAATTCTGTGTAAAGAATAGCTGGTTGTTAAGGAGTGGGCCGAGAAGCTGGCTGCCACGTCCTAAACAACTGATGACTCATCAGCTGTCAGCAGGTTTCCCCACTGACAGCTGAATGTGAACAAAAGAATGCTGGCAATGAAAAAGAAATAAAAAAACAAAAAATAGCGTGGGGTCCCCCTATCCATAATAGGGCCTTCGGGTCCTGTATAGATTTTAAGGGGAACCCCACACCAAAATAAAACATAAAAAAACAGTGTGGGGGTCCCCCCCAAAATCCACACCAGCACTCCCCTCCTGAACCATACCAGGCCACGTGCCCTCCACATTTACTATATTTTCAAAAACGTATGTTGTGTTTTTATTTACTTTTTACACTTGTTTGGTGAATGAGTGGGGGGGGGGGGGGGGATTTGGGGGTCTCCTTGTTAAAGAGGGCTTCCAGATTTTTATAAGCCCCCACCCACAGACCTCCACAACCACTGACCAGTGATGTGGGGAAGAGGCCCTGGCCCCCAGAAACATGGGGACAAGGTGCTTTGGGGGGCTCTGTCCCCTCGCTTTCCTGACCTGCTGGTTAAGGGTCTCATATGAATCTTAGGGGGATTATTTTGGCATGGGGTGCCCCTTAAAATGCATACCAGAACCAAAGTGCCTGGTTTGGAGGGGGGGGGGGGAGGCATGCTGTTTTCATCTTTTATCATTGCCCGCATGAAAGTCAGACCAAAGTAGTGCAGGAACTACTTTAAAGCTGTTGCCACTTTAAGTCGCACAAATATGAACGGTACTCATAGGAAAACATGGGGTGTGACTTGTCATGCGACTTTGAGACCCAAAGTCATGTGACAAGTCGCACAGGTCTGAATGGGGCCTAAATGGTTTTGGACCATATTAGTCTGGGGCAATGGGTTTCTTTTAGGGCTATATCAGTACTATCCTCATTTTGGCCTTCAACTTCCCCATTTTCCTTTGTACATACAGAGCTGAAAAGGGTGTTACATTTATTTGTCTTCTTCACGTCCGCAGGCACCAACTCTGAGTTATCTAAAAGGTCCACATAGTCAGTCCTGACCTTTTTACTATTAATATATTTCGAAGAATTTTTAAGGCGTTGTTTGCAACCTGTCATTCGTTTTGAACTTTAGTGTCCTTTATTTCCGTTTTACATATTTAGTTACATTCTTTGTAACTCTAAAATGATGACAGTGTTCCATCACATTTATATTTTTTTAAACGCTTAAGGACCGGAAGATTTCCCCCCTTAATGATCAGGCCATTTTTTGTGACACAGCACTGCATCGCTTTAACGGACAATTTTGTGGTTGTGCGATGCTTTACGCAAACAAAATTGATATATTTTTTTCCCACAAATAGAGCTTTCTTTTGGTGGTATCTTTTGAACTATAAAAAAATAGCGAAAATTTTGAAAAAAAGCTATATTTTTAACTTTTTGCTATAACAAATATCCCCCCAAAATATAAAAAAAAGACACATTTCTTCCTCAGTTTTGGCCGATATATATTCTTCTATATATTTTTGGTAAAAAAAATCATAATAAGCACATATTGATCGGTTTGCACAAAAGTTATAGCGTCTACAAAATAGGGAATAGATTTATGGCATTTTTGTTATTATTATTTCTTTACTAGTAATGGCGGTGATCTTTTTTTTTTAGCGGGACTGCGACATTGCGGCAGACAGATCGAACACCTAACTGCCATTTTTTACACTTATTTGGGAACCAGTGACATTATTACAGTAATCAGTGCTAAAAATATGCACTGTTATTGTTCTTATGACACTGGCAGGGAAAGGGTTAACATCAGGGGCGATCAAGGGGTTAAATGTGTTTCCTGCAGGTGTGTTCTAACTGTATGGGGGATGGGCTGTCTGGGGAAACACACAGATCCGTCTTCCTGCATAGCAGAAAGACAGGATCTGTGTGATCTTCCCTGTCAGAATGGATATTTACCTTGTTTACACAGGCAGATTTCTGTTCTGTATCTGCCTGATTGGCTCCCCTGCTGGCCAGTGGGTTTGCATGCGCGCCCACAAATAGCAGTTCCCGAGCCGACATACAATGATGTACATTTGTGGGAATGAGCCGACTTGCCCCAGTACAATGACATGGCTGGTCTGCAAGTAGTTCAATGTTCTTTTCTTATTAATTATGGCTTTTTTAACGCAAGCTGATCTGAAATGTTCTTATTTCTGCTCTGTTTTCTTTGACGCCAATAATCTCCCCTGGTGGTGCAGCATTTAGGGGGTTAAAACAGGTGGTAAGGAGTGGACATATTGCCTCCTCACTGCCTGTCAAATGCCTCTGAACAGAATAGAATACTTTTCAAAGGAGTGTCAGTCCTTGCAACTATTGTACAGTAAATCAGCCCTTAGGGCTCTTTCACACAGGTGTTAAGTTTTATTCAGATCGTCTTCAGAGAGCATACGCGTTGCAACGGTGTTCAAGTCACGTCAAGCCATGCTCCACAAACACCCCGTGATTTTTATTTTTTATTTTTTGTTTTTACAAGGCTACAATACAAAATGGTCAGTTTTGAGGCTTTGCAACTGCAGCCTGTGTTTTCAGTGTGCTTGTGGCATGTTTCAGTAGAAGTGAATAGAGGTGGTTGGAAAGGGTCAACACTTGTCAAATTCTGCAAACAGCATTATTTTTGCCTCACTCGGAAGCAAGGCAGCTTTAAAGCGGTAGTAAACCCGCAAATTATTATTTTTTTTTTAAACCTGCAAAGCAAAAGGCATAATGAGCTAGTATGCACCGCATACTAGCTCATTATGAAATACTTACCTTAGAACGAGGCCCCGACATCTGGCCCGATCCACGCCGAGGGAGCTGACATGCTCCCTCGGCGTCTCTTCCGGGTATCGCGGCTCCGGCGCTTTGAGTGGCCGGAGCCGCGATATCGTCACTCCCGCGCATGCGCGCGGGAGATTTCAGTCCGGCCGGACGAGCGCTGCCGGATTTTCACGGCGAGAACCCCCTTGTGCGCATGCGCCGCTGCAGTCAGCGGCGCATACCGAGGGGAATATCTCCTAAACCGTACAGGTTTAGGAGATATTTTTTTTACCTACAGGTAAGCCTTATTATAGGCTTTCCTGTAGGTAAAAGTTAAAAAATTGACCATACAACCACTTTAAGGCTGCAGTGTACACATCCATCCACTTTCTATTTTTTTTAAGTATTGTTTATTATTTTAAATACAAGTAACTTACAATTACAGTAAAAAAAAAAAACATTAACAGGGTCTGTGCCCTGAATAGCATCAGCTGTACAATTGTCACAGTGTGAAACCTTGTTACAGAAATTTGAGTTCGGAAGATACAAAAATAAAATAACACACAGTGAGCTACAAAAATACGGACAGGTCAGACTGTGAGAAGGGATTGACGCCAAAGACTCCAAAGCTTATCAAAGCTTTTTGAACAATCCCTAACAGTATAAGTGAGGTGGTATTATGGAAGAGCTGCATTAAAGTGGAAATTCACCCAAAGGGGGAAGTTCCGCTTGTCTGCTCTCCCCCCCCCCTTTCTCTTTACGTTTTGGCACTCTTTTTGGGATAGTGGCAATCCGAGCAGAAGTTCAGCTCCCCTTTCTTCCCCTGCAGCCTTCTGGGACACGAAGGCGCTGTGGGACTCGGGAGTGCTCAGTGGGAAGCCGGCTTCTTGAAGTAAACATGCAGGCGCCTGGACCCGAAGACAGATGAAGAGCCAAATCGGGTGAGGACATGCTGGATCCCTGGACAGGTAAGTGTCCTACTATTAAAAGTCAGCAGCTGCAGTATTTGTATCTGACTTTTAAAGTGGTTGTATACTCAATTTTTTAACTTTTACCTACAGGAAAGCCTATAATAAGGCTTATCTGTAGGTAAAAAAAAAATATCTCCTAAACCTGTACGGTTTAGGAGATATTCCCCTCGGTATGCGCCGCTGACTGCAGCGGCGCATGCGCACAAGGGGGTTCTCGGCCTGAAAATCCGGCAGTGGCCGACCGGCCGGAATGAAATCTCCCACGCGCATGCGCGGGAGTGACGATATCGCGGCTCCGGCCACTCACAGCGCCGGAGCTGCGATACCCAGAAGAAACACAGAGGGAGCATGTCAGCTCCCTCAGCGTGGATCGGGCCAGATGTCGGGGCCTCGTTCTAAGGTAAGTATTTCATAATGAGCTAGTATGCGGTGCATACTAGCTCATTATGCCTTTTGCTTTGCAGGTTTAAAAAAAAAAAAAAATTTGCGGGTTTACTACCGCTTTAATATTTCATTTCTAGGGTGAAGAATTTCTTTAATAAGTTGTTTTCATTCTGGGAGGGTTGGTGGAAAGGACTGCCTACAGGTAAGCATGCTTTTTTTCATAGAAGTAAATTATTCACAGTTTTTGGCATGGGAGCTAACCAGAATGTCCTCCACCAACCCTAACAGGCACACTTTAGGACCTACAACATTTGGGAAGCCCAAGGCTGATTCAAAAGAACCACATATTTTTGACCACAACAGTTGTATCTGTGGGCATGACCATAGAGCATGGAAAAAGTCTGCACCCCAGCCCTTTTAATGCCTTTTTGCTCCAGTGTTCTGCTTTGCTACTGACATATCCTGATCCTGTTTATCCTGATTGTGCTTCTGCCCTGTATTCTGTTGCCTTGTACCTTCTCATCCTGATTCAAGGTTTGGTTCTCCCCAGGGCTTTTTTTCTCAGAGGATAGGGGCAGGAACTCAACCATGCCTGCCACACACACATACCCAGCCAAATGGCATCAAATATTAGCTCTTTCCTTTGCATACAACCCCCTCCCTCCACTGCCCTCATATTCTCCCCCCTCCTTAAAAAGCTCCACCATCTGTCATATGTTTTACCTTTGTTGCAATATTAAGCTGAAACACCTATACTACAGTCACTTGCAAGGGAGATCATGCAGTGGGAGCATCAACAACTGGTCACCAGAGAAAAAATTTAGACCACAGAGGGTCTCCTGCACATGACTGCACTGAACCCTGGGCGCATGGTCTGTATCTCCCTGGTCCCTGTCCTCCACTCAGTGGGATCTGTGCAGAAGATCTGACCTTTGGGAGCTACTGGGAGATGAGCTATCACTTGTAAACTTAGAAGCTGGACTTCAGTGTTACCAAGTGATAGTGATGAGCAGGGAGCAGGGAGCAGATGACCTGAGCCAGAGGTGGTGGAACTGAGTTCCCCCTAGTTCCTGCTGAAAAAAGCCCTTTTTTTCCCTATCCCATCTGCTCTCTACACTTCCATTTTTCCCCTGCTTTTTTGGTGTTCCCCATTGTGTATATACATATACTGTATTTTGTTGTAGATAGGCATTCTGTTTGTTTGGTTTATTAGTCAGTTATTCTGTCAATGGGTTTTATGGCTCATTTGTATTTTTATCTTTGCTGTGTGCTGGTGTTTGAATGGATTTAGTTTCACAATCACATGTGCAGCACCATAGCAGTTGAAGATTAAACAGAGGCAAAGATGGCAGCTTCCTTGGCTGAAAACGATAGGGGAGTTTACTTCCACTATAAGTTTGTCTCAGAAGAGGTTAATGAGCGATAGAAACACAACATAATGAGAAATAGGGGTTTGAACAATCTCCAAGTATTTAATTTGTGTACACCTTTCAGTTGGGGGCTGAGATGCATATTGAGAAGGTCTCTGTCTAGAGGGAACAGCAGGGTCTTCTCCCAATTGACCTTGAAACCTAAAAAACAACGAACTCCCTCAAAAGGTTTAATAGGTAAAATAAGGATTGATTGACATCTTCCAAATAAATCAGGGAACCATCTGCATAAAGAGATATTCATTCTCCCAATGAGCTAATTTTGAGACCCTTTATAGTCACCAAACTGCAGAGTAACAGTGAAAACGGCTCTGTAGCTAAAGCAAGTGTAGCTGATAGCTCTGCTGTGCACCCGATAAATGTTAAAGGTCTCCAAAATAGTGATATTAACCCTGATTTATGCCCAATAGTCATTATACAACATATGCATTCATTTTAGGAAGTTGGGGCAAATATGAATTTGAGGAGAATAAAAAGAAGGTAGGACCAATCAAGTGTTGGGTGTGTAGAACAATACGGCCTCGGTCTTGAGTGTGTGGGTGAGGGCATTGCACAGTAAGCCCTTGTACACATGGTCGGAGAATCCGTCGGAATGTGTCCTATCGGACCGTGTTGTCGGATAATCCGACTGTGTGTGGTATGCATCGGACTGATTCCGTTGGAATATCCGTCGGACCCAATTTTCCAACATGTTGGAAATATTTTCCGATCAACTGGTTCGATCGGACATACTCCGATCATGTGTAGAGAATTTTGATCGGACCAAGTGCCACGCATGCTCAGATCAAATTCCTAGACCAAAGCTATTGGCAACTAGCCTGAACGTAGTCCCATCGTAACTAAATAACGTCATCACGTTCTGAATGATCGGATTTTCCGACAACTTGGTCCGACTGTGTGTATGCAACAGTTTCGGACACAATCCGTCTGACACAATCCGTCTGACAAAATCCGTCGGACAAAATCCGACGGATTTGGTTGGCAGAATGTCCGACCGTGTGTACAGGGGCTAAGTTAGTAAATAGTCTTCATATATTCAAGCGGGTGGATCTTATAGGTGAAAAAACCTGCCTAGTCGGAGCCTACCAAGCGCTCTATAAATTTGTTACGTCTCAAGGCCAAAGCTTTGGGTAGGGTTTTGGAATCTGCATTAATTAGTGATATTCAATATGATTCATATAGCGTGGGGTCCTTTACTGTTTTTATTGTAAGTATTATCAGAGCCTCTCTCATTATATCTGGATGAATCCCAGTATCAAAAGTTTCTTTGAATGTTGAAAGGAGAGGTTTCACAACCTGGGAATAGAAAGAAAAATACCAATTGGCTGGGAACCTGTCTAATCTAGTACGTATATTAGGGGAGATGGCGGTTTCACATTTCTGATTTCTTCTATAGTTAATAGGGTTGCGGGAAACCCGCATCCAATTTGCAATAGTGTGAACCCAGCCTTAATGACAGAGATTGATTCTCCACCTCAGAATGCTTGCTAAATTTTGCATCCACTGCTTTATAAGTAGACTTCTAAGTATTTAACTTATTTATCTATAAAAAAAAATAATTGAATTAGTCTGAAAAAGGAATCCTGCAGTACAAGAGAATTGCTGGAATTTAGCTTTTTTTTTTTGTGTGCGTTTGGTTTTATATTATGTGCAAGAGAAAATAATTTGTCTTGCACTATTTGAAAAATGTAAGGACTTTCAATATCTTAACTTACCAATTTAACTACTTTTCGGGGACCTTTAACCAACAGGGATCCACGCTATAGCCGAATGACGGCTACAGCGCGGACCTACTTTGCCGGGACTACGTCTATTGACATCGTCCCGTGCACGAGCGGCCTGCGCGCCCCCTGAGGGGCGCGTGCGGCGCGCTCTGTGATCAGCGAGTCTATGAGATCCCGACCCCTTACCACGTGATCAGCTGTCAGCCAATGACAGCTGATCATGTGATACAACGGAAGCCGGTAATCGGCTATTTTTCCTCCTTGCGCTGACAGTGCGAGGAGAAAAAAAAAAGAGCCGATCACCGGCGGCCGTGATCGGGACATCAGTCCCGATCATGGCCAGCTTACCAGTGCCCACCTGCCCCCTGCCGGTGCCACCTCAGTAATAAAAAAGTGCCCCCCATCAGTGCCCATAGTGCCACCCATCAGTGCCCACAGTGCCACACATCAGTGCCCACAGTGCCACACATCAGTGCACACAATCTGCCTCAACAACGGTGCTGCACCCCAGTGCCACATATCCGTGCCCATCAGTGTCATCTACCAGTGCCCATCAATGCCACTCATCAGTGCCCAGCAGTGCCACCTATCAGAGCCACCTATCAGTGCCACCTATCAGTGCCCATCAATCCCATCTATCAGTGGTACCTATCAGTGCCCCTTAGTGCCCCTTAGTGCCACCCATCCATGCCACCCATCCGTGCCATCTTATCTGTGCCCATCTTTACCCATCAGTGCCGCCTTATCTGTGCCCATCAGTATTGCCTTATCTGTGCCTATCGGTGCCACCTTATCTGTGCCTATTAGTGCCGCCTTAACTATGCCTATCAGTGCACACCAGTGCAGCCTATCAGTGTCCAACAGTGCAGCCTATCAGTGCCCACCAGTGCCGCCTCATCAGCACACTTCAATGAAGGAGAAAAATGACCTGTTTGCAAAATTTTATAACAAACTATTAAACATGATTTTTTTTTATTTTTTTTATTTTGCATCTTTTTTTGTTTGTTTAGCAAAAAATAAAACTCCCAGCTGTAATTAAATACCACCAAAAGAAAGCTCTATTTGTGGGAAAAAAATGATAAAAATTTCATTTGGGTACAGTGTTGTATGGCCACGCAATTGTCATTCAAAGTGCATCAGCGCTGAAAGCTGAAAAATGGTCTGGGCAGGAGGGGGGTTTAAGTGCCCAGTAAGCAAGTGGTTAAAGTGGGATTCCACTGTCTTGATCTTTTTTTTTTTTTGGCATACTGGCAATCCTTATTATAATGAAATCTAATACTTACTTTTTACTTTTTTACATCCAGCAGCATGTTGTTTTGTTATTAAAAACGATTTTATAAAACCGTCTCCTGACGGTTGTCATTTTGCCTGTGGGCATGTGAAGCCCACAGGCATCCTCTTCCGGGAGAGTGCGCTGATAAAAGACCAGCATGCACCGCCCGTTCGATTAAATCTCGCGCATGCGCAGTAAGCGCTATATCGAGCGCCGTCTTCTGCTCCGGTTGCCATGACAACGGTTGTTGTCGACGGAAGTCCCGCGCCAAATTACACATGCAATCGCGTCACTTCCGGTCTCGAAATAACGCGATTGTAGCCCTCGGTGATGCCCAAGGCATCCTGGGAAATGGTGTCATACTTCTCCCAGGAGCCTCAGCGAGCCGGGCTGCCGAGGGAAGTGACGTTCTTAGCCCGGGCAATGGAAGAGGCAGATTTCGTGGGACCACCTAGCAACCGCAAGAAATAGGTAAGTAAAAATTTTTTTATTATCCAATTAATTTTATTAAGACCATTTGATGCACATACGAGTTAGGTTATATTTTTGGTGGCAACACCACTTTAAGGACCTCAAAAAACACAATAGACAGAACATAATTTTTTTTTTCTTTTTGTTTGTCTTTTTTTCTTTATATAGTAAAAATAATAATTATAATAATTTAAAAAAAAAAAGTGGTTATCACAAAAAGAAAGCTCTACTGGTTTAAAAAATATATATATAATTGATTTGGTTACAAGATTACATGACCAAGTAATTGTCAAACAGTACTGAAAATTGTAAAATAACCTGCTAATGAAGGGTATATAAAGGCTTGTATTCCTGTGGTTAATCATACACTCCAAATAATGCCCAAAAAAATATATATAACCCCTTTGTTTCAATGTGCAGACACAATTAAAATAGCATTGAACCCAAAACCAAAAATGGAGAATATTGCAGCTCACAAATCATTAAATATGGTGGCTGCATTAGTTCTCTTTTTAGACTTCTTTTTTTCTCTGTTTTCATCCGGTTATCTGGCCCGTAAAACACCTCCTGTATTAGGCTCAATTCACATCTATGCATGTTGCTTTTGAGTGTTTCTGCCATGCTCTTGGCTGTGCTTTCTGCAGTTTTTTAAACCATGATTTTACCACGATTTTGCTATGATTTGCGTTTTATGTTTTTCTTTTTGCTTTACATTTACCCATAACACTAAGGCCGCGTACACATGGGCGGACTGTTCGCCCAACTTAGTCCGCTGAACAGTGTTTCAGCGGACAATCCGCTCGTGTGTGGGCTTCAGTGGACTGTTTCAGCGGACAGTCTGACGAACAAAGTCTTACGGAATTTCCGTAAGACAGTCCGTCCAAACTTGGTTTCAGCGGACAGTCCGCTCGTGTGTAGGCACGTTGGACGGACTAAGTATGACGCATGCCCAGAAAGGATTTACAGGGCGGACAGGGCGGAAGCGCTCGGTCTTGTAAAACTAGTGTTCGTATTGAAGCTAGCATATTCGTCATGCTGCTAATTTTGTGGTTTTTTAATATAGCCCGTTCTTTTCTTCTTCGTAATGCAAGAAAAGTGAAGTAGCTTTGCTGCTTATATTCACACAGAGTTATACCAAATGTTTTTATTCATCCTCATCCTATGATTAATCTTCCAATTATAGAAAAAATATATTCAAAATTATTTTTTTTAAAAAACCCCCCAAAAAAAAAAAAAAAAAATATATATATATATATATATATATATATATATTTATCAAAAAAAATATAGAATTTATCTATTACTATATATTTTTGGAACTACTATTGTCATTTTTTTTTTTTTTTTTGTGGGGGGGGGGGGCGGGTTGCAACAAGATGGACTTGCATTTTTTTTGGCCAAGCAGGACTATGCAAGTAGAGATAGATAGATAGATAGATAGATAGATAGATAGATAGATAGATAGATAGATAGATAGATAGATAGATAGATAGATAGATACCCAAACCAGCATTTTAGCTTACACATGATTGCATGTTCAAAATCAGCAGAGCTTCCCCTCATTTCAAATGTTAAGCCTCAAATTTACAGCGACTGCACTTCCAAGTGCACTTGCAGTGCTTTAAAAATTGCACTTGAAGTTAGCATATTTACATGAACGTGTGTTTTGTAAATAACCCCCAGAGTCTTTTGACATGTATCTGCCTACTCACAAATAAACTTTGTTTTTTAAGCCAAAATTAAAAAAAAAAAAAAAAAAAAACATACAATATTTTTTGAAATAATAAATTTTTATTTTTCCTCAGAACAAAACTAAATCAAGAGGGAGGCAACACTGGAGACAATTTTGAAGTTTGTGAAGCCTTTTGTCCCCCAGGCACACATCAAGTGAGTGGCCACCAAAATTCCGAACCTGTGTAGCATGTAAATAGGGAGCACAACATGGTCCTAGAATCCCAAAGACCAGGAACAGCAGCAGATGAGATCTATGTCCCCAGACTGTGGTACTACAACAGCCTGCGTCTTCTTTCAGAGCAGACTGAAGCCAGGAAGTCACTTGCGACTCTTCCGTCTAGCCTTCCCTCCACGCGTCGCTGGAGGCTGTGCCTCTGGTGGTGGACTTGTGGTAGGAGGAGGAGGAGGAGGAGGAGGAGCAGTAGGGTCTGCGTTATAAAGCTTGGTGGTCGGTGTGAGCTCACCCTTCAGACCCCGTTGAATGGCATCAAAAAATATTGCTTCGCACAAGTTGCGCTGTGCTTTTTCCATTTCGAGTAGCTTACTAGCCAGATAAGTGCCATAGGCCTCCTCCGGATTGGGGGGTTTGGTCAGAACTTGGGTGGCTTGGCGTATAAGTGCCAAGGACTCCTCCTCTGTACGGGTCATCCTCCTGGGCCTTTTGCTGGCTAGGCGGAGGGGAGGGACCTGGCTTTTGGTCCGACTCCTGCTGGGCCCAGCTAGCTCCTGTGTGTGGCTGGTCCCGGCCTCCTCCTCCATACCACTGGTCCCGGCCTCCTCCTGGGTGAGCTCATCCTGTGTAAAAAACAAAGAAATCAATAAATAAAATATGTCTATATTTTGAAATCATCAGTCACTAACAATTTTACAGTTCTCACTTGCAAATACATTTGTCTTGAAATACAAAAGGCTATCATTTTGACACCATCATTTTTCCATCAGTTCACCAAGATTTGAGCCACATTTGTGTAAACTACTGTATCCTTCTATCTAATTTAATTTGTGATGAAATCCTAGATTTGGAAGCAATTCAAACATTGAACTTTACATCATTAATATTTGAGCAATCCAAACTTTAGAAACTAAAATATACCTGGCTCCAGCTGGGCGCATCAACTTCGTCCAGCAAGGAAGGGTCTGGATCTTCCAGGGATGGCTCACCTGAGGCGGAGGGAAGGGTGGAGGGACGGGTAGACGGAAGAGTAGAAAGTGACTGCCTGGCTTCTGACGTGTCATCCAGAAAACGCAGCCTGTCATAATACCACAGCCTAGGTACATAGACCTGACCTGCTGCTGATCCTGATGTTTGGGACTCTAGGATCTTTCTGCGCTCCCGCCTATACACGCTACGCAGGTTCTTAATTTTGGCGTTCACAAAGTCAGTGTCTGCCTGGGGGAGTCGGGTTTTCACAAACGTCAAAACTGTCTCCAGTGTCTTCTTCCGGGCATGACGGTTAGAATATTGTGGGTGTTTTGAATCCCAAAGACTCCTGTGCGACTCAATTAAATCAAGAAATGTGGAGAGGAAGGCCTCCTCCTTAAAGGGGTCTGGGGTATACTTTTGCATTTTCTGTTTATGTTGTTTTCTGAAAAAAAATAAAAATAAAAATAAGTAAATAAATACTAAAAAAAAAGGAAAAAAAGTCAGACCAAATGCACACTATTTATATTGTGACAATGTAGGCGAGACACACACTACCACACACGCTACCCCCCCACACACACACTACCCCCCACACACACACTACCCCCCCACACACACAAACACTACCCCCC
Organism: Lithobates pipiens; assembly: GCF_037356315.1. Lineage (NCBI taxonomy): Eukaryota > Metazoa > Chordata > Amphibia > Anura > Ranidae > Lithobates > Lithobates pipiens. Next base: position 131,589,594 of record NW_027507784.1, read on the forward strand.
CCCCCCACACACACACACACACACACTACCCCCCCACACACACAAACACTACCCCCCCCCCCCACACACACACACACACACACTACCCCCCCACACACACAAACACTACAACACACACACACACACTACCCCCCCACACACACAAACACTACCCCCCACACACACACACACACACTACCCCCCCACACACACAAACACTACCCCCCCCCACACACACACACACACACACACACACACACACACTACCCCCACACACACACACAAACACTACCCCCCCCACACACACACACACACTACACACACTACCCCCCCATACACACACACACACACAGACACACTACCCCCCCACACACACAAACACTACCCCCCCCACACACACACACACACACACACACACACACACACACTACCCCCCCCCCACACACACACACACACTACCCCCCCCCCACACACACACACACACACACACTACCCCCCCTATACACCCACCCCCACCCCCACACTACCACACAAAACACCAACCCCACTCAACCACCAACCCACATAAAAATCAATTAAACATCAATAAGGTTAAATTTCAATATACACATTCCTAACGCAGGCTTAAAATTAAACTAAAATAAAACGATAACTATCTTACCGTCGCGTGTAGCACTCGCTGCTTCCGTTCGGACAAGCGTACGGCCTCGCGGTAACGCTTTATATACAGCGCATGCGTTCAGGCTCCGCCTGCGTCGCCCGCCCCTGACGTTCCTTGTGACCGTATTTCCCCACCCCTTTTACCCTCGTTCCGCTGTGGGTGAATGATAGGTGAAAATGGCGGACGCAAATTCAATGAGCAGCGTGAGCAGCGCGGAGGAAAGCCATGGACCCCATGCTTCCGGAGCAAGGAGGAGATATAAGGCCACCAATATGGCCTTTGAAGAGATGGTGGAGATGGTGGCTATATTAAGAAGGGAGGACTATGATGGGGAAAATGGCCCGTACCCCAAACCCAATGTCCGGAAAAGCGGTATCTTGGATAAGGTCGTCACAACGTTGCATAACAAATTTGGGGTACGAAGAGGCAAGGACCAGCTCCGGAAACGATGGTCCGACATCAAGTCCAGGGAGCCGTACCAATATCATCGCATCAAAAAGGCCCTGAAAAAAAGTGAGTAAACTCCACGTTTATTGTGACTGTCGGACATAATCGTTCGTATAGGTATTATATGTAAATCTGGCGGATTTGTTCGTAATCGTTCGTGTAGGTATTGTATGTAAATCTGGTGGATTTGATCGTGCGTGTAGTTAATAGTTTATGTAATGAGCGCATATGGTTGTTCGTATATGTGGGCGTAAATAGCATGAATTTGTATATGGTGTAAATTTATCTGGTGTTGGATTAGATTTTAATTAGTTATTAATTTTTTTGTATTGTTCATGATAAACTGAATTGTCACACTCAGTTTCTAGGATATAAATTTTTAATAAAGTTTCATAAATTTATTCAGTGCAATGTAGACTCAATAAAAAAAATTAGATAGATAGATAGATAGATAGATAGATAGATAAAATGCTGGTTCAACATCTGGACTGGGAAACATTTAGTGTAGTTTGGGACATCATAGAACATTTTTTGACATAATCACACACAGGTACTCCAGGGGATGATTCGAGTGTGTCCGTCTGTGAAACTTGGACAAAAGATATAAAGTATCACAGTTTGGTTAAAGGCTAGGTTCACATTGCTGCAATGTACGAGATCAAATGTGATTTGCACCGCACTGCAGTGCAAATCACATGTGATCTCTGTGTGATGTGATTTCAGCCATACATATAGTATGGCTGAATTCGCATCGCATCCGGCCCAAACTTGTACATGGCCCTTTTTTAGTCCACAGCCGAATCGGATCACATGGGTGTTCACACCATGTGGTCCGATTCCTGTCCGAGTTTAAAGATTGCACTGTGATATGAGAACTAATTTGGAGGTGTCAATAAAACTTTACACTGATACTCCCAGCAGGTCACATAGGGCAGTGCGAACTGCGCATGCGATGCGTGAAACCACAGTAGATTTGCAGCGTTCGCACATCGCAGCAGTCTGGACACAGCCTAACTAAAAAAAATGTCATTTTAATGATGTATTAAACTAGGAGCTTGTAATAACCAGCTAATAATTGTACACCAATTCAAACCAATGTTTCATATTCAAATTTCTGAACTCAAATATCACTATGCTTAAAAGTATCCATTTTTTTTTTTTTTTTCATTCTCATAGGGGAACAAAGACTCAGACAAGAGGCGGAGCAGCCCATGTGCCATCAGAGGATCGCAATGGACGCATTTGGTGTTTGCAAACCCTTCCTCATTCTAGTATGTGAGAGGAAGGGATTGCACACACCAAACATGTCCATTGATCACTCATGATGGTACATAGCACATGTTGACATTACCAATTTTTGGTGTGCATCTTCAAAATTTGGCTTTACCCCTTGTTTTCTGGAAATAGTTAAAAATATGCTTTTATTTTTATTTTTTGTGATAATTGTATTTTATATATAGATATATCTATATATTTCTATGTTTACAAAAAAAAAAAAAAAATTTAAAAAAAAAAAACACAAAAAGAAAAATATCTAAAAAAGAGGCACTGGTTGGAATGTGCACTATTAAAAAATCAAAAAAAAGATGTGTGTGTGTGTGTGTGTGTCTACTTCTTTCAATACTCAATACCTTTCAATACCAGTTTGGAAAGTCATTTTGTGTTTTCTGTCACAAAGGGCCTTATTTCCTATTGTCAAAAACCACTTTGCTATACAAATGCACTAGGACAGGAATATGCAATTAGTGGAAATCCAGCTGTTGCAGAACTACAAGTCCCATGAAGCATAGCAAGACTGACAGCCACAAGCATGAGACCCAGAGGCATGATTGACTTGTAGTTTTGCACCAGCTGGAGGTTGGCCAATTGCATATCCCTGAATTAGGACAATGTAGGAGACAAGCAACGTGAAAAGCAAACAAGAACCAAACTTAAAAATTTGAACAGACAATACATATTTCAAGAAAAATACATTTTTATTGCTCAGCTGGCATTGGAATAGCCCCCCTACCATTAAAATAGCTGACATAGCGGTCACACACCTCACGTGCTGTTTGGGGGGCTAAGCCAGGAAGGGCATGATCCAGCCCTGTCAGTTCTGGAAATATTAGTCTGGCCTCAGGCCCAATAGGCTGCAGGTACTGGTTACCTGAAAATTTACGTAGAAAATTGTGCAGAATGCAGCAGCACAGAATCACATAGTTCAGTTTATATTCTGCAAGGTTGATCGCTGTCAGTAACAGACGGAACCGGCTGGCCATAATGCCAAAGGCACTCTCCACAACCCTTCTTGCTCTGGCCAGCCGGTAATTAAAAACCCTCCTCTCCGGGGTGAGGGTCCTTTGGGGGAAGGGTTTCATAAGATGTTCACTCAGACCGAACGCTTCATCAGCCAGAAACACAAACGGTAGACCCTCCACATTCTCGGCATCTGGTGACAAGTCCAGGCCACCAGTGATAAGACGGTGGCAGAACTCGGTCTGCCTAAAGACTCCTCCGTCAGACATCCGGCCGTTCTTCCCCACATCCACATAAAGAAAGTCACATTGTGCCGACACCACCGCCATTAGCACCACACTATGGAACCCCTTATAATTCCAATAGTAGGACCCCGAATGGGGTGGGGGCACAATCCTCACATGTTTCCCGTCGATCGCCCCTCCGCAGTTGGGAAAGTCCCAACGGGCAGCGAATTGGGAAGCCACAGTCTGCCATTCCTGTGGCGTGGAAGGACACTGGGGAGTCAAACACAGGGAAAAAAAACAAAATGAGTCATTAAATAAAAACAATTCATAACAAATAAAACTCAAAAACATTTTGGAACAACAGTTAAACAGAAATATTGCAAATTTGTTTTCTGCAAAAAAAAAAAAAAAAAAAAAGGCGGACCAATTCACAGATTAATCAGCCCTCTGATGGACCAGGGGACATAAGTTAGGTGGGTAAGTGGGGTGGGGGGACTAATTAATGAGTATCCAACACCTGCAAGCAATTTGATTGGGGTGGGGGACTAATTAATGAGTATCCAACACCTGCAAGCAATTTGAGTGGGGTGGGGGGACTAATTAATGAGTATCCAACACCTGCAACCAATTTGAGTGGGGGGACTAATTAATGAGTTGACAATCCATATATATCAATCCATATATATCTATATCTATTTATATCTATATCTATCTATCTATCTATCTATCTATCTATCTATCTATCTATCTATCTATCTATCTATCTATCTATCTATCTATCTATCTATATCTATATATCTATCTATCTATCTGTCTATCTAGATATCTATCTATATCTATCTATCTGTCTATCTATATCTATATCTATCTATCTAGATATCTATCTATCTATCTATCTATCTATCTATCTATCTATCTATCTATCTATCTATCTATCTATCTATCTATCTACACACACACACACACACACAGGGTGTATACAAAGAGTATACAAAGGGTGGGGGGGGGGGGGCAAGTAAAATAGTACAATGGAGCTGACAATATGAATTATAGAGAAAAACAGTCTCGGCTGTGGGTGTATATGGGGTCCAAGATTGAATGCTGAGGACGTTAATGAAAGCAAATATGCACGTGGGACACAAAAAGGTAAAAAGCTCAAAAAAAAATGACACAAAAAAAAAAAAAAATGCATGCATTCATATAAAGGGGACATTCACATCATATTCCTGTCATGGATATTAAAAGTCATGATGAAATGAATACAAACATACAATCCATATAACACATTTAATGCAATATTAAAAGAACAAACTTACCTTCATATAGTCCTTCTGCAGGACCCGAATAATGGCAGAACAGGTCTCTGGAATAATGATCCCCAGAGCCTGGGGGGAGATGCCTGTCGAGAACTTGAGGTCCTGAAGGCTTCTCCCTGTCGCCAAGTAGCGCAACGTGGCGACGAGCCTCTGCTCCGGAGTGATGGCTTGCCGCATGCAGGTATCCTGCCTGCTGATATAAGGGGTCAGGAAAGCCAGCAGACGGTGAAAAACGGGGTCCGTCATCCTGAGATAATTCCTGAAATCATCAGGATTATTCTCACGGATCTCACGGAGTAAAGGCATATGCGAGAATTGGTCACGCTGGCGCAACCAATTCTTTGTCCATGAACTCCTCCTCACCCTGTTCACAGACTGGGCTCGGGTCAAAGTATTAACCCCAACACCAAGCCCCAATATAGAACGAACTCGTTCCCGAGTACGTCCACTCTCCATGGCTTTGAAACGGTCGGCTGGACAAACAAGCTCAACTGAACGCACTGAAGAACAGCCAGACCTATGAAGAACGACCTGAAACCCAGAAACGAGCGGACCAGAAGCGCCTAATAACAGGTACAACTGATCCACGCGTACCGAAAGACAGATACAAACCTCACAGGTAGACTGCGCCGCAGTGAACGGACAAATTAAGCTGAAGTCTGAAAAGCGCGAATCGTCTCTAACCAAACTTCTACTAACGCAAAGTCAGCAGAAGGAGCCCAAAGGGTGCTTTGCTGTGTCTTGGACTTCCTATTTCTAGTCCCGTCGTACGTGCCGTACGTCATCGCGCACGCTTTCAGCGGACTGTCTGCTCATCGTGTGTGGTCAAGTCCGTTCATGCAAATTTTGAACGGACTGTTTGTCGGATTGTTTGACGAACTTAGTTGGGCGAACAGTCCGCCCGTGTGTACGCGGCCTAAGTCGGTCACATTTCTAGATGTTCGGGTAGACCTTAATCAGACAGGAGAATTGAGCAGCACCTTGGATAGAAAAAACACTGCTGTTACACGCAAATAGCTTTCATCCAATTCCTCTCAAAAATGCAATCCCCTATGGACAATATCTTTGTATACGAAGAATTTGTTCTAATTAAATATTGTTCAAATCAGAAGCTGGGAAACATCAAAACAGGCTGTTTGAATGAGGCTACAGCCATTACTGCTTGCGCAAAGCCTATAATATAACAGGCCAACAACCATGGGAAGATCTCTTATTTAAACACAAATCAAAGGTCGACAAGGATGTTGATTCTATGTGCATAATTATGCATTTTTCTTAACACAGACAAATCAGAGAAATCATTCAGAAATACTAGTCCATACTTACAGATGATTACAAGGTTCAACAATTTCTACCTGAGACTCCCTCAATTACCTTTAGACAAGCTTCTTCTCTCTAAAAGATAAGCTAGTCAAAAGTGAGTATCAGAAAAAGCCCAATAAAAAACACTGCTCCCTTTATGGCACCTACCCATGTGGGCACTGTGCTTATTGTCCTCTAATCAGAAAAGAAAAATCTCTTCTTCTCCCATTGGCCAAATCTTTAATCCCAAACATTTTGCCAACTGTCAAACATGTGGAGTTGTTTATATAATGTTATGTGAATGTGGGGCCTTCTATATAGGCAAAACCAAGCAGAAATTCTGGTGTAGAACCTCTAAACAAGTCTATAGTATGGAAATTGGGAATAGATACCTTCCCCTAGGTAGACATGTAGTCCTACAGCACAACTATAGGATTTCCAAAGTTTCTTTCACTGTACTCAATCGGATTCATATCCCAGATCGAGGCGGTGATTGGAACAAAATACTACTTCAACACAAACAAAGATGGATATTTGGATATTTTTCCTGGCCTAAACAAGTCCATTTCTTATGCACCCTTTCTTAAAGGTTTTGCATCATGAAAAACTAGCTAGGTTCTAGGGAGGATCAACATTGAATTAAAATAAATGTAATTACCAGTGTCCAGTCCAGAAAAATTGTTCTTGGACTGTATAGATAGGTTTTAGAAAAAATATTCCCCCCTAGAACACCCTTTTCTCACTATCTTGGGAAGATACACCTCATGTATTGCTCATTTGAATTTCTATATAAATATTTAATATGAAGAATACAGTAATGAATATGAATAAATTAAACGATATAAGATTGAAATACCAATTAAAATGTTTTTGTATAACTGTCATATATTTTGTTTGTTCTTCAACAGATTCCTGTGAAAAGCCATGCTGCTCCTCCTTTGGGTCTCACTTTTGGGGGGTGTGCCACCTTCTCCACTCGGCTTCCCGGCACAGTGGGAAAATGTGACTCTTCACGATTCTCCCCAATTTGTCCCCACAGTTGAGCTTTTGGCCACAGGGGGGGGGGGGGGGGGGCTGTACCATCCAGGTGGTGTCTGCAATCGACGTCTGTGATTCCACTCACATGCGTGGCTTTGCAGCGTGAGCATGTGACATACTGGTGTCACGCATTTGCGGCAAGAACAAAGGAGGATGCAGGGGGAAAAGGCCTCCCAGAACACCAAGGAGGTCACGACGATGCCGCTAATGGTGGCGGGGACCATCATGGTTGGGATGGGAGGACCACACCTGCTACGCTCCAATCAATATTGATTGCAGTGTATTTAACCACTCGGACCAATTTTCAGCCTAAGGGCCAGAGGTCTTTTTACAATTTCGCACTGCACTGCTTTAACTGGTAATTGCGCGGTCATGCAATGTTGTACCCAAACGAAATTTGCGTCCTTTTCTTCCCACAAATAGAGCTTTCTTTTGATGGTATTTGATTGCCTCTGCAATTTTTATTTTTTGCGATATAAATGGAAAAAGACCAAAAATTTTGAGAAAAAAATATATTTTCTACTTTTTGTTATAAGAAAAATCAAATAAACTCAATTTTAGTCATCCATTTAGGGCAAAATTTATTCAGCCACATGTCTTTAGTAAAAAAAAATGTCAATAAGCGTATATTTATTGGTTTGCGCAAAAGTTATAGCGTCTACAAAATAGAGTACATTTTCTGGAATTTACACAACTTTTAATTTACGACTGCCTATCTCATTTCTTGAGGTGCTAAAATGGCAGTGCAGTACAAACCCCCCCAAATGACCCCATTTTGGAAAGTAGATACCCCAAGAAAATTGCTGAGGGGCATGTTGAGCCCACTGAATATTTTTTTTTTGTCCCAAGTGATTGAATAATGACACAAAAAAAAAAAAAAGTTTACAAAAAGTTGTCACTAAATGATATATTGCTCACACATGCCATAGTTATATGTGGAATTTCACCCCAAAATATATTCTTCTGCTTCTCCTGAGTACGGGGATACCACATATGTGGGACTTTTTGGGAGTCTAGCCGTGTACGGCACCCCGAAAACCAATCACTGCCTTCAGGATTTCTAAGGGTGCAAATTTTTGATTTCACTCCTCACTACCTATCACAGTTTCGAAGGCCATAAAATGCCAAAATAACACAAAACCCCCCCAAATGACCCCATTTTGGAAAGTAGACACCCCAAGGTAATTGCGGAGAGGCATGTTAAGCCCATTGAATATATATTTTTTTGTCCCAAGTGATTGAATAATGACACACAAAAAAAAAAAAAGGTTTACAAAAAGTTGTCACTAAATGATATATTGCTCACACATGCCATAGTTATATGTGGAATTGCACCCCAAAATATATTCTGCTGCTTCTCCTGATTATGAGGATACCACATATGTGGGACTTTTTGGGAGTCTAGCTGCGTACGGCACCCCGAAAACCAATCACTGCCTTCAGGGTTTCTAAGGGTGCAAATTTTTGATTTCACTCCTCACTACCTATCACAGTTTCGAAGGACATAAAATGGCAAAATAGCACAAAATCCCCCCAAATGACCCCATTTTGGAAAGTAGACACCCCAAGCTATTTACTGAGAGGCATGTTGAGTCCATGAAATATTTTATATTTTGCCACAAGTTGCAGGAATATTACAAATTTTTTTTTGCACAAATTTGTCACTAAATGATATATGATATGATAAATGATATATTGCTCACACATGCTATGGGCATAAGTCAAATTACACCCCAACATAAATTCTGCTGCTTCTCCCGAGTACGGGAATACCACATGTGGGGGACTTTTTGGGAGCCTAGCCACGTACGGGACACCGAAAACCAAGCACTGCCTTCCGGATTTAAATATAAAACGCTACAAAAAAAAACTATTAGCGATCGCAGGGTTTAGGCCTGACTCCTCGATCGCTGCAGTTATGTGTTTAGTGTTTTGTAATTGACAGTGATCGATCAATACTGCACTTGGGAGGGCTGGGCGGAGGAGCAAAACGCAGGTGCTAGCAGGTATCTGGGCTGATCCTGCTAACAATGCGTTTTTTTGGAACCCTAAACTGCTGGGGACGCTAGTATAGATCTGATCAGATCAGATATTGATCTGTTCAGATTCTTTACCACTACGGGAGGTTTATGCTTTGCGCGTGCGTGTTAGCGGCACTGGCACTAACCTAGCGCTGCCTGGGGCAACGCAGACCCTGACCCTAAAACCTAATTGATATCACCCGCCGGGTGATCAGGGGGTTAAACCTTTATTGGGTAATAAATTGTGGGTACCCTGATGCTATAAAAAGCAAACTAACCAGAGTCACCCGTAACACTTATACGGTGATCACTGGTGAAAGGGTTAACTAGGGGCAATCAGGGGGTTCAAATTTTTATTAGGTAGTATATGGGGGTCCCTGGCGTTATATATAAAAACCTGACGGGGAACCTAAATAACTAACTGGCTAATCAGCGTCACCAGTGACACTTATACTGTGATTGCTGGTGAAAGGGTTAACTAGGGGCAATCAGGAGGTTAAAACCATTATTGGGTAGTATATGGGGGTACCTTGCGCTATAAAAACCTGGCGGTGAACCTAAGGTTTGTGTGCCTGTGTGCCATGTCAGTGTAGTGTTGGTGCACACTTACTTTCACTTCTCCACGTAGTCCGGTCAATAAGACCGCCCCAAAGGAGAATGACATCACTTCCTCCCTGCCTGTGTTTACACTACACAGACAGGGGAAGCTTCTCATTCGCCAGGAGCGATCGAGAGGGGGTGGCCAGAAACCAACGGCCATCCCCTCATCCCGGATCGCTCCTGAAGCGAAACGGACCGCCGCATCCAGCGGGAGGGGGTCCGATCGGACCCCCCACCCGCCGGAAGGCAAGCACGTACATGTAAGTGCTTGTGCCTGTACATGCCATTGTGATGACGTACATTGGCATGTGGCAGTCCTTAAGTGGTTAACAGCCACTCCCCTCCAGTGGATCTAAGGTGATCCCTGAAAGACTAATAACGCTCATATCATGAGAGGAAGGCAGAACAGTGAGTGCCGTTTTGGATACACTGGCTGGATGGATACCCCATTAACTATCATTCACATTTTTGCACAAATTTTTTCATGCAGATCGGCTTTCCAACACCCAATCTTGAAATTTAGATATGAGCGCATATATCCTTGCCAAGCTTGGCATCTTGCACTACTGTACACCTATACCATTCCTTAAAAAGACTTTAGTGGACCTAATAGCTAGCGATTTGTGTCACTACAGTCTGTCCCTGCTTCACACAGCAACCTCTCCCTACACTGACAAAACACAGAATGTAAAATGGCCACCAGATCAGGTCTATTTATAAGGTAGGGGGAATGTCCAATTGTCCATGTGCTGAAATGTCTCAATTGGCTGTTCTGTACATCATGATGGATGTGTCATGGGTCAAAGTTCTTCACAATGTAAACAAATATGGCCACCGCGAACAGCGCTAGAAGTCCGCCGGTTTGGCGAACAAGCAAAATTCGCCGCAAACCGACCGCCGGGCGAACCGCAAGGCCATCTCTAATAGGAAGCAATGTATGGTTTATATATGATAGTATACATGAAGTAGTTTTCTACTCTTATTTTATGCTGTCAAAATGTAAAGTATAAAACATTTTTTGATGTATTTTCTAGAATGCCACATTCTTACAACCCTGGGCTGTCGTTGGGGGGGTTTGCAGACAGGTAGCTTATCAAAATCTAGAAATGCGCTTTAACAAGGGGTCCCTCAGATCCTGCCCCCCCATGTGAATGTGTACCCCATTCACCCAAAAATAAGAAGTGTAGTGTGACAAAAAACAAGAGACAGTTTTTGACAGGTCCTTTATTAAAAATGTCTTCTTCCTATGGTATTCTTCCTCCGGTCTTCTTCCTCCGCTTCTTCCTCCAGTCTTTTTCTTCCTCCGGACTTCTTTCTTCCGCTTCTTCCTGATGACTCATTGGTTGTTAAGGACGGGGCGGCCTGCTTCCTGGCCCGCTCATTAGCAAATGGCTATATATAGTGAGTGTAAAGCAAAAAAAAAAAAAAACTCAGACGCAAATGGTGGAAAAATTGTTAAAAAAAAAAAAAAGAAAAAAAGAAAAATTGTGGTAAAAACACTGTACTTGCATTTTGGATGCGGCTAACGGATATATACAGTGAATTAAAAGCAAAAGAAAATAACAAAAAACGCAAATCCTGGCAAAATCGCTGTAAAATTGCAGTGCTTGCATTTTGGATGTGGGTCCATTGAAGTCTATTACATGCAAAAAGCTGCATGCTGCAGGAAAAAGAAAAAACCCTGACCCTTTCCAAAAAACAGAGGCACAAAAATGCATTAATGGGAACGTGTTCCATACAAACCTATGTTGAAAACCCATGTTAAAAAAAATTATTATTATTATTATACGGGATTTATATAGCGCCGACAGTTTACGCAGCGCTTTACAACATTAGGGCAGACAGTACAATTAAATACAGGGGGGAATCAGAGGGCCCTGCTCGTTAGAGCTTACAATCTAGGAGGGAGGGTCAAGTTATACAAAAGGGTAATAGCTGTGGGGTATGAGCTAATGGAGAAAATAGTGCAGTTGTTAGATGGAGGCAGGATAGGCTTCTCTGAAAAGGAAAGTTTTCAGGGATCGCCTAAAAGTGGATAAATTTGGAGACAGTCTGACAGATTGGGGTAGGGAATTACAGAGGATGGGCGAGGCTTGGGAGAAGTCCTGGAGGCGGATATGGGAGTAGGTGATGAGGGAGCTAGAGAGCAGGAGGTCTTGGGAGGAATGAAGAGGACGATTAGGTCGGTATTTTTTGACTAGGCTAGTGTTGTAGCTGGGGGCAGAGTTGTGGATGATTTTGTAACTTGTCAGCATTTTGAATTTAATCCGTTGGGCAAGTGGCAGCCAATAGAGGGGTTGGCAGAGAGGGATAGCAGACAACGTGCAGTTTGTAAAGTGGATGAGCCTGGCAGCAGCATTCATGATGGACTGAAGAGGGGATAGTCTATTTAAAGAGGAAGTAAACCCTGATGGGTTTACTTCCTCTTTTTTTCCCTGCAAAGGTAAAGCATAATGGACTACTATGCATCGCATAGTAGCTCATTATGTGTCACTTACCTGACACAGGAGCCAGCGAAGTCGCCGCTGATCCCTGTAGTCCGCCGCGTCCATCTTGCTGGTGGCGTCTCGCAGCTCCGACCAATGACAGCGGCGAAGCCGCGATGACGTCACTCCCGCGCATGCGCACGGGAGTCGCGTCTCGCAGCTCCGACGCTGCCATTCGGCGAAGCCGCGATGACGTCACTCCCGCGCATGCGCACGGGAGTCGACAAATTAGGCAAATCCATTCTTGGACTTGCCGCATTTAGTGCGCCTGCGCGCCGCTGTCTACGGCGCATGCGCCGTAGACAGCGGTGCCCATTTTCGGGCAAATATCTCCTAAACCATATAGGTTTAGGAGATATTGCTTGGACCTACAGGTAAGCCTTAATCTAGGCTTACCTGTAGGTCAAAGTGGTTTGAAGGGGTTTACTTCCTCTTTAAAGATAAGCCAATGAGGAGGGAGTTGCAGTAGTCAAGGTGAGAGATAACCAGGGAGTGAATCAGGAGCTTTGCGGTTTCCTTGGTTAGAAAGGGATGTAGTTTGGAGATGTTGCAGAGGTTGAGGTGGCAAGCTTTGGAAAATGATTGGATGTGGGGCTGAAAGGAGAGTTCGGAGTCCAGGATAACACTTAGCACACTGACATGTGGGGATCGGTGGATGGTTGTGCCATTGCTCTTGACAGAGAAGTTAGGGGAAGAGGCACATGGGGGAGGAAATATTATGAGCTCGGTTTTGGACAAGTTGCATTTGAGGAAGTGTTGTAACATCCATACAGATATGTCTGTTAGTAAGTTAGTGCTGCACAGGCATGTACTGGCCATCTGGACTACAGGGAGTTTCCCGGTGGGCTGATGGCTCAGTGGGCCGGTTTCAGTGAAAGTCTGTCAAAGTAATGGCTGCGCGGCTCACCCTCAACTTCACGCAGTGATGTGAGAAGGATGAGAAAAATACAGAGGAGAATAAGTGAAATAATAAGAGGTTAGTGATGACTCCTTATGTTATGCTACTTATGTTTTTTGCACAATTGCCTATAGTTTATATACTGTTTTTGTGCTTGTTTGCAAAATTAAAGAGGGCCAGTCTGGATGAAGTCCACGGCCAAATTTTTGTCCCAGTCCAGCCCTTGTGCTGCATGAGGAGACTGATGTAGTGAGTTGAGGGGTGGAGAGATAGATTTGTGTGTCGTCAGTGTAGAAATTATATTGAAAGCCATGAGAGGCTATCAGCTGACCCAGGGAAGAGGTGTAGATTGAAAATAAAAGGTCCAAGAATGGAACTTTGGGGAACCCTGACAAAAATGTCCTGCGTTTCTGCAAAAAGCATGTAGCCTCCACCTCAAAAGGCTAACATCAGCCATGCAACTTTGAAAATCTTCTTCCCAAAGAAGAAATTATATTGAAAGCCATGAGAGGCTATCAGCTGACCCATGGAAGAGGTGTAGATTGAAAATAAGAGGTCCAAAAACAGAACCTTGGGGAACCCCGACAAAAATGTCCTGCGTTTCTGCAAAAAGCATGTAGCCTCCACCTCAAAAGGCTAACATCAGCCATGCAACTTTGAAAATCTTCTTCCCATGACTGTTTCAATGTTTGAAATGCATTGAAGATGGCAATGTGGTCGTGGTTTTGTGATGATATATTCAAACAGTGTTCCAGCATGCTTCCAAATGATGTGCAGTGATATTCCTTCACCATCCACTACTCACCATGCACTACTGTGATGATATATTCAAACAGTGTTCCAGCATGCTTCCAAATGACGTGCAGTGATATTCCTTCACCATCCACTACTCACCATCCACTACTACAAAACATCACCTTTTTAATTTACCTTTGTGTAGTGCCGGCTCCTGACGAGCATGCACTATATGTTTTTTCAATTTATTATTTCCTAAAACCACAGTTGGGTTTTAGGGTTGATTATGCCAAATTATGGTTTCAGTACCAGTCTGGTTGGACTGCACTAGGTTCTCCTTGGCCGCAGGTGTCGCTGTCTCCACTGGCAAGTGTGAGAATGCAGTCTGGCTGGGCGTATTGAGTTCCATCCTTTCTCGGGACCAGCCCAGTGGGTGTGTTATCCTACTGTGCACTCTGGAAGGTGGTATTTAAGGTGCTGGGATCACGTGCTTCAGGGTTCTGGTCCAGAAGATCCTACTGTCTGCTTGGTCCTGGTCCTCCTGACCAGTCCCCATGGCCCTCATGGCCTGGGGTGTGGATCCACCAAATTCCAAGTAACAGGGCTGGATAGCCCAAGGCAAAGTAACTGAGGGGAGGATTCAAAGGTGGTCCGGTGCCATCTCATCTGAGGAGAGGCCCGGAAACTGTAGAAACACCCAGGGGAGGACTGTTCACGAGAAGGTCATGCATAATAAGGCTGGCTTCTCTGAAAGAGCCTGGAGGCTCAGTTAAAGAACACTTGCAAATATAATAAGAAAAAAGAAGGCAATAAACTTTATTGATAAGATCATAAATGAAAAGGGTGAAATAGTTAATAAATCATCAGAGATTGCAGCCGCATTTCACCGTTGTTACAGTGAATTATACACAATAAGAAAAGAAGAGTCGTCCAGGAGTGGGAAACCAGAAGAAGGAAGAGTCAAAAATATCTGAAAGAAGCAATGCTACCCAAAATCCAAAAGGAGCAACTATTAGAACTTGAGAAAAATATTACGGAGCACGAGATAAAACAAGCAATAAAAGAAACCCCACCTTGAAAAAGCCCTGGACCAGACGGATATACAATTAAATATAAGCAATTTCAAGATGCCCTGATCCCCAAAATGTGTAAATATTTTAACAATTTGGGAGAAAAAGAGAAGATCAGGAGAAAATTTATACTGGCATACATCACGATAATTCCAAAAGAGGGAAAAGATAGAACCAACTGTTCTAGCTTCAGACCAGCTCTTCTCCTATCATTAGATAAACGCATTTGATAGGGTAGGCTGGGGATTCATAATGGAAACACTTAGACATTTGGGAATAGGACCAAGATATATACGATGGATTGAGAACTTGTATAATGGGCCAACTGCGATGATTAGAATAAATGGAAGACTGTCTGCTGAGATAGCGATAAGCAATGGTACACGACAGGGCTGCCCGCTCTCACCCCTACTATATGTCCTATCAATGGAATCACTGTTGGCAACCCTAAAAAACAACAAGCATATAGGAAGGGTGAGAGTGGGAGAAAAGACGCACAAGATCGCAGGATACGCAGACATTGTGCTGATGTATGTGACAAACCCAGAGGTGACTTTACCAAATATTCTGAAAGAGGTAACAATATATGCGGAATTATCAAATTTTAAAATAAATCCTGTCAAAACAGAAATTTTAAACATAAATGTGGAGGAAGAGGAGGCACGTAATTTGCAAAAAATTCTGCCATTTACATGGGTAAAGGAAGAGTTAAAATATCTAGGAGTAAAATTAACCCCTACAGTAGAAAAACTATTTGCTGCAAATTATATCCCACTGATCAATGAAGTCAAGGCGGACTTGACAAGGATAGGCCCTAGAACATTGACATGGATAGGCAGAATAAACTGGTTTAAAATGGTCATCATACCAAAAGGGGTACCGCAGAGCTTCTTTCGGATCATAACATTTTTTTTTTTTAATACATTTGGCAGAACAAGAAGCCGAGAATAAAATATGCATTAATCACAAGGAAAAGGGAAAATGGAGGTCTGGTAACATCTGATGTAAAGAGAGATTACAAGGCGATAATATTGACAAGGTTGATTGAATGGACAACGTGAACACTGAGAAAAAATGGGTTGAGATAAAAAACACATTAAGTGATAGCACATTGCACTGCAACATTTGGATACCACAAAAATATAGGACACTGGGACAAGACACACATGTTTTTACTAAAAACGTGTTTAAAGTGTGGGACACAATAAATTGGCAAGAGAAATGGAAATATAACTCCCCTTTAATGGCACTTTCAGGGACTACATTTTTTGCACCTGGTAATGAGATGTTCACGGCAAGAAAAAGAAAAATTCTGCAATTAAAGGATGTAGTGGTGAAGGGTAAACTAAAAACAAGACAATAAATAGAAAATGACACTGGATGGAAAATAAATGACTGGAATCAACTGTAATTAGCACATTTTGTAAAATCACTCACACAGCCAATAAGAGGAGAAGGAGAAAAGAGGCCATTGGAGAAGCTCTGCTATACCCAATACTCGACAAGGAAAGGAATAGCTAAAATATATAAAATACTTACTGAAATAGAGGGCCACGGAAGACCGGCATATTTAGATCAGTGGGAAAAAGAATTGGACCTAAAAATAGATGATGAACAAGCGAAGAGGATGATAAGATCAGTTTATGAGGGTGCCCGAGATATGAATTCCATCAAAATGAACTATAAACTATTAGCCAGATGGTACTTGACAAGGGCAAGAATAAATTGATACCAACCAGAGAGCTCCCCGCTATGTTGGAGAAAATGTAATCAAAAGGCAACAATGTTGCACATATGGTGGGAGTGCCCGAAGATAGAGGAGTACTGGCGAGAGGTACTGTGTATCATAAACAAAATAACAAAGGAAAACATAGAATATAAACTACAGACATGTTTTTTTCAAGATTTCAAAGCTTTGAAGAAGCAGATAGGGAAAACAATCATACCGATACTTTTTAACACAGCAAAAGGACTGTTCCCAAAAAATTGGTTGAATCCCGAAAAGCCGGAGATGAGAGACTGGTTCGATAAAATTGAGTACCATAAAAAAAATGGAAAACCTGGAGAGAAGGGATAAAGGAACAGCTGGGACTAATAACAAAAAATGGGAAAGCTGGGAAAAATGTAAGTATACAGAAAATTTTGCAATATCTTGAAAAAAAAGTGGTGGCAGGAACTAGAACACAGGAGAGCAAAGGGTACAGGGGTGGGGGGTCAAGGGAAAAATGGGGTAGTAGATAAATTCCAATGTATAAAGGAAAAGAATCCACAATGGTGTGAAAACGAGAAGAGACCAAAAATTTGAACTGAGGAAGTTGAATTAAGTCTCTCGGGGAATTTCGTTGAAGTGGAAAAAAAAAAAAAGTTGAAGGACACTAAATGGATCTACACTCATACGGTATCGCCGGACTGGCTGCTAGATACTGGTACCGTATGATAGCTCTCTAAATGTATCTATATCCCTCCGTTACATTCAAGTTTGTGGCAGAGACTTTTCACAAGTGTTCTACATCCAAGTCTGTGGCAGAGACTTTGTTCCAGTGTTCTACGTTCAAGTCTGTGGCAGAGACTTTTGCTTTACTTAACACTCTGCTAACAGCTGCTAGGCTTAGTGAGCGAAGGCCTATCTGGTAGTTGTGGGAATCCAGTTGTGAAACAGTAATTCTCTGCATTTCTATTGTGAGAGACTTCCTATTCTTTGTGGTTCCAAAAGTACCTGAACTACCTTTCCTAACCCTCTACCCTTGAGAAACTGTGTTATCTTTTCCAATGAATATCCCAAAAAGAGGATCCAGTGTCAGTTCTGCAATTCTTTGGGGCATCTACCATGGGAAACCCCTAGATGCATACAAGGTCCAGAAGGTAATGGTAAGCCCAATAAAACCAAGAGCTCCTTCGGGGGTCAGTGCTACATTTGTATTTTGGTAACTACAGTACACTTGTGGTCTCTCTGGATCTAATCTCTTGTCAGGTGAAGCTTCCACTCCAAGCATACACATACCCTAAGCCCTTGTACACACGGTCGGACATTCTGCCAACCAAATCCATTGGATTTTGTCCGACGGATTTTGTCCGAGGGATTGTGTCCGAAACTGTTGCATACACACGGTCGGACCAAGTTGTCGGAAAATCCGATCGTTCAGAACGTGATGACGTTATTTCATTACGACGGGACTACGTTCACGCTAGTATCCAATAGCTTTGATGTAGGAATTTGATCTGAGCATGCGTGGCACTTTGTCCGATCAAAATTCTCTACACATGATCGGAGTATGTCCGATCGGACCAGTTTGTCAGAAAATATTTCCAACAAGTTGGAAAATTGGGTCCGAGGGATATTCCGACGGAAACAGTCCGATGCATACCACACACAGTCAGATTATCCGACAAAATGGTCCGATAGGACACATTCCGTCTGAATCTCCGATCGTGTGTACAAGGGCATACACTAAACATAAAACTATTTTACTAGTGTTAAAACATTTAAAAAATCCACCACTCATTTTCTAGATGCATACAAGAACTATCAGCAACAGTTAAATATAACTAAAAGCTCAACTTACTTTTTACTTTTGGATAGAGTAGAGCGAGATTAGAACACCTATTATTATTATTTATTATTTTATTTAAATTGTGAATTTTCATAAAGAAATATAAAATAATAAACCAGACATATTCAAGTACACAATTTGCAAAAGCAAGAAAGAAAACTTTCTCCACGGCCCCTAGGTACAGATCAAACATTAGCATAGTCTTATCAGAAGTGTTATAAATGTTAACAAGTGTACAGATAAGGGGTGCTAAATAACTCTCAGCAGATGCTTTGCCTGCAGCATGTGATCTGGGCGGGGAGGTGGGAGAAGTTTAATGAACAAGAGTGATCCAAGGAGAGGATAATGACTATGGGTCGCATCACGTGCTGGGCCTTAGCTATGGCAACAGAAATAAATAAAGAATAAAAGGGTTAAATAATACACAACATCCAATTCCACTGCGAGGTATCCAATCAAATAGCTGTTATGGTGATAGGGTACCAGGGGTATATTCAGTTAAGCTAATATATTGTTGCAATATTAGGGCAAGGAGATACTTATTGGATCTTTGAGCTAAAGATTCCACTGCCTATGAAATCTGTGGGTTGTTAGATGGGCTTTACCAAATATAAACTTTATTAGCAGTGGTCATTGAGAAGAGTTATCACATGTTGGAAGGAAAGTGTTAGAACTTTTCCAATTATGGGCAATGGAGAGGTGAGTTGCAATTAGGATACATGTAACTAGATGGTGTACAATCAGTCAAGCCTACTCCTAGAAGAGCCATTTATGGAACCCATTTACATTAACACCAGTAAGTAAACTAATTAGAGCATTAATATAATTCCACAAGGATTGTAAGGTGGGGCCATACCATATACCATATATGTGAAGGGGACCCATTCAGACTGCAGTTTCTCCAGCACTTAGGAGAGAGGGTGGGAAAAATTGCTGTTAGTTTGGTAGGGGTGTAGTACCACCAATCATATATCTTCATTACTGATGCGAAACATTCCTAGAGAATAGGGATGAGCTTTATGTTCGGGTCGAATATGAGAACATTGGCTGTTCGCCTGTTCATCGAAAACCGAACATTATGGGGTGTTTGCGCCAAATTCGAGCGCTGCGTAACACCCCATAACACACTGCTTGGCCAAAGAATACACCGTGACGTACATGCTTTGGCCAGTCCCAGCGCCCTCAGCTACGAGAGCCATAATTGGCCAAAGGCAGGGTGCCTTTGGCCCATCATGGCTCAAGGGGACTAAGTCCACGTCCCACACTATATGAGGCTGCCTGTACGGCAGCCCCATGTAGTGTGTTGTTGGCATGGATGGAGAGAGAGTGTCATTTAGATTGAGCAGGCAGGCATGCAGGTTATTCAGTTAGCTGCAGTGTATTTAATATATAAATATATATATATATATATATATATATATATATATATATATATACGGGCAGTCTCGTATATGTATGTAGATATATGTATATGTATATATATATATATATATATATATATATATATATCTATATATATATATATATATATATATATCCACTGCATCCAGTTTAGCTATATCTGACTGCAGGCCATTCCTGGTGTGCTTTTACTACTATACTTCAGTAAGGCAGGTTATTCAGTTAGCGTGAGGCTTTACAGTGTTTTGCCACCACCACCTAAGGCCCAATTTTTCTGTCCCTGTTTAACAGGGGCATGTAATTAAAATTCTTAATATAATATTTCACAGCAGGGCCTGTTCCAGCGCCCACTAAGAGTAATTGTGAGGGCTTACAGTGTTCTGGTACCACCAACACCTAAGGTCCAACTTTCCACAGAGTATATAGGGCAGGCTATATAGTATATACAGGTGGTCCCCTATTTTCAAGCATCCGACTTACAAATGACTCCTACTTACAAATGGAGGGAGACAACAGGAAGTGATAGTAAATCTACCCCTAGGAATGAAAATTTTCTCCTGTAAGAATTAATATGGGAAAAAGGTGTCTCCATTGATGCTTCATTACCAATCTTAGTTTCCCTAATAACCCAAAATTTTCAAAATCCAATTGTCATTGGGACAGAAAGTGAGGTGAAATCTTCTGAACAGGGGCACAGACAGCAAAACAAATGTTACAGGGGTGATAAACCTTCCCTATGTTATTCCAAAAGCTTAAAAATAGATTTTTTTGGCTGGAGCTACACTTAAAAAATGTACCTGTTCCAAATTACAAACAGATTCAACTTAAGAACAAACCTACAGTTAGGGATAAGCCGAACACTACCCCCCCCGTTTGGTTTACACCAGAATTTTCGAACGGACCGAAAATTTGTGCGAACTTTAGAACCCCATTGAAGTCTATGGGGCTCGAATGTTCGAAATAAAAAGTGCTAATTTTAATGGCTAATATGCAAGATATTGTCCTAAAAAGGTTTTGGGGACCTGGCTCCTGCCCCAGGGGACATGGGTCAATTTCTAAAATGTTTTTAAAAACTGCCATTTTTTCGGGAGCACTGATTTTAATGAAGATTAAAGTGAAAAAAAAGTCAAATATTCTCATAGTATTCCTATAGTATTCCTAAGTATCATGCCTGGGGGGTGTTTATAGTATGCCTGTGAAGTGGCACATGTTTTTCAGTGTTTAGAACAGTCCCTGCACAAAAAACATTTAACAGAAAAAAAGTCATTTAAAACTGCTTGCGATTTTAATGTAATATCTGGTTCCGGCAATATGGATGAAAATTATTGAGAAAAATAGCACAGGTAGCCCCCCCCCCCCATTACCAGCCGCTTTGGGTCTTGTACGGATATTAAGGGGAACCCCGTACCCATATTAAAAAAAGGAAAGGCATGGGGCCCCCAGGCCCTATATACTCAGAACAGGAGTATACAGGCGGTAAAAACAAGACATGGACTGTGTAAGTTTGTTGTCTTAAGTAGAATCTGTTTGTAATTTTGAACAGCAATAACTCCTGCAGATGACTGTATTAGAGAACACCAGCAATAAAGGGTAGATACAGGTGTATATTGTGCTGGAGGCACACAACACCCACTAACTCCTGCAGATGCCTTTATTATAGAACACCATCAATAAAGGGTAGATGCAGGTGTATATTGTGCTGTGCTGGAGGCACACAACACCCACTAACTCCTGTAGATGGCTGTATTAGAGAACACCAGCAATAAAGGGTAGATACAGGTGTATACTGCTCTGGAAGCACACAACACCCACTAACTCCTGCAGATGGCTCTATTAGAGAACAGTAATAAAGGTAGATACAGGTGTATACTGCGTTGGAAGCACACAACACCCACTAACTCCTGCAGATGGCTGTATTAGAGAACAACAGCAATAAAGGGTAGATATAGGTGTATACTGCGCTGGAGGCACACAACACACAACTCCCACTAACTCCTGAAGACGCCGGAACACTACGCAAGGTGGCCTTATATAGTGTGGGGCGTGTACTAAACAGCCTGAGCTATAATCGGCCACACGCATCCTGCCTGTGGCCAATTATGGCTCTCCTCACTGCCGGCGCTGTGATTGGCCAAGCATGGGGGGTCACAGTGCATGCTTGGCCAATCATGAGCCAGCAATGCACTGCGATGAGGCAGTGCATTGTGGGCCGTGAGCGTCACACAAATTTGTAGTGAACGGCCCACAAAGTTCTGGCTTCGCCGAACGGGCGTACAGCCGGTGTTCAAGTCGAACCAACATCCCTACCTACAGTCCCTATCTTGTTTGTAACCCGGGAACCGCCTATATACTGCTGTTCAGAGTGTATAGGGCCTGGGGGCCCCACACCTTTTTTTTGTAATTTGGGTGCGGGGTTCCCCTTAATATCCACACCAGACCCAAAGGGCCTGGTAATGGGCTGGGGAGGGGGGCCCATGCCGTTTTTCTCAATGATTTTCATCTATATTGTCGGGACCCAACATGACATTACAGCCGCAAGCAGTTTTCATTTACTTTAATTCCTTTAGAAATGTAAGTTTGCGCAGGGACTGTTCTAAACATGGGAAAAATTGACAACTTTACAGGCATACTATAGTCACCCCAGCATTTTTTAAATCACTGATCCCGAAAAAACAGCCATTTTTAAAACTTTTTTTTTGCATTGATACATGTCCCCTGGGGCAGGACCCGGGTCCTCAAACATTTTTTATGACAATAACTTACATATTAGCCTTTAAAATTAGCACTTTTGATTTTTCACGTTTGAGTCCCCTAGACTTTAACGGCGTTCGCACATATTTTTTGCCTGTTCGCATGTTCTGCCGCAAATCAAACCGGGAGGTGTTCATCTCATCCCTACTGGAGAAGATGCAAGAGCTTGGTACCACATTTCAGTGGGGTGGAGAAGTGACAAGTTTAGTTGGACAGCTAGATTAGTTTGAAGAAGTTAGAGATAGGGGAAAATAGTTAAATCCCCAAATAGGTCAGGGTGGAGTTTGGTGCCAATGAGAAATGCATCAACTGAGTAATATTGTCCTTATCAGTATGAGTGAGATATATGGCTAGCGTAGATGATTTAGAGTGGTTGATTTTATATAAGGATATATCTCTGAAGTCGCCTAGTAATTTCTGGAGAACAGGTAGTGAATGGATAGGGTCGGATAGCAACACAACAATGTCATCCACATACAGGCCAATTTTGTGGGTGGTGTCACTTACTGTGATATCTGAAATGAAGGGATTGGAATGAATAGCTTCTGAGAATGACTCAGTTAGTAGGGTGAAAATAAGAGGAGACAATGAGCATCCTTGGAAGATGCTATTAGGAATAGAACATGAATCTGATCGATAGCCAGCTGACCATACTCTGGCCCTACGAGTAAAGACCTAGT
Organism: Lithobates pipiens; assembly: GCF_037356315.1. Taxonomy (NCBI): domain Eukaryota; kingdom Metazoa; phylum Chordata; class Amphibia; order Anura; family Ranidae; genus Lithobates; species Lithobates pipiens. Next base: position 131,612,995 of record NW_027507784.1, read on the forward strand.
ATAGCTCACAAAATTTTGCCAGTCCAAATTTAATGAGGACAGCTTCCAAGTATTTCCAATGAACGTTATCAAACATCCAAAGAGATAAGTAGAGAAGGTGCTCGGTGATGCTCGGCCCATTGGATGAGGGTAATAAACTTCCTAGTGCCGTCAGATGCCTGATGGCTGGGGATGAACCCAACTTGGTCAGTATGTATGAGGGTAGAAATATATTTTGCTAGGCAGGTCACTATTAATTTAGCATAGAGTTTTAGGTCTGAATTAAGCAAGGAGATGGGGTGATAATTAGCTGGGTTCTCAAAGGATATAGCTGGCTTTTGGATGGTAATGGTTAAGGCTTCTAAAGACTCCTGTCAGGAACCATGAATCAGACTGAGACAGAAATGCAGTAAAAATCACACTTTAATAAAAGTGATAAAATGGTACCAACAGAGCAAATGTAGTCAAAACATAGCCAGTAAAACAGGAGTCCAGAGATCAGCGAAGTCAGAGGCAGCAAACAGGAATCAGGAACCATAAGGGAAGTCAGCCAAGCAAAAGTCTTTAACAGGAAAACACAGCAGAGAGTATCCAGATATGTTATCCAAGACAAAGGCACAGAAGATCTGATCCAAGCAGCTTAAATAGCCAGCAGACTGATTGACTAGCAGGCTATGATCAACAGATGAGTCACTGTGGAATGATGAGTCTTGGCAATTAACCAAAAGCGGAGCAGCCTGAGCTCTGAGAAGGAAGGGCTGAGCCCAGCCCTGACAACTTCCTAGGGAAATCCCCTGTAGAGACAAATCTATTTAAGGAGTTGCAAAAATAAGGGGTTAATAGGTCAGGGAAGAGGAAGCGATTTAATAGGTGTTTTGAGTTAGTCTTCAGTAAATGCCTGAGACAGCTCACTAAACTGGTTGCGTATTACTGAAGGGAGCTGCGCTGAAGATAAAGAAGACTGAATTGCTTGGTCAGTAAGCATCAGCCCTGTGTTAGATTCAGTGAGATTATAAATGTTCAAGTTCAATTTTAAATTTTAGTTTGAGTCATCTTGTGTTTGTATTGGTTGGCCAATATTTTACCCAGTTTGTTTCCTTGGGAATACCAAGTGAGCCATACAGTAGGTGTTTAATATAAAAGTTAAAGCCCTTATGGAATTAGGAACTAAGGCAGAGCTAGCAAAGCTCACTGGAGATTTGAGCAGTGGGGGAATTTGTGTTGCTGAACTCATGTGCACAAATGTGAGCTACGCAATGGGCGATTGTCTCAAAGTGCCTTTTTTTTCTCATGGGCACCAATTTTTAGAAACAAGTTTCTAATAACTGATTGGTAGGCATTCCAAACTATGTTAGGGTTGGAGACAGAGCCTGAGTTATAGCAGAAATAAGATTTAATTTCAGACCTGATCTGTGTTCTGTAGTTTGTGTTCGTTAGAAAGGAGGAGTTCATTCTCCGGGTGGTGTTAGATTTGGAGGCAAAATTGGAACGCAGAGTAATGGTGACTTGCGTGTGATCAGACCATGTTATGAGTCCTATAGAGGCTGAAGAAATTTTTTTTTTTTTCATCAATAGATTTTTATTGAAGTTTTTATAGAATACAATAAACTAAAAACAAGAGAAGGAATTGCATAAGCAAAACAATAGATCAGACAGAAGTACGATATACACAGTCTGTCCTTACGTAATAGAGGAAAGAGCATGGTGGGATTCCATCACAATCTATTAGAAGCATAAAATCGAATCCGTAAAAGCAAGTAACTATGTGATCGATACCGAAAATTTCTGTTTGGGATCAAGTTTTCTATTTACCCCTCAAGGTTTAGCACTTTTAGACCATATGGATCAACTTTTATAAAATTTCCCACCTTGTAAAGAATTAATAGCAAGAAGGCGTTCAAATGTGTAGTTCCTGTGAACTGCTTTGGAGATTTCAGAAAGATTAATGATAGTATTCGTTTTCTACATGCCTAATATAAACGCTCGGGTCTCTAATAGAATATGGCTAACTACCGCCTTATGTTCATGTGGGAATTTGTCAATACCTATATGTAGTAATGCTAGAGCTGGCGAAGGGGAGGATAGTACCCCGGTGATAGAAGAGATTAGACCAAACACTTGATTCCATAAACTTTGCACATTTGGACAATCCCAAAACATATGTAACAGATTTCCAATTTGACCGCATTGTCTCCAACAGTACGGTAAAGAGCTTAGAAAATATTTTGATAATCTATATGGTGTGTATTGCACCTATTGACAATTTTTATCGTCATCTCCCAATGCTGAACACAGTGCGTCGAGGCATGTATTGCGTGAAAGGCTGATAGCCATTGGTCGTCCGAGAATGTAGCGTTTAGATCAGTTTCCCAATTACACATTGCTGTTGTTTTCTTAAGGATAAGTTTGTTTTGTAAGTGGTTATAGAAAAAAGAAATACCTTTCATGTTAGTGTTCGTATTAGTGTAAAACTGCCAGGTTTTGGGTGGGGCACAAACTTCTGGATTTGGATGGTTTTTGAGAAAGTTCATAATGCGCAAGCAAGAGAACCATATAGTATTAGGTAAGTTGTATTGGGTTATTAACTGTTCTATGGATTTGGGTTGGCGGCCATCATACAAGTCCGATATCAAGGAGATACCATGTTCAGTGAAGTCTTTTACTGATAACATTGGGATTTTGGCTTCAAGTAGAACCAAGGGTAGCTGATAAGTTATAGTTTGGGCTACGGTACTTGTCAACCTAAGGTAAAGCCTCCATGTAAATAAGGAGGTTTGCATGGGCGGAGACAGAGATGTTATATTCCAAGGAGCCGAGTTATCGCTCAAAAGGAAAAGTTTTAGGTCATCAGTAGGTGAGATTGACTGTTCAATGTCGACCCATAAAGGGGGTTCCTGAGTGGTGAACCAATAACCAATATTTGATGCTGTCAAGTCTGACTGCACGCAGGTAGCCCTGTATATCCACCAGTCCAGCACCTCCAACTTTATTGTGGGTGATGAGGTTGTTTCGAGAACACCTAGCTCTCTTCCCTCCCCAGATAAATGACCAGGCCATACTCGAAAGCTTGTTAAGGTATTTAGTAGGGATAGGGACGGGAATGGTACAAAATAGGTAGACAATCTGTGGCAAGATCATCATTTTATATGCCGTGACCTTCCCCATCCAGGAGAGTTCTCTCTTGGACATCTCTTTAAGTTGGGTGTCCAATTTAGGGATGAGTGCAGCCATATTAGTTTTAATGAGAGTGGAGATGTTATTTGTCAGGGTAATGCCTAGATATACAATACCGTTATCACTCCACGTAGTTGGGTTCTCAGTAAATGTCGTATATTAGGGGGTATTCCTAGATCTAGAATTAGGAATTTACCAAAGTTCACCTTATAGTATGACACTTCCCCAAAGTGCATTAGGATTTTATGTGCCTGGGGTAACGAACGTTTCGGGTCAGTCAAGAGTAGGATGACATCATCCGCAAAAAAGGTTAAAGTGGTTGTAAACCCTTACAACCAACTTTGACCTACAGGTAAGCCTAGATTAAGGCTTACCTGTAGGTCCAAGAAATATCTCCTAAACCTATACGGTTTAGGAGATATTTACCCGAAGACAGACACCGCTGTCTACAGCGCATGCGCCATAGACAGCGGCGCGCAGGCGCGTTGGGCAGGGCACGAGTGTAGGCTCCCGTGCACATGCGTGGGAGTGACGTCATCGTGGCTCCGGCGAATCACAGTGCTGGAGCAACGAGACCCGGAAGTCGCTCCGGGATACATGGCAGCGTCGAAGAGGAAGACGGAGGAACGCTTCGGGGCTTTGTTCTCAGGTAAGTTATTCATAATGAGCTAGTATGCTATGCATACTAGCTCATTATGCCTTTGCCTTACAGGGTGTGCTTTTAAAAAAAAATTTTTTTTGCCTTTACTTCCTCTTTAATCGCATGCATTTTTGGTCCATATGGAAACCCTTGTATGAGAGGATAGATTCTAATTGTTTCGGCTGAGGGTGCTATCATGAGATTAAAAATGGTAGGCGACAATGGACAACCTTGCCTGGTCCCATTCTTTATATTGAAGATTCTGGATAGGAATCCTGCAGATTGCACTTGAGCTGATGGGCAAGAATAGAGAGCTAATATAGCCGTCAGGATATTACCTTGGAAACCAAATTTTGTTAGGACCATTTGCATATATTCCCAATGAACCCGGTCAAACGCCTTCTCTGCGTCAATAGATAACAGCACAGAAGGCGTTTTGTTCACCCCCACAGAGTGTATCACATTTATTATACGCCTAGTGGCGTTGGAAGTTTGTCTCCCCTTCACAAAGCCCATCTGGTCGCCTTGTATAAGTGTCGGTATTATAGACATCAACCTCCTTGCCAGAACTTTCGCATAAACCTTCACATCCGAATTAAGGAAATAGGCCGGAAATTGGCTGGGGTGGTGGGATCTTTTCCTGGTTTTGGGAGCGTGACTATATGAGCTCTGAGCATTTCTTGGGGAAAAGAGGCGGTGTCCTCTACTTTATGAAAAACTTGTGTCAGGTATGGAATTAACGTGAGTTTAAATGTCTTGAGATATTCATTAGAGAATCCGTCAGGCCCTGGTGATTTACCATTGGGAAGGCTATCTATTACTTTTTCTATCTCTTGAGCTGAAATGGCAGCCTTAAATTCGGAAAGTTGTTACGTGGAAAGACTGGGAAGTTGTAGGTGACTTAAAAAAGATTGGATCTTGGTCGTGGATGGTTGGACTATAGTGGGGTCTTCTTGTAGGTTGTATAGTTTGCGATAGTATTCAGCGACGTGGTTAGCTATGGCTTGTGGGTCTACTATTTTATGGTGGGTCGTGGGATGGTAGAGAAATGGTATCCTGGATATTCTATGGGCAACTTTTAATCTGTTTGCTAGGTATTTGCCTGTTCTGTTGGCGTTAGCATAAAAATGTAGTTGTAGGCGGTGTAGGTGTTTGTCGTATTGTTGGGATAGATGAATTCGTAGTGACTCCCTAAGACTTGAGAGTTCCTTGGTTAAGTTATGTGTTGGGGATATTTTATGTAAGTGTTCCGTATCATAAATTTTTTGCAATAAGGTGTTTAATTGTGTGCGTTTCCTTTTTTTATTGGGCACCTAATTGAATAAGTACACCCCGCATAAATGCCTTATGAGAATTCCATAGGACAAAGGGATCTTGTACCGAATCTTTGTTGTCTGTGAAGAAATTGCGTATGTGGTTTAAGATTTTATCATGGGTGCTGGGTTCCTGCAGTAGACGGACATTACAGCGCCAGATGGGAGGTGAAGAGGAGACACCCTTCTCTAATATAGACAAAGAAACAACGGATATTCAGTCATTGTGTCCTGAATTTCCACCAGTTGTTTTCTTTTGAGAACGTTTACAGGATACCACATGCCATTCCTCTTGCATATGTGTCGGGTGTGCCTGTGGCGTGCTGGTATCTGTCAGCTCAGCTAAAATGCCCCACTTTCTTAGGGTTGTGATCCCTTCCTCAAACTTGGAGACCATTACCGTAACCACGTTGTGAGAGATACAAAGCGTAGCTGGATATTTCCATGCCGTGGTTCCTCAGTGCTTTAGTGAGGGATGCTAGGTTTCTGTGGCACTGTAGTGTGTGCTTGAATAGGTCAGGCAACATCCTGATATCCACGTACTGTGAGGGCAGTTTGTCCAGGTTACGGGATGCCAACAGGATTTTTTCTTTCACGTGGTAATAATGGACTCTTAATAGGACGTCCCTTGGTGTTTCCTCAGGGAGAAAGGTGGGTTTGGGTACCCTATGTATCCTGTCCACTATAAGGTCCTGCACTGTCAATTCTGGCACCAGGGTAGAAAACATAGCTTGGGCGTATTGCAGGATTTGGGCAGATTGGATAGATTCAGGAATACCCCGCAGCTTGAGGTTGTTCCTCATGGACCTATCCTCGAGGTCTGCGATTTTATCCTTTATCCATTGTATATCTTCCCCTTGGGCAGCGTGTGCTTCTACCATGACATTGTAGGAGGATGTATATTCTCCCATTTTTTGTTCCACCCTATCTACCCTGGCGCCCAGCATTTGTACTTCTTTGTGGCAGTTGTTAATGCCCCTAATCATATCAGAATGAAGGGACGCCTGCAAAGACAGCAGCATTTCTTTCAGGGTATTCTCTGAGACTAGTGCATCTGTGGTGGGGAAGTCTGTGATAGGGTCTCCCCTGGGAATGTCCTGTGGAGCTGTGTGGTGTTGCTGCCCGCTTACCTCCATTGCTGGCTCTAGCGCGACCTGCGGCCTAGTAGGAGAGTCCCTCCATGGCCTAGCTTTGACTGGGCTGCGTGTGGAGGGGCTCGGGCCTCCGACAAGGAGCCGCTGTGAAAGAAAGCAGGGTTGGAGGCTCCAGAAGGTGAGTGGCGGCTGTGTGTGGTCTGTCCGGCCAGATGACGCAGCTGTTGTGCGCGCGCGTCTTCGCCATTTTGACGCGGCCCGCCCTGAGGCAAAATAAGAGTCTAGTTTACTAGGCTGCTGTACTAGCTTACGCCGCCGGCCCATCTTTGTTGGGTGCACCAGCAGATGAGCTGTCCGAGGATGTCAGGTATGTCTGTAGATCCGTTGGAGGAATCGGATGGTGGTGGATTTCTCCGGCGGGCGATCAGAGCTCTCACACTACACGTCCACCATGGAGCTCGGGGGTTTAAATGGTAGGAATAAATCAAAGCTGGGATAGGATCTTCATGTAGATGAGTAAAGGGTATATATTCCTTTTTGTTCCATGCATGCATCTCCATGTATCCTACAAATCCTCTTAAAGGAATAGAGAAGACAAATTAGTAGGATGTTTCCTGTGAGAGCTTAAAGAGCCTAGAGCAGGGGCTCTCCAAACTATGGCCCTCCAGTTACTCAAGAACTACAATTCCCATCATGCCTAGTCATGTCTGTGAATGTCAGAGTTTTTCAATGCCTCATTGGACGTGAATGAAAACAGTATGAAACCAATTTAGGAATTACTGGCAGGAACCCATGGATCAGAGATGTTCTATGGTTGTTTGGGCCAAGGGGTACTTGGTGGTGGAGATGAGGTGAGACCCCAGTTGTGCAACTATTTGAGATCATCTTTAGGGGTCAGGATTGGGATGAGCTGATTTTGGAAGGTTACCAGGAGGTTCCCCACCCGTAGGCCACCTTTCCCTCCCTTAAGCCTCGTACACACGATCAGATTTTTGGCCAACAAAACCATGGACTTTTGTCCAAAGAGTGCTTGCCCAAACTTGTCTTGCATACAAACGGCAAGGAACTGTTGGCCAACAAACACAAACGTACTGATGTACTATGTGTTTTTTCAGCTCCTTAGCGCCACCCTTTGGGCTCTTTCTGCTAGTTTCGTGTTATTAGAAGTTTGGAGAGTGTTGATTCGTGCTTTTCATTTCACGCTTTTCATTTCAAGCTTTTCATTTCAAGCTTTTCAGTTCATTTCTGAATGGCCGTTCGTCAACCAGACATGTTGTGGAATCGGAAGAGCTAACGTGTTATTTATTATTGGCCTTGGAGCTATTGCTGACTTTTTGGTTGAATAATGATTTGATTTGTTATATTTTTTATATTTTTGGATGCATAGAATGCACTTCTAATTTTATTTTTTTTATTTTTTTAATGCACAATAAAAAAAATGTGTAGAATAATACTTGGCTACGTGTTTTACTTCAAATGACACTTTGGGAGTAAGCAAATTACATTTAAAAAAAAATACAATGTAAAATTGACAAGGGACACCAATATAGTTTTATCTTTGATCTTAAAAAACTATGGGATAATTGTGTTGTGGTACCTTGCCCAAATAATAAAAAAAAAGCATAATAATATTCTTGATATCACTAGAAAAAAAAACCCTTTGAAAATTTGTTTGCAATAACTCCATCAGTATCACCAGCAAAGCAGCTTTATTATTATCTCATTCAAGAAGAAGAGAATTGTGCACTGCATTTCAAGATTTCAGAATTTGCCATGTCACGAATGCTAATTCGCTTCTGGCTATTCCTTGTTTCCAATCATGCGTGTTTGTACTTTGGACTTTTGTCCGATGGACTTTTTTGCACACGCTCTGAAAATCTGACAACATCAACGGACATTTGTCCATGGAAAATTTTAAAACCTGCTATCCAACATTAGCGTACAAATGGTCAGATTTTCCACCAACAGCCTGTCATCACACATTTCCCAGCAGAAAATCTGATCATGTGTACGAGGCTTCAGTATATGACTGGTGCAAGCAGCTTACGTGACAGGGCAGGAGTACAAGGTGGCCAACATGCTCTGCAGCCAGACCACACCTCCACCTATTGGGTTTTTATTGCTGTCTAAAGCCCCGTACACACGAGAGGACTTATGTCCGACAGACTTCCGAAGGAGTTCCGTCGGAGTTCTGCTGGAATTCCGACGGAGTTCTGACAGACTTTTCGGCTGAGCGGACTTGGCCACACACGATCACACTAAACTCAGACGGATTCGAACGTGATGACGTACGACTCGGCTCGAATAAGGAAGTTCATAGCCAGAAGCCAATAGCTGCCCTAGCGTCGGTTTTAGTCCGTCGGAGTAGCATACACACGAGCGGATTTTTCGAAGGGGACCGGGTCCGGCGGAGTTCCTTCGGAAAAATTTGAAGCATGTTCCATATTCTAAAGTCCTTCGGACTTTGGCGAGTCAAAAGTCCGTTGCAGCCCACACACGATCGGATAGTCTGACGGACTCAATCCTTCGGACTTTGGATGTTGAAAAGTCCGCTCGTGTGTACGCGGCATAACAGGGGAAATTTAACCTCTCCACTTGTTCTGTTTACCATTATCATTGAAAGGAAAAGCAAAAGAAAATCCCAAATTTTGAGTTTTCCCCATAAAAGTAATAGAGGGGAAATCTTCCAATGGAGATTCTAGTTCTTTTGACCTGGGAGTTCATAAGAGAGTCCCTTAATTTGTAGGAACTTCCTCTCACTTCTGTTTTCGCAATGGCAATAGGACAGGAAGTAAACATTAATCTCCCCAAAGGGGCACAGTTGTCAAAAAAAAATTGACAGCAGTTATAAACCTCTCTTAACCTTCATTCACATTAGAGCGATTTGACAGATCAAATCGCATGACAAGTCACAACTTACTGCCGGCAATGGCACTGTTCCAATCTGAGCTTCACTGACTTTGCGGCGCTGCACCAATTTGCAAAAGTAGTTCCTGCACTACTTTTGCTGATTTTGGGTGCGACTTCAATAGACATCTGTGCATGAAGTCGCACAGATGTCTTTCATGTAGCACCTGAAATCACACTGACCTGCTACTTTGAAATCATGCTACTTCAGGTTTTTAACTGCTTGTCGACCAGCCGCTGTTGTTATACAACAGCAGGTTGGCTCTCCCGCACAAATCGCTGTAGCTGTATGATGGCTCGCGCAGATGCGGGCATGCGCCGCCTGCCTGCACTCGGACTCGCTGCAAGAGCATGCCCGTGAGTCGAGCAGACGTGATGTCTGCCGGCGACCCGTGATCGCCTAGTACAGAGACAGAAAGGGTATCTGCCTTTGTAAACAAGGTGAATCTCCATTCTGACAGGAGACACGACAGAGATCTACTGTTCTCAGTCATCGTGAACAGTGATCTCTGTCATGTCCCTGGCAGCTCATCCCCCCTACAGTTAGAACACACCCAGGGAACACAGTTAACCCCTTGTTCGTCCCCTAGTGTTAACCCTTTCCCTACCAGTGTCATTTTTACATTGAACAGTGCATTTTTATAGCACCAATGTAAAAATGTCACTGGTCCCCAAAAAGTGTAATTTGGGGTCAGATTTGTCTGCCGCAATGTCGCAGTCCTGCTAAAAACGCAGATGGCCGCCATTAATAGTAAAAAAAATAAAAAAAATAAAAGTCCTTAAATCTAGCCCATACTTTGCAAAGAGAGAAGGAGGGGTTTTTAGGGACTTTCAGGAAATCATGGCCTGGTAAGGTCACAAATTTCCATCCCTAGGGACTTTTATTGAAATAATGGCCCGGTAAGGTCATACATTTCCATCCCAATGTAAGCGATGAAGAGAGGGGGCTTTTTCAGCCCCCAAAAGGGGGGGGGGGGCTTTACATGAAGCACGTGACTGCAAAAAAGTAAATAGGTGATCATAAGGGAATTTTATTAACGTGATCCTAGAACATACAAATGATGATTACAATTTACATATAATTATGCATAAAATACAAAATTAGTCATAGAGTAGATAGACATACATCGTAATATTCATATCAATTGTAAAATGATAAACAATAATAACAGGAGATAATAATGGGTAAAGCAATCAATCACTCAATAAAATTTCCCTAGTTCACCAACAATCTGAATGGAGCACAGCAATAATTAAACAGTATAACCTGCAGGACCTAAGGCCTCATTTAGACCTGTGAGGATGAGTAATTAATCATATTGTAGAGGATGTGAAAGGAACACGGCAGATGTTATCTCTACGCGTTTCGTGGCTTCCATGCCACTCGTCAGGAGCAAGCACATGTAATATTGATAACTGTAAAGATATGAATTTGAGCAAGAGCGGGATAAACAAGAGCAGGTATAATCAAGGATGAGGCATAAAAACCCCTATAACTACGGTATGTAATTATACTCACTAGAGTTCTATATAATGGTGGTGTAGTGGTGGGGGACCATAAACCATCCGGAGTACCCCCAACCGGGAGCCGCAGCAGGGGGCCCCACAGAGACTAAATGGGTGCCAAACAAGGCTGGCGCGAGAACCGAGGCGTATCTAAAAGAGAGGTGGGGTGATGATAAATTCATCAACCTATAATAGTGGTACAAGGAGGTGAAAATAAAGAGCTGAAAAACCGGTACAGGTGAAACCATCAGTGAAAGTAAGAGGCAAGGTTGCCACTAAATGAAAAGTGAAAAGGAAAGGGGAATTAAGCACCCCATAAGTAAGAAGTGGGATGTTAGGAAGTGAAAATAAAGGACATAGAGCCCAGGCTAAGGGGGAGTGGAAAAGGGTGACCAGACAACACAGAAGGTTGTCAGTAGTGACAAAGAAAAAGAGGTAGGAACCAATTAAAACTGTGAAAATCAAAAAGGCAGTGAAGGGAGTGAAGAGTTTACCTGACAAGATTTTAGATCCCAGAGAAAAAAAGGAGAATATAGAAACCCGAGTGTAGTGGTGTCCGGTGTGGGGAATTCCTCGAGTGCCCTAACTGCCCAGAGAGACGCCCATATAACGCCAACGCGGGACCTCCCACCAACGTCACGCCGTGTGGCGAGGGGGGAAGAACGTCGCAAAGCATGGCCGGAAATATACGACCAAACGGCACGCTACTGAATCCCCTCAAGCCCTCGAGTCTGGAAACAAGCACCAGTGCGCAGCGCCACCGTGAAGGGGACGTCGCACGCATAGCATAGGTGCGTGACGTTGACGCTCAAAGGCGGCGTATCCACCCACCCCAAGGAACAGAGGTGGGAGGAGACCCAAAATGCACGTCACAGCTCCCGGAAGGGGAGAAAAAAAAACCCGACGGCAAAACAGCCCCACCAACCAACCACCATCGGTAATAGAACATCTAGCTAATTAGGTGATAATGGACATATAAAAATGGATGAGAATATAAAGTAATAAAAAAATTTGTCAAAAAGTTTGAGATAATTAAAAGATATAGACCATAAATAAATATAAAAAAACAGGGGAGGATACGCAATAGGTCATAGGAGCAGGGGAAGTAATCAAATTGAACTAATAGAGCAACGACACGTGCTTCCATCCCTAATGTATATGCAAAGAGAGAAGGAGGGGTTTTTAGGGACTTTCAGGAAATCATGGCCTGGTAAGGTCACACATTTCCATCCCTAGGGACTTTTATTGAAATAATGGCCCGGTAAGGTCATACATTTCCATCCCAATGTAAGTGATGAAGAGAGGGGGCTTTTTCAGCCCCCAAAAGGGGGGGGGGGGGGCTTTACATGAAGCACGTGACTGCAAAAAAGTAAATAGGTGATCATAAGGGAATTTTATTAACGTGATCCTAGAACATACAAATAATGATTACAATTTACATATAATTATGCATAAAATACAAAAATGAGTCATAGAGTAGATAGACATACATCGTAATATTCATATCAATTGTAAAATGATAAACAATAATAACAAGAGATAATAATGGGTAAAGCAATCAATCAATCACTCAATAAAATTTCCCTAGTTCACCAACAATCCGAATGGAGCACAGCAATAATTAAACAGTATAACCTGCAGGACCTAAGGCCTCATTTAGACCTGTGAGGGTGAGTAATTAATCATATTGTAGAGGATGTGAAAGGAACACGGCAGATGTTAGCCCTATGTGTTTCGTGGCTTCCATGCCACTCGTCAGGAGCAAGCACATGTAATATCGATAACTGTAAAGATATGAATTTGAGCAAGAGCGGGATAAACAAGAGCAGGTATAATCAAGGATGAGGCATAAAAACCCCTATAACTACGGTATGTAATTATACTCACTAGAGTTCTATATAATGGTGGTGTAGAGGTGGGGGACCATAAACCATCCGGAGTACCCCCAACCGGGAGCCGCAGCAGGGGGCCCCACAGAGACGAAATGGGCGCCAAACAAGGCTGGCGCGAGAACCGAGGCGTATCTAAAAGAGAGGTGGGGTGATGATAAATTCATCAACCTATAATAGTGGTACAAGGAGGTGAAAATAAAGAGCTGAAAAACCGGTACAGGTGAAACCATCAGTGAAAGTAAGAGGCAAGGTTGCCACTAAATGAAAAGTGAAAAGGAAAGGGGAATTAAGCACCCCATAAGTAAGAAGTGGGATGTTAGGAAGTGAAAATAAAGGACATAGAGCCCAGGCTAAGGGGGAGTGGAAAAGGGTGACCAGACAACACAGAAGGTTGTCAGTAGTGACAAAGAAAAAGAGGTAGGAACCAATTAAAACTGTGAAAATCAAAAAGGCAGTGAAGGGAGTGAAGAGTTTACCTGACAAGATTTTAGATCCCAGAGAAAAAAAGGAGAATATAGAAACCCGAGTGTAGTGGTGTCTGGTGTGGGGAATTCCTCGAGTGCCCTAACTGCCCAGAGAGACGCCCATATAACGCCAACGCGGGACCTCCCACCAACGTCACGCCGTGTGGCGAGGGGGGAAGAACGTCGCAAGCATGGCCGGAAATATACGACCAAACGGCACGCTACTGACTCCCCTCAAGCCCACGAGTCTGGAAACAATCACCAGTGCGCAGCGCCACCGTGAAGGGGACGTCGCACGCATAGCGTAGGTGCGTGACGTTGACGCTCAAAGGCGGCGTATCCACCCACCCCAAGGAACAGAGGTGGGAGGAGACCCAAAATGCACGTCACAGCTCCCGGACGGGGAGAAAAAAAAAACCCGACGGCAAAACAGCCCCACCAACCAACCACCATCGGTAATAGAACACCTAGCTAATTAGGTGATAATGGACATATAAAAATGGATGAGAATATAAAGTAATAAAAAAATTAGTCAAAAAGTTTGAGATAATTAAAAGATATAGACCATAAATAAATATAAAAAAACAGGGGAGGATACGCAATAGGTCATAGGAGCAGGGGAAGTAATCAAATTGAACTAATAGAGAGTTCTATTACCGATGGTGGTTGGTTGGTGGGGCTGTTTTGCCGTTGGGTTTTTTTTTCTCCCCGTCCGGGAGCTGTGACGTGCATTTTGGGTCTCCTCCCACCTCTGTTCCTTGGGGTGGGTGGATACGCCGCCTTTGAGCGTCAACATCACGCACCTACGCTATGCGTGTGACGTCCCCTTCACGGTGGCGCTGCGCACTGGTGCTTGTTTCCAGACTCGTGGGCTTGAGGGGAGTCAGTAGCGTGCCGTTTGGTCGTATATTTCCGGCCATGCTTGCGACGCTCTTCCCCCCTCGCCACACGGCGTGACGTTGGTGGGCGGTCCCGCGTTGGCGTTATATGGGCGTCTCTCTGGGCGGTTAGGGCACTCGAGGAATTCCCCACACCGGACACCACTACACTCGGGTTTCTATATTCTCCTTTTTTTCTCTGGGATCTAAAATCTTGTCAGGTAAACTCTTCACTCCCTTCACTGCCTTTTTGATTTTCACAGTTTTAATTGGTTCCTACCTCTTTTTCTTTGTCACTACTGACAACCTTCTGTGTGGTCTGGTCACCCTTTTCCACTCCCCCTTAGCCTGGGCTCTATGTCCTTTATTTTCACTTCCTAACACCCCACTTCTTACTTATGGGGTGCTTAATTCCCCTTTCCTTTTCACTTTTCATTTAGTGGCAACCTTGCCTCTTACTTTCACTGATGGTTTCACCTGTACCGGTTTTTCAGCTCTTTATTTTCACCTCCTTGTACCACTATTATAGGTTGATGAATTTATCATCACCCCACCTCTCTTTTAGATACGCCTCGGTTCTCGCGCCAGCCTTGTTTGGCACCCATTTCGTCTCTGTGGGGCCCCCTGCTGCGGCTCCCGGTTGGGGGTACTCCGGATGGTTTATGGTCCCCCACCACTACACCACCATTATATAGAACTCTAGTGAGTATAATTACATACCGTAGTTATAGGGGTTTTTATGCCTCATCCTTGATTATACCTGCCCTTGTTTATCCCGCTCTTGCTCAAATTCATATCTTTACAGTTATCGATATTACATGTGCTTGCTCCTGACGTGTGGCATGGAAGCCACGAAACACGTAGAGCTAACATCTGCCGTGTTCCTTTCACATCCTCTACAATATGATTAATTACTCATCCTCACAGGTCTAAATGAGGCCTTAGGTCCTGCAGGTTATACTGTTTAATTATTGCTGTGCTCCATTCGGATTGTTGGTGAACTAGGGAAATTTTATTGAGTGATTGATTGCTTTACCCATTATTATCTCTTGTTATTATTGTTTATCATTTTACAATTGATATGAATATTACGATGTATGTCTATCTACTCTATGACTCATTTTTGTATTTTATGCATAATTATATGTAAATTGTGATCATCATTTGTATGTTCTAGGATCATGTTAATAAAATTCCCTTATGATCACCTATTTACTTTTTTGCAGTCACGTGCTTCATGTAAAGTCCCACCCCCCCCCCCCCCCCTTTGGGGGCTGAAAAAGCCCCCTCTCTTCATCACTAGCCCATACTTTGTAAAAGCGATAACTTTTGCACAAACCAATTAATATACGCCTATTGGGATTTTTTTGACCAAAAATATGTAGAGGAATATATATCGGCCTAAACTGATGAATAAATCATTTTTTTTATACATTTTGTTTTGGATATGTATTATAGCAAAAAGTAAAAAAAACATTGTTTCTTTTTTTTAAATTGTCGCTCTTCGTTTGTTTATAGTGCAAAAAAAAAGAACTGCAGAGGTGATCAAATAACAATAAAGAAAGCTCTATTTGTGGGGAAAAAAAGGACGTCAATTTTTGATTGGGTACAGCATCGCACACCCGTGCAATTGTCAGTTAATGCGACGCAATGCCGTATTGCAAAAAATGCCCACTAAGGGGCAAATGCTTCCGGGGCTGAAGTGGTTAAAGTAAAACGAAAGAACTAAGCCCACTTTAAAAAATCACCAGAAGTGTAGCGGTGTGTTGCCATTACTAACATCCACCATATCACCCTGCTGCCCGATCTTCGTATATCACTTCTGAGACAATGAACAGTCATTTGCTTTGTTTTGTTTTTGTTTATTGGGGGATATAACTTGGTTGGGGAAAGTGTATATGGGATGCCCATAGATCAAATTACCTTGCCATCATATTTATAAATTAGAACTTTGATTGAGTCTTGAAGAAATGATGCACATATGAAACATCCACAGTCTCTTCCCTGCATCAGATTATTGCTCCTCCTCTGCGTAACTCCTGCAGGCTATTGCTCCCAGGAATCCTTCCCTCCTGCAGAAACTTATTCTGTAGCACATTATGTTTCCTGTCACATCCTCTTCTATATGCAAAAGTTCCCACTCTGAATAGTCTCTAATGCTGACTCTGATTGATTGCTGCTACTAGGCCAGAGGCCTGCAGTACCTCTCCCCGGAGGCTTAGTAGTTTAATAGCACGGTGGACTACTGTTCCCAGCCAGCCCAGCTTGCAAATCCTGTGCCCTCGGGCCTCATCAATTTGACACTATTCCCCACAGTCTCTCTTCTGCTCCAGGACTCCTCATCATTGGTGAAGCCTTCATCATTTCACGGTCATTGATGAGGAATTCCTGGAGCAGAGGGTCAGGAAAAGCTGTCGGAATGTACAGTCAGGTTAAGTTCTTCACCATGGACTGGGGGCAGAAGAAGGTCAGTGAGTATACCACAGTGGAGATCTGGATGTGGAGACATGCCAGGGAGTCTGTGAGGGAACTTCATCCTTACACGGTCATGGATGAAGTCCTCATCATTACACGGTCATTGATGAGGAGTCCTGGAGCAGAAGGCAGACTGTGGGGAATAGTGTCAAATTGATGAGGCCCGAGGGTACGGATTTGCAAGCTGGGCTGGCTGGGTACAGTAGTCCACCGTGCTATTAAACTACTAGGCCTCCGGGGAGATCTCTGACAGAACCTACCAAAAATCCTCACTCTAGCACCTACCTATTGTACAGGGCGCTACAGAAAATAAAGGTTTTTGGCAGGAGAGATGTGCAAAGAACCTTTTTTTTAATCATTCATCAAGGGACACAGAGTCAGGTGAAGCTGGGACCACTGGGTAATTCTGCTAATTTTAGGAGGAATTGGACACTTCCATGATACTTTTTTTGCAGTGTCCTATGAAGATGGACATCTTTTCTCTGCAGAGTTTAGTTCACCCATTTTTGGACAGAGTGGAAAGGAATTAGAACACATATAATTTTTTTTGTTTTTTTGTTTTTAACTGTGAATTTTCATAAAGACACATAATAATACAGACATAATAATATAGATATTTGCAAAATCAAGAAAGAAAACATTATCCACAGTCCCCAGGTACAGACCAAACATAAGCATAAACTTATCAGAAGTGTTATAAATGTTAACAAGCGTACAGATAAGGGGTGTGACGAACGCTGGTGTCAGATCCCTGCCCTCCTCGCTAACTGGCGACAAAGGACCGGCCAACCTCACACCACGCTGTCACTTACGTAACAATGCCACACTCAGCTGCACCCAGCACCAAGATTTTCCAGCTTGCGGGACCACAATCTAGGTGCGGGCAGCCTGAGAGTGATTGTCACTGGGCTAATTACACAATTAACCCTTTAACTGCCACCACCCCCGTTTATAGACAGAGCCGGGGGGACTCGTAATTTAAGCAACACCAATTAGAATAAGCGCCTGCAACACACACTGCCACCACAGACAGGTCTGCTCAGCGCCTTACTCTATCACAGTAGCGCCCTTTTAAGAGACAGGTTCGTTTATAGTTTGCATCAAGAGCTTTAAAGACAAGGTTAACACTTTTCAACATAAGGATTTATTATGAAAAGGTCAAGGTTGGTGCGAATAAAACATTTACAGAAAAAGGATGTTTCAAAAAATAAAGACAATATACAGCCACAAAGAAATAAGGTAGAATTGAGAAGGTAGAATACTTGCAATTAATGTCCGAGAGTTGATCAGAGTTCAATCGATGAGCAAAGGTAATCGGTTTTCAAACTTGGCAGATGTTCCTGCTTGGATGGTAAAAGGAGAACTGCCTATTGCCTTGGCCTCTCCTCTTTTCTGTCAAATCAAAGGGGGTGTTGACAGCGACCAGTGACCAATCGTCTGGTCATCTTGTTTAGGGGTTGGTTGCTGGGAGGTGTCTACACTCATGACCCTGTCCCAGGTACACTTTGTTATACATATTCATATCTCTGCCTCTCTATGGTTTATAGACTGCAGATATCCATTTTAGTGATCAGCATGATATTTGCTTCAAAACGAGTCCACACATGACAGGTTTCCCATTTCAGGGTTACCTTGGAGGAGTAAGGGGTCCCAGTGGCTTCCCATATGACCTGGCATAGGGGTGTTTGGACTTGAAATGTTAGAAATTATCCAAGGAAACTAAATATATCCATATTATGGCTGTGCTATGATGGCTTTGAAAGTTATAAAAAATGTTAACGTTTCAACACTTTACTAATCTGTTTGCACGCTATCTGGTTGGAAGTATTTACGACGGGTATCTGTTGGTTGTCTGCATGGAGAAAGTGACAGTTTTACGACAGGCCGGAATATCTGCCAGGCAACTTGAGCCTTGTTTTCTCTGCTAAGATAACCTTTCTTCCCTTTGAAGATTTTAAGAGCTTTTGGAATTCCTAAGACAAGGGAGGGGGGAGTTTAGATTATTCTGTAAGTTTATTCTAAGGTCAGCCAAACTGTCATGGCTGCTTTCCACACAAAATGGCAACTAGTTACAATATATCCTGGCTCAGACGTGATATCGTTACACCTCCCTCCTTAGGTGGTTGCATGGGAGGGAACTACAATTTCCCTCCTGACGCAACCGACTCTTGCAGGCTCGGCTTGTCGCGACAGCCCATCAGCATTGCCATGGGTGCTGCCTTTCTTATGCTGGATGGTGAAATCGTATTGTTGAAGAATTAAGCTCCACCGAAGCAGTTTGCCATTCTCCCCAGCCACACGATTTAGCCAGCTCAAGGGATTGTGATCTGTGATCACAGTGAAGTGCCGTCCATAAAGGTACGTTTGTAACTTCTGGAGAGCCCACACGATCGCAAGACACTCCTTTTCGATCGTGGCATATGCTACTTCCCTGGGAAGCAGCTTCCGGCTCAGGTAGAGGATGGGATGCTCCTCTCCAGCATCATCCACCTGGCTCAGGACTGCACCCAATCCATAGGCAGAGGCATCAGTCTGCACTAGGAAACGGCGGGTAAAGTCTGGAGCCTGTAGCACAGGAGCGCGGGCCAGCGCCTCCTTCAAGGCCTGAAATGCCTGCTCACATTCTGGTGTCCAAGACACCACCTTGGGCAGTTTCTTTTTGGTTAGGTCAGTCAGAGGTTTAGCCAGGCTACTATAGTTACATACAAACTTCCTATAGTAGCCAGCGGTCCCCAAGAAAGACATAACCTGCTTTTTGGTTTGGGGGGTAGGCCATGCCAGGATGGCATCAACCTTCCCGGTCTCGGGTTTCAGGGTGCCCCCTCCTACCCGGTGTCCCAAGTACTGCACATTGGTCATGGCAATCTGACACTTACTGGGTTTGACGGTCAGATTGGCAGCTGTCAGTTGGTCCAGGACCTGTGACAGGTGCCCCAGGTGTTCTTCCCAGGTAGGGCTGAACACGGCGATGTCATCCAGGTAGGCTACTGCAAAGGTTTCCAGCCCCTCCAGTAAGTCATTCATGACTCTCTGGAAGGTAGCTGGGGCGTTCTTCATCCCAAACGGCATGACGGTAAATTCGAACAAGCCGAATGGGGTGATAAAAGCCGACTTTTCTCGAGCCTCAGGGGCCAAAGGAATTTGCCAGTACCCCCTGCTCAGATCCATGATTGTGATATAGTGTGCAGCCGCCAGCCTATCTAACAGCTCATCAATCCGGGGCATGGGGTAGGCATCTGCAGTGGTGATGGCATTCAGTTTCCGGTAGTCCACACAGAACCTGGTCGTCTGGTCCTTTTTGGGGACCAAGACTACTGGGGACGCCCAGGCACTGTGGGACTTCTGAATCACCCCCAGCTGTAGCATTTCCTCCACCTCCCTTTTCATGTCAGCCAGCACCTCCAGGGAGACGCGATAGGCTGACTGTTTAATGGGAGGATGTGCCCCAGTGTCCACCTGGTGGACAGCGAGATGCGTCCTCCCAGGTTTTCCCGTAAACCTGCTACCATGCACTGCAAGCACTTGCTTCAGTCCAGGTACCTGGTTGGGGGTAAGATTGGAGTTTATCAGGAGTTCTGAGTCTACCTCCCTGGTGTCAGCTAGCAGGTCTAGAAGTGGATCAGCCTCCTCAGGCTCTGGCCTGCTGCAGACTGGCATGACATAGGCCGTGCGTTCATGATGGGCTTTGATCATGTTCACATGAATGGCCTTCTGCCGTCTACTCCCTTCTCCCAACCTGACCAAGTAGGTGACATCATTCAGACGCTGGGTGATGGTGTACGGGCCTTCCCATGCTGCTTGGAGTTTGTTCTGCCGCAGGGGAAGCAGAACATACACCTTCTGACCAATGTCATAGGTCCGCTCCCTAGCATTACGGTCATACCACTCTTTCTGCCTGGTCTGGGCCTGGGTCATATTTTCCGGCACAATTTCCACCAGCGTCTCCATTTTATCCCTGAATTTTAGGACGTAATCCACAACAGAGACCTCTGGGTCGGCAATCTTGCCCTCCCAGGTCTCACGGATTAGGTCCAGGGGCCCTCTTACCCTCCTTCCATACAGAAGTTCAAATGGCGAAAAGCCTGTGGACTCCTGAGGCACCTCTCTGTAAGCAAACAGCAGATGAGGCAGATACCGTTCCCAGTCCTTGCCCTGGGAGTGCACAAAGGTTAGCAACATTTGTTTCAAGGTGCCATTGAAGCGCTCGCACAAGCCGTTTGTTTGTGGGTGATAAGGACTGGCCATGATATGCGTCATCTGTATTTGCTGACAGAGAGCTTGCATCAAGTCAGACACAAACTGAGGGCCTTGATCGCTAATGAGCTCGGCTGGGAATCCCACTCTTGTGAAGATTCCCAGGAGAGCATCAGCGACCTTGTCTGTCCGGAGGCAGGAGAGAGCCACCGCCTCTGGATAACGTGTGGCATAGTCGACAACTGTAAGGATATAACGTTTGCCTGAACTGCTAGGGATGGCCAAAGGCCCAACGATATCCACTGCCACCCTCTTAAAAGGTTCATCAATCACAGGCAAAGGTTTTAGTGGAGCCTTGTGGACATCCCCTACCTTGCCAACTCGCTGGCAGGTAACACAGGACCGACAGTAGTCAGCTATGTCAGCAAGCATCCTGGGCCAATAAAAGTTATGTACCAACCGCCCTCGGGTCTTAGTGATCCCCAAGTGCCCTGCGAGGGGAATCTCATGGGCTACTTTTAGCAGTGGTCCCCTAAATTGACTGGGTACCACCAGCTGTCTGTCACCTATGTCAGCCTCATTCCCCTCTGCAGGCAAATTTTCTCTATACAGTTTCCCTTTGTCCCAGTAGACCTTTTGTTTGTCATTCTCTGCAGGGGGGCGATCAGCTAGACTTCTGAGCTGTGCTAGTGTTTGGTCTGTCTGCAGTGCTGTTTCAAAGGCGGGACCACAACTCTCAGCCAGCAGTCCTGTGGCAAACGAGGACGGCTGCTGAGGCTCAACAGAGGTGGAGTCCACTGGGTCAGAACAGGGAGAGGGCCCCGAGACCTCCTCCTGCTGTTCTGCGATCAGTGCCTGCACCTCGGCTGCCTTTGCAGCACTGCGAGTGACCACCAAGACTGGCAATACATCATCATCATCATCATCATTATCGTCATCATTGTCATCATCATCATCATCATTGTCATCATCATCATCACATTTAACCTTTATCAGTTCAGCAACATTGGAACATACATCAGGTACCTTCACTAGCAAGGGGATCTCCTCTCCTGTCTCTGAAGGAGGACCTTGCACTTCAACTCCACCCTCCCCCTCCCTCTGTCCATCCACAGGTTGCCCAGATATTACCCCAACATCTGTAAACAGTACCTTGGTAGGTCCAGAAGGTTCCGTGGGAGCATCCTGGGTGCTCTTAGCAGGGGCATAGTAAGAAACAAGGGTACCTAAATCAGAACCCAACAACACAGCAGTGGGGATCTCCTCAGAGACACCCACCTCTCTCATCCCACTTCCGGCACCCCAATCCAGGAAAACATAGGCACGAGGTACATGGGAACAGGTTCCCCCAACTCCAGTCAGGGAAAGGTACTTCTCTGGGATGATGTCTGTTTCTTCTATCACCTCTGGTCTGACCAAAGTGACTTCGGCTCCAGTGTCACGAAAGCCTGTTACAGTTCGTTGGCCTATAATGACTGGCTGCAAGTTGACATTGGTTCCTGGAGGTTTTCCACCGACGAGCAGCACAGCAGAAGGGTTGCTGGCCGGATGGCCAGGGGTTGTCGTCTTCTTCTGCTCAGGGCACTGTGTCCGGAGATGTCCGCTTTTCCCACAGTTATAGCATTTGCGGTTGTCAGTCACAAAGGCTTTGGCCCCAGGAGCTGCAGGTTCCGGCCGCTGAGGAACTTGGTTGGTAGGTAGAGGAGGGGTTGCCATGTGTGATTTCCCTCCTTTCCGGCCATTTGGAGGAGCCTTGCGATGGTCAGATACCCGAGAGTGGATATAGGTATCTGCCAGTTCTGCTGCTGCTTTGGCAGAGGTTGGCTTTCGCTCCAGCACAAACTGTCTGACGTCTGTAGGACAAATGTGCAAAAGTTGATCTTCAATCATAAGATCTTCCAAGGACTCAAAAGAATCGGCATTCAAGCCTTTAGTCCACTGCCGGAATGTGGTGCGTAAGCGACTTACCACATCCAGGTATGAGTCCCCAGGCCCCTTTTGCAAGGACCTAAAACGCTTCCGGTACACTTCCGGGGTTAGCTGAAACTTTTGGATGATTGCAGCCTTTAGGGCCTCATAATCACCGCCTTGCTCTTCTGACAGTTCAACATAAGCATCCAGGGCCTTGCCTCGTACCCCTGGCGTCAGGTACCGGGCCCATTGTGCTGGGGGCAGATGGTACTGACGGCAAGTTTTTTCAAACGACAGTAGATACACGTCAATGTCACTGTCCTTTTCCATAACTGGAAATTTGGCTGCCGGGGTCACTGGCAGAGAGTCATCCCTGTGCTCTAGGGATCCGAGGTTCTGAACCTGTCGCTGCTGCTGGAGCCTAGCCATCTCCAGTTCGTGCCGACGATCAGCCTCCCTCTCAGCCTGGCGTTCCGCAGCCTCTCTCTCAGCCCTGCGTTCCGCAGCCTCTCTCTCAGCCTGACGCTCAAGGAACTGCAGGTACACCACAGGATCCATCTCCCTGAGGTGTTGTAGCGTTTCCTGCATTTGAGGACAGTCTATTCTGGTTCCAGGCAATCTGATGCTGGCCTGCTCCGGCGATGGCTTGGAGGTAACAATCCGTGGTAGTCCAGTGTCAGTCTCTGCATGCCCATCTGGTGAGGCCGCCTCTGAACCACTGGGCTCTGGAGTAGCGGAAACCCTTTCTGGTCCAGTTTCCCCCAGGTTCTGGTCTGCACGGATATCAAACTCATGTAGGGCATGTATCAAGCCATCACGGTTTTTGCCACCGACATCAATTCCTCTTTCTGTGCACTCAGCAGTCAGATCATTTTTGCTCATCTTTTTATATGCTGATAACCCAGACATGTTGCAAGCAGAAAAGATAGAACAGAAAGCAGAGATAGGAAGAAGGTGTAGAAAGGAGCTGTTGCTGTATATCTCTTTTTTAAAAAAAGTAAACAAAAAAAATAATGTGCACCAGCTTGTCTCTAAGGACTGTTTCCACAAAGGTTACAATCCTTCAGTGCAGAGCTAATTCCTAACAATGCACTGAATGCTCTTAATGCGAAACTATCCCGCTACGCTGCCAGCCAATATGTGACGAACGCTGGTGTCAGATCCCTGCCCTCCTCGCTAACTGGCGACAAAGGACCGGCCAACCTCACACCACGCTGTCACTTACGTAACAATGCCACACTCAGCTGCACCCAGCACCAAGATTTTCCAGCTTGCGGGACCACAATCTAGGTGCGGGCAGCCTGAGAGTGATTGTCACTGGGCTAATTACACAATTAACCCTTTAACTGCCACCACCCCCGTTTATAGACAGAGCCGGGGGGACTCGTAATTTAAGCAACACCAATTAGAATAAGCGCCTGCAACACACACTGCCACCACAGACAGGTCTGCTCAGCGCCTTACTCTATCACAGTAGCGCCCTTTTAAGAGACAGGTTCGTTTATAGTTTGCATCAAGAGCTTTAAAGACAAGGTTAACACTTTTCAACATAAGGATTTATTATGAAAAGGTCAAGGTTGGTGCGAATAAAACATTTACAGAAAAAGGATGTTTCAAAAAATAAAGACAATATACAGCCACAAAGAAATAAGGTAGAATTGAGAAGGTAGAATACTTGCAATTAATGTCCGAGAGTTGATCAGAGTTCAATCGATGAGCAAAGGTAATCGGTTCTCAAACTTGGCAGATGTTCCTGCTTGGATGGTAAAAGGAGAACTGCCTATTGCCTTGGCCTCTCCTCTTTTCTGTCAAATCAAAGGGGGTGTTGACAGCGACCAGTGACCAATCGTCTGGTCATCTTGTTTAGGGGTTGGTTGCTGGGAGGTGTCTACACTCATGACCCTGTCCCAGGTACACTTTGTTATACATATTCATATCTCTGCCTCTCTATGGTTTATAGACTGCAGATATCCATTTTAGTGATCAGCATGATATTTGCTTCAAAACGAGTCCACACATGACAGGTTTCCCATTTCAGGGTTACCTTGGAGGAGTAAGGGGTCCCAGTGGCTTCCCATATGACCTGGCATAGGGGTGTTTGGACTTGAAATGTTAGAAATTATCCAAGGAAACTAAATATATCCATATTATGGCTGTGCTATGATGGCTTTGAAAGTTATAAAAAATGTTAACGTTTCAACACTTTACTAATCTGTTTGCACGCTATCTGGTTGGAAGTATTTACGACGGGTATCTGTTGGTTGTCTGCATGGAGAAAGTGACAGTTTTACGACAGGCCGGAATATCTGCCAGGCAACTTGAGCCTTGTTTTCTCTGCTAAGATAACCTTTCTTCCCTTTGAAGATTTTAAGAGCTTTTGGAATTCCTAAAACAAGGGAGGGGGGAGTTTAGATTATTCTGTAAGTTTATTCTAAGGTCAGCCAAACTGTCATGGCTGCTTTCCACACAAAATGGCAACTAGTTACAATATATCCTGGCTCAGACGTGATATCGTTACAAGGGGTGCTAAATTACTATCAGCAGATGCTTTCACTGCAGCACATGAGCTGGGCAGGGAGGTAAGAGAGGTTTAAAGGGGTTGTAAACCCTCGTGTTTTTTCACCTTGATGCATCCTATGCATTAAGGTGAAAAAACTTCTGGCAGTGACAGCCCCCGTTCTACTTACCTGAGCCCTTTATCCCATCAGCAGAGACGCGCTCTCTCTCTCTGCATGGGGTCCCAGCTCTTGATTGGGTAGATTGATAGCAGTGCAGCCATTGGCTCCTGTTGCTGTCAATCAAATCCAATGACGCTGGTGCCAGAGGGGCGGGACCAAGTCCAGCATTCATGTCTATGGACATAAATGCTGGACTCAGGAGCGTGCCCGCAAGGTAACCCCCTGGGAGAGCGCTTCTCCTAGGGGGTTATCTGATAAGGGAACCCCATAAGAGGATGATCGGGGCCACTAGGGTCATACACCCTACATGACTATCCATCTAGCGGATTGGATCAGATTGCAGTCATGTGTAAACAGACAGGCGGTCCATTTACATCCAACTGTCCATAGAGGAGAGGTCAGGTTTTTAGCCATAAGGCCCTCCTAGCAGTTTGTTAATGCTGCGAACCTGGCTGACAGGTGTATAGATTCTGCCGACGCATCCGCAATATGTAATACTGCTGCAGATAAAGTTGTAAAGGAGTCTAAAATCACCTGTTTCAGGGAACCCACAATAACATGGGCCTTCATCTGTTTAATCCAGTGTTCTAAATACCTAGCAACGTTTGTTGTTGCCATTGCAGGCCTCAGAATGTTCATTACTGATTGCCAGGCTCTTTTAATAAGCTGGGCCATCCTCTTATCCATGGGCTCCTTTAGTGTGCCCATATCTTCAAAGGTGAGGTCAGTTGACTTCACGACCTGTGAGAAAGTGGAATCCAGTTTTGGAACCTTGTTCCAGATAGAGTCAGGATTTTCCTCAAACGGAAATCTTCTCTTGTGAGCCCGAGAAAAAAATGGCTTCTTCTCTGGTTGCAGCCATTCTTTTTTTATCATGTCTGTAATTATTGAAAGGACCAGAAAAGTATGGCCTTTTGAGTCTCCCAGACCTGCGTACCTTCTTTTCCTCCTCTATCCCCAAGGTAGCATATATTACTTTCAAGAGTCCTCCAACCTCCTCTAGTGACATCTTGTACTTAAAGGCGGCATCTGCTTAATTTTCCTCTTCCTCTGAATCTGTTCCATTTGGAGTGAGGGAAGGTTCTTGGGAAGTATCCTGGGAAACCAGACCCCCGCCAGTATTAGGGAACCACCTTGGGATTCAGAGGATGGCTGCAGAGCCCTAGGTTCCCCTGAGGAACCTGGTTCTTCTCTTAGGTTTTACCTAAAGGCTTGAAAGGTAACGCAGCGCACATCCTTAATGGTTCTAACCAGAGCACCAGAAATATATGGGGACTCCTCCCTGAT